>NW_027182214.1:15203320-15851846 GCF_029961685.1 Aristolochia californica
AATATTTCCTGACGATTGGAAAACCTGAGATATAAAAACTTAAAAGAGATTACAATCCCTAAAAATTACAGACACTCTTTGGCATTATCTCTCCATACAATTGTGCATTGTGCTTTTCCATTTTAGATGTACACTTTTTTCTTAAATCAAAACTTTGACTTTTCGCTCTCGCTTCATCCCGAAAACAAACAATGCAAAAAGCTTACAACAAAATGAAAATTTTATAGTTGATGTATGGAAATAATTTAAAACAATAAAAAATATAAATAAAGAAAATTTATTCACCCAACACAAATGAACACAAAAGTTTTGTTATCCAATTTTGGGAAATTCCACTAGTTTAACATTAATAGCTTGAAATTTTGCATGAAAGAGATTTCATCCACACATGTTTTAAAAATGGATATGCAAGTTTGAAACATGTTAAAGATGGAAATGAGCTATGGATGCAATGTTTTTTAAAGAGAATAACAAACGTTCATTAAATTCTCAAGTGAACTTGCGGTGGCATATTTACCCGAGTCAAACATGCCATTATTTTGCCCATTTGCAAAAAGCTGACATAATCAATCATAGATGATTGTAATGTGATTTATCATGCGTAACGGGCTATATTTTTGTATAAAATGACTTATGGATTGCAATTCAACACTCAGTTAAAAATCATCCGTAACCCATTTTTCCAGACAGTTGCAAAACTGGAGATATAAAAACGAAAAGGTGCTTACAATCCCCAAAAATTACAAACACTCTTGGGAATTATCTCTCTCTATATATGTGCTTTGTGCATTTCCGATTTAGATGTACACATTTTTCTTAAATCAAAACTTCGAGATTTTCGCTCTCCCTTCATCCCGTAAACAAAAAAGGCAAATAGATCACAGCAAAATGAAAATTTCATAGTTGCCGTACGGAAAAAGTTTAAAACAATAAAAAAATTAAATGAGAAAAATTTATTCAAACACCACAAATGAACACAAAAGTTTTGTTATCCAAGTTTGGGAAATTCCACTTGTCCAAAACTAATATCTTGGAATTTTACATGAAGGAGATTTTTTCTACACATGTTTTAAAAATGGATATGCATGCCCGAAACATGTTCAAGATTAAAATGACCTATGGATCAAAAGCTTTTAAAGAGAATAACAAACGCTTATTAAATTCTCAAGTGAACGTGCGGTGGGAAATTTGCCCGAGTCAAACAAGCCATTATTTTGCCCATATTCAAAAAGTTGAGCTAACAATCATAGGAGATTGTAAAGTGATTAGTCATGCGTAACGGGCTATATTTTTTTAAGAAATGACTTATGGATTCGAAATCAACACTCTGTTAAAAATCGCCCGCCTCCCCCGTTTCCCGACGATTGCAAAACCTTAGATATAAAAACGAAAAAGTGCATACGATCCCTAAAACATACAGACCATCTTTGGAAATATCTCTCTCTACATTTGTGCGTTGTGGATTTCCATTTTAGATGTACACTTTTTTCTTAAATTAGAACTTTGAGTTTTCGCTCCTTCTTCATCCCGTAAACAAAAAAGGCACAAAAGATTACAACAAAATAAAAGTTTTATAGTTGATGTGTGGAAAATATTTAAAATAATAACTAATGTAAATAAACAATATCTATTCACACACCAATAATGAACACAAAAGCTTTGTTATCCAAGTTTTGGAAATTCCATTAGTCCAACCCTATTAAGCTTGGAATTTTACATGAAAGAGATTTTTTCTAAACATGTTTTAAAAATGGATATGCATGCTTGAAGCTTGTTAAAGATTCAAATAACCTATGGATCCAAAGATTTTAAAGAGAATAACAAACCCTCATTAAATTCTTAAGTGAACGTGCGTTGGGATATTTACCCGAGCCTAACAAGTCATTATTTTGCCCATTTTCAAAAATTTGATCTAACAATCATAGATGATTGTAAAGTGATTTATCATGCGTAACGGGCTATATTTTTGTATGAATTGACTTATGAATTGCAATTCAACACTCAGTTAAAAATCCTCGGCCACCAATTTTTCCCGACGATTACAAAACCTAAGATATAAAAACTAAAAAGAGCTTACAATCCCTAAAAATTACACACACTCTTTGGAATTATCTCTCCCTACAATTGTGCATTGTGCTTTTCCATTTTAGATGTACACTTTTTTCTGAAATATAAACTTTGACTTTTCACTCTCCCTTCATCCCAAAAACAAACAAGGCAAAAAGTTACAACAAAATGAAAATTTTATAGTTGATGTATGGAAATAATTTAAAAAAATAACAAATATAAATAAATAAAATTTATTCACCCAACACAAATGAACAGAAAAGTTTTGTTATCCAATTTTGGGAAATTCCACTAGTTTAACCCTAATAGCTTGGAACATTACAAGAAAGAGATTTCGTCCACACATGTTTTAAAAATGGATATGCACGTTTGAAACATGTTAAAGATGCAAATGAGCTATGGATGCAAAGGTTTTAAAGAGAATAACAAACGCTCATTAAATTCTCATGTGAACTTCGGTGGGATATTTACTCTAGTCAAACAAGCCATAATTTGCCCATTTGCAAAAAGCTGACATAATTAATCATAGATGATTGTAATGTGATTTATCATGCGTAACGGGCTATATTTTAGTATGAAATGACATATGGATTGCAATTCAACACTCAGTTAAAAATCCTCCGTAACCCATTTTTCCCGACGATTGCAAAACCTGAGATATAAAAACGAAAAGGTGCTTACGATACCTAAAAATTAAAGACACTCTTTGGAATTATCTCTCTCTACATATGTGCATTGTGCATTTCCGTTTTAGATGTACACATTTTTCTTAAATCAAAACTTCGAGTTTTTCGCTCTCCCTTCATCCCGTAAACAAAAAAGGCAAATAGATCACAGTAAAATGAAAATTTCATAGTTGATGTAGGGAAAAAGTTTAAAACAATAAAAAAAGTAAATGAAGAAAATTTATTCACACACCATAAATGAACACAAAATTTTGTTATCCAAGTTTGGGAAATTCCACTAGTCAAAAACTAATATCTTGGAATTTTACATGAAGGAGAGTTTTTCTACACATGTTTTAAAAATGGATATACATGCCAGAAACATGTTAAAGATTCAAATGACCTATGGATCCAAAGCTTTTAAAGAGAATAACAAACGCTCATTAAATTCTCAAGTGCACATGCGGTGGGATATTTGCCCGAGTCAAACAAGCCATTATTTTGCCCATATTCAAAAAGTTGAGCTAACAATCATTGGTGATTGTAAAGTGATTTGTCATGCGTAATGGGCTATATTTTTTTTAAGAAATGACTTATGGATTTGAAGTCAACACTCAGTTAAAAATCGCCCGCTCCTCCGTTTCCCGACGATTGCAAAACCTTTGATATAAAAACGAAAAAGTGCATACGTTCCCTAAAACATACAGACACTCTTGGGAAATATCTCTCTCTACATTTGTGCATTGTGCATTTCCATTTTAGATGTACACTTTTTTTTAAATCAGAACTTTTAGTTTTCGCTCTCCCTTCATCCCGTTAACAATAAAGGCAAAAAACATAACAACAAAATAAAAATTTTATTGTTGATGTGTGTAAAATAATTAAAATAATAACTAATGTAAATAAAATATATCTATCCACACACCACAAATGAACACAAAAGTTTTGTTATTCAAGTTTGGGAAATTCCATTAGTCCAACCCTATTAAGCTTGGAATTTTACATGAAGGAGATTTTTTCTACACATGTTTTAAAAATGGATATGCATGCTTGAAACATGTTAAAGATTAAAATGACCCATGGATCCAACGCTTTTAAAGAGAATAACAAACGCTCATTAAATTCTCAAGTGAACGTGCGGTGGGATATTTGCCCGAGTCAAACAAACCATTATTTTGCCCATTTTCAAAAATTTGATCTAACAATCATAGATGATTGCAAAGTGATTTATCATGCGTAACGGGCTATATTTTTTTATGAAATGACTTATGGATTGCAATTCAACACTCAGTTATAGATCCTCTGCCACCAATTTTTCCCGATGATTGCAAAACCTGAGATATAATGACTAAAAAGAGCTTACAATCCCTAAAAATAACAGACACTCTTTGGAATTATCTCTCCCTACAATTGTGCATTATACTTTTCCATTTTAGATGTGCACTTTTTTCTTAAATCAAAACTTTGACTTTTCGCTCTCCCTTCATCCCAAAAACAAAGAAGGCAAAAATCTTACAACAAAATGAAAATTTTATAGTTGATGTATGGAAAAAATTTAAAACAATAACAAATATAAATAAAGAAAATTTATTCACCCAACACAAATGAACACAAAAGTTTTGTTATCCAATTTGGGGAAATTCCACTCGTTTAACCCTAATAGCTTGGAATTTTGCAAGAAAGAGATTTCAACCACACGTGTTTTAAAAATGGATATGCATGTTTGAAACATGTTAAAGACACAAAGGAGCTATGGATCCAAAGCTTTTAATGGGAATAACAAATGCTCATTAAATTCTCAAGTGAACGTGCGGTGGGATATTTACCCGAGTCTAACAAGTCATTATTTTGCCCATTTTCAAAAATTTGATCTAACAATCATTGATGATTTTAAAGTGATTTATCATGCGTAACGGGCTATATTTTTGTTTGAAATGACTTATGGATTGCAATTCAACACTCAGTTAAAAATCCTCTGCCACCAATTTTTTCTCGACGATTGCAAAACCTGAGATATAAAAACTAAAAACAGCTTACAATCCCTAAAAATTACAGACACTGTTTAGAATTATCTCTCCCTAAAATTGTGCATTGTGCTTTTCCATTTTAGATGTACACTTTTTTCTTAAATGAAAACTTTGAATTTTCCCTCTCCCTTCATCCCGAAAACAAACAAGGCAAAAAGCTTACAACAAAATGAAAATTTTATAGTTGATGTATGGAAAAAATTAAAAAAATAATAAATATAAATAAATAAAATTTATTCACCCAACACAAATGAACACAAACGTTTTGTTATCCAATTTTGGGAAATTCCACTAGTTTAACCCTAATAGTTTGGAATTTTGCAAGAAATAGATTTCGTCCACACATGTTTTAAAAATGGATATGCATGTTTGAAACATGTTAAAGACTTAAATGAGCTATGGATGCAAA
The DNA here is from genome assembly GCF_029961685.1 of Aristolochia californica. Taxonomy (NCBI): domain Eukaryota; kingdom Viridiplantae; phylum Streptophyta; class Magnoliopsida; order Piperales; family Aristolochiaceae; genus Aristolochia; species Aristolochia californica. The sequence goes on from NW_027182214.1 coordinate 15,208,489, forward strand.
TATTTGAAAGAGAATAACAAACGCTCATTAAATTCTCAAGTGAACTTGCGGTGGGATATTTACCTGAGTCAAACAAGCCATTGTTTTGCCCATTTGCAAAAACCTGACATAATTAATCATAGATGATTGTAATGTGATTTATCATGTGTAACGGGCTATATTTTTGTATAAAATGACTTATGGATTGCAATTCAACTCTCAGTTAAAAATCATCCCCAACCCATTTTTCCCGTCGATTGCAAAACCTGAGATCTAAAAACGAAACGGTGCTTACAATCCCTAAAAATTATAGACACTCTTTGGAATTATCTCTCTTTACATATGTGCATTGTGCATTTCCGTTTTAGATGTACACAGCAAAATGAAAATTTCATAGTTGATGTATGGAAAAAATTTAAAACAATAAAACGTGTAAATGATGAAAATTTATTCGCTCACCACAAATGAACACAAAAGTTTTGTTATCCATGTTTTGGAAATTCCACTTGTCCAAAACTAATATCTTGGAATTTTACATGAAGGAGAGTTTTTCTAAACATGTTTTAAAAATGGATATGCATGCCAGAAACATGTTAAAGATTCAAATGACCTATGGATCCAAAGCTTTTAAAGAGAATAACAAACGGTCATTAAATTCTCAAGTGAACGTGCGGTGGGATATTTGCCTGAGTCAAACAAGCCTTTATTTTGGCCATATTCAAAAAGTTGAGCTAACAATCATAGGTGATTGTAAAGTGATTTGTCATGCGTAACAGGCTATATTTTTGTAAGAAATGACTCATGGATTTGAAGTCAACACTCAGTTAAAAATCGCCCACCTCCCCCGTTTCCCAACGATTGCAAACCTTAGATATAAAAACGAAAAAGTGCATACGATCCCTAAAACATACAGACACTCTTTGGAAATATCTCTCTCTACATTTGTGCATTGTGCATTTCCATTTTAGATGTACACTTTTTTCTTAAATCAGAACTTTGAGTTTTCGCTCCGTTTTCATCCCGTAAACCAAAAAGGCAAAAAAGATCGCAAATAATTATTTTTTTTTATAGTTGATGTGTTGAAAATATTTAAAATAATAACTAATGTAAATAAAAAATATCTATTCACACACCACAAATGAACACTAAAGTTTTGTTATCCAAGTTTGGGAAATTCCATTAGTCCAACCCTATTAACTTTGAATTTTACATGAAGGAGATTTTTTCTACACATGTTTTAAAAATGGATATGCATGCTTGAAGCTTGTTAAAGATTCAAATGACCTATGGATCCAAAGCTTTTAAAAAGAATAACAAACACTCATTAAATTCTCAAGTGAACGTGCGATGGGATATTTACCCGAGCCTAATAAGTCATTATTTTGCCCATTTTCAAAAATTTGATCTAACAATCATAGATGATTGTAAAGTGATTTATCATGCGTAACGGGCTATATTTTTGTATGAAATGAATTATGGATTGCAATTCAACACTCAGTTAAAAATCCTCTGCCACCAATTATTCCCAACGATTGCAAAACCTTAGATATGAAAACGAAAAAAGTGCATACGATCCCTAAAACATACAGACACTCTTGGAAATATCACTCTCTACATTTGTGCATTGTGCATTTCCATTTTAGATGTACACTTTTTTCTTAAATCAGAACTTTGAGTTTTCGCTCCCCCTTCATCCTGTAAACAAAAAAGGCAAAAAGCTTACAACAAAATGAAAATTTTATAGTTGATGTATGGAAAAAATTTAAAACAATAACAAATATAAATAAAAAAATTTATTTTCCCAACACAAATGAACACAAAATTTTTGTTATCCAATTTGGGGAAATTCCACTAGTTCAACCCTAATAGCTTGGAATTTTGTCCACACTTGTTTTTAAGATGGATATGCATGTTTGAAACATGTTAAAGACGCAAAAGAGCTACGGTTGCAAAGATTTTAAAGAGAATAACAAACGCTCATTAAATTCTCAAGTGAACTTGCGGTGGGATATTTCCCCGAGTCAAACATGCCATTATTTTGCCCATTTGCAAAAGGCTGACATAATTAATCATAGATGATTGTAATGTGATTTCTCAGGCGTAACGGGCTATATTTTTGTATGAAATGACTTATGGATTGCAATTCAATACTCAGTTAAAAATCCTCTGCAACCCATTTTTCCCGACGAATGCAAAACTTGAGATATAAAAACGAAAAGATACTTACAATCCCTAAAAATTACAGACACTCTTTGGAATTATCTCTCTCTACATGTGTGCATTGTGCATTTCCTTTTTAGATGTACACATTTTTCTTAAATCAAAACTTCGAGTTTTTTGCTCTCGCTTCATCCCGTAAACAAAAAAGGTAAATAGATCACAGAAAAATGAAAATTTCATTGTTGTTGTACGGAAAAAGTTTAAAACAATAAAAAAAGTAAATGAAGAAAATTTATTCACACACCACAAATGAACACAAAAGTTTTGTTATCCAAGTTTGGGAAATTCCACTAGTCCGAAACTAATATCTTGGAATTTTACATGAAGGAGATTTTTTCTACACATGTTTTAAAAATGGATACGCATGCCTGAAACATGTTAAAGATTCTAATGACCTATGGATCCAAAGCTTTTAAAGAGAATAACAAACGGTCATTACATTCTCATGGGAACATGCGGTGGGATATTTGCCCGAGTCAAACAAGACATTATTTTGCCCATATTCAAAAAGTTTAGCTAAAAATCATAGCTGATTGTAAAGTGATTTCTCATGCGTAACGGGCTATATTTTTGTAAGAAATGACTTATGGATTTGAGGTCAATACACAGTTAAAAATCGCCTGCCTCCCCTGTTTCCCGACGATTGCAAAACCTTAGATATGAAAACGAAAAAAGTGCATATGATCCCTAAAACATACAGACACTCTTGGAAATATCTCTCTCTACATTTGTGCATTGTGCATTTCCATTTTAGATGTACACTTTTTTCTTAAATCAGAACTTTGAGTTTTCGCTCCCCCTTCATCCCGTCAACAAAAAAGGCAAAAAAAGATCACAACAAAAAAAAAATTTATAGTTGATGTGTGGAAAATATTTAAAATAATAACTAATGTAAATAAAATATATCTATTCACACACCACAAATGAACACAAAACTTTTGCTATCCAAGTTTTGGAAATTCCATTAGTCCAACCTTATTAAGCTTGGAATTTTATATGAAGGAGATTTTTTTTACACATGTTTTAAAAATGGATATGCATGCTTGAAACATGTTAAAGATTCAAATGACCTATGGATCCAAAGCTTTTAAAGAGAATAAAAAATGCCCATTAAATTCTCAAGTGAACGTGCGGTGGGATATTTACCCGAGTCTAACGAGTCATTATTTTGCCCATTTTCAAAAATTTGATCTAACAATCATAGATGATTGTAAAAGTGATTTATCATGCGTAACGGGCTATATTTTTGTATGAAATGACTTATGGATTGCAATTCAACACTCAGTTAAAAATCATCTGCCACCAATTTTTTCCGACAATTGCAAAACCTGAGATATAAAAACTAGAAAGAGCTTACAATCCCTAAAAATTACAGACACTCTTCGGAATTATCTCTCCCTACAATTTTGCATTGTGCTTTTCCATTTTAGATGTACACTTTTTTCTTAAATCAAAACTTTGAATTTTCGCTCTCCCATCATCCCGATAACAAACAAGGTAAAAAGTTTACAACAAAATGAAAATTTTATCGTTGATGTATGGAAAAAAATTTAAACAATAAAAAATATGAATGAAGAAAATTTGTTCACCCAAAAAAAATGAACACAAAAGTTTTGTTATCCAATTTTGGGAAATTCCACTAGTTTAACCTAATAGCTTGGAATTTTGCAAGAAAGAGATTTCATCCACACATGTTTTAAAAATGGAAATGCATGTTTGAAACATGTTAAAGATGCAAATTAGCAATGGATGCAAAGCTTTTAAAGAGAATAACAAATGCTCATTAAATTCTCAAGTGATCTAGCGGTGGGATATTTACCCGAGTCAAACATGCCATTATTTTGCTATTTACAAAAAGCTGACATAATTAATCATAGATGATTGTAATGTGATTTATCATGCGTAACGGGCCATATTTTTGTATGAAATGACTTATGGATTGCAATTCAACACTCAGTTAAAAGTCCTCCGCAACCCATTTTTCCCGACGATTGCAAAACCTAAGATATAAAAAAGAAAAGGTGCTTACAATCCCTAAAAAATACAGACACACTTTGGAATTATCTCTCTCTACATATGTGCATTGTGCATTTCCATTTTAGATATACACATTTTTCTTAAATCAAAACTTCGAGTTTTTCGCTCTCCCTTCATCCCGTAAACAAAAAAGGCAAATAGATCACAGCAAAATGAAAATTTCATAGTTGATGTACAGAAAAAGTTTAAAACAATAAAAAAAAGTAACAGAAGAAAATTTATTCACAAACCACAAATGAACACAAAATTTTTGTTATCCAAGTTTGTGAAATTCCCCTAGTCCAAAACTATTATCTTGGAATTTTACATGAAGGAGATTTTTTCTACACATGTTTTAAAAATGGGTATGCATGCATGAAACATGTTAAAGATTCAAATGACCTATGGATCCGAAGCTTTTAAAGAGAATAACAAACGCTCATTAAATTCTCAAGTGAACATGCGGTGGGATATTTGCCCGAGTTAAACAAGCCATTATTTTGCCCATATTCAAAACGTTGAGCTAAATTTCATAGATGATTGTAAAGCGATTTGTCATGCGTAACGGGCTATATTTTTGTAAGAAATGACTTATGGATTTGAAGTCAACACTCTGTTAAAAATCGCTCGCCTCCCCCGTTTCCCGACGATTGCAAATCCTTAGATATAAAAATGAAAAAGTGCATACGATCTCTAAAACATACAGACACTCGTTGGAAATACCTCTCTCTACATTTTTGCATTGTGCATTTCCATTTTAAATGCACACTTTTTTCTTAAATTAGAACTTTGAGTTTTCACTCCCCCTTCATCCTACAAACAAAAAAGGCAAAAAATATCACAACAAAATAAAAATTTTACAGTTGATGTGTGTAAAATATTTAAAATAATAACTAATGTAAATAAAAAATATCTATTCATTCACACACCACAAATGAACACAAAAGTTTTGTTATCCATGTTTGGGAAATTCCATTAGTTCAACCCTATTAAGCTTGGAATTTTACATGAAGGAGATTTTTTCTACACATGTTTTAAAAATGGATATGCATGCTTGAAACATGTTAAAGATTCAAATGACCTACGGATCCAAAGCTTTTAAAGAGAATAACCAAAGCTCATTAAATTCTCAAGTGAACATGCGGTGGTATATTTACCCGAGTCTAACAAGTCATTATTTTGCCCATTTTCAAAAATTTGATCTAACAATCATAGATGATTGTAAAGTGATTTATCATGCATAACGGCCTCTATTTTTGTATGAAATGACTTATGGATTGCAATTTAACACTCAGTTGAAAATCCTCTGCCACCAATTTTTCCCGACGATAGCAAAACCTGAGATATAAAAACTAAAAAGGGCTTACAATCCCTAAAAATTACAGACACTTTTTGGAATTATCTTTCCCTACAATTGTGCATTGTGCGTTTCCTTTTTAGATGTACACTTTTTTCTTAAATCAAAACTTTGACTTTTTGCTCTCCCTTTATCCCGAAAACAAACAAGGCAAAAAGCTTACAACAAAATGAAAATTTTATAGTTGATTTATGGAAATAATTTAAAACAATAACAAATATAAATAAAGAAAATTTATTCACCCAACACAAATGAACACAAAAGTTTTATTATCCAATTTTGGGGAAACTCCACTAGTTTAACCCTAATATCTTGGAATTTTGCAAGAAAGAGATTTCATCCACACATGTTTAAAAAGTGGATATGCATGTTTGAAACATGTTAAAGATGAAAATGAGCTTTGGATGCAAATATTTTAAAGAGAATAACAAACGCTCATTAAAATCTCAAGTGAACTTGCGGTGGGATATTTACTCGAGTCAAACATGCCATTATTTTGCCCATTTGCAAAAAGCTGACATAATTAATCATAGATGATTGTAATGTGATTTATCACGCGTAACGGGCTATATTTTTGTATGAAATGACTTATTGATTGCAATTCAACACTCAGTTAAAAATCCTCTGCCACCAATTTTTTTCGACGATTGCAAAACCTGAAATATAAAACTAAAAAGTGCTTACAATCCCTAAAAATTACAGACACTATTTGGAATTATCTCTCTCTACATATGTGCATTGTGCATTTCTGTTTTAGATGTACACATTTTTCTGAATTCAAACCTTCGAGTTTTTCGCTCTCCCTTCATCCTGTAAACAAAAAAGGTAAATAGATCACAGCAAAATGAAAATTTCATAGTTGATGTACGGAAAAAGTTTAAAACAATAAAAAAAGTAAATGAAGAAAATTTATTCGCACACCACAAATGTACACAAAAGTTTTGTTATGCAAGTTTGGGAAATTCCACTAGTCCAAAACTAATATCTTGGAATTTTACATGAAGGAGATTTTTTCTACACATGTTTTAAAAATGGATATGCATGCCAGAAACATGTTAAAAATTCAAATGACCTATGGATCCAAAGCTTTTAAAGAGAATAACAAACGCTCATTAAATTCTCAAGTGAACGTGTGGTGGGATATTTGCCCAAGTCAAACAAGCCATTATTTTGCCCATATTCAAAAAGCTGAGCTAACAATCGTAGGTGATTGTAAAGTGATTTGTCATGTGTAACGGGCTATATTTTTGTAAGAAATGACTTATGGATTTGGAGTCGACACTCAGTTAAAAATCGCCCGCCTCCCCCGTTTCCCGACTATTGCCAAACCTTAGATATAAAAACGAAAGAGTGCATACGATCCCTAAAACATACAGACACTCTTTGGAAATATCTCTCTCAACATTGGCGTATTGTGAATTTCCATTTTAGATGAACACTTTTCTCTTAAATCAGAACTTTGAGTTTTCGCTCCCCCTTCATCCCGTAAATAAAAAAGGCAAAAAAGATCACAACAAAATTAAAATTTTATAGTTGAAGTGTGGAAAAAATTTAAAATAATACTAATTTAAATAAAAAATATCTATTCACACACCACAAATGAACACAAAAGTTTTATTATCCAAGTTTGGGAAATTCCATTAGTCCAACCCTATTAAGCTTGGAATTTTACATGAAGGAGAATTTTTCTACACATTTTTTAAAAATGGATATGCATGCTTAAAACATGTTAAAGATTCAAATGACCTATGGATCCAAATCTTTTAAAGAGAATAACAAACGCTCATTAAATTCTCAAGTGAACGTGCGGTGGGATATTTACCCGAGTCTAACAAGTCATTATTTTACCCATTTACAAAAATTTGATCTAACAATCATAGATGATTGTAAAGTGATTTATCATGCGTAAAGGGCTATATTTTTGTATGAAATGACTTATTGATTGCAATTCAACACTCAGTTAAAAATCCTCTGCCACCAATTTTTTCCGACGATTGCAAAACCTGAGATATAAAACTAAAAAGAGCTTACAATCCCTAAAAATTACAGACACTCATTCGAATTATCTCTCCCTACAATTGTGCATTGTGATTTTCCATTTTAGATGTACACTTTTTTCTTAAATCAAAACTTTGACTTTTCGCTGTCCCTTCATCCCGATAATAAACAAGGCAAAAAGCTGACAACAAAATGAAAATTTTATCGTTGATGTATGGAAAAAATTTAAAACAATAACAAATATAAATAAAGAAAATTTATTCACCCAACACAAATGAACACAAAAGTTTTGTTATCCAATTTTGGGAAATTCCACTAGTTTAACCCTAATATCTTGGAATTTTGTAAGAAAGATATTTCATCCACACAAGTTTAAAAAATGGATATGCATGTCTCAAACTTGTTCAAGATGCAAATGAGTTATGGATGCAAAGCTTTTAAAGAAAATGACAAACGGTCATTAAATTCTCAAGTGAACTTGCGGTGGGATATTTACCCGAGTCAAATATGCCATTATTTTGCCCATTCGCAAAAAGCTGACATAATTAATCATAGATGATTGTAATATGATTTATCATGCGTAACGGGCTATATTTTTGTATGAAATGACTTATGGATTGCAATTCAACACTCACTTAAAAATCCTCGGCAACTCATTTTTCCCGACGATTGCAAAACCTCAGATATAAAAACGAAAAGATGCTTACAATCCCTAAAAATTACAGACACTCTTTGGAAATATCTCTCTCTACATATGTGCATTGTGCATTTTCGTTTTAAATGTACACAATTTTCTTAAATCAAAACTTCGAGTTTTTCGCTCTCCCTTCATCCTGCAAACAAAAAAGGCAAATAGATCACAGCAAAATAAAAATTTCATAGTTGATGTATGGAAAAAGTTTAAAACAATAAAAAAATTAAATGAAGAAAATTTATTCACACACCACAAATGAACACAAAAGTTTTGTTATCAGAGTTTGGGAAATTCCACTAGTCCAAAACTAATATCTTGGAATTTTACATGAAGGAGATTTTTTCTACAAATGTTTTAAAAATTGATATGCATGCCAGAAACATGTTAAAGATTCAAATGACCTATGGTTCCAAAGCATTTAAAGAGAATAACAAATGCTCATTAAATTCTCAAGTGAACGTGCGGTGGGATATTTGCCCGAGTCAAACAAGCCATTATTTTGCACATATTCAAAAAGTTGTGCAAACAATCATAGGTGATTCTAAAGTGATTTGTCATGCTTAACGGGCTATAATTTTGTAAGAAATGACTTATGGATTTGAAGTCAACACTCAGTTAAAAATCACCCGCCTCCCCCGTTTCACGACGATTGCAAAACGTTAGATATAAAATCGAAAGAGTGCATATGATCCCTAAAACATACAGACACTCTTTGGAAATATCTCTCTCGACATTTGTGCATTGTGCATTTCCTTTTTAGATGTACACTTTTTTCTTAAATCAGAACTTTGAGTTTTCGCTCCCCTTTCATCCTGTAAACAAAAAAGGCAAAAAAGATCACAACAAAATAATATTTTTATTGTTGATGTGTGGAAAATATTTAAAATAATAACTAATGGAAATAAAAAATTATCTATTCACACACCACAAATGAACACAAAAGTTTTGTTATCCAAGTTTGGGAAATTCCATTAGTCCAACCCTATTAAGCTTGGAATTTTACACGAAGGAGATTTTTTCTACACATGTTTTAAAAATAGATATGCATGCTTGAAACATGTTACTGATTCAAATGACCTATGGATCCAAAGCATTGAAAGAGAGTAACAAACGCTCATTTAATTCTCAGGTGAACGTGCGGTTGGATATTTACCAGAGTCTAACAAGTCTTTATTTTGCCCATTTTCAAAAATTTGATGTAACAATCATAGGTGATTGTAAAGTGATTTATCATGCGTAACGGGCTATATTTTTTTATGATTTGACTTATGGATTGCAATTCAACACTCAGTTAAAAATCATCTGCCACAAATTTTTCCCAACGATTGCAAAACCTGATATATAAAAACTAAAAAGAGCTTACAATCCCTTAAAATTACAGATACTCTTTGCAATTATCTCTCCCTACAATTGTGCATTGTGCTTTTCTATTTTAGATGTACACTTTTTTCTTAAATTAAAACATTGACTTTTCCCTCTTCCTTCATCCCGAAAACAAACAAGGCAAAAAGCTTACAACAAAATGAAAATTTTATTGTTGATGTATGGAAAAAATTTAAAATAATAACAAATATAATTAAAGAAAATTTACTCAGCCAACATAAATGAATACAAAAGTTTTGTCATCCAATTTTCGAAAATTCCACTAGTTTAACCCTATTAGCTTGGAATTTTGCAAGAAAGAGATATTATCCACACATGTTTTAAAAATGGATATGCAAGTTTGAAACATGTTAAAGATGCAAATTTAAAGAGCATAACAAACGCTCATCAAATTCTCAAGTGAACTTGCGGTGGGATATTTAGCCGAGTCAAACATGCCATTATTTTGCCCATTTGTAAAAAGCTGACATAATTAATCGTAGATGATTGTAATGTTATTTATCATGCGTAACGGGCTATATTTTTGTATGAAATGACTTATGGATTGCAATTCAACACTCAGTTAAAAATCCTCCGCAACCCATTTTTCCAGATGAATGCAAAACCTGAGATATAAAACTTTAAAGGTGCTTAAAATCCATAAAAATTACAGACACCCTTTGGAATTATCTCTCCCTACATATGTGCATTGTGCATTTCCATTTTAAATGTACACATTTTTCTTCAGTCAAAACTTCGAGTTTTTCGCTCTCCCTTCATCCCGTAAACAAAAAAGGCAAATAGATCACAGTAAAATGAAAATTTAATAGTTGATGTACGGAAAAAGTTTAAAACAGTAAAAAAATTAAATGAAGAAAATTTATTCACACACCACAAATGAACACAAAAGTTTTGTTATCCCAGTTTGGGAAATTCCACTAGTCCAAAACTATTATCTTGGAATTTTACATGAAGGAGATTTTTTCTACACATGTTTTAAAAATGGATGTGCGTGCCAGAAACATGTTAAAGATTCAAATGACCTATGGATCCAAAGCTTTTAAAGAGAATAACAAACACTCATTAAATTCTCAAGTGAACGTGTGGTTGGATATTTGCCCGAGTCAAACAAGCAATTATTTTGCCCATATTAAAAAAGTTGAGCTAACAATCATAGGTGATTGTAAAGTGATTTATCATGCGTAATGGGCTATATTTTTTTATGAAATGACTTATGGATTGCAATTCAACACTTAGTTAAAATTCCTCTGCCACCAATTTTTCCCGACGATTGCAAAATCTGAGATATAAAAACTAAAAAGAGCTTACAATCCCTAAAAATTACAGACACTCTTTGGAATTATCTCTCCCTACAATTGTGCATTGTGCTTTTCCATTTTAAATGTACACTTTTTTCTTAAATCAAAACTTTCACTTTTCCCTCTCCCTTCATGCCGAAAACAAACAAGGCAAAAAGCTTACAACAAAAAGAAAATTTTATAGTTGATATATGGAAAAAAATTAAAACAATAAAAAATATAAATAAACAAAATTTATTCACCCAACACAAATGAACACAAAAGTTTTGTTATCCAATTTTAGGAAATTCCACTAGTTTAACCCTATTAGCTTGGAATATTGCAAGAAAGAGATTTCATCCACACATATTTTAAAATTGGATTTGCATGTTTGAAACATGTTAAAGATGCAAATGAGCTATGGATGCAAAGATTTTAAAGAGAATAACAAATGCTCATTAAATTCTCAAGTGAACTTGCGGTGGGATATTTACCCGAGTCAAACATGCCATTAATTTACCCATTTGCAAAAAGCTAACATAAATAATCATAGATGATTGTAATGTGATTTATCATGCGTAACGGGCTATATTTTTGTATGAAATGACTTATGGATTGCAATTCAACACTCAGTTAAAAATCCTCCACAACCCATTTTTCCCGACGATTGCAAAACCTGAGATATAAAAACGAAAAGGTGCTTACAATCCCTAAAAATTATAGACACTCTCTACATATGTGCATTGGGCATTTCCGTTTTAGATGTACACATTTTTCTTAAATCAAAACTTCGATTTTTTCACTCTCCCTTCATCCCGTAAACAAAAAAGGCAAATAGATCACAGCAAAATGAAAATTTCATAGTTGATGTACGGAAAAAGTTTAAAACAATAAAAAATGTAAATGAAGAAAATTTTTTCACACACCACAAATGAACACAAAAGTTTTGTTATCCAAGTTTGGGAAATTCCACTAGTCCAAAACTAATATCTTGGAATTTTACATGAAGGAGATTTTTTCTACACATGTTTTAAAAATGGATATGCATGACAGAAACATGTTAAAGATTCAAATGACCTATGGATCCAAAGCTTTTAAAGAGAATAACAAACGATCATAAAATTCTCAAGTGAACGTGCGATGGGATATTTGCCCGAGTCAAATAAGCCATTATTTTGCCCATATTCAAAAAGTTGAGCTAACAATCATAGGTGATTGTAAAGTGATTTGTCATGCGTATCGGGCTATATTTTTGTAAGAAATGACTTATTGATTTGAAGTCAACACTTAGTTAAAAATCGCCCGTTTCCCGACGATTGCAAAACCAAATATATAAAAACGAAAGAGTGCATACGATCCCTAAAACATACAGACACACTTTGTAAATATCTCTCTCTACATTTGTGCATTGTGCATTTCCATTTTAGATGTACACTTTTTTCTTAAATGAGAACATTGAGTTTTCGCTCCGCCTTCATCCCGTAAACAAAAAAGGCAAAAAAGATCACAACAAAATTAAAATTTTATAGTTGATGTGTGTAAAATATTTAAAATAATAACTAATGTAAATAAAAAAAATCTATTCACACACCACAAATGAACACAAATGTTTTGTTATCCAAGTTTGGGAAATTCCATTAGTCCAACCCTATTAAGCTTGGAATTATACATGAAGGAGATTTTTTCTACACATCTTTTAAAAATAGATATGCATGCTTGAAACATGTTAAAGATTCAAATGAACTACTGATCCAAAGCTTTTAAAGTGAATAACAAATGCTCATTAAATTCTCAAGTGAACGTGCGGTGGGATATTTACCCGAGTCTAACAAGTCATTATTTTGCACATTTTCGAAAATTTGATCTAACATTCATAGATGATTGTAAAGTGATTTATCTTGCATAACGGGCTATATTTTTATATGAAATGACTTATGGATTGCAATTCAACACTCAGTTAAAAATCCTCTGCCACCAATTTTTCCCGACGATTGCAAAACTTGAGATATAAAAACTAAAAAGAGCTTACAATCCCTAAAAATTACAGACACTCTTTGGAATTATCTCTACCTACAATTTTTCATTATGTTTTTCCATTTTAGATGTACACTTATTTCTTAAATCCAAACTTTGACTTTTCGCTCTCCCTTCATCCCGAAAAGAAACAAGGCAAAAAGCTTACAACAAAATGAAAATTTTAACATTGATGTATGGAAAAATTTAAAACAATAAAAAATATAAATAAAGAAAATTTATTTACCCAACACAAATGAACACAAAAGTTTTGCAATCCAATTTTTTGAAATTCCACTAGTTTAACCCTAATAGCTTGGAATTTTGCAAGAAAGAGATTTCATCCACACAAGTTTTAAAAATGGATATGCATGTCTGAAACATGTTAAATATGCAAATGAGCTATGGATGCAAAGCTTTTAAAGAGAATAACAAACGCTCATTAAAATCTCAAGTGAACTTGCGGTGAGATATTTACCCGAGTCAAACATGCCATTATTTTGTCCATTTGCAAAAAGCTGACATAATTAATCATAGATGATTGTAATGTGATTTATCATGCATAATGGGCTATATTTTTGTATGAAATGACTTATGGATTGCAATTCAACACTCAGTTAAAAATCCTCGGCAACCCATTTTTCCCGACGATTGTAAAACCTGAGATATAAAAACGAAAAGGTGCTTACAATCCCTAAAAATTATAGACACTCTTTGGAATTATCTCTCTCTACATATGTGCATTGTGCATTTCCATTTTAGATGTACACATTTTTCTTAAATCAAAACTTCGAGTTTTTCGCTCTCCCTTCATCCCGTAAACAAAAAAGGCAAAGAGATCACAGCAAAATGAAAATTTCATAGTTGATGTACGGAAAAAGTTTAAAACAATAAAAAAAGTAAATGAAGAAAATTTATTCACACACCACAAATGAACACAAAAGTTTATTTATCCGAGTTCAGTTAAAAATCTCCTGCCTCCCCCGTTTCCCGACGATTGCAAAACCTTAGATATAAAAACGAAAGAGTGAATACGTGTTACGGTCCCGGATCTGACACGTGGATTCTTTGGGAGGATCTGGGGTCTGTCACGGGTTATGGGTCTTCCAAGCATTACCGTACGGGGTAGGAAGAAATGGGGAAGACGAAAACGAAAGATCAAGCCTAAGGGAAGCTTGAAAACCCTAGAGCTCGTTGAGGAGAACTCTAAGCCTCTTTACGCTAAATTTAACCTAATTCTTAATACTTCAATGCTTCCTTTTCTCATTACTCTTACCATTTAAATAGGGTTCACCTTGTTAGGGTTTAATAAAATATTACTGAAATATCCCTATGAATAAAATATTCCAAAAATATCCCTATTAATAAATAATTCCAAAAATACCCCTATGGCCTAAAACTGAAATAAAATAAAGTAAATTAAATAAAACAACTAAAATAATAATGTTATTGTGTGCATAACATCACACCCCGCTTGGAAGACGAGCTTGTCTTCAAGCTCGGAAGTAGTGTCGGTATGCCGATGTCTCCACCTGTGCCGAAGTAGCATCCGCGATAGCTATGAACCCCCTTCAGGACAATAATTTTTTTTTTTTTTTGGGCCGGTCAGTGGTAACCTGGGTTGACTCAGTTCAGGAACCCGGACCGGCGCACGACCCCACTTCTGGACGCCTTTTTTTTTTTTTTTTTTTTTTTTTTGGGGCCGGTCTGACTAAACCTGGGTTGACTTGGTTTAGGAACCCGGTCCGGCGTGCGACTTAGTGGACCGGACCGATTAAATTTTCCTAAGTTAGGAAAATTTAATCGGAAGTCGTCTTCTTCCTTCGGTACCCCCGAACTCTACGGCCAGCGGATCCTTTCCTCACGGCACCGACAACGTCCGGCGACGGACGTCTCCTTCCTCTCTCCTGGCACTGACGGAATCGCCTGATTTTCCGGTGATGAAGAGCAGCACGTTGGGGCTTCACTTTGCCGATGGGAGAGTTGCCGAGACAGAGGGCTCTCGGAATATCACCGACGGTTCTGCTGGAATGTCGCCGACGGGTCTTCTGGGAATTTTCGCCGACGTTCTTCTGCGGAAATGTCGCCGACGATCTTCTGCTGGAATGTCGACGGTAGATGTTGTTGGAATGTCGCCGAACGGGGCGGAATTGTCGTCGACGAAGTCTCGTGCTGCTTCTGCGGTGACTAGCAGCCCTTGGAGGCTTCGCCGATTGAAATTTTTCCCAGACACACTCTCAAAAATATTTTCCGATGGGAATGGCCAGGAAATTTTTCCCCTCCCGTGCGGACTATGGCTGCGTGCTTGGGTTGCTGTGAGCAGGGGAGGACTGATTTCTGTTGTTTTTCTGCATCCGCCTCTCGAGACAAAATTTTTGAATTTTCTGGCCATGGTCCGTTCTGCTTGTCTGAGATAGAGATTTGAGGTCGTATGACCTGTTTTGCTATAACAACAAGTTTCTCCCTTCCATAATGTTCAATGGAAGTATCTAACCGTGCTCGTATTTCCTCCAATTCCTTACCCATAGCAATCCATCTTTCTTGAGATATAGAATAACCCATTGTGTTCCCGCTCTGATACTAGTTGTTACGGTCCCGGATCTGACACGTGGATTCTTTGGGAGGATCTGGGGTCTGCCACGGGTTATGGGTCTTGCAAGCATTACCATAGGGGTAGTAGGAAGACATGGGGAAGACAAAAACGAAAGATCAAGCCTAAGGGAAGCTTGAAAACCCTAGAGCTCGTTGAGGAGAACTCTAAGCCTCTTTACGCTAAATTTAACCTAATTCTTAATACTTCAATGCTTCCTTTTCTCATTACTCTTACCCCTTAAATAGGGTTCACCCTGTTAGGGTTTAATAAAATATTACAGGAAAATCCCTATGAATTAAATACTCCAAAAATATCCCTATTAATAAATAATTCCAAAAAATACCCCTATGGCCTCAAACCTAAATAAAATAAAGTAAATTAAATAAAAAAACTAAAATAATAATGTTATTGCGTGCATAACAATACGATCCCTAAAACATATAGACACTCTTTGGAAATATCTCTCTCTACATTTGTGCATTGTGCATTTCCATTTTAGATGTACACTTTTTTCTTAAATCAGAACTTTGAGTTTTCGCTCCCCCTTCATCCCGTAAACAAAAAAGGGCAAAACGATCACAACAAAATAAAAATTTTATAGTTGATGTGTGGAAAATATTTAAAATAATAACTAATGTAAATAAAAAATATCTATTCACACACCACAAATGAACACAAAAGTTTTGTCATCCAAGTTTGGGAAATTCCATTAGTCCAACCCTATTAAGCTTGGAATTTTACATGAAGGAGATTTTTTCTACACATGTTTTAAAAATGGATATGCATGGTTGAAACATGTTAAAGATTCAAATGACCTATGGATCCAAAGTTTTTAAAGAGAATAACAAACGCTCATTAAATTATCAAGTGAACGTGCGGTGGGATATTTACCCGAGTCTAACAAGTCACTATTTTGCCCATTTTCAAAATTTTGATCTAACAATCATAGATGATTGTAAAGTGATTTATCATGCGTAAGGGGCTATATTTTTGTATGAAATGACTTATGGATTGCAATTCAACACTTAGTTGAAAATCCTCTGCCACCAATTTTTCCCGACGATTGCAAAACCTGAGATATAAAAACTAAAAAGAGCTTACAATCCCTAAAAATTACACACACTCTTTGGAATTAACTCTCCCTACAATTGTGCGTTGTGCTTTTCCATTTTAGATGTACACATTTTTCTTAAATCAAAACTTTGACTTTTCGCTCTCCCTTCATCCCGAAAACAAACAAGGCAAAAAGCTTATAACAAAATGAAAATTTTATAGTTGAAGTATGGAAACAATTTAAAACAATAAAAATATTAATAAAGAAAATTTATTCACCCAACACAAATGAACACAAAAGTTTTGTTATCCAATTTTGGGAAATTCCACTAGTTTATCCCTAATAGCTTGGAATTTTGCAAGAAAGAGATTTCGTCCACACATGTTTTAAAAATGGATATGCATGTTTGAAACATGTTAAAGATGCAAATGAGCTATGGATGCAAAGCTTTTAAAGAGAATAACAAACGCTCATTAAATTCTCAAGTGAACTTGCAGTGGGATATTTACCCGAGTCAAACATGCCATTATTTTCCCCATTTGCAAAAAGCTGACATAATTAATCATAGATGATTGCAATGTGATTTATCATGCGTAATGGGCTATATTTTTGTATGAAATGACTTATGGATTGCAATTAAACACTCAGTTAAAAATCCTCCGCAACCCATTTTTCCTGACGATTGCAAAACCTGAGATATAAAAACGAAAAGGTGCTTACAATCCCTAAAAATTACAGACACTCTTTGGAATTATGCCTCTCTACTTATATGAACTGTGCATTTCCGTTTTAGATGTACAAATTTTTCTCAAAACAAAACTTCGAGTTTTTCGCTTTCCCTTCATCCCGTAAACAAAAAAGGCAAATAGATTACAGCAAAATGAAAATTTCATAGTTGATGAACGGAAAAAGTTTAAAACAATAAAAAAAATTAAATGAAGAAAATTTATTCACACACCACAAATGAACACAAAATTTTTGTTCTCCAAGTTTGGGAAATTCCACTAGTCCAAAACTAATATCTTGGAATTTTACATGAAGGAGATTTTTTCTACACATGTTTTAAAAATGGATATGCATGCCAGAAACATGTTAAAGATTCAAATGACCTATGGATCCAAAGCTTTTAAAGAGAATAAAAAATACTCATTTAATTCTCAAGTGAACGTGCGGTGGGATATTTGCCCGTGTCAAACAAGCCATTATTTTGGCCATATTCAAAAAGTTTAGCTAACAATCATAGATGATTGTAAAGTGATTTGTCAAGCGTAATGGGCTATATTTTTGTAAGAAATGACTTACGGATTTGAAGTCAACACTCCGTTAAAAATCACCAGCCTCCCCCGTTTCCCGTCGATTGCAAAACCTTAGATATAAAAACGAAAAAGTGCATACGATCCCTAAAACGTACAGACACTCTTCGGAAATATCTCTCTCTACATTTGTGCATTGAACATTTCCATTTTAGATGTACACTTTTTTCTTAAATCAGAACTTTGAGTTTTCGCTCCCCCTTCATCCCGTAAACAAATAAGGCAAAAAAGATCACAACAAAATAAAATTTTTATAGTTGACGTGTGGAAAATATTTAAAATAATAACTAATGTAAAAAAAAAAAATATCTATTCACACACCACAAATGAACACAAAAGTTTTGTTATCCAAGTTTGGAAAATTCCATTAGTCCAACCCTATTAAGCTTGGAATTTTACATGAAGGAGATATTTTCTACACATGTTTTAAAAATGGATATGCTTGCTTGAAACATGTTAAAGATTCAAATGACCTATGGATCCAAAGCTTTTAATGAGAATAACAAACCCTCATTAAATTCTCAAGTGAACGTGCGGTGGGATATTTACCCGAGTCTAACAAGTCATTATTTTGCCCACTTTCAAAAATTTGATCTAACAATCATCGATGATTGTAAAGTGATTTATCATGTGTAACGGGCTATATTTTTGAATGAAATGACTTATGGATTGCAATTCAACACTCAGTTAAAAATCCTCTGCCACCAATTTTTTTCGACGATTGCAAAACCTGAGATATAAAAACTAAAAAGAGCTTACAATCCCTAAAAATTCCAGACACTCTTTGGAATTATCTCTCCCTACAATTGTGCGTTGTGCTTTTCCATTTTAGATGTACACTCTTTTCTTAAATAAAATTTTTGACTTTTCGCTCTCCCTTCATGCCGAAAACAAACATGGCAAAAAGCTTACAACAAAATGAAAATTTTATAGTTGATGTATGGAAAAAATTTAAAACAATAACAGCTATAAATAAATAAAATTTATTCAGCCAACACAAATGAACACAAAACTTTGTTATCCAATTTTGGGAAATTCCACTAGTTTAACCCTAATTGCTTGGAATTTTGCAACAAAGAGATTTCATCCACACATGTTTTAAAAATGGATATGCATGTTTGAAACATGTTAAAGATGCAAATGAGCTATGGATGCAAAGCTTTTAAGGAGAATAACAAACGCTCATTAAATTCTCACGTGAACTTGAGGTAGGATATTTACCCGAGTCAAACATGCCATTATTTTGCCCATTTGCAAAAACCTGACATAATTAATCATAGATGATTGTAATGGGATTTATCATGTGTAAAGGGCTATATTTTTGTATGAAATAACTTATGGATTGAATTTCAATACTCAGTTAAAAATCCACCGCAACACATTTTTCCCGACGATTGCAAAACCTGAGATATAAAAACGAAAAGGTGCTTACAATCCCAAAAAATTACAGACACTCTTTGGAATTATCTCTCTCTACATATGTGCATTATGCATTTCCGTTTTAGATGTACACATTTTTCTTAAATCAAAACTTCGAGTTTTTCGCTCTCCCTTCATCCCATAAACAAAAAAGGCAAATAGATCACAGCAAAATGAAAATTTCATAGTTGATGTACGGAAAAAGTTTAAAACAATAAAAAAAGTAAATGAAGAAAATTTATTCACACACCACAAATGAACACAAAAGTTTTGTTATCCAAGTTTGGGAAATTCCACCAGTCCAAAACTAATATCTTGGAATTTTACATGAAGGAGATTTTTTTTACACATGTTTTAAAAATGGATATGCATGCCAGAAAGATGTTAAAGATTCAAATGACCTATGGATCCAAAGCTTTAAACGAGAATAACAAACGCTCATTAAATTCTCAAGTGAACGTGCGGTGGCATATTTGCCCGAGTCAAACAAGCCATTATTTTGCCCATGTTCAAAAATTTGATGTAACAATCATAGATGATTGTAAAGTGACTTGCCATGCGTAACGGGCTATATTTTTTGTAAGAAATGACTAATGGATTGGAAGTCAACACTCAGTTAAAAATCGCCCGCCTCCCCCGTTTCCCGACGATTGCAAAACCTTAGATATAAAAACGAAAAAGTGCATACGATCCCTAAAACATACAGACACTCTTTGGAAATATCTCTCTCTACATTTGTGCATTGTGCATTTTCATTTCAGATGTACACTTTTTTCTTAAATCAGAACTTTGAGTTTTCGTTCCCCCTTCATTCCGTAAATAAAAAAGGCAAAAAAGATCACAACATAATTAAAATTTTATACTTGATGTGTGCAAAATATTTAAAATAATAACTAACAAAAATAAAAAATATCTATTCACAAACCACAAATGAACACAAAAAGTTTTGGTATCGAAGTTTGGGAAATTCCATTAGTCCAACCCTATTAAGCTTGGAATTTTTCATGAAGGAGATTTTTTCTACACATGTTTTAAAAATGGATGTGCATACTTGAAACAAGTTAAAGATTCAAATGACATATGGATCCAAACCTTTTAAAGAGAATAACAAACGCTCATTAAATTCTCAATTGAACGTGCGGTGGGATATTTACCCGAGTCTAACAAGTCATTTTTTTGCGCATTTTCAAAAATTTGGTCTAACAATCATAGATGTTTGTAAAGTGATTTATCAAGCGTAACGGGCTATATTTTTGTATGAAATTACTTATGGATTGCAATTTAACACTCAGTTAAAAATCCTTTGCAACCAATTTTTCCCGACGATTGCAAAACCTGAGATATAAAAACTAAAAAGAGTTTACAATCCCTAAAAATTACAGACACTCTTTGGAATTATATCTCCCTACAATTGTGCATTGTGCTTTTCCATTTTAGATGGTCCACTTTTTCTTAAATCAAAACTTCAACTTTTCGCTCTCCCTTCATCCCGAAAACAAACAAGGCAAAAAGCTTACAACAAAATGATAATTTTATAGTTGATGTAGGGAAAAAATTTAAAACAATAACAGATATAAATAAAGAAAATTTATTCACTCAACACAAATGAACACAAAAGTTTTGTTATCTAATTTTGGGAAATACCACTAGTTTAACCCTAATAGCTTGGAATTTTGCAAGAAAGAGATTTCGTCCACACATGTTTTAAAAAAGGATATGGATGTTTGAAACATGTTAAAGATGCAAATGAGCTTTGGATGCAAAGCTTTTAAGGAGAATAACAAACTCTCATTAAATTCTCAAGTGAACTTGCGGTGGGATATTTACCCCAGTCAAACATGCCATTATTTTGCCCATTTTGAAAAAGCTGACATAATTAATCATAGATGATTTTAATGGGATTTATCATGCGCAACGGGTTATATTTTTGTATGAAATGACTTATGGATTGCAATTCAACACTCAGTTAAAAATCCTTTGCAACACATTTTTCCCGACGATTGCAAAACCTGAGATATAAAAACGAAAAGGTGCTTACAATCCCTAAAAATTACAGACACTCTTTGAAATTATCTCTCTCTACATATGTGCATTGTGCATTTCCGTTTTAGATGTACTCATTTTTCTTAAATCAAAATTTTGAGTTTTTCACTCTCCCATCATCCCGTAAACAAAAAAGGCAAATAGATCACAGCAAAATGAAAATTTCATAATTGATGTACGGAAAAAGTTTAAAACAATAAAAAAAGTAAAAGAAGAAAATTTATTCACACACCACAAATGAACACAAAAGTTTTGTTATCCAAGTTTGGGAAATTCCACTAGTCCAAAACTAATTTCTTGGAATTTTACATGAAGGAGATTTTTTCTACACATGTTTTAAAAATGGATATGCATGCCCGAAACATGGTAAAGATTCAAATAACATATGGATCCAAAGCTTTTAAAGAGAAAAACAAACGCTCATTAAATTCTTAAGTGAACATGCGGTGGGATATTTGCCCGAGTCAAACAAGCCATTATTTTGCCCATATTCAAAAAGTTGACCTAACAATCATAGATTATTGTAAAGTGATTTGTCATGCGTAACGGGCTATATTTTTGTAGGAAATGACTTATGGATTTGGAGTCAACACTCAGTTAAAAATCACCCGCCTCCCCCGTTTCCCGACTATTGCAAAACCTTAGATATAAAAACGAAAAAGTGCATACGATCCCTAAAACATACAGACACTGTTCGGAAATATCTCTCTTTACATTTGTGCATTGTGTATTTCCATTTTAGATGTACACTTTTTTCCTCAATCAGAACTTTGAGTTTTCGCTCTCCCTTCATCCCGTGAACAAAAAAGGCAAAAAAGACCACAACAAAATAAAAATTTAATAGTTGATGTGTGAAAAAAATTTTAAATAATAACTAATGTAAATAAAAAATATCTATTCACACACCACAAATGAACACAAAAGTTTTGTGATCCAAGTTTGGGAAATTCCATTAGTCCAACCCTATTAAGGTTGGAATTTTACTTGAAGGAGATTTTTTCTACACATGTTTCAAAAATAGATATTCATGCTTGAAACATGTTAAAGATTCAAATGAGCTATGGATCCAATGCTTTTAAAGAGAATAACAAACGCTCATTAAATTCTCAAGTGAACGTGCGGTGGGATATTTACCCGAGTCAAACAAGTCATTCATTATATTGCCCATTTTCAAAAATTTGATCTAACAATCATAGATGATTGTAAAGTGATTTATCATGCGTAACGGGCTATATTTTTGTATGAAATGACTTATGGATTGCAATTCAACACTCAGTTAAAAATCCTCTGCCACCAATTTTTCCCAATGATTGCAAAAACTGAGATATAAAAACTAAAAAGAGCTTACAATCCCTAAAAATTACAGACACTCTTGGGAATTATCTCTCCCTACAATTGTGCATTGTGCTTTTCCATTTTAGTTGTACTTTTTTTTCTTAAATCAAAACTTTGACTTGTCGCTCTCCCTTCATCCCGAAAACAAACAAGGCAAAAAGCTTACAAAAAAATGAAAATTTTATACTTGATATATATGAAAAATTTAAAACAGTAACAAATATAAATAAAGAAAATTTATTCACCCAACACAAATGAACACAAAAGTTTTGTTATCCAATTTTGGGAAATTCCTCTAGTTTAACCCTAATAGCTTGGAATTTTGCAAGAAAGAGATTTCATCCACACATATTTTAAAAATGGATATGCATGTTTGAAACATGTTAAAGATGAAAATGAGCTATGGATGCAAAACTTTTAAAGAGAATAACAAACGTTCATCAAATTCTCAAGTGAACTTGCGGTGGGATATTTACCCGAGTCAAACATGCTATTATTTTGCCCATTTGCAAAAAGCTGACATAATTAATCATAGATGATTGTAATGTGATTTATCATGCGTAACGAGCTATATTTTTGTATGAAATGACTCATGGATTGCAATTCAACACTCAGCTAAAAATCCTCCGCAACCCATTTTTCCAGACGATTGCAAAACCTGAGATATAAAAACGAAAATGTGCTTACAATCCCTAAAAATTTCAGACACTCTTTAGAATTATCTCTCTCTACATATGTTCATTGTGCATTTCCATTTTAGATGTATACATTTTTGTTAAATCAAAACTTCGAGTTTTACGCTCTCGCTTCATCCCATAAACAAAAAAGGCAAATAGATCAGAGCAAAATGAAAATTTCATAGTTGATGTACGGAAAAAGTTTAAAACAATTAAAAAAGTAAATGAAGAAAATTTATTCACACACCACAAATGAACACAAAAGTTTTGTTATCCAAGTTTGGGAAATTCCACTAGTCCAAAACTAATATCTTGTAATTTTACATGACAGAGATTTTTTCTAAACTTGTTTTAAAAATGGATATGCATGGCAGAAACATGTTAAAGATTCAAATGCCCTATGGATCCAAAGCTTTTAAAGAGAATAATAAACGCTCATTAAATTCTCAAGTGAACGTGCGGTGGGATATTTTCCCGAGTCAAACAAGCCATTATTTTGCCCATATTAAAAAAGTTGAGCTAACAATCATAGATGATTGTAAAGTGATTTGTCATGCGTAACGGGCTATATTTTTTGTAAGAAATGACTAATGGATTCGAAGTCAACACTCAGTTAAAAATCGCCCGCCTCCCCCGTTTTCCGACGATTGCAAAACCTTAGATATAAAATCGAAAAAGTGCATACGATCCCTAAAACATACAAACACACTTTGGAAATATCTCCCTCTACATTTTTGCATTATGCATTTCCATTTTAGATGTACACTTTTTTCTTAATTCAGAACTTTGGGTTTTCGCTCCCCCTTCATCCCGTAAACAAAAAAGGCGAGAAAGATCACAACAAAATAAAAATTTTATAGTTGAAGTGTGAAAAATATTTAAAATAATAATTAATGTAAATAAAAAATATCTATTCACACACCACAAATGAACACAAAAGTTTTCTTATCCAAGTTTGGGAAATTCCATTAGTCCAACCCTTTTAAGCTTGGAATTTTACATGAAGGAGATTTTTTCTACACATGTTTTAAAAATGGATATGCATGCTTGAAACATGTTAAAGATTCAAATGACCTATGGGTCCAAAGCTTTTAAAGAGAATAACAAACGCTCATTAAATTCTGAGGTGAACGTGCGTTGAGATATTTACCCGAGTCTAACAAGTCATTTTTTTGCCCATTTTCAAAAATTTGATCTAACAATCATGGATGATTGTAAAGTGATTTATCATACATAACGGGCTATATTTTTGGATGAAATGACTTATTGATTGCAATTTAACACTCAGTTAAAAATCCTCTGCCCCCAATTTTTCTCGACGATTGCAAAACCTGAGATATAAAAACTAAAAATAGTTTACAATCCCTAAAAATTACAGACACTCTTTGGAATTATCTCTCCCTACAATTGATCATTGTGCTTTTCCATTTTAGATGTATACTTTTTTCTTAAGTCAAAACTTTGACTTTTTGCTCTCCCTTCATCCCGAAAACAAGCAAGGCACAAAGCTTACAAAAAAATGAAAATTTTATAGTTGATGTATGGAAAAAATTTAAAACAATAACTGATTTAAATAAAGAAAATTTATTCACCCAACACAACTGAACACAAAAGTTTTGTTATCCAATTTTGGGAAATTCCACTAGTTTAACCCTAATAGCTTGGAATTTTGCAAGAAAGAGATTTCGTCTACACATGTTATAAAAATTGATATGCATGTTTGAAACTTGTTAAAGATGCAAATGAGCTATGGATGCAAAGCTTTTAAGGAGAATAACAAACGCTCATTAAATTCTCAAGTGAACTTGCCGTGGGATATTTACCCTAGTCAAACATGCCATTATTTTGCCCATTTGCAAAAAGCTGACATATTTAATCATAGATGATCGTAGTGTGATTTGTCATGCGCAACGGGCTATATTTTTGTATGAAATGACTTATGGATTGCAATTCAACACTCAGTTAAAAATTATCCGCAACCCATTTTTCCCGACGATTGCAAAACCTGAGATATAAAAACGAAAAAGGTGCTTACAATCCCTAAAAATTATAGACACTCTTTGGAATTCTCTCTCTCCACATATGTGCATTGGGCATTTCTGTTTTAGATGTATACATTTTTCTTAAATCAAAACATTGAGTTTTTCGCTCTCCCTTCATCCCGTAAACAAAAAAGGCAAATAGATCATAGCAAAATGAAAATTTCATAGTTGATGTACGGAAAAAGTTTAAAACAATAAAAAAAGTAAATGAAGAAAATTTATTCACACACCACAAATGAACACAAAAGTTTTGTTATCCAAGTTTGGGAAATTCCACAAGTCCAAAACTAATATCTTGGAAATTTACATGAAGGAGATTTTTCTAGACATGTTTTAAAAATGGATATGCATGCCAGAAACATGTTAATGATTCAAATGACCTATGGATCCAAAGCTTTTAAAGAGAATAACAAACGCTCATTCAATTCTCAAGTGAACGTGCGGTGGGGTATTTGCCCGAGTCAAACAAGCCATTATTTTGCCCATAATCAAATAGTTGAGCTAACAATCATAGATGATTGTAAAGTGATTTGTCATGTGTAACGGGCTATATTTTTGGAAGAAATGTCTTATGGATTTGAAGTCAACACTCAGTTAAAAATCGCCCGCCTCCCCCATTTCCCGACGATTGGAAAACCTTAGATATAAAATCGAAAAAGTGCATACGATGCCTAAAACATACAGAGACTCTTTGGAAATATCTCTCTGTACATTTTTGCATTGTGCATTTCCATTTTAGATGTACACTTTTTTCTTAAATCTGAACTTTGTGTTTTCGTTCCCCCTTCATCTCGTAAACAAAAAAGGCAAAAAAGATCAGAACAAAATAAAATTTTTATAGTTGATGTGTGAAAAATATTTAAAATAATAACTAATGTAAATAAAAAATATCTATTCACACACCAAAAGTGAACACAAAAGTTTTGTTATCCAAGTTTGAGAAATTCCATTAGTCCAACCCTTTTAAGCTTGGAATTTTACATGAAGGAGATTTTTTCTACACATGTTTTAAAAATGGATATGCATGCTTGAAACATGTTAAAGATTCAAATGACCTATGGATCCAAATCTTTTAAAGAGCATAACAAACGCTCATTAAATTCTCAAGTGAACGTGCGGTGCGATATTTACCCGAGTCTAACAAGTCATTATTTTGCCCATTTTCAAAAATTTGATCTAACAATCATAGATGATTTTAAAGTGATTTATCATGCGTAACGGGGCTATATTTTTGTATGAAATGACTTATGGATTGCAATTCAACACTCAGTTAAAAATCATCTGCCACCAATTTTTCCCGACGATTGCAAAACTTGAGATATAAAAACTAAAAAGAGCTTACAATCCCTAAAAATTACAGACACTCTTTGGAATTATCTCTCCCTACAATTGTACGTTGTGCTTTTCCATTTTAGATGTACACTCTTTTCTTAATTCAAAATTTTGACTTTTCGCTCTCCCTTCATCCCGAAAACAAACAAGGCAAAAAACTTACAACAAAATGAAAATTTTATAGTTGATGTATGGAAAAAATTTAAAACAATAACAGATATAAATAAAGAAAATTTATTCACCCAACACAAATGAACACAAAAGTTTTGTTATCCAATTTTGGGAAATTCCACTAGTTTAACCCTAATAGCATGGAATTTTGCAACAAAGAGATTTCGTCGACACTTGTTTTAAAAATGGATATGCATGGTTGAAACATGTTAAAGATGCAAATGATCTATGGATGCAATGCTTTTAAGGAGAATAACAAAAGCTCATTAAATTCTCAAGTGAACTTGCGGTAGGATATTTACCCGAGTCAAACATGCCATTATTTTGCCCATTTGCAAAAAGCTAACATAATTAATCATAGATGATAGTAATGAGATTTATCATGCGTAAAGGGCTATATTTTTGTATGAAATAAATTATGGATTGCAATTCAACACTCTGTTTAAAATCCTCCGCAACCCATTTTTCCCGAAGAATGCAAAACCCGAGATATAAAAATGAAAAGGTGCTTACAATCCCTAAAAATTGCAGACACTCTTTGGAATTATCTCTCTCTACATATGTGCATTGTGCATTTCTGTTTTAGATGTACACATTTTTCTTAAATCAAAACTTCGAGTTTTACGCTCTCCCTTCATCCCGTAAACAAAAAAGGCAAATAGATCACAGCAAAATGAAAGTTTCATAGGTTATGTACGAAAAAAGTTTAAAACAATAAAAAAAGTAAATGAAGAAAATTTATTCACACAACACAAATGAACACAAAAGTTTTGTTATCCAAGTTTGGGAAATTCCACTAGTCCAAAACTAATATCTTGGAATTTTACATGAAGGAGATTTTTTCTACACACGTTTTAAAAATGGATATGCATGCCAGAAAGATGTTAAAGATTCAAATGACCTATGGATCCAAAGCTTTTAAAGAGAATTACAAACGCTCATTAAATTCTCAAGTGAACGTGCGGTGGGATATTTGCCCGAGTCAAACAAGCCATTATTTTGCCCATATTCAAAAAGTTGACCTAACAATCATAGATGATTGTAAAGTGATTTGCCATGCGTAACGGGCTTTATTTTTGTAGGAAATGATTTATGGATTTGAAGTCAACACTCAGTTAAAAATCGCCCGCCTCCCCCGTTTCTCGACCATTGCAAAACCTTAGATATAAAAACGAAAAAGTGTATACGATCCCTAAAACATACAAACACTCTTTGGAAATATCTCTCTCTACATTTGTGCATTGTGCATTTGCCTTTTAGATGTACACTTTTTCCTTAAATCAGAACTTTGAGTTTTCGCTCCCCCTTCATTCCGTAAACAAAAAAGGCAAAAAAGATCACAACAAAATAAAAATTTTATAGTTGAAGTGTGGAAAATATTTAAAATAATAACTAATTAAAATAAAAAATATCTATTCACACATCACAAATGAACACAAAAGTTTTGTTATCCAAGTTTGGGAAATTCCATTAGTCCAACCCTATTAAGCTTGGAATTTTACATGAAGGAGATTTTTTCTACACATGTTTTAAAAATGGATATGCATGCTTGAAACATGTTAAAGATTCAAATGACCTATGGATCCAAAGCTTTTCAAGAGAATAACAAACGCTCCTTAAATTCTCAATTGAACGTGGGTTGGGATATTTACCCGAGTCTAACAAGTCATTATATTGCCCATTTTCAAAAATTTGATCTAACAATCATAGATGTTTGTAAAGTGATTTATCATGCATAACGGGCTATAGTTTTGTATGAAATTACTTATGGATTGCAATTTAACACTCAGTTAAAAATCCTCTGCAACCAATTTTTCCCGACGATTGCAAAACCTGAGATATAAAAACTAAAAAGAGTTTACAATCCCTAAAAATTACAGACACTCTTTGGAATTTTCTCTCCCTAAAATTTTGCATTGTGCTTTTCCATTTTAGATGGTCCCCTTTTTCTTAAATCAAAACTTTGACTTTTCGCTCTCCTTTCATCCCGAAATCAAACAAGGCAAAACGCTTACAACAAAATGAAAATTTTATAGTCGATGTATGAAAAAAATTTAAAACAATAACATATATAAAGAAAGAAAATTTATTCACCCAACACAAATAACACAAAAGTTTTGTTATCCAATTTTGGGAAATTCCACTAGTTTAACCCTAATAGCTTGGAATTTTGGAAGAGAGATTTCATCCACACATGTTTTAAAAATGGATATGCATGTTTGAAACATGTTAAAGATGCAAATGAGCTATGGATGCAAAGCTTTTAAAGAGAATAACAAATGCTCATTAAATTCTCAAGTGAACTTGCGGTGGGATATTTACCCGAGTCAAACATGCAATTATTTTGCCCATTTTCAAAAAGCTGACATAATTAATCATAGATGATTATAATGTGATTTATCATGCGTAACGGGCTATATTTTTGTATGAAATGACTTATGGATTGCAATTCAACACTCAGTTAAAAATCCTCCGCAACCCATTTTTCCCGACGATTGCAAAACCTGAGATATAAAAACGAAAGGGGCTTACAATCCCTAAAAATTACAGACACTCTTTGGAATTATCTCGCTATACACACGTGCATTGTGCATTTCCGTTTTAGATGTACATATTTTTCTTAAATCAAAACTTCGTGTTTTTCGCTCTCCCTTCATCCCGTAAACAAAAAAGGCATATAGATCATAGGAAAATGAAAATTTCTTAGTTGATATACGAAAAAAGTTTTAAACAATAAAAAAAGCAAATGAAGAAAATTTATTCACGTACCACAAATGAACACAAAAGTTTTGTTATCCAAGTTTGGGAAATTCCACTTGTCCAAAACTAATATCTTGGAATTTTACATGAAGGAGATTTTTTCTTCTCTTGTTTTAAAAATGGATATGCATGCCTAAAACATGTTAAAGATTCAAATGACCTATGGATCGAAAGCTTTTAAAGAGAATAACAAACGCTCATTCAATTCTCAAGTGACCGTGCGGTGGGATATTTGCCCAAGTCAAACAAGCCATTATTTTGTGTACATTAAAAAAGTTGAGGTAACAATCATAGATGATTGTAAAGTGATTTGTCATGCGTAACGGGCTATATTTTTGTATGAAATGACTTATGGAATCAAAGTCAACACTCAGTTAAAAATCGGCCGCCTCCCCTGTTTCCCGACGATTGCAAAACCTTAGATATAAAATCGAAAAAGTGCATACGATTCCTAAAACATACAGACACACTTTGGAAATATCTCTCTCTACAGTTTTTCATTGTGCATTTCCATTTTAGATGTACACTTTTTTCTTAATTACGAAGTTTGAGTTTTCGCTCCCCCTTCATCTTGTAAACAAAAAAGGCAAAAAAGATCAGAACAAAATAAAAATTTTATAGTTGAGGTGCGAAAAATATTTAAAATAATAACTAATGTAAATAAAAAAAATCTATTAACACAACACAAATGAACACAAAAGTTTTGTTATCCAAGTTTGGGAAATTCCATTAGTCCAACCCTTTTAAGATTGGAATTTTACATGAAGGAGATTTTTTTCTACACATGTTTTAAAAATGGATATGCATGCTTGAAACATGTTAAAGATTCAAATGACCTATGGATCCAAAGCTTTTAAAGAATATAACAAACGCTCATTAAAATCTCAATTGAACGTGCGGTGGGATATTTACCCGAGTCTAACAAGTCATTATTTTGCCCATTTTCAAAAATTTGATCTAACAATCATAGATGATTGTACAGTGATTTATCATGCGTAACGGGCAATATATTTGTATGAAATGACTTATGGATTAATATTCAACACTCAGTTAAAAATCCGCTGCCACCAATTTTTCCCGACGATTGCAAAACCTGAGATATAAAAACTAAAAAGAGCTTAAAATCCCTAAAAATTACACACACTCTTTGGAATTATCTGTCCCTACAATTGTGCATTGTGCTTTTCCATTTTAGATGTACACACTTTTCTTAAATCCAAATTTTGACTTTTCGCTCTCCCTTCATCCCGTAAACAAACAAGGCAAAAAGCTTACAACAAAATGAAAATTTTATAGTTGATGTACGGAAAAAATTTAAAACAATAACAAATATAAATAAAGAAAATTTATTCATCCAACACAAATGAACACAAATGTTTTGTTATCCAATTTTGGGAAATTCCACTAGTTTAACCCTAATAGCTTGGAATTTTGCAAGAAAGAGATTTCATCCACACATGTTTTAAAAATGGATATGCATCTTTGAAACATGGTAAAGATGCAAATGAGCTATGGAGGCAAAACATTTAAAGAGAATAACAACCGCTCATTAAATTCTCAAGTGAACTTGCGGTGGGATATTTACCCGAGTCAAACATGCCATTATTTTGTCCATTTGCAAAAAGCTGACATAATTAATCATAGATGATTGTAATGTGATTTATCATGCGTAACGGGCTATATTTTTGTATGAAATGACTTATGGATTGCAATTCAACACTCAGTTAAAAATCATCTGCAACCCATTTTTCCCGACGATTGCAAAACCTGAGATATAAAAACGAAAAGGTGCTTACAATCCCTAAAAATTACAGAAAATCTTTGGTATTATCTCACTCTACATATGTGCGTTGTGCATTTCCGTTTTAGATGTACACATTTTTCTTAATTCAAAACTTTGATTTTTTCGCTCTCCCTTCATCCCGTGAACAAAAAAGGCAAATAGATCACAGAAAAATGAAAATCTCATAGTTGATGTATGGAAAAAGTTTAAAACAATAAATAAACTAAATGAAGAAAATTTATTCACACACCACAAATGAAAAGAAAAGTTTTGTTATCCAAGTTTGGAAAATTCCACTACTTCAAAACAAATATCTTGGAATTTTACATGAAGGAGATTTTTTCTACACATGTTTTTAAAATGGATATGCATGCCAGAAACATGTTAAATTTACAAATGACCTATGGATCCAAAGCTTTTAAAGTGAATAACAAACGCTCATTAAATTCTCAAGTGAACATGCGGTGGGATATTTGCCCGAGTCAAACAAGCCATTATTTTGCCCATATTCAAAAAGTTGACCTAACACTCGTAGATGATTGTAAAGTAATTTTTCATGCATAACGGGCTATATTTTTGTAGGAAATGAATTATGGATTTGGAGTCAACACTCAGTTAAAAATCGCCTGCCTTCCCCTTTTCCCGACGATTGCAAAACCTTAGATATAAAAACGAAAGAGTGCATACGATCCCTAAAACATACAAACACTCTTTGGAAATATCTCACTCTACATTTGTGCATTGTGCATTACCATTTTAGATTTACACTTTTTTATTAAATCAGAACTTTGAGTTTTCGCTCCCCCTTCATCAAACAAAAAAGGCAAAAAAGATCACAACAAAATAAAAATTTTATAGTTGATGTATTGAAATTTTTTAAATTTATAAATAATGTTAATAAAAAATATCTATTCTCACACTACAAATGAACACAAAGGTTTTGTTATCCAAGTTTGGGAAATTCCATTAGTCCAACCCTATTAAGGTTGGAATTTTACATGAAGGAGATTTTTTCTACACATGTTTTAAAAATGGATATGCATGCTTGAAACATGTTAAAGATTCAAATGACCTATGGATCCAAAGCTTTTAAAGAGAATAACAAATGCTCATTAAATTCTCAAGTGAACGTGCGGTGGGATATTTACCCGAGTCTAACAAGTCATTATTTTGCACATTTTCAAAATTTTGATCTAACAATCATAGATGATTGTAAAGTGATTTATCATGCGTAACGGGCTATAATTTTGTATGAAATGATTTTTCACTCTCCCTTCATCCCGAAAACAAACATGGCAAAAAGCTTACAACAAAATAAAAATTTTATAGTTGATGTATGGAAAAAATTTAAAACAATAACCGATATAAATAAATAAAATTTATTCACCCAACACAAATGAACACAAAAGTTTTGTTATCCAATTTTGGGAAATTCCACTAGTTTAACCCTAATAGCTTGGAATTTTGCAACAAAGAGATTTCGTCCACACATGTTTTAAAAATGGATATGCATATTTGAAACATGTTAAAGATGCAAATGAGCTATGGATGCAAAGCTTTTAAGGAGAATAACAAACGCTCATTAAATTCTCAAGTGAACTTGTGGTGGGATATTTACCCGAGTCAAACATATCATTATTTTGCCCATTGGCAAAAAGCTGAGATAATTAATCATAGATGATTGTAATGGGATTTATCATGCGTAAAGGGCTATATTTTTGTATGAAATAACTTATGGATTGCAATTCAACACTCAGTTAAAAATCCTCTGCAAACCCATTTTTCCCGACGATTGCAAAACCTGAGATATAAAAACGAAAAGGTGCTTACAATCCCTTAAAATTACAAACACTGTTTGGAATTATCTCTCTCTACACATGTGCATTGTGCATTTCCATTTTAGATGTACATATTTTTCTTAAATCAAAACTTCGAGTTTTTCGCTCTCCCTTCATCCCGTAAACAAAAAAGGCAAATAGATCACAGCAAAATGAAAATTTCATCGTTGATGTACGAAAAAAGTTTAAAAAAATAAAAAAAGTAAATGAAGAAAATTTATTCACACACCACAAATGAACACAAAAGTTTTGTTATCCAAGTTTGGTAAATTCCACTAGTCCAAAACTAATATCTTGGAATTTTACATGAAGGAGATTTTTTCTACACTTGTTTTAAAAATGGATATGCATGCCCGAAACATGTTAAAGATTCAAATGACCTATGGATCGAAAGGTTTTAAAGAGAATAGCAAACGCTCATTCAATTCTCAAGTGAACGTGCGGTGGGATATTTGCCCAAGTCAAACAAGCCATTATTTTGCCTATATTCAAAATGTTGAGCTAACAATCATAGATGATTGTAAAGTGAATTGTCATGTTTAACAGGCTACATTTTTGTATGAAATGACCTATGGATTCGAAGTCAACACTCGGTTAAAAATCGCCCGCCTCCTCTGTTTCCCGACGATTGCAAAACCTTAGATATAAAATCGAAAAAGTGCCTACGATCCCTAAAACATACAGACACTCTTTGGAAATATCTCTCTCTACATTTTTGTATTGTGCATTTCCATTTTAGATGTACACTTTTTTGTTAAATAAGAACTTTGAGTTTTCGCTCCCCCTTCATCCAGTAAACAAAAAAGGCAAAAAAGATCACAACAAAATAAAAAAGTTATAGTTGATGTGTGGAAAATATTTAAAATGATAACTAATGAAAATAAAAAATATCTATTCACACACCACAAATGAACACAAAAGTTTTGTTATCCAAGTTTGGGAAATTCCACTAGTCCAAAATTAATATCTTGGAATTTTACATGAAGGAGATTTTTTCTACACATATTTTAAAACTGGATATGCATGCCAGAAACATGTTAAAGTTACAAATGACCTATGGATCCAAAGCATTTAAAGAGAATAAGAAACGCTCATTAATTTCTCAAGTGAACGTGCGATGGGATATTTGCCCGAGTCAAACAAGCCATTATTTTGCCCATTTTCAAAAAGTTAACCTAACATTCATAGATGATATACAGTGATTTATCATGCGTAACGGGCTATATAGTTGTATGAAGTGACTTATGGATTAATATTCAACACTCAGTTACAAATCCGCTGCCACCAATTTTTCCCGACGATTGCAAAACCAGAGATATAAAAACTAAAAAGAGCTTACAATCCCTACAAATTAAAGACACTCTTTGGAATTATCTGTCCCTACAATTGTGCATTGTGCTTTTCCATTTTAGATGTACACTCTTTTCTTAAATAAAAATTTTGACTTTTCGCTCTGCCTTCATCCCGAAAACAAACAAGGCAAAAAGCTTACAACAAAATGAAAATTTTATAGTTGATGTACGGAAAAAATTTAAAACAATAACAAATATAAATAAAAAAAATTTATTCACCCAACACAAATGTACACAAAAGTTTTGTTATCCAATTTTGGGAAATGCCACTAGTTTAACCCTAATAGCTTGGAATTTTACAAGAAAGAGATTTCATCCACACATGTTTTAAAAATGGATATGCATGTTTGAAACATGATCAAGATGCAAATGAGCTATGGATGCAAAGATTTTAAGGAGAATAACAAACGCTCATTAAATTCTCAAGTGAACTTGCGGTGGGATATTTACCCGTGTCAAACATGCCATTATTTTGCCCATTTGCAAAAAGCTGAGATAATAAATCATAGATGATTGTAATGGGATTTATCATGCGTAAAGGGCTATATTTTTGTATGAAATAACTTATGGATTGCAATTCAACACTCAGTTAAAAATCCTCCGCAACCCATTTTTCCCGACGGTTGCAAAACCTGAGATATAAAAACGAAAAGGTGCTTACAATCCCTAAAAATTACAGACACGCTTTGAAATTATCTCTCTCTACATATGTGCATTGTGCATTTCCATTTTAGATGTACACAATTTTCTTAAATCAAAACTTCGAGTTTTTCGCTCTCCCTTCATCCCGTAAACAAAAAAGGCAAATAGATCACATGAAAATGAAAATTTCATAGTTGATATCTGGAAAAAGTTTAAAACAATAAAAAAAGTAAATGAAGAAAATTTATTCACACACCACAAATGAACAGAAAAGTTTTGTTATCCAAGTTTGGGAAATTCCACTAGTCCAAAACTAATATCTTCGAATTTTACATGAAGGAAATTTTTTCTACACATGTTTTAAAAATGGATATGCATGCCAGAAATATGTTAAAGTTACAAATGACCTATGGATCCAAAGCTTTTAAAGAGAATAACAAACGCTCATTAAATTCTCAAGTGAAAGTGCGGTGGGATATTTGCCCGAGTCAAACAAGCCATTATTTTGCCCATATTCAAAAAGTTGACCTAACAATCATAGATTATTGTAAAGTGATTTGTCATGCGTAACGGGCTATATTTTTGTAGGAAATGACTTATGGATTTGGAGTCAACACTCAGTTAAAAATCGCCCGCCTCCCCTTTTTCCCGACGATTGCAAAACCTTAGATATAAAAACGAAAGAGTGCATACGATCCCTAAAACATACAAACACTCTTTGGAAATATCTCTCCCTACATTTGTGCATTGTGCATTACCATTTTAGATGTACACTTTTTTCTTAAATCAGAACTTTGAGTTTTCGCTCCCCCTTCATCAAACAAAAAAGGGAAAAAAAATCACAACAAAATAAAAATTTTATAGTTCATCTATGGAAATTTTTTAAATTAATAACTAATGTTAATATAAAATATCTATTCACACACCACAAATGAACACAAAGGTTTTGTTATCCAAGTTTGGGAAATTCCATTAGTCCAACCCTATTAAGCTTGGAATTTTACATGAAGGAGATTTTTTCTACACATGTTTTAAAAATGGATATGGATGCTTGAAACATGTTAAAAATTCAAATGACCTATGGATCCAATGCTTTTAAAGAGAATAACAAACGCTCATTAAATTCTCAAGTGAATGTGCAGTGGGATATTTACCCAAGTCTAACAAGTCATTATTTTGCCCATTTTCAAAACATTTGATCTACCAATCATAGATGATTGTAAAGTGATTTATCATGCATAACGGGCTATATTTTTGTATGAAATGACTTATGGATTGCAATTCAACACTCAGGTAAAAATCCTCTGCCACCAATTTTTCCCGACGATTGCAAAACCTGAGATATAAAAACTAAAAAGAGCTTACAATCCCTAAAAATTACAGACACTCTTTGGAATTATCTCTCCCTACAATTGTGCATTGTGCTTTTCCATTTTAGATGTACACTTTTTTCTTCAATCAAAACTTTGACTTTTCGCTCTCCCTTCATCCCGAAAACAAACAAGGCAAAAAGATTTCAACAAAATGAAAATTTTATAGTTGATGTATACAAAAACTTTAAAACAATAACAAATATAAATAAAGAAAATTTATTGACCCAACACAAATGAACACAAAAGTTTTGTTATGCAATTTTGGGAAATTCCACTAGTTTAACCCTAATAGCTTGGAATTTTGCAAGAAAGAGATTTCATCCACACATGTTTTAAAAATGGATATGCATCTTTGAAACATGGTAAAGATGCAAATGAGCTATGGAGGCAAAATATTTAAAGAGAATAACAACCGCTCATTAAATTCTCAAGTGAACTTGCGGTGGGATATTTACCCGAGTCAAACATGCCATTATTTTCTCCATTTGCAAAAAGCTAACATAATTAATCATAGATGATTGTAATATGATTTATCATGCGTAACGGGCTATATTTTTGTATGAAATGACTTATGGATTGCAATTCAACACTCAGTTAAAAATCCTCTGCAACCCATTTTTCCCGACGATTGCAAAACGTGAGATATAAAAACGAAAAGGTGCTTACAATCCCTAAAAATTACAGAAAATCTTTGGTATTATCTCTCTCTACATATGTGCGTTGTGCATTTCTGTTTTAGATGTACACATTTTTCTTAATTCAAAACTTTGATTTTTTCGCTCTCCCTTCATCCCATGAACATAAAAGGCAAGTACATCACAGAAAAATGAAAATCTCATAGTTGATGTATGGAAAAAGTTTAAAACAATAAAAAAACTAAATGAAGAAAATTTATTCACACACCACAAATGAATAGAAAAGTTTTGTTATCCAAGTTTGGAAAATTCCACTACTCCAAAAAAAATATCTTGGAATTTTACATGAAGGAGATTTTTTCTACACATGTTTTAAAAATGTATATGCATGCCAAAAACATGTTAAAGATTCAAATGACCTATGGATCCAAAGCTTTTAAAGAGAATAACAAACGCTCCTTAAATTCTCAAGTGAACGTGCGGTGGGATATTTGCCCGACTCAAACAAGCAATTATTTTTCCCTTATTCAAAAAGTTGAGCTAACAATCATAGATGATTGTAAAGTGATTTGTCATGCGTAACGGGGTATATTTTTTTAAGAAATGACTTATTGATTTGGAGTCAACACTCAGTTAAAAATCGCCCGCCTCCCCCATTTCCCGACGATTGCAAAACCTTAGATATAAAAACGAAAGAGTGCATACGATCCCTAAAACATACAGACACTCTTTGGAAATATCTCTCTCTACATTTTTGCATTGTGCATTTCCATTTTAGATGTACACATTTTTCTTACATCAGAACTTTGAGTTTTTGCTCCCCCTTCACCCCGTAAACAAAAAAGGCAAAAAAGATCACAACAAAGTAAAAAATTTATAGTTGATGTGTGGCAAATATTTAAAATAATAAATAATTTAAATAAAAATATCTATTCACACACCACAAATGAACACAAAAGTTTTGTTATCCAAGTTTGGGAAATTCCATTAGTCCAACCCTATTAAGCTTGGAATTTTACATGAAGGAGATTTTTTCTACACACGTTTTAAAAATGGATATGCATGCTTGAAAAATGTTAAATATTCAAATGACCTATGGATCCAAAGCTCTTAAAGAGAATAACAAACGCTCATTAAATTCTCAAGTGAACGTGCGGTGGGATATATTACCCGAGTCTAATAGGTCATTATTTTGCCCATTTTAAAAAATTTGATCTAACCATCATAGATGATTGTAAAGTTATTTATCATGCGTAACGGGCTATATTTTTGTATGAAATGACTTATGGATTGCAATTCAACACTCAGTTAAAAATCCTCTGGCACCAATTTTTCCCGACGATTACAAAACCTGAGATATAAAAATTAAAAAGAGCTTACAATCCCTAAAAATTACAGACACTCTTTGGAATTATCTCTCCCTACAATTGCGCATTGTGCTTTTCCATTTTAGATGTACACTTTTTTCTTAAATCAAAACTTTGACTTTTCGCTCTCCCTTCATCCCAAAAACAAACAAGGCAAAAAGCTTACAACAAAATGAAAATTTTATAGTTGATGTATGCAAAAAATTTAAAATAATAAAAAATATAAATAAAGAAAATTTATTCACCCAACACAAATGAACACAAAAGTTTTGTTATCCAGTTTTGGGAAATTCCACTAGTTTAACCATAATAGCTTGGAATTTTGCAAGAAAGAGATTTCCTCCACACATGTTTCAAAAATGGATATGCATGTTTGAAACATGTTAAAGATGAAAATGAGCTATGGATGCAAACTTTTAAATAGAATAACAAACGCTCATTAAATTCTCAAGTGAACTTGCGGTAGGATATTTACCCTAGTCAAACATGCCATTATTTTGCCCATTTGCAAAAAGCAGACATAATTAATCATAGATGATTTTAATGTGATTTATCATGCGTAACGGGCTATATTTTTGTATGAAATGACTAATGGATTGCAATTCAACACTCAGTTAAAAATTCTCCGCAAACCATTTTTCCCGATGATTGCAAAACCTGAGATATAAAAACAAAAAGGTGCTTACAATCCCTGAAAATTACAGACACTCTTTGGAATTATCTCCCTCTACATATGTGCATTGTGCATTTCCGTTTTAGATGTACACATTTTTCTTAAATCAAAACTTCTAGTTTTTCGCTCTACCTTCATCCCATAAACTAGAAAGGCAAATAGATCACAGCAAAATGAAAATTTCTTAGTTGATGTACGGAAAAAGTTCAAAACAATAAAAAAAGTAAATGAAGAAAATTTATTCACACACCACAAATGAAGACAAAAGTTTTGTTATCCAAGTTTGGGAAATTCCACTAGTCCAAAACTAATATCTTGGAATTTTACATGAAGGAAATTTTTTCTACACATGTTTTAAAAATGGATATGCATGCTTGAAACATGTTAAAGATTGAAATGACCTATGGATCTAAAGCTTTTAAAGAGAATAACAAAAGCTCATTAAATTCTCAAGTGAACGTGCGGTGGGATATTTACCCGAGTCTAACAAGTCATTATTTTACCCGTTTTCAAAAATTTGTTCTAACAATCATAGATGATTGTAAAGTGATTTATCATGCGTAACGGGCTATATTTTTGTACGAAATGACTTATGGATTGCAATTCAACACTCAGTTAAAAATCCTCTGCCACCAATTTTTCCCGACGATTGCAAAACCTGAGACCTAAAAATTACAGACACATTTTGGAATTATCTCTCCCTAAAATTGTGCATTGTGCTTTTCAATTTTAGATGTACACTTTTTTCTTAAATTAAAACTTTGACTTTTCTCTCTCCCTTCATCCCGAAAAGAAACAAGGCAAAAAGCTTACAACAAAATGAAAATTTTATAGTTGATGTATGGAAAAAATTTAAAACAATAAAAAATATAAATCAAGAAAATTTATTCACCCTACACAAATGAACACAAAAGTTTTGTTTTCCAATTTTTGGAAATTCCACTAGTTTAACCCTAAAAGCTTGAAATTTTGCAAGAAAGAGATTTCGTAGACACATGTTTTAAAAATGGATATGCATGTTTGAAACATGTTAAAGATGCAAATGAGCAAAGGATGCAAAGCTTTTAAAGTGAATAACAAACGCTCATGAAATTCTCAAGTGAACTTGGCTGGGGATATTTATCCGTGTCAAACATGCCATTATTTTGCCAATTTGCAAAAAGTTGTCATAATTAATCATAGATGATTGTAATGTGATTTATCATGCATAACGGGCTATATTTTTGTATGAAATGACTTATGGATTGCAATTCAACACTAAGTTAAAAATCCTCTGCAACCCATTTTTCCCGACGATTGGAAAACCTAAGATATAAAAACGAAAAGGTGCTAAAAATCCCTAAAAATTACAAACACACTTTGGAATTATCTCTCTCTACATATGTGCATTGTGCAGTTCCGTTATAGATGTACACATTTTTCTTAAATCAAAACATCGAGTTTTTCGCTCTCCCTTCATCCTGTAAACTAAAAAGGCAAATAGATCACACAAAAATGAAAATTTCATAGTTGATGTACAGAAAACGTTTAGCACAATAAAAAAATTAAATGAAGAAAATTTATTCACACACCACAAATGAACACAAAAGTTTTGTTATCCAAGTTTCGGAAATTCCACTAGTCCAAAACTAATATCTTGGAATTTTACATGAAGGATATTTTTTCTACACTTGTTTTAAAAATGGATATGCATGCCAGAAACATGTTAAAGATTCAAATGACCTATGGATCCAAAGCTTTTAAAGAGAATAACAAACGCTCATTAAATTCTCAAGTGAACGTGCGGTGGGATATTTGCCCGAGTCAAACAAGCCATTATTTTGCCCATATTCAAAAAGTTGAGCTAACAATCATAGATGATTGTAAAGTGATTTGTCATGCGTAACGGGCTATATTTTTGTAAGAAATGACTTATGGATTTGAAGTCAACACTCAGTTAAAAATCGGCCGCCTCCCTGGTTTCCCGACGATTGCAAAACCGTAGATATAAAAACGAAAAAAGTGCATACGATCCCTAAAACATACAGACACTCTTTGTAAATATCTCTCTCTACATTTTTGCATTGTGCATTTCCATTTTTGTTGTACACTTTTTTCTTAAATCAGAACTTTGAGTTTTCGTACCCGCTTCATCCTGTAAACAAAAAAGGCAAAAAAGATGACAACAAAATAAAACTTTTATAGTTGATGTGTGGAAAATATTTAAAATAATAACTAATATAAATAAAAAATATCTATTCACACACCACAAATGAACACAAAAGTTTTGTTATCCAAGTTTGGGAAATTCCATTAGTCCAACCCTATTAAGGTTGGAATTTTACTTGAAGGAGATTTTTTCTACACATGTTTTAAAAATGGATATGCATGATTAAAACATGTTAAAGATTCAAAAGACCTATGGATCCAAAACTTTTCAAGAGAATGACAAACGCTCATTAAATTCTCAAGTGAACGTGCGGTGGGATATTTACCCGAGTCTAACAAGTCATTATTTTACCCATTTTCAAAAATATGATCTAACAATCATAGATGATTGTAAAGTGATTTATCATGCATAACAAGCTATATTTTTGTATGAAATGACTTATGGATTGCAATTCAACACTCAGTTAAAAATCCTTTGCCACCAATTTTTCCCGACGATTGCAAAACCTGAGATATAAAAACTAAAAAGAGCTTACAATCCCTAAAAATTATAGACACTCTTTGG
Organism: Aristolochia californica; assembly: GCF_029961685.1. Taxonomy (NCBI): domain Eukaryota; kingdom Viridiplantae; phylum Streptophyta; class Magnoliopsida; order Piperales; family Aristolochiaceae; genus Aristolochia; species Aristolochia californica. The sequence goes on from NW_027182214.1 coordinate 15,250,541, forward strand.
AATTATCTCTCCCTAGAATTGTACATTGTGCTTTTCCATTTTAGATGTACACTTTTTTCTTAAATCAAAACTTTGACTTTTCGCTCTCCCTTCATCCCGAAAACAAACAAGGCAAAAAGCTTACAACAAAATGATAATTTTATAGTTGATGTATGGAAAAAATTTAAAACAATGACAAATATAAATAAAGAAATTTTATTCACCCAACACAAATGAACACAAAAGTTTTGTTATCCAATTTTGGGAAATTTCACTACTGTAACCCTAATAGCTTGGAATTTTGCAAGAAAGAGATTTCGTCCTCACATGTTTTAAAAATGGATATGCATGTTTGAAACATGTTAAAGATGCAAATGAGCTATGGATGCAAAGCATTTGAAGAGAATAACAAACGCTCATTAAATTCTCAAGTGAACTTGGCGTGGGATATTTACTCGACTCAAACATGCCATAATTTTGCCCATTTGGAAAAAGCTGACATAGTTAATCATAGATGATTGTAATGTGATTTATCATGCGTAATGGGCTATATTTTTGTATGAAATGACTTATGGATTGCAATTCAACACTCAGTTAAAAATCCTCTGCAACCCATTTTTCCCGACGATAGCAAAACCTGAGATATAAAAACGAAAAGGTTCTTATAATCCCTAAAAATTATAGACACTCTTTGGAATTATCTCTCTCTACTTATGTGCATTGTGCATTCCGTTTTAGATGTACGCATTTTTCTTAAATCAAAACTTCAAGTTTTTCCCACTCCCTTCATCCCGTAAACAAAAAAGGAAAATAGATCACAGCAAAATGAAAATTTCATAGTTGATGTACGGAAAAAGTTTAAAACAATAAAAAAAGGAAATGAAGAAAATTTATTCACACACCACAAATGAATAGAAAAGTTTTGTTATCCAAGTTTGGGAAATTCCACTAGTCCAAAACTAATATATTGGAATTTTACATGAAGGAGATTTTTTCTACACTTGTTTTAAAAATGGATATGCATGCATAAAACATGTTAAAGATTCAAATGACCTATGGATCCAAAGCATTTAAAGAGAATAACAAACGCTCATTAAATTCTCAAGTGAACGTGCGGTGGGATATTTTGCCGAGTCAAACAAGCCATTATTTTGCCCATATTCAAAAAGTTGAGCTAACAATCATAGATGATTGTAAAGTGATTTGTCATGCGTAATGGGCTATATTTTTGTAAGAAATGACTTATGGATTTGAAGTCAACACTTAGTTAAAAATCGCCCGCCTCCCCCGTTTCCCGACGATTGCAAAACCTTAGATATAAAAAATAAAAAAGTGCATACGATCCCTAAAACATACAGACACTCTTTGGAAATATCTTTCTCTACATTTCTGCATTGTGCATTGTGCATTTCCATTTTAGATGTACACTTTTTTCTTCAATCAGAACTTTAAGTTTTCGCTCCCCCTTCATCTCGTAAACAAAAAAGGCAAAAAAGATCACAACAAAATAAAAATTTTATAGTTGATGTGTCCAAACTATTTAAAATATTAACTAATGTAAATAAAAAATATCTATTCACACACTACAAACGAACACAAAAGTTTTGTTATCCAAGTTTGGGAAATTCCATTAGTCCAACCCTATTAAACTTAGAATTTTACAAGAAGAAGATTCTTTTTACACATGTTTTAAAAATGGATATGTATGCTTGAGACATGTTAAAGATTCAAATGACCTATGCATCCAAAGCTTTTAAAGAGCATAATAAACGCTCATTAAATTCTCAAGCGAACATGCGGTGGGATATTTACCCGAGTCTAACAAGTCATTATTTTGCCCATTTTCAAAAATTTGATCTAACAATCATAGATGATTGTAAAGTGATTTATCAAGCGTAACTGGCTATATTTTTTTATGAAATGACTTATGGATTGCAATTCAACACTTAGTTAAAAATCCTATGCCACCAATTTTTGCCGATGATTGCAAAACCTGAGATATAAAAACTAAAAAGAGCTTACAATCCCTAAAAATTAAAGAGACTCATTGGAATTATCTCTCCCTACAGTTGTGCATTGTGCTTTTCCATTTTAGATGTACACTTTTTTCTTAAATCAAAACTTTGACTTTTTGCTCTCCCTTCATCCCCAAAACAAACGAGGCAAAAAGCTTACAACAAAATGAAAATTTTATAGTTGATGTATGGAAAAAATTTAAAATAATAGCAAATATAAATAAAGAAAATTTATTCACCCAACACAAATGAACACAAAAGTTTTGTTAGCCAATTTTGGGAAATTCCACTAGTTTAACCCTAATAGCTTGGAATTTTGCAAGAATGAGATGTCGTCCACACATGTTTTAAAATTGGATATGCATGTTTGAAACATGTTAAAGATGAAAATGAGCTATGGATGCAAAGCTTTTAAAGAGAATAACAAACGCTCATTAAATTCTCTAGTGAACTTGGCGTGGGAAAAAGCTGACATAATTAATCATAGATGATTGTAATGTGATTTATTATGCGTAACGGGCTATATTTTTGTATGAAATGACTTATGAATTGCAATTCAACACTCAGTTAAAAATCCACTGCAACCCATTTTTCTCGACGATTACAAAACCTGAGATATAAAAATGAAAAGGTGCTTACAATCCCCAAAAATTACAGACACTCTTTGGAATTATCTCTCTCTACATATATGCATTGTGCATTTTCATTTTAGATGTACACATTTTTCTTAAATCAAAACTTTGAGTTTTTCGCTCTCCCTTCATCCCGTAAACAAAAAGGGCAAATAGATCACAACAAAATGAAAATTTCATAGTTGATGTACGGAAAAAGTTTAAAACAATAAAAAAAGTAAATGAAGAAAATTTATTCACACACCACAAATGAACAGAAAAGTTTTGTTATCCATGTTTGGGAAATTCCACTAGTTTAACCCTAATAGCTTGGAATTTTGCAAGAAAGAGATTTCATCCACACTTGTTTTAAAAATGGTATGCATGTTTGAAACATGCTAAAGATGCAAATGAGCTATGGATGCAAAGCTTTTAAAGAGAATAACAAACGCTCCTTAAATTCTCAAGTGAACTTGCGGTGGGATATTTACCCGAGTCTAACAAGTCATTATTTAGCCCATTTTCAATTATTTGATCTAACAATCATAGATGATTGTAAAGTGATTTATCATGCGTAACGGGGTGTATTTTTGTAAGAAATGACTTATGGATTGCAATTCAACACTCAGTTGAAAATCCTCTGCCACCAGTTTTTCCCGACGATTGCAAAACCTGAGATATAAAAATCAAAAAGAGCTAAGAATCGCTAAAAATTTAAGACACTCTTTTGAATTATCTCTCCCTACAATTGTGCATGGTGCTTTTTCGTTTTAGATGTACACTTTTTTGTTAAATCAAAACTTTGACTTTTCGCTCTCCCTTCATCCTGAAAACAAACAAGGCAAAAAAGTTTACAACAAAATGAAAATTTTATAGTTGATGTATGGAAAAAATTTAAAACAATAACAAATATAAATAAAGAAGATATGTTCACCCAACACAATTGAACACAAAAGTTTTGTTATCCAATTTTGGGAAATTCCACTAGTTTAACCCTAATAGCTTGGAATTTTGCAAGAAAGAGATTTCATCCACACAAGTTTTAAAAATGGATATGCATGTTTGAAACATGTTAAATATGAAAATGAGCTATGGATGCAAAGCTTTTAAAGAGAATAACAAATGCTCCTTAAATTCTCAAGTGAACTTGCGGTGGGATATTTACCCGAGTCAAACATGCCATTATTTTGCCCATTTGTAAAAAGTTGACATAATTAATCATAGATGATTGTAATGTGATTTATCATGTGTAACAGGCTATATTTTTGTATGAAATGACTTATGGATTGCAATTCAACACTCAGTTAAAAATCCTCCACAACCCATTTTTTAGACGATAGCAAAAACTGAGATATAAAAACGAAAAGGTGCTTACAGTCCCTAAAAATTACAGAATCTCTTTGGAATTATCTCTGTCTACATATGTGCATTGTGCATTTTCATTTTAGATGTACACATTTTTCTTAAATCAAAACTTCGACTTTTTCGGGCTCCCTTCATCCCCTAAACAAAAAAGGCAAATAGATCACAGCAAAATGAAAATTTCATAGTTGATGTTCGAAAAAAGTTTAAAACAATAAAAAAAAGGAAATGAAGAAATTTATTCACACACCACAAATGAACACAAAATTTTGGTTATCCAAGTTTGGGAAATTCCACTAGTCCAAAACTAATATTTTGGAATTTTACATGAAGGAGATTTTTTTCTACACATGTTTTAAAAATGGATATGCATGCCAGAAATATGTTAAAGATTCAAATGACCTATGGATCCAAAGCTTTTAAAGAGAATAACAAACACTCATTAAATTCTCAAGTGAACGTGCGGTGGGATATTTGCCCGAGTCAAACAAGCCATTATATTACCCATATTCAAAAAGTTGAGCTAACAATCATAGATGATTGTAAAATGATTTGTCATGCGTAACGGGCTATATTTTTGTAAGAAATGACTTATGGATTTGAAGTCAACACTCAGTTAAAAATGGCCCGCCTCCCCCATTTCCCTACGATTGCAAAACCTTAGATATGAAAACGAAAAAAGTGCATACGATCCCTAAAACATACAGACACTCTTTGGAAATATCTCTCTCTACATTTGAGCATTGTGCATTTTCATTTTAGATGTAAACTTTTTTCTTAAATCAGAACTTTAAGTTTTCGCTCCCCCTTCATCCCGTAAACAAAAAAGGCAAAAAAGATCACAACAAAATAAAAATTTTATATTTTATGTGTGGAAAATATTTAAAATAATAACTAATGTAAAGAAAAAATATCTATTCACACACCACAAATGAACACAAAGGTTTTGCTATCCATGTTTGGGAAATTCCATTAGTCCACCCCTATTAAGCTTGGAATTTTACACGAAGGAGAATTTTTCTACACATGTTTTAAAAATGGATATACATGCTTGAAACATGTTAAAGATTCAAATGACCTATGGATCCAAAGCCTTTAAAGAGAATAACAAACTCTCATTAAATTCTCAAGTAAACGTGCGGTGGGATATTTACCGGAGTCAAACATGCCATTATTTTGCCCATTTGCAAAAAGATGACATAATTAATCATAGATGATTGTAATGTGATTTATCATGTAACGGGTTATATTTTTGTATGAAATGACTTAAGGTTTGCAATTCAACACTCAATTCAAAATTCTCCACAACCCATTTTTCCTGACGATTGCAAAACCTGAGAAATAAAAATGAAAAGGTGCTTACAATCCCTAAAAATTACAAACACTCTTTGGAATTATCTCTCTCTACATATGTGCATTGTGCATTTCTGTTTTAGATGTACTCATTTTTCTTAAATCAAAACTTCATGTTTTTCTCTCTCCCTTCATCCCGTAAACAAAAAAGGAAAATAGATCACAACAAAATGAAAATTTCATAGTTAATGTACGAAAAAAGGTTAAACCAATAAAAAAAGTAAATGAAGAAACTTTATTCACACACCACAAATGAACACAAAAGTTTTGTTATCCAAGTTTCGGAAATTCCACTAGTCCAAAACTAATATCTTGGAATTTTACATGAAGGAGATTTTTTTCTACGCATGTTTTAAAAAGAGATATGCATGCTAGAAATATGTTAAAGATTCAAATGACCTATGGATCCAAAGCTTTTAAAGAGAATAACAAACGCTCATTAAATTCTCAAGTGAACGTGCGGTGGGATATTTGCCCGAGTCAAACAAGCCATTATATTACCCATATTCAAAAAGTTGAGCTAACAATCATAGATGATTGTAAAATGATTTGTCATGCGTAACGGGCTATATTTTTGTAAGAAATGGCTTATGGATTTGAAGTCAACACTCAATTAAAAATGGCCCGCTTCCCCCATTTCCCTACGATTGCAAAACCTTAGATATGAAAACGAAAAAAGTGCATACGATCCCTAAAACAGACAGACACTCTTTGGAAATATCTCTCTCTACATTTGTGCATTGTGCATTTCCATTTTAAATGTACACTATTTTCTTAAATCAGAACTTTGACTTTTCGCTCCCCCTTCATCCCGTAAACAAAAAAGGCAAAAAAGGTCACAACAAAATAAATTTTTTATATTTGATGTGTGGAAAATATTTAAAATAATAACTAATGTAAATAAAAAATATCTATTCACACACCACAAATGAACACAAAAGTTTTATTATCCAAGGTTTGGAAATTTCATTAGTCCACCCCTATTAAGCTTGGATTTTTTCACGAAGGAGATTTTTTCTACACATGTTTTAAAAATGGATATGCATGCTTGAAATATGTTAAAGAATCAAATGACCTATGGATCCAAAGCCTTTAAAGAGAATAACAAACTCTCATTAAATTCTCAAGTGAACGTGCGGTGGGATATTTACCCGAGTCTAACAAGTCATTATTTTTCCCATTTTCAAAAATTTGATTTAACAATCATAGATGATTGTAAAGTGACTTATCATGCGAAACGGGCTATATTTTTGTATGAAATGACTTATGGATTGCAATTCAACACTCAGTTAAAAATCCTCTACCACCAATTTTTTCCTACCATTGCAAAACCTGAGATATAAAAACTAAAAAGTGCTTAGAATCCCTAAATATTACAGACACTCTTTGGAATTATCTCTTCCTACAATTGTGCATTGTGCTTTTCCATTTTAGATGTACACTTTTTTCTTAAATACAAACTTTGACTTTTCGCTCTCCCTTCATCCCGAAAACAAGCAAGGCAAAAAGTTTACAACAAAATGAAAATTTTATAGTTGATGTATGGAAAAAATTTAAAACAATAACAAATATAAATAAATAAAATTTACTCACCCAACCCAAATGAACACAAAAGTTTTGTTATCCAATTTTTTGAAATTCCTCTAGTTTATCCCTAATAGCTTGGAATTTTACATGAAGGAGATTTTTTCTACACATGTTTTAAAAATGGATATGCATGCCAGAAACATGTTAAAGATTCAAATGACCTATGGATCCGAAGCTTTTAAAGAGAATAACAAACGCTCATTAAATTCTCAAGTGAACGTGCGGTGGGATATTTGCCCGAGTCAAACAAGCCATTATTTTGCCCATATTCAAAACGTTGAGCTAACAATCATAGATGATTGTAAAGTGATTTGTCATACGTAACGGGCTATATTTTCTTAAGAAATGACTTATGGATTTGAAGTCAACACTCAGTTAAAAATCGCCCACCTCCTCCATTTCCCGACGATTGCAAAACCTTAGATATAAAAATGAAAGAGTGCATACGATCCCTAAAACATACAGACACTCTTTGGAAATATCTCTCTTTACATTTGTGCATTGTGCATTTCCATTTTAGATGTACACTTTTTTCTTAAATCAGAACTTTGAGTTTTCGCTCCGCTCCGCCTTCATCCCGTAAACAAAAAAGGCAAAAAAGATCACAACAAAATAAAAATTTTATAGTTGATGTGTGGAAAATATTTAAAATAATAACTAATGTAAATAAAAAATATCTATTAACACACCACAAATGAACACAAAAGTTTTGTTATCCAAGTTTGGGAAATTCCATTAGTCCAACTCTATTAAGCTTGGAATTTTACATGAAGGAGATTTTTTCTACACATGTTTTAAAAATGGATATGCATGCTTGAAACATGTTAAAGATTGAAAAGACCTATGGATCCAAAGCTTTTAAAAAGAATAACAAACGCTCATTAAATTCTCAAGTGAACGTGCGGTGGGATATTTACCCGAGTCTAACAAGTCATTCTTTTGCCCATTTTCAAAGATTTGATCTAACAATCATAGATGATTGTAAAGTGATTTATCATGCCTAAAGGGCTATATTTTTGTGTGAAATGACTTATGGATTGCAATTCAACACTCAGTTAGAAATCTTCTGCCACCTATTTTTCCCGACGATTACAAAACCTGAGATATAAAAACCAAAAAGTGCTTACAATCCCTAAAAATAAAGACACACTTTGGAATTATCTCTCCCTACAATTGTGCATTGTGCTTTTCCATTTTAGATGTACACTCTTTTCTTAAATCAAAACTTTGACTTTTCGCTCTCGCTTCATCCCGAAAACAAACAAGGCAAAAAACTTACAACAAAATGAAAATTTTATAGTTGATGTATGGAAAAAATTTAAAACAATAACAATTATAAATAAAGAAAATTTATTCACCCAACACAAAAGAACACAAAAGTTTTGCTATCCAATTTTTGGATATTCCACTAGTTTAACCCTAATAGCTGGGAATTTTGCAAGAAAGAGATTTCATCCACACATGTTTTAAAAATGGATAAGCATGTTTCAAACATGTTAAAGATGCAAATGAGCTATGGATGCAAAGTTTTAAAGAACAAACGCTCATTAAATTCTCAAGTGAACTTGCGGTGGGATATTTACCCGAGTCAAACATGCCATTATTTTGCCCAAATTCAAAAAGTTGAGCCAACAATCATAGATTTTTCTAAAGTAATTTGTCATGTAACGGGCTATATTTTTGTAAGATATGACTTATGGATTTGAAGTCAACACTCAGTTAAAAATCGCCCGCCTCCCCAGTTTCCCGACGATTGCAAAACCTTAGATATAAAAACGAAAGAGTGCATACGATCCCTAAAACATACAGACACTCTTTGGAAATTTCTCTCTCAACATTTGTGCCTTCTGCATTTCCTTTTATGATATACACTTTTTTGTTAAATCAGAACTTTGAGTTTTCGCTCCTCCTTCATCCCGTAAACAAAAAAGGCAAAAAAGATCATAACAAAATAAAAATTTTATAGTTGATGCGTGGAAAATATTGAAAATAATAACAAATGTAAATAAAAAATATCTATTCACACACCACAAATGAACACAAAAGTTTTGTTATCCAAGTTTGGGAAATTCCATTAGTCCAACCCTATTAAGCTTGGAATTTTACAAGAAGGAGATTTTTTCTACACATGTTTTAAAAATGGATATGCATGCTTGAAACATGTTAAAGATTCAAATGACCTATGGATCCAAAGCCTTTAAAGAGAATAACAAACGCTCATCAAATTCTCAAGTGAACGTGCGGTGGGGTATTTTCCCGAGTCTAACAAGTCATTATTTTGCCCATTTTAAAAAATTTGATCTAACAATCATAGATGATTATAAAGTGATTGATCATGCGTAACGGGGTATATTTTTGGATGCAATGACTTATGGATTGCAATTCAACACTCAGTTAAAAATCCTCTGCCACCAATTTTTCCCGACGATTGTAAAACCTGAGATATAAAAACTAAAAAGAGCTTACAATCCCTAAAAATTACAGACACTCGTTGGAATTATCTCTCCCTACAATTGTGCATTGTGCTTTTCCATTTTAGATGTACACTCTTTTCTTAAATCAAAACTTTGACTTTTCGCTCTCCCTTCATCCCGAAAACAAACAAGGCAAAAAGCTTACAACAAAATGAAAATTTTATAGTTGATGTATGCAAAAAATTTAAAATAATAAAAAATATAAATAAAGAAAATTTATTCACCCAACACAAATGAACACAAAAGTTTTGTTATCCAGTTTTGGGAAATTCCACTAGTTTAACCATAATAGCTTGGAATTTTGCAAGAAAGAGATTTCCTCCACACATGTTTCAAAAATGGATATGCATGTTTGAAACATGTTAAAGATGAAAATGAGCTACGGATGCAAACTTTTAAATAGAATAACAAACGCTCATTAAATTCTCACCTGAACTTGCGGTAGGATATTTACCCTAGTCAAACATGCCATTATTTTGCCCATTTGCAAAAAGCAGACATAATTAATCATAGATGATTTTAATGTGATTTATCATGCGTAACGGGCTATATTTTTGTATGAAATGACTAATGGATTGCAATTCAACACTCAGTTAAAAATTCTCCGCAAACTATTTTTCCCGATGATTGCAAAACCTGAGATATAAAAACAAAAAGGTGCTTACAATCCCTAAAAATTACAGACACTCTTTGGAATTATCTCCCTCTACATATGTGCATTGTGCATTTCCGTTTTAGATGTACACATTTTTCTTAAATCAAAACTTCTAGTTTTTCGCTCTACCTTCATCCCATAAACTAGAAAGGCAAATAGATCACAGCAAAATGAAAATTTCTTAGTTGATGTACGGAAAAAGTTCAAAACAATAAAAAAAGTAAATGAAGAAAATTTATTCACACACCACAAATGAACACAAAAGTTTTGTTATCCAAGTTTGGGAAATTCCACTAGTCCAAAACTAATATCTTGGAATTTTACATGAAGGAAATTTTTTCTACACATGTTTTAAAAATGGATATGCATGCTTGAAACATGTTAAAGATTGAAATGACCTATGGATCTAAAGCTTTTAAAGAGAATAACAAAAGCTCATTAAATTCTCAAGTGAACGTGCGGTGGGATATTTACCCGAGTCTAACAAGTCATTATTTTACCCGTTTTCAAAAATTTGTTCTAACAATCATAGATGATTGTAAAGTGATTTATCATGCGTAACGGGCTATATTTTTGTATGAAATGACTTATGGATTGCTATTTAACACTCAGTTAAAAATCCTCTGCCACCAATTTTTCCCGACGATTGCAAAAGCTGAGACCTAAAAATTACAGACACATTTTGGAATTATCTCTCCCTAAAATTGTGCATTGTGCTTTTCCATTTTAGATGTACACTTTTTTCTTAAATCAAAACTTTGACTTTTCTCTCTCCCTTCATCCCGAAAAGAAACAAGGCAAAAAGCTTACAACAAAATGAAAATTTTATAGTTGATGTATGGAAAAAATTTAAAACAATAAAAAATATAAATCAAGAAAATTTATTCACCCTACACAAATGAACACAAAAGTTTTGTTTTCCAATTTTTGGAAATTCCACTAGTTTAACCCTAAAAGCTTGGAATTTTGCAAGAAAGAGATTTCGTAGACACATGTTTTAAAAATGGATATGCATGTTTGAAACATGTTAAAGATGCAAATGAGCAAAGGACGCAAAGCTTTTAAAGAGAATAACAAACGCTCATGAAATTCTCAAGTGAACTTGGCTGGGGATATTTATCCGTGTCAAACATGCCATTATTTTGCCAATTTGCAAAAAGCAGTCATAATTAATCATAGATGATTGTAATGTGATTTATCATGCATAACGGGCTATATTTTTGTATGAAATGACTTATGGATTGCAATTCAACACTCAGTTAAAAATCCTCCGCAACCCATTTTTACCGACGATTGGAAAGCCTAAGATATAAAAACGAAAAGGTGATAACAATCCCTAAAAATTATCTCTCTCTACATATGTGCATTGTGCAGTTCCGTTATAGATGTACACATTTTTCTTCAATCAAAACATCGAGTTTTTCGCTCTCCCTTCATCCTGTAAACTAAAAAGGCAAATAGATCACAGAAAAATGAAAATTTCATAGTTGATGTACGGAAAATGTTTAACACAATAAAAAAATTAAATGAAGAAAATTTATTCACACACCACAAATGAACACAAAAGTTTTGTTATCCAAGTTTCGGAAATTCCACTAGTCCAAAACTAATATCTTGGAATTTTACATGAAGGATATTTTTTCTACACTTGTTTTAAAAATGGATATGCATGCCAGAAACATGTTAAAGATTCAAATGACCTATGGATCCAAAGCTTTTAAAGAGAATAACAAACGCTCATTAAATTCTCAAGTGAACGTGCGGTGGGATATTTGCCCGAGTCATACAAGCCATTATTTTGCCCATATTCAAAAAGTTGAGCTAACAATCATAGATGATTATAAAGTGATTTGTCATGCGTAACGGGCTGTATTTTTGTAAGAAATGACTTATGGATTTGAAGTCAACACTCAGTTAAAAGTCGGCCGCCTCCCCTATTTCCCGACGATTGCAAAACCATAGATATAAAAACGAAAAAAGTGCATACGATCCCTAAAACATACAGACCCTCTTTGTAAATATCTCTCTCTACATTTTTGCATTGTGCATTTCCATTTTTGTTGTACACTTTTTTCTTAAATCAGAACTTTGAGTTTTCGTACCCGCTTCATCCTGTAAACAAAAAAGGCAAAAAAGATGACAACAAAATAAAACTTTTATAGTTGATGTGTGGAAAATATTTAAAATAATAACTAATGTAAATAAAAAATATCTATTCACACACCACAAATGAACACAAAAGTTTTGTTATCCAAGTTTGGGAAATTCCATTAGTCCAACCCTATTAAGGTTGGAATTTTACTTGAAGGTGATTTTTTCTACACATGTTTTAAAAATGGATATGCATGCTTAAAACATGTTAAAGATTCAAAAGACCTATGGATCCAAAACTTTTAAAGAGAATGACAAACGCTCATTAAATTCTCGAGTGAACGTGCGGTGGGATATTTACCCGAGTCTAACAAGTCATTATTTTACCCATTTTCAAAAATATGATCTAACAATCATAGATGATTTTAAAGTGATTTATCATGCATAACGAGCTATATTTTTGTATGAAATGACTTATGGATTGCAATTCAACACTCAGTTAAAAATCCTTTGCCACCAATTTTTCCCGACGATTGCAAAACCTAAGATATAAAAACTAAAAAGAGCTTACAATCCCTAAAAATTATAGACACTCTTTGGAATTATCTCTCCCTAGAATTGTACATTGTGCTTTTCTATTTTAGATGTACACTTTTTTCTTAAATCAAAACTTTGACTTTTCGCTCTCCCTTCATCCCGAAAACAAACAAGGCAAAAAGTTTACAACAAAATGATAATTTTATAGTTGATGTATGGAAAAAATCTAAAACAATAACAAATATAAATAAAGAAATTTTATTCACCCAACACAAATGAACACAAAAGTTTTTTTATCCAATTTTGGGAAATTTCACTACTTTAACGCTAATAGCTTGGAATTTTGCAAGAAAGAGATTTCGTCCTCACATGTTTTAAAAATGGATATGCATGTTTGAAACATGTTAAAGATGCAAATGAGCTATGGATGCAAAGCATTTGAAGAGAATAACAAACGCTCATTAAATTCTCAAGTGAACTTGGCGTGGGATATTTACTCGACTCAAACATGCCATAATTTTGCCCATTTGGAAAAAGCTGACATAGTTAATCATAGATGATTGTAATGTGATTTATCATGCGTAACGGGCTATATTTTTGTATGAAATGACTTATGGATTGCAATTCAACACTCAGTTAAAAATCCTCTGCAACCCATTTTTCCCGACGATAGCAAAACCTGAGATATAAAAACGAAAAGGTTCTTATAATCCCTAAAAATTATAGACACTCTTTGGAATTATCTCTCTCTACTTATGTGCATTGTGCATTCCGTTTTAGATGTACACATTTTTCTTAAATCAAAACTTCAAGTTTTTCGCACTCCCTTCATCCCGTAAACAAAAAAGGAAAATAGATCACAACAAAATGAAAATTTCATAGTTGATGTACGGAAAAAGTTTAAAACAATAAAAAAAGGAAATGAAGAAAATTTATTCACACACCACAAATGAACAGAAAAGTTTTGTTATCCAAGTTTGGGAAATTCCACTCGTCCAAAACTAATATCTTGGAATTTTACATGAAGGAGATTTTTTCTACACTTGTTTTAAAAATGGATATGCATGCATAAAACATGTTAAAGATTCAAATGACCTATGGATCCAAAGCATTTAAAGAGAATAACAAACGCTCATTAAATTCTCAAGTGAACGTGCGGTGGGATATTTTGCCGAGTCAAACAAGCCATTATTTTGCCCATATTCAAAAAGTTGAGCTAACAATCATAGATGATTGTAAAGTGATTTGTCATGCGTAATGGGCTATATTTTTGTAAGAAATGACTTATGGATTTGAAGTCAACACTTAGTTAAAAATCGCCCGCCTCCCCCGTTTCCCGACGATTGCAAAACCTTAGATATAAAAATGAAAAAAGTGCATACGGTCCCTAAAACATACAGACACTCTTTGGAAATATCTTTCTCTACATTTCTGCATTGTGCATTGTGCATTTCCATTTTAGATGTACACTTTTTTCTTCAATCAGAACTTTGAGTTTTCGCTCCCCCTTCATCTCGTAAACAAAAAAGGCAAAAAAGATCACAACAAAATAAAAATTTTATAGTTGATGTGTCCAAACTATTTAAAATATTAACTAATGTAAATAAAAAATATCTATTCACACACCACAAACGAACACAAAAGTTTTGTTATCCAAGTTTGGGAAATTCCATTAGTCCAACCCTATTAAACTTAGAATTTTATAAGAAGAAGATTTTTTCTACACATGTTTTAAAAATGGATATGCATGCTTGAGACATGTTAAAGATTCAAACGACCTATGCATCCATAGCTTTTAAAGAGAATAATAAACGCTCATTAAATTCTCAAGCGAACATGCGGTGGGATATTTACCCGAGTCTAACAAGTCATTACTTTGCCCATTTTCAAAAATTTGATCTAACAATCATAGATGATTGTAAAGTGATTTATCAAGCGTAACTGGCTATATTTTTTTATGAAATGACTTATGGATTGCAATTCAACACTTAGTTAAAAATCCTATGCCACCAATTTTTGCCGATGATTGCAAAACCTGAGATATAAAAACTAAAAAGAGCTTACAATCCCTAAAAATTAAAGAGACTCATTGGAATTATCTCTCCCTACAGTTGTGCATTGTGCTTTTCCATTTTAGATGTACACTTTTTTCTTAAATCAAAACTTTGACTTTTCGCTCTCCCTTCATCCCGAAAACAAACGAGGCAAAAAGCTTACAACAAAATGAAAATTTTATAGTTGATGTATGGAAAAAATTTAAAATAATAGCAAATATAAATAAATAAAATTTATTCACCCAACACAAATGAACACAAAAGTTTTGTTAACCAATTTTGGGAAATTCCACTAGTTTAACCCTAATAGCTTGGAATTTTGCAAGAATGAGATGTCGTCCACACATGTTTTAAAATTGGATATGCATGTTTGAAACATGTTAAAGATGAAAATTAGCTATGGATGCAAAGCTTTTAAAGAGAATAACAAACGCTCATTAAATTCTCTAGTGAACTTGGCGTGGAAAAAAGCTGACATAATTAATCATAGATGATTGTTATGTGATTTATTATGCGTAACGGGCTATATTTTTGTATGAAATGACTTATGAATTGCAATTCAACACTCAGTTAAAAATCCACTGCAACCCATTTTTCTCGACGATTACAAAACCTGAGATATAAAAATGAAAAGGTGCTTACAATCCCTAAAAATTACAAACACTCTTTGGAATTATCTCTCTCTACATATATGCATTGTGCATTTTCATTTTAGATGTACACATTTTTCTTAAATCAAAACTTTGAGTTTTTCGCTCTCCCTTCATCCCGTAAACAAAAAAGGCAAATTGATCACAACAAAATGAAAATTTCATAGTTGATGTACGGAAAAAGTTTAAAACAATAAAAAAAGTAAATGAAGAAAATTTATTCACACACCACAAATGAACAGAAAAGTTTTGTTATCCATGTTTGGGAAATTCCACTAGTCCAAAACTAATATCTTGGAATTTTACATGAAGGAGATTTTTTCTACACAAGTTTTAAAAATGGATATGCATGCCAGAAACATGTTAAAGATTCAAATGACCTATGGATTCAAAGCTTTTAAAGAGAATAACAAACGCTCCTTAAATTCTCAAGTGAACGTGCGGTGGGATATTTGCCCGAGTCAAACAAACCATTATTTTGCCCATATTCAAAAAGTTGACCTAACAATCATAGATGATTGTAAAGTGATTTTTCATGCGTAATGGGCTATATTTTTGTAAGAAATGACTTATGGATTTGAAGTCAACACTCAGTTAAAAATCGCCCGACTCCCCCGCTTCCAAACGATTGCAAAACCTTAGATATAAAAACGAAAAAAGAGCATAGGATCCCTAAAACATACATACACTCTTTGGAAATATCTCTCTCTACATTTGTGCATTGTGCATTTCCATTTTAGATGTACACTTTTTTCTTAAATCAGAACTTTGAGTTTTCGCTCCCCCTTCATCCCGTAAACAAAATAGGCAAAAAAGATCACAACAAAATAAAACTTTTATAGTTGTTGTGTGGAAAATATTTAAAATAATAACTAATGTAAATAAAAAATATCTATTCACACACCACAAATGAACACAAAAGTTTTGTTATCCAAGTTTGGGAAATTCCATTAGTCCAACCCTATTAAGCTTGGAATTTTACAAGAAGGAGATTTTTTCTACACATGTTTTAAAAATGGATATGCATCCTTGAAGCATGTTAAAGATTCAAATGACCTATAGATCCAAAGCCTTTAAAGAGAATAAGAAACACTCATTAAATTCTCAAGTGAACCTGCGGTGGGATATTTACCCGAGTCTAACAAGTCATTATTTAGCCCATTTTCAATAATTTGATCTAACAATCATAGATGATTGTAAAGTGATTTATCATGCGTAACGGGGTGTATTTTTTTAAGAAATGACTTATGGATTGCAATTCAACACTCAGTTAAAAATCCTCTGCCACCAATTTTTCCCGACGATTGCAAAACTTGTGATATAAAATCTTAAAAGAGCTTACAATCCCTAAAAATAACAGGCACTCTTTGGAATTATCTCTTCCTACAATTGTGCATTGTGCTTTTCCATTTTAGATGTACACTTTTTTCTTACATGAAAACTCTGACTTTTCGCTCTCCCTTCATGCCGAAAACATACAAGGCAAAAAGCTTACAACAAAATGAAAATTTTATAGTTCATGGATGGAAAAAAGTTTAAACAATAACCAATATAAATAAAGAAAATTTATTCACCCAACACAAATGAACACAAAAGTTTTGTTATCCAATTTTTGGAAATTCCACTAGTTTAACCCTAATAGCTTGGAATTTTGCAAGAAAGAGATTTCATCCACACTTGTTTTAAAAATGGATATGCATGTTTGAAACATGCTAAAGATGCAAATGAGCTATGGATGCAAAGCTTTTAAAGAGAATAACAAACGCTCCTTAAATTCTCAAGTGAACTTGCGGTGGGATATTTACCCGAGTCTAACAAGTCATTATTTAGCCCATTTTGAATAATTTGATCTAACAATCATAGATGATTGTAAAGTGATTTATCATGCGTAACGGGGTGTATTTTTGTAAGAAATGACTTATGGATTGCAATTCAACACTCAGTTAAAAATCCTCTGCCACCAGTTTTTCCGGACGATTGCAAAACCTGAGATATAAAAATCAAAAAGAGCTAAGAATCCCTAAAATTTTAAGACACTCTCTTGAATTATCTCTCCCTACAATTGTGCATGGTGCTTTTTCGTTTTAGATGTACACTTTTTTGTTAAATCAAAACTTTGACTTTTCGCTCTCCCTTCATCCTGAAAACAAACAAGGCAAAAAAGTTTACAACAAAATGAAAATTTTATAGTCGATGTATGGAAAAAATTTAAAACAATAACAAATATAAATAAAGAAGATATATTCACCCAACACAAATGAACACAAAAGTTTTGTTATCCAATTTTGGGAAATTCCACTAGTTTAACCCTAATAGCTTGGAATTTTGCAAGAAAGAGATTTCATCCACACAAGTTTTAAAAATGGATATGCATGTTTGAAACATCTTAAAGATGAAAATGAGCTATGGATGCAAAGCTTTTAAAGAGAATAACAAACGCTCCTTAAATTCTCAAGTGAACTTGCGGTGGGATATTTACCCGAGTCAAACATGCCATTATTTTGCCCATTTGTAAAAAGTTGACATAATTAATCATAGATGATTGTAATGTGATTTATCATGTGTAACAGGCTATATTTTTGTATGAAATGACTTATGGATTGCAATTCAACACTCAGTTAAAAATCCTCCACAACCCATTTTTTAGACGATAGCAAAAACTGAGATATAAAAACGAAAAGGTGCTTACAGTCCCTAAAAATTACAGACTCTCTTTGGAATTATCTCTGTCTACATATGTGCATTGTGCATTTTCATTTTAGATGTACACATTTTTTTTAAATCAAAACTTCGAGTTTTTCGGGCTCCCTTCATCCCCTAAACAAAAAAGGCAAATAGATCACAGCAAAATGAAAATTTCATAGTTGATGTTCGAAAAAAGTTTAAACCAATAAAAAAAGGAAATGAAGAAATTTATTCACACACCACAAATGAACACAAAATTTTGGTTATCCAAGTTTGGGAAATTCCACTAGTCCAAAACTAATATCTTGGAATTTTACATGAAGGAGATTTTTTTCTACACATGTTTTAAAAATGGATATGCATGCCAGAAATATGTTAAAGATTCAAATGACCTATGGATCCAAAGCTTTTAAAGAGAATAACAAACGCTCATTAAATTCTCAAGTGAACGTGCGGTGGGATATTTGCCCGAGTCAAACAAGCCATTATATTACCCATATTCAAAAAGTTGAGCTAACAATCATAGATGATTGTAAAATGATTTGTCATGCGTAACGGGCTATATTTTTGTAAGAAATGGCTTATGGATTTGAAGTCAACACTCAGTTAAAAATGGCCCGCCTCCCCCATTTCCCTACGATTGCAAAACCTTAGATATGAAAACGAAAAAAGTGCATACGATCCCTAAAACATACAGACACTCTTTGGAAATATCTCTCTCTACATTTGAGCATTGTGCATTTTCATTTTAGATGTAAACTTTTTTCTTAAATCAGAACTTTAAGTTTTCGCTCCCCCTTCATCCCGTAAACAAAAAAGGCAAAAAAGATCACAACAAAATAAAAATTTTATATTTTATGTGTGGAAAATATTTAAAATAATAACTAATGTAAAGAAAAAATATCTATTCACACACCACAAATGAACACAAAGGTTTTGCTATCCATGTTTGGGAAATTCCATTAGTCCACCCCTATTAAGATTGGAATTTTACACGAAGGAGAATTTTTCTACACATGTTTTAAAAATGGATATACATGCTTGAAACATGTTAAAGATTCAAATGACCTATGGATCCAAAGCCTTTAAAGAGAATAACAAACTCTCATTAAATTCTCAAGTGAACGTGCGGTGGGATATTTACCGGAGTCAAACATGCCATTATTTTGCCCATTTGCAAAAAGATGACATAATTAATCATAGATGATTGTAATGTGATTTATCATGTAACGGGTTATATTTTTGTATGAAATGACTTAAGGATTGCAATTCAACACTCAATTCAAAATTCTCCACAACCCATTTTTCCCGACGATTGCAAAACCTGAGAAATAAAAACGAAAAGGTGCTTACAATCCCTAAAAATTACAAACACTCTTTGGAATTATCTCTCTCTACATATGTGCATTGTGCATTTCTGTTTTAGATGTACTCATTTTTCTTAAATCAAAACTTCATGTTTTTCTCTCTCCCTTCATCCCGTAAACAAAAAAGGAAAATAGATCACAACAAAATGAAAATTTCATAGTTAATGTACGAAAAAAGGTTAAACCAATAAAAAAAGTAAATGAAGAAACTTTATTCACACACCACAAATGAACACAAAAGTTTTGTTATCCAAGTTTCGGAAATTCCACTAGTCCAAAACTAATATCTTGGAATTTTACATGAAAGAGATTTTTTTCTACACATGTTTTAAAAAGAGATATGCATGCCAGAAATATGTTAAAGATTCAAATGACCTATGGATCCAAAGCTTTTAAAGAGAATAACAAACGCTCATTAAATTCTCAAGTGAACGTGCGGTGGGATATTTGCCCGAGTCAAACAAGCCATTATATTACCCATATTCAAAAAGTTGAGCTAACAATCATAGATGATTGTAAAATGATTTGTCATGCGTAACGGGCTATATTTTTGTAAGAAATGGCTTATGGATTTGAAGTCAACACTCAATTAAAAATGGCCCGCTTCCCCCATTTCCCTACGATTGCAAAACCTTAGATATGAAAACGAAAAAAGTGCATACGATCCCTAAAACAGACAGACACTCTTTGGAAATATCTCTCTCTACATTTGTGCATTGTGCATTTCCATTTTAAATGTACACTTTTTTCTTAAATCAGAACTTTGAGTTTTCGCTCCCCCTTCATCCCGTAAACAAAAAAGGCAAAAAAGGTCACAACAAAATAAATTTTTTATATTTGATGTGTGGAAAATATTTAAAATAATAACTAATGTAAATAAAAAAAATCTATTCACACACCACAAATGAACACAAAAGTTTTATTATCCAAGGTTTGGAAATTTCATTAGTCCACCCCTATTAAGCTTGGATTTTTTCACGAAGGAGATTTTTTCTACACATGTTTTAAAAATGGATATGCATGCTTGAAATATGTTAAAGAATCAAATGACCTATGGATCCAAAGCCTTTAAAGAGAATAACAAACTCTCATTAAATTCTCAAGTGAACGTGCAGTGGGATATTTACCCGAGTCTAACAAGTCATTATTTTTCCCATTTTCAAAAATTTGATTTAACAATCATAGATGATTGTAAAGTGATTTATCATGCGAAACGGGCTATATTTTTGTATGAAATGACTTATGGATTGCAATTCAACACTCAGTTAAAAATCCTCTACCACCAATTTTTTCCGACCATTGCAAAACCTGAGATATAAAAACTAAAAAGTGCTTAGAATCCCTAAATATTACAGACACTCTTTGGAATTATCTCTTCCTACAATTGTGCATTGTGCTTTTCCATTTTAGATCTACACTTTTTTCTTAAATACAAACTTTGACTTTTCGCTCTCCCTTCACCCCGAAAACAAGCAAGGCAAAAAGTTTACAACAAAATGAAAATTTTATAGTTGATGTATGGAAAAAATTTAAAACAATAACAAATATAAATAAATAAAATTTATTCACCCAACCCAAATGAACACAAAAGTTTTGTTATCCAATTTTTTGAAATTCCTCTAGTTTATCCCTAATAGCTTGGAATTTTACATGAAGGAGATTTTATCTACACATGTTTTAAAAATGGATATGCATGCCAGAAACATGTTAAAGATTCAAATGACCTATGGATCCGAAGCTTTTAAAGAGAATAACAAACGCTCATTAAATTCTCAAGTGAACGTGCGGTGGGATATTTGCCCGAGTCAAACAAGCCATTATTTTGCCTATATTCAAAACGTTGAGCTAACAATCATAGATGATTGTAAAGTGATTTGTCATACGTAACGGGCTATATTTTCTTAAGAAATGACTTATGCATTTGAAGTCAACACTCAGTTAAAAATCGCCCACCTCCTCCATTTCCCGACGATTGCAAAACCTTAGATATAAAAATGAAAGAGTGCATACGATCCCTAAAACATACAGACACTCTTTGGAAATATCTCTCTTTACATTTGTGCATTGTGCATTTCCATTTTAGATGTACACTTTTTTCTTAAATCAGAACTTTGAGTTTTCGCTCCGCTCCGCCTTCATCCCGTAAACAAAAAAGGCAAAAAAGATCACAACAAAATAAAAATTTTATAGTTGATGTGTGGAAAATATTTAAAATAATAACTAATGTAAATAAAAAATATCTATTCACACACCACAAATGAACACAAAAGTTTTGTTATCCAAGTTTAGGAAATTCCATTAGTCCAACTCTATTAAGCTTGGAATTTTACATGAAGGAGATTTTTTCTACACATGTTTTAATAATGGATATGCATGCTTGAAACATGTTAAAGATTGAAATGACCTATGGATCCAAAGCTTTTAAAAAGAATAACAAACGCTCATTAAATTCTCAAGTGAACGTGCGGTGGGATATTTACCCGAGTCTAACAAGTCATTCTTTTGCCCATTTTCAAAAATTTGATCTAACAATCATAGATGATTGTAAAGTGATTTATCATGCCTAACGGGCTATTATTTTGTGTGAAATGACTTATGGATTGCAATTCAACACTCAGTTAGAAATCTTCTGCCACCTATTTTTCCCGACGATTGCAAAACCTGAGATATAAAAACCAAAAAGTGCTTACAATCCCTAAAAATAAAGACACACTTTGGAATTATCTCTCCCTACAATTATGCATTGTGCTTTTCCATTTTAGATGTACACTCTTTTCTTAAATCAAAACTTTGACTTTTCGCTCTCGCTTCATCCCGAAAACAAACAAGGCAAAACGCTTACAACAAAATGAAAATTTTATAGTTGATGTATGGAAAAAATTTAAAACAATAACAATTATAAATAAAGAAAATTTATTCACCCAACGCAAAAGAAAACAAAAGTTTTGCTATCCAATTTTTGGATATTCCACTAGTTTAACCCTAATAGCTGGGAATTTTGCAAGAAAGAGATTTCATCCACACATGTTTTAAAAATGGATAAGAATGTTTGAAACATGTTAAAGATGCAAATGAGCTATGGATGCAAAGTTTTAAAGAACAAACGCTCATTAAATTCTCAAGTGAACTTGCGGTGGGATATTTACCCGAGTCAAACATGCCATTATTTTGCCCAAATTCAAAAAGTTGAGCCAACGATCATAGATGTTTCTAAAGTGATTTGTCATGTAACGGGCTATATTTTTGTAAGATATGACTTATGGATTTGAAGTCAACACTCAGTTAAAAATCGCCCGCCTCCCCAGTTTCCCGACGATTGCAAAACCTTAGATATAAAAACGAAAGAGTGCATACGATCCCTAAAACATACAGACACTCTTTGGAAATTTCTCTCTCAACATTTTTGCCTTCTGCATTTCCTTTTATGATATACACTTTTTTGTTAAATCAGAACTTTGAGTTTTCGCTCCTCCTTCATCCCGTAAACAAAAAAGGCAAAAAAGATCAGAACAAAATAAAAATTTTATAGTTGATGCATGGAAAATATTGAAAATAATAACAAATGTAAATAAAAAATATCTATTCACACACCACAAATGAACACAAAAGTTTTGTTATCCAAGTTTGGGAAATTCCATTAGTCCAACCCTATTAAGCTTGGAATTTTACAAGAAGGAGATTTTTTCTACACATGTTTTAAAAATGGATATGCATGCTTGAAACATGTTAAAGATTCAAATGACCTATGGATCCAAAGCCTTTAAAGAGAATAACAAACACTCATCAAATTCTCAAGTGAACGTGCGGTGGGGTATTTTCCCGAGTCTAACAAGTCATTATTTTGCCCATTTTAAAAAATTTGATCTAACAATCATAGATGATTATAAAGTGATTGATCATGCGTAACGGGGTATATTTTTGGATGCAATGACTTATGGATTGCAATTCAACACTCAGTTAAAAATCCTCTGCCACCAATTTTTCCCGACGATTGTAAAACCTGAGATATAAAAACTAAAAAGAGCTTACAATCCCTAAAAATTACAGACACTCGTTGGAATTATCTCTCCCTACAATTGTGCATTGTGCTTTTCCATTTTAGATGTACACTTTTTTCTTAAATCAAAACTTTGACTTTTCGCTCTCCCTTCATCCCGTAAACAAACGAACTAAAAAGCTTACAACAAAATGAAAATTTTATCGTTGATGTATGGAAAAAATTTAAAACAATAACAAATATAAATGAAGAAAATTTATTCACCCAACACAAATGAACACAAAAGTTTTGTTATCCAATTTTTGGAAATTCCACTAGTTTAACCCTAATAGCTTGGAATTTTGCAAGAAAGAGATTTCATCCACACATGTTTTAAAAATGGATATGCATCTTTGAAACATGTTAAAGATGCAAATGAGCTCTGGATGCAAAGCTTTTAAAGAGAATAACAAACGCTCATTAAATTCTCAAGTGAACTTGCGGTGGGATATTTACCCGAGTCAAACATGCCATTATTTTACCCATTTGCAAAAAGCTGACATAATTAATCATAGATGATTTTAATGTGATTTATCATACGTACTGAGCTATATTTTTGTATGAAATGACTTATGGATTGAAATTCAACACTCAGTTAAAAATCCTCCGCAACCCATTTTTCCCAACGATTGCAAAAACTGAGATATAACAATGAAAAGGTGCTTACAATCCCATAAAATTATAGACACTCTTTGGAATTATCACTCTCTACATATGTGCATTGTGCATTTCCGTTTTAGATGTACACATTTTTCTTAAAACAAAACTTCGAGTTTTTCGCTGTCCCTTCATCCCGTAAACAAAAATTTCATAGTTGATGTGTGGAAAAAGTTTAAAACAGCAAAAAAAGTAAATGAAGAAAATTTATTCACAGACCACAAATGAACACAAAAGGTTATTTATCCAAGGTTGGGAAATTCCACTAGTCCAAAACTAATATCTTGGAATTTTACATGAAGGAGATTTTTCCTACACATGTTTTAAAAATGGATATGGATCCCAGAAACATGTTAAAGATTCAAATGTCCTATGGATGCAAAGCTTTTAAAGAGAATAACAAACGCTCTAGTCAAACAAGCCATTATTTTGCCCATATTCAAAAAATTGAGCTAACAATCATAGATGATTGTAAAGTGATTTTTCATGCGTTACGGGCTATATTTTTTTAAGAAATGACTTATGGATTTGAAGTCAACACTCAGTTAAAAATCGCCCGCCTCCCCCGTTTCCCGACGATTGCAAAACCTTTGATATAGAAACGAAAGAGTGCATACGATCCCTAAAACATACAAACACTCCTTAGAAATATCTCTCTCTACATTTGTGCATGGTGCATTTCCATTTTAGATGTACACGTTTTTCTTAAATCAGAACTTTGAGTTTTTGCTCCCCCTTCATCCCGTAAAAAAAAAAAAGGCAAAAAAGATCACAATAAAATAAAAATTTTATAGTTGATGAGAGGAAAATATTTAAAATAATAACTAATGTAAATAAAAAATATCTATTCACACACCACAAATGAACACAAAAGTTTTGTCATCCAAGTTTGGGAAATTCCATTAGTCCAACCCTATTAAGCTTGGAATTTTACATGGAGAAGATTTTTTCTACACATGTTTTAAAAATGGATATGCATGCTTGAAACATGTTAAAGATTCAAGTGACCTATGGATCCAAAGCATTTAAAGACAATAAAAAATGCTCATTAAATTCTCAAGTGAACGTGTGGTGGGATATTTACCTGAGTCTAACAAGTCATTATTTTTCCCGACGATTGCAAAACCTGAGATATAAAAACAAAAAGGTGCTTACGATCCCTAAAAATTACAGACACTCTTTGGAATTATCTCTCTCTACATATGTCCATTGTGCATTTCCGTTTTAGATGTACACATTTTTCTTAAATCAAAACTTCGAGTTTTTCGCGCTCCCTTCATCCCCTAAACTAGAAAGGCAAATAGATCACAGCAAAATGAAAATTTCTTAGTTGATGTACGGAAAAAGTTCAAAACAATAAAAAAAGTAAATGAAGAAAATTTATTCACACACCTCAAATGAACACAAAAGCTTTGTTATCCAAGTTTGGGAAATTCCACTAGTCCAAAACTAATATCTTGGAATTTTACATGAGGGAGATTTTTTCTACACATGTTTTAAAAATGGATATGCATGCTTGAAACATGTTAAAGATTGAAATAACCTATGGATCTAAAGCTTTTAAAGAGAATAACAAACGCTCATTAAATTCTCAAGTGAACGTGCGGTGGGATATTTACCCGAGTCTAACAAGTCATTATTTTGCCCATTTTCAAAAATTTGATCAAACAATCATAGATGATTGTAAAGTGATTTATCATGCATAACGGGCTATATTTTTGTATGAAATGACTTATGGATTGCAATTCAACACTCAGTTAAAAATCCTCTGCCACCAATTTTTCCCGAATATTGCAAAACCTGAGATATAAAAACTAAAAAGAGCTTACAATCCCTAAAAATTACAGACAGTCTTTGGAATTATCTCTCCCTACAATTGTGCATTGTGCTTTTCCATTTTAATTGTACACTTTTTTCTTAAATCAAAACTTTGACTTTTCGCCCTCCCTTCATCCCGAAAACAAACAAGGCAAAAAGTTTACAACAAAGTGAAAATTTTATCGTTGATGTATGGAAAAAATTTAGAACAATAAAAAATATAATTAAATAAAATTTATTCACCCAACACAAATGAACACAAAAGTTTTGTTATCCAATTTTGGGAAATTCCACTAGTTTAACCCTAACAGCTTGGAATTTTTCTAGAGAGAGATTTCATCCAGACATGTTTTAAAAATGGATATGCATGTTTGAAACATGTTAAAGATGCAAATGAGCTATGGATGCAAAGCTTTTAAAGGGAATAAAAAGCGCACATTAAATTCTCAACTGAACTTGCGGTGGGATATTTACCCGAGTCAAACATGCCATTATTTTGCCCATTTGCAAAAAGTTGACATAATTAATCATAGATGATTATAATGTGATTTATCATGCGTAACGGGCTATATTTTTGTATGAAATGACTTATGGATTCCAATTCAACACTCAGTTAAAAATCCTCTGCAACCCATTTTTCTCGACGATTGCAAAACCTGAGATATAAAAACGAAAAGGTGCTTACAATCCCTAAAAATTACAGACACTCTTTGGAATTATCTCTCTCTACATATGTGCAATGTGCATTTCCATTTTAGATGTACACATTTTTCTTAAATCAAAACTTCGAGTTTTTCCCTCTCCCTTCATCTCGTATACAAAAAAGGCAAATAGATCACAGCAAAAATGAAAATTTCATAGTTGATGTACCGAAAAAGTTTAAAAATATAAAAAAAGTAAATGAAGAAAATTTATTCACACACCACAAATGATCACAAAAGTTTTGTTATCCAAGTTTGGGAAATTCCACTAGTCCAAAACTAATATCTTGGAATTTTACATGAAGGAGAATTTTCCTACACATGTTTTTAAAATGGATATGCATGCCAGAAACATGTTAAAGATTCAAATGACCTATGGATCCAAAGCTTTTTAAGAGAATAACAAACGCTCATTAAATTTTCAAGTGAACGTACGGTGGGATATTTGCCCGAGTCAAACAAGCCATTATTTTGCCCATATTCAAAAAGTTGAGCCAACAATCATAGATGATTGTAAAGTGATTTGTCATGCGAAAAGGGATTTATTTTTGTAAGAAATGACTTATGGATTTGAAGTCAACACTCAGTTAAAAATCGCCCGCCTGCCTCGTTTCCCGACGTTTGCAAAATCTAAGATAAAAAAATGAAAGAGTGCATATGATCCCTACAACATACAGACAATCTTTTGACATATCTCTTTCTACATTTGTGCATTGTGCATTTCCATTTTAGATGTACACTTTTTTCTTAAATCAGAACTTTGAGTTTTCGCTCCCCCTTCATCCCGTAAAGAAAAAAGGCAAAAAAGATCACAACAAAATAAAATTTTTATAGTTGATGTGTGGAAAATATTTCAAATAATAACTACTGTAAAGAAAAATTATCTATTCAAACACCACAAATGAAGACAATTTTACATGATGGAGATTTTTTCTACACATGTTTTAAAGATTCAAATGACCTATGGATCCAAAGCTTTTCAAGAGAATAACAAACGCTCTTTAAATTCTCAAGTTAACTTGCGGTAGGATATTTTCCCGAGTCTAACAAGTCATTTTTTGCCCATATTCAAAAATTTGATCTAACAATCGTAGATGATTGTAAAGTGATTTATCATGCGTAACTGGCTATATTTTTGTATGAAATGACTTATGGATTGCAATTCAACACTCAGTTAAAAATCCTCTGCCTCAGATTTTTCCCGACGATTGCAAAAGCTGAGATATAAAAACTAAAAAGAGCTTACAAACCCTAAAAATTACAGACACTCTTTGGAATTATCTCTCCCTAAAATTGTGCATTGTGCTTTTCCATTTTAGATGTACACTTTTTTCTTAAATCAAAACATTGACTTTTCGCTCTCCCTTCATACCGAAAACAAACAAGGCAAAAAGCTTACAACAAAATGAAAATTTTATAGTTGATGAATGGAAAAAATTTAAAAAAAGAACAAATATAAATAACGAAAATTTATTCACCCAACACAAATGAACACTAAAGTTTTGTTATCCAATTTTGGGAAATTCCACTAGTCCAAAACTAATATCTTGGAATTTTACATGAAGGTGATTTTTTCTACACATGTCTTAAAAATGGATATGCATGCCAGAAACATGTTAAAGATTCAAATGACCTATGGATCCAAAGCTTTTAAAGAGAATAACAAACTCTCATTAAATTCTCAAGTGAACGTGCGGTGGGATATTTGCCCTACTCAAACAAGCCATTATTTTTCCTATATTCAAAAAGTTGAGCTAACAATCATAGATGATTGTAAAGTGATTTTTCATGCGTAACGGGCTATATTTTTGTAAGAAATAACTTATGGATTTGAAGTCAACACTCAGTTAAAAATCGCCCGCCTCCCCCGTTTCCCGACGATTGCAAAACCTTAGATATAAAAACGAAAAAAGTGCATACGATCCCTAAAACATACAGACACTCTTTGGAAATATCTTTCTCTACATTTGTGCATTGTGCATTTCCATTTCAGATGTACACTTTTTTATTAAATCAGACCTTTGAGTTTTCGCTCTCCATTCATCCCGAAAAACAAACAAGGCAAAAAGCTTACAACAAAAGGAAAATTTTATAGTTGATGTGTTGAAAATATATAAAATAATAACTAATGCAAATAAAAAATATCTATTCACACACCACAAATGAAGACAAAAGTTTTGTTATCCAAGTTTGGGAAATTCCATTAGTCCAAACCTTTTAAGCTTGGAATTTTACATGAAGGAGATTTTTTCTCCACATGTTTTAAAAATGGATATGCATGCTTGAAACATGTTAATGATTCAAATGACCTATGGATCAAAAGCTTTTAAAGAGAATAACAAACGCTCATTAAATTCTCAAGTGAACTTGCGGTGGGATATTTACACGAATCTAACAAGTCATTATATTGCCCATTTTAAAAAATTTGATCTAACAATCAGAGATGATTGCAAAGTGATTTATCAAGCGTAATGGGCTATTCTTTTGTATGAAATGACTTATGGATTGCAATTCAACACTCAGTTATAAATCCTCTGCCACCAATTTTTCCCGACGATTGCAAAACCTGAGATATAAAAACTAAAAAGAGCTTACAATCCCTAAAAATTACAGACACTCTTTGGAATTATTCTCCCTACAATTGTGCATTGTGCTTTTCCATTTTTGACGTACACTTTTTTCTTAACTCAAAACTTTGATATTTCGCTCTCTCTTCATCCCGAAAACAAACAAGGCAAAATGCTTACAACAAAATGAAAATTTTATAGTTGATGTATGAAAGAAATTTAAAACAATAGCAAATATAAATAAAGGAAATTTATTCACCCAACACAAATGAACACAAAAGATTTGTTATCCAAGTTTGGGAAATTCCACTAGTCCAAAACTAATATCTTGGAATTTTACATCAAGGAGATTTTTTCTACACATGTTTTAAAAATGGATATGCATGCGAGAAACATGTTAAAGATTCTAAAGACATATGGATCCAAAACTTTTAAAGAGAATAACAAACGCTCATTAAATTCTTAAGTGAACGTGCGGTGGGGTATTTGCCCGAGTCAAAAAGCCATTATTTTGCCCATATTCAAAAAGTTGAGCTAACAATCAAAGATGATTGTAAAGTGATTTTTCATGCATAACGGGCTATATTTTTTTGTAAGAAATGGCTTATGGATTTGAAGTCAACACTCAGTTAAAAATCACCCGCCTCCCCCGTTTCCCAACGATTGCGAAACCTTAGATATAAAAATAAAAAAGTGCATACGATCCCTAAAACATACAGACACTCTTTGAAAATATCTCTCTCTACATTTCTGCATTGTGTATTTCCATTTTAGTTGTACACTTTTTTCTAAAATCATAACGTTGAGTTGTCGCTCCCCCTTCATCCTGTAAACAAAAAAGGCAAAAAAGATCACAACAAAATAAAAATTTTATAGTTGATGTGTGGAAAATATTTAAAATAATAACTAATGTAAATAAAAATATCTATTCACACACCACAAATGAACACAAAAGTTTTGTTATCCAAGTTTGGGAAATTCCACTAGTCCAACCCTATTAAGCTTGGAATTTTACATGAAGGAGATTTTTTCTACACATGTTTTAAAAATGGATATGCATGCTTGAAACATGTTAAAGATTCAAATGACCTATGGATCCAAAGCTTTTAAAGAGAATAACAAACACTCATTAAATTCTCAAGTGAACGTGCGGTGGGATATTTACTCGAGTCTAACATGTCATTATTTTGCCCATTTTCAAAAATTTGATCTAACAATCAAAGATGATTGTAAAGTAATTTATCATGCGTAACGGGGTATTTTTTTGTATGAAATTACTTATGGATTGCAATTCAACACTCAGTTAAAAATCCTCTGCCACCAATTTTTCCCGACGATTGCAAAACCTGAGATATAAAAACTAAAAAGATCTTACAATCCCTAAAAATTACAGACACTCTTTGGAATTATCTCTCCCTACAATTGTGCATTGTGCTTTTCCATTTTAGAAGTACACGTTTTTCTAAATCAAAACTTTGACTTTTCGCTCACCCTTCATCCTGAAAACAAACAAGGCAAAAAGCTCACAACAAAATGAAAATTTTATAGTTGATGTATGGAAAAATTTAAAACAATAAAAAATAAAAATAAAGGAAATTTATTCACCCAACCCAAATGAACACAAAAGTTTTGTTATCCAATTTTTGGAAATTCCACTAGTTTAATCCTAATAGCTTGGAATTTTGCAAGAAAGAGATTTCGTCCACCCTTGTTTTAAAAATGGATATGCATGTTTGAAACATGTTAAAGATGCAAATGAGCTATGGATGCAAGGCTTTCAAAAACAATAACAAACGCTCATTAAATTCTCAAGTGAACTTGCGGTGGGATATTTACCCGAGTCAAACATGCCTTTATTTTGCCCATTTACAAAAAGCTGACATAATTAATAGATGATTGTAATGTGATTTATCATGCTTAACAGGCTATATATTTGTATGAAATGACTTATGGATTGCAATTCAACACTCAGTTAAAAATCCTCCGCCTCCATTTTTCCCGACGATTGCAAAACCTATGATATAAAAACGAAGAGGTGCTTACAATCCCTAAAAATTATAGACACTCTCTGGAATTATCTCTCTTTACATATGTGCATTGTCCATTTCCGTTTTAGATGTACACATTTTTCTTAAATCAAAACTTCGAGTTTTTCGCTCTCCCTTCATCCCGTAAACAAAAAAGGCAAATAGATCATAGCAAAATGAAAATTCCATTGTTGATGTACGGAAAAAGTTTAAAACAATAAAAAAAGTAATTCAAGAAAATTTATTCACACACCACAAATGAACAGAAAAGTTTTGTTATCCAAGTTCGGGAAATTCCACTAGTCCAAAACTAATATCTTGGATTTTCACATGAAGGATATTTTTTCTACACATCTTTTAAAAATGGATATGCATGCCAGAAACATGTTAAAGATTCAAATGACCTATGGATCCAAAGCTTTTAAAGAGACTAACAAACGCTCATTCAATTCTCAAGTGAACGTGCGGAGGGATATTTGCCCAAGTCAAACAAGCCATTATGTTGTCTATATTCAAAAAGTTGAGCTAACAATCATAGATGATTGTAAAGTGATTTGTCATGCGTAACGGGCTATATTTTTCTAAGAAATGTCTTATGGATTTGAAGTCAACACTCAGTTAAAAATCGCCCGCCTCGACGATTACAAAACCTTAAATATAAAATCGAAAAAGTGAATACGATCCCTAAAACATACAGACACTCTTTGGAAATATCTTTCTCTGCATTTTTGTATTGTGCATTTCCATTTTAGATGTATACTTTTTTCATCAATAGTAATTTTGAGTTTTCGCTCCCCCTTCATCCTTTAAACAAAAAAGGCAAAAAAGATCAGAACAAAATAAAAATTTTATAGTTGATGTGTGAAAAATATTTAAAATAATAACTAATGTAAATAAAAAATATCTATTCACACACCACAAATGAACACAAAAGTTTTGTTATCCAAGTTTGGGAAATTCCATTAGTCCAACCCTTTTAAGCTTGGAATTTTACATGAAGGAGATTTTTTCTACACATGTTTTAAAAAGGGATATGCATGCTTGAAACTTGTTAAAGATTCAAATGACCTAAGGATTCAAAGCTTTTAAAGAGAATAAACGCTCATTAAATTCTGAAGTGAACGTGCGGTGGGATATTTACTCGAGTCTAACAAATTATTTTGCCCATTTTCAAAAATTTGATCTAACAATCATAGATGATTGTAAAGTGATTAATCAAGCGTAACGGGCTATATTTTTGTATGAAATGACTTATGGATTGATATTCAACACTCAATTAAAAATCCTCTGCCACCAATTTTTCCCGACGATTGCAATACCTGAGATATAAAAACTAAAAAGAGCTTACAATCCCTAAAAGTTACAGACACACTTTGGAATTATCTTTCCCCACAATTGTGCATTGTGCTTTTCCATTTTAGATGTACACTCTTTACTTAAATCAAAATTTTGACTTTTTGCTCTCCCTTCATCCCGAAAACAAACATGGCAAAAAGCTTACAACAAAATGAAAATTTTATAGTTCATGTATGGAAAAAATTGAAAACAATGACAAATATAAATAAATAAAATTTATTCACCCAACACAAATGAACACAAAAGTTTTGTTATCCCATTGTGGAAAATTCCACTAGTTTAACCCTTATAGCTTGGAATTTTGCAAGAAAGAGATATCGTCCACACAGGTTTTAAAAATGGATATGCATGTTTGAAACATGTTAAAGATTCAAATGAACTCTGGATGCAAAGCTTTTAAGGAGAATAACAAACGCTAATTAAATTCTCAAGTGAACTTGCGGTGGGATATTTACCTGAGTCCAACATGCCATTTTTTGCCCACTTGTAAAAAGCTGACATAATTAATCATAAATGATTGTAAGGGGATTTATCATGCGTAACGGGCTATATTTTTGTAAGAAATGAATTATGGATTGCAATTCAACACTCAGTTAAAAATCCTCCACAACCCATTTTTCCCGACGATTGCAAAACCTGAGATATAAAAACGACAAGGTGCTTACAATCCCTAAAAATTACAGACACTCTTTGGAATTATCTCTCTCTAAATATGTGCATTGTGCATTTCCGTTTTAGATGTACACATTTTTCTTAAATCAAAACTTCGAGTTTTTCGCTCTCCCTTCATCCTGTAAACAAAAAAGGCAAATAGATCACAGCAAAATGAAAATTTCATAGTTGATGTACGGAAAAAGTTTTAAACAATAAAAAAAGTAAATGAACAAAATTTATTCACACACCACAAATGAACACAAAAGTTTTGTTATCCATGTTTAGGAAATTCCACTAGTCCAAAACTAATATCTTGGAATTTTACATGAAGGAGATTTTTTCTACACATGTTTTAAAAATGGATATGTTAAAGATTCAAATGACCAATGGATCGAAAGCTTTTAAAGAGAAAAACAAACGCTCATTAAATTCTCAAGTGAACGTGCGGTGGGATATTTGCCCGAGTCAAACAAGCCATTATTTTGCCCATATTCAAAAAGTTGAGCTAACAATCATAGATGATTGTAAAGTGATTTGTCATGCGTAACGGGCAATATTTTTTATAGGAAATGACTTATGGATTTGAAGTCAACACTCAGTTAAAAATCGCCCGGGTCCCCCGTTTCCCGACGATTGCAAAACCTGAGATATAAAAACGAAAAAGTGCATACGATCCCTAAAACATACAGACACACTTTGGAAATATCTCTCTCTACATTTGTGCATTGTGCATGTCCATTTTAGTTGCACACTTTTTTCTTAAATTAGAACCTTGAGTTTTCACTCCGCCTTCATCCCGTAATCAAAAAAGGCAAAAAAGATCACAACAAAATGAAAATTTTATAGTTTATGTGTGGAAAATATTTAAAATAATAACTAATGTAAATAAAAAATATCTATTCACACACCACAAATGAACACAAAATTTTTGTTATCCAAGTTTGGGAAATTCCATTAGTCCAACCATATTAAGCTTGGAATTTTACATGAAGGAGATTTTTTCTACACATGTTTTAAAAATGGATATGCATGCTTGAAACATGTTAAAGATTCAAATGACCTATGGATCCAAAGCTTTTAAAGAGAATAACAAACGCTCATTAAGTTCTCAAGTGAACGTACGGTGGATATTTACCCGAGTCTAACAAGTCATTATTTTGCCCATTTTCAAAAATTTGATCTAACAATCATAGATGATTGTAAAGTGATTTATCATGCGTAACACACTATATTTTTTTATGAAATGACTTATGGATTGCAATTCAGCACTTAGTTAAAAATCCTCTGCCACCAATTTTTCCCGGCGATTGCAAAACTTGAGATATAAAAACTAAAAATAGCTTACAATCCCTAAAAATTACAGACACTCTTTGGAATTATCTCTCCCTACAATTTTGCATTGTGCTTTTCTATTTTAGATGTACACTTTTTTCTTAAATCAAAACTTTGACTTTTCGCTCTCCTTTCATCCCGAAAACAAACAAGACAAAAAGCTTACAACAAAATGAAAATTTTATAGTTGATGTATGGAAAAAATTTAAAGAAATAACAATTATAAATAAAAAAAATTATACACCTAACACAAATGGACACAAAAGTTTTGTTATCCAATTGTAGGAAATTCCACTAGTTTAACCCTAACAGCTTGGAATTTTCCAAGAAAGAGATTTCATCCACACATGTTTTAAAAATGGATATGCATGTTTGAAACATGTTAAAGATTCAAATGAGCTATGGATCCAAAGCTTTTAAATAGAATAACAAACGCTCATTAAATTCTCAAGTGAACGTACGGTGGATATTTACCCGAGTCTAACAAGTCATTATTTTGCCCATTTTCAAAAATTTGATCTAACAATCATAGATGATTGTAAAGTGATTTATCATGCGTAACACACTATATTTTTTTATGAAATGACTTATGGATTGCAATTCAGCACTTAGTTAAAAGTCCTCTGCCACCAATTTTTCCCGGCGATTGCAAAACTTGAGATATAAAAACTAAAAAGAGCTTACTATACCTAAAAATAACAGGCACTCTTTGGAATTATCTCACCCTACAATTGTGCATTGTGCTTTTCCATTTTAGATGTACACTTTTTTATTAAATCAAAACTTTGACTTTTCGCTCTCCCTTCATCCCGAAAACAAACAAGGCAAAAAACTTACAAGAAAAAGAAAATTTTATAGTTGATGTATGGAAAAAATTTAAAACAATAAGAAATATAAATAAAAAAAATTTATTCACTCAACACAAATGGACACAAAAGTTTTGTTATCCAATTGTGGGAAATTCCACTAGTTTAACCCTAATAGCTTGGAATTTTGCAAGAAAGAGATTTCATCCACACATGTTTTAAAAATGGATATGCATGTTTGAAACATGTTAAAGATACAAATGAGATATGGATTCAAAGCTTTTAAAGAGAATAACAAACGCTCATTAAATTCTCAAGTGAACTTGCGGTGGGATATTTACCCGAGTGAAACATGCCATTATTTTGCCCATTTGAAAAAAGCTGACATAATTAATCATAGATGATTGTAATGTGATTTATCTTGCATAACGGGCTATATTTTTGTATGAAATGACTTATGGATTGCAATTCAACACTCAGTTAAAAATCCTCCGCAACCCATTTTCCCTGACGATTGCAAAACCTGAGATATAAAAACGAAAAGGTGCTTACAATCCCTAAAACTTACAGACACTATTTGGAATTATCTCTCTCTACATATGTGCATTGTGCATTTCCGTTTTAGATGTACATATTTTTCTTAAGTCAAAACTTCGAGTTTGTTGCTCTCCCTTCATCCCGTAAACAAAAAAGGCAAATAGATCACAGCAAAAAGAAAATTTCATAGTTGATGTATGGAAAAAGTTTAAAACAATAAAAAAAGTAAATGAAGAAAATTTATTCCCACACCACAAATGAACACAAAAGTTTTGTTATCCAAGTTTGGGAAATTCCACTAGTCCAAAACTAATATCTTGGAATTGTACATGAAGGAGATTTTTTCTACACATGTTTTAATAATTTATATGCATGCCAGAAACTTGTTAAAGATTCAAATGACCTACGGATCCAAAGCTTTTAAAGAGAATAACAAACGCTCATTAAATTCTTAAGTGAACGTGCGGTGGGATATTTGCCCGAGTCAAACAAGCCATTATTTTGCCCATATTATAAAAGTTGATCTAACAGTCATAGGTGATTGTATACTAATTTGTCATGCGTAACAGGCTATATTTTTGTAAGAAATGACTTATGGATTTGAAGTCAACACTCAGTTAAAAATCGTCTGCCTCCCCCATTTCGAGACGATTGCAAAACCTTAGATATAAAAACGAAAGAGTACAGACGAGCCCTAAAACATATAGACACTCTTTCTTAATATCTTTCTCTACATTTGTGCATTGTGCATTTCCATTTTAGATGTACACATTTTTCTTAAATCAGAACTTTGAGTTTTCGCTCCCCCTTCATCCCGTAAACAAAAAAGTCAAAAAAGATCACAAGAAAATAAAAATTTTATAGTTGATGTGTGGAAAATATTTAAAATAATAACTAATTTAAATAAAAAAATATCTATTCACACACCACAAATGAACACAAAAAGTTTTATTATCCATGTTTCGGAAATTCCATTAGTCCATCCCTATTAAGCTTGGAATTTTACATGAAGGAGATTTGTCTACGCATGTTTTAAAAATGGATATGCATGCTTGAAATATGTTAAAGATTCAAATGACCTATGGGTCCAAAGCTTTTAAAGAGAATAACAAACGCTCATTAAATTCTCAAGTGAACGTGTGGTGGGATATTTACCTGAGTCAAACAAGTCATTATTTTGCCCATTTTCAAAAATTTGATCTAACAATCATAGATGATTGTAAAGTGATTTATCATGCGTAACGGGCTATATTTTTGTAAGAATTTACTTATGGATTGCAATTCAACACTCAGTTAAAAATCCTCTTCCAACAATTTTTCACGACGATTGCAAAACCTGAAATATAAAAACTATAAAGAATTTACAATCCCTAAAAATTACAGACACTCTTTGGAATTATCTCTCCCTACAATTGTGCATTGTGCTTTTCCATTTGAGTTGTACACTTTTTTCTTAAATCAGAACTTTGACTTTTCGCTCGCCCTTCATCCCGAAAACAAACAAAGCAAAAAGCTTACAACAAAATGAAAAATTTATAGTTGATGTATGGAAGAAATTTAAAAAAATAACAGATCTAAATAAAGAAAATTTATTCACCCAACACAAATGAACACAAAAGTTTTGTTATCCAATTTTGGGAAATTCCACTAGTTTAACCCTAATAGCTTGGAATTTTGCAAGAAAGAGATTTCATCCACACATGTTTTAAAAATGGATATGCATGTTTGAAACATGTTAAAGCTATGGATTCAAAGCTTTTAAAGAGAATAACAAACGCTCATTAAATTCTCAAGTGAACTTGCGGTGGGATATTCACCCGTGTCAAACATGCCATTATTTTGCCCATTTGCAAAAAGCTGACATAATTAATCATAGACGATTGTAATGTGATTTATCTTGCGTAACGGGCTATATTTTTGTATGAAATGACTTATGGATTGCAATTCAACACTCAATTAAAAATCCTTCGCAACCCATTTTTCCTGACGATTGCAAAACCTGAGATATAAAAACAAAAAGGTGCTTACAATCCCTAAAAATTACAGACACTCTTTGGAATTATCTCTCTCTACATATGTGCATTGTGCATTTCCGTTTAGATGTACATATTTTTCTTAAATCAAAACTTCGAGTTTGTCGCTCTCCCTTCATCCCGTAAACAAAAAAGGCAAAAAGCTTACAACAAAATGAAAATTTTATAGTTGATGTATGGAAAAAATTTAAAGCAATAACAGATATAAATAAATAAAATTTATTCACCCAACACAAATGAACACAAAAGTTTTGTTATCCAATTTATGGAAATTCCACTAGTTTAACCCTAATAGCTTGGAATTTTGCAAGAAAGAGATTTTGTCCGCACATGTTTTAAAAATGGATATGTATGTTTGAAACATGTTAAGGATGCAAAAGAGCTATGGATGCAAAGCTTTTAAAGAGAATGACAAACGCTCATTAAATTCTCAAGTGAACTTGCGGTGGGACATTTACTCGAGTCGAACATGCCATTATTTTCCCCATTTTCAAAAAGCTGACATAATTAATCATAGATGATTGTAATGTGATTTATCATGCGTAACGGGCTATATTTTTATATGAAATGACTTATGGATTCCAATTCATCACTCAGTTAAAAATCCTCCATAACCCATTTTTCCCGACGATTGCAAAACCTGAGATATAAAAACGAAAAGGTGCTCACAATCCCTAAAAATTATAGACACTCTTTGGAATTATCTCTCTCTACATATGTGTATTGTGCATTTCCATTTTAGATGTACACATTTTTCTTAAATCAAAACTTTGAGTTTTTCGCTCTCCCTTCATCCCGTAAACAAAAAAGGCAAGTAGATCACAGCAAAATGAAAATTTTATAGTTGATGTTCGGAAAAAGTTTAAAACAATAAAAAAACTAAATGAAGAAAAATTATTCACACATCACAAATGAACACAAAATTTTTGTTATCCAAGTTTGGGAAATTCCACTAGTCCAAAACTAATATCTTGGAATTTTACATGAAGGAGATTTTTTCTACACATGTTTTAAAAATGGATACGCATGCTAGTAACATGTTAAAGATTCAAATGACCTATGGATCCAAAGCTTTTAAAGAGAATAACAAATGCTCATTAAATTCTCTAGTGAACGTGTGGTCGGATATTTGCCCGAGTCAAACAAGCCATTAGTTTGCCCATATTCAAAACGTTGAGCTCACAATCATAGATGATTGTAAAGTGATTTGTCATGTGTAACGGGCTATATTTTTGTAAGAAATGACTTATGGATTTGAAGTCAACACTCAGTTAAAAATAGCCCTCCTCCCCCGTTTCCAGACGATTGGAAAACCTTAGATATAAAAACGAAAAAGTCCATACGATCCCTAAAACATACAGACACTCTTTGGAAATATCTCTCTCTACATTTGTGCATTGTGCATTTCAGTTTTAGATGTACACTTTTTTCATAAATCAGAAGTTTGAGTTTTCGCTCCCCCTTCATCCCGTAAACAAAAGAGGCAAAAAAGATCACAACAAAATAAAAATTTTATAGTTGATGTGTGGAAAATATTTAAAATAATAACTAATGTAAATAAAAAATATCTATTCACACATCACAAATCAACACAAAAGTTTGTTATCCAAGTTTGGGAAATTCCATTAGTCCAACCCTATTAAGCTTGTAATTTTACATGAAGGAGATTTTTTCTACACATGTTTTAAAAATGGATATGCATACTTGAAACATGTTAAAGATTCAAATGACCTATGGATCCAAAGCTTTTAAAGCGAATGACTAACGCTCATTAAATTCTCAAGTGAACGTGCGGTGGGATATTTGCCCGAGTCAAACAAACCATTATTTTGCCCATATTGAAAAAGTTGAGCTAACAATCATAGATGATTTTAAAGTGATTTTTCATCCGTAACGGGCTATTTTGTTGTAAGAAATCACTTATGGATTTGAACTCAACACTCAGTTAAAAATCGCCCGCCTCCCCTATTTCCCGACGATTGCAAAACCATAGATATAAAAATGAAAGAGTGCATACGATCCCTAAAACATACAGACACACTTTGGAAATATCTCTCTCTACATTTGTGCATTGTGCATTTCCATTTGAGATGTACACTTTTTTCTTAAATCAGAACTTTGAGTTTTCGCTTCCCCTTCATCCCGTAAACAAAAAAGGCAAAAAAGATCACAACAAAATAAAAAATTTATAGTTGATGTGTGGAAAATATTTAAAATAATTACAAATCATTATTTTGCCCATTTTCAAAAATTTGATCTAACGATCATAGATGATTGTAAAGTGATTTATCATACGTAACGGGCTATATTTTTGTATGAAATGACTTATGGATTGGAATTCAACACTCAGTTAAAAATCCTCTGCCACCAATTTTTCCCAACGATTGCAAAACCTGAGATATAAAAACTAAAAAGAGCTTACAATCCCTAACAATTACAAACACTCTTTGGAATTATCTCTCCCTACAATTGTGCATTGTGCTTTTCCATTTTAGATGTACACTTTTTTCTTAAATCAAAACTTTGACTTTTCGCTCTCCCTTCATGCCGAAAACAAACAAGGCAAAAAGCTTACAACAAAATGAAAATTTTATAGTTGATGAATGGAAAAAATTAAAAACAATAACAAATATAAATAAAGAAAATTTATTCACCCAACAGAAATGAACACAAAAGTTTTGTTATCCAATTTTGGGAAATTCCACTAGTTTAACCCTAATAGCTTCGAATTTTGCAAGAAGGAGATTTCATCCACACATGTTTTAAAAATGGATATGCATGTTTGGAACATGTTAAAGATGCAAATGAGCTATGGATGCAAAGCTTTTAAAGAGAATAACAAACGCTCATTAAATTCTCAAGTGAACTTGTGGTGAGATATTTTCCCGAGTCAAACATGCCATTATTTTGCCCATTTGCAAAAAGCTGACATAATTAATCATAGATGATTGTAATGTGATTGATCTTGCTTAACGGGCTATATTTTTTTATGAAATGACTTATGGATTGCAATTCAACACTCAGTTAAAAATCCTCCGCAACCCATTTTTCCCGACAATTGCAAAACCTGAGATATAAAAACGAAAAGGTGCTTACAATCCCTAAAAATTACAGACACTCTTTGGAATTATATCTCTCTATATATGTGCAATGTGCATTTCCGTTTTAGATGTACACAATTTTCTTAAATCAAAACTTCGAGCTTTCCGCTCTCCCTTCATCCCCATAAACAAAAAAGGCAAATAGATCACAACAAAATGAAAATTTTGTAGTTGATGTTCGGAAAAAGTTTAAAACAATAAAAAAATTAAATGAAGAAAATTTATTCACACACCACAAATGAAGACAATAGTTTTGTTATCCAAGTTTGGGAAATTCCACTAGTCCAAAAACTAATATCTTGGAATTTTACATGAAGGAGATTTTTTCTACACATGTTTTAAAAATGGATATGCATGCCAGAAACTTGTTAAAGATTTAAATGACCTATGGATCCAAAGCTTTTAAAGTGAATAACAAATGCTCATTAAATTCTCAAGTGAACTTGCGGTAGGATATTTGCCCGAGTCAAACAAGCCATTATTTTGACCATATTCAAAACGTTGAGCTAACAATCATAGGTGATTGTAAAGTGATTTATCATGCGTAACGGGCTATATTTTTTTAAGAAATGACTTATGGATTTGAAGTCAACACTCAGTTAAAAATCACCCGCCTCCCCCGTTTCCCGGCGATTGCAAAACGTTGATATAAAAAAAAAAAGTGCATACGATCC
This sequence comes from Aristolochia californica, assembly GCF_029961685.1. Lineage (NCBI taxonomy): Eukaryota > Viridiplantae > Streptophyta > Magnoliopsida > Piperales > Aristolochiaceae > Aristolochia > Aristolochia californica. The sequence goes on from NW_027182214.1 coordinate 15,292,260, forward strand.
CTAAAACATACAGACACTCTTTGGAAATATCTGTCTCTACATTTGTGCATTGTGCATTTCCATTTTAAATGTACACTTTTTCTTAAATCAGAAGTTTGAGTTTTCGCTCTCCCTTCATCCCGTAAACAAAAAAGGCAAAAAGATCACAACATAATAAAAATTTTATAGTTGATGTGTGGAAAATATTTAAAATAATAACTAATGTAAATAAAAAATATCTATTCACATACCACAAATGAACACAAAAGTTTTGTTATCCAAGTTTGGGAAATTCCATTAGTCCAACCCTATTAAGCTTGAAATTTTACACGAAGTAGATTTTTTCTACACATGTTTTAAAAATTGATATGCATGGTTGAAACATGTTAAAGATTCAAATGACCTATGGATCCAAAGCTTTTAAAGAGAATAACAAACGCTCATTAAATTCTCAAGTGAACGTGCGGTGGGATATTTACCCGAGCCTAGCAAGTCTTTATTTTGCTCATTTTCAAAAAATTGATCTAACAATCATAGATGATTGTAAAGTGATATATCATAGATGATTGTAACGGGCTATGTTTTTGTATGAAATGACTTATGAATTGCAATTCAACACTCAGTTAAAAATCCGCTGCCACCAATTTTTCCCGACGATTGCAAAACATGAGATATAAAATCTTAAAAGAGCTTACTATACCTAAAAATAACAGGCACTCTTTGGAATTATCTCTCCCTACAATTGTGCATTGTGCTTTTCCATTTTAGATGTACACTTTTTTCTTAAATCAAAACTTTGATTTTTCGCTCTCCCTTCATGCTGAAAACAAACAAGGCAAAACACTTACAACAAAATGAAAATTTTATAGTTCATGTATGGAAAAAATTAAAAATAATAACAAATATAAATAAAGAAAATTTATTCACCCAACACAAATGAACACAAAAGTTTTGTTATCCAATTTTGGGAAACTCCACTAGTTTAACACTAATAGCTTGGAATTTTGCAAGAAAGAGATTTCATCCACACTTGTTTTAAAAATGGATATGCATGTTTGAAACATGTTAAAGATGCAAATGAGCTATGGATGCAAAGATTTTAAAGAGAATAACAAACGCTCATTAAATTCTCAAGTGAACTTGCGGTGGGATATTTACCGGATTCAAACATGCCATTATTTTGCCCATTTGCAACAAGCTGACATAATTAATCATAGATGATTGTAATGTGATTTATCTTGCATAACGGGCTATATTTTTGTACGAAATAACTTATAGATTGCAATTCAACCCTCAATTAAAAATCCTCCGCAACCCATTTTTCCTGACGATATCAAAACCTGAGATATAAAACCGAAAAGGGGCTTACAATCCCTAAAAATTAAAGACACTCTTTGGAATTTTCTCTATCTACATATGTGCATTGTGCATTTCCGTTTTAGATGTACATATTTTTCTTAAATCAAAACTTCGAGTTTTTCGCTCTCGCTTCATCCCCGTAAACAAAAAAGGCAAATAGATCACAGCAAAATGAAAATTTCGTAGTTGATGTTCGAAAAAAGTTTAAAACAATAAAAAAATTAAATGAAGAAAATTTATTCACACACCACAAATGAACACAATAGTTCTGTTATCCAAGTTTGGGTAATTCCATTAGTCTAAAACTAATATCTTGAAATTTTACATGAAGGAGATTTTTTCTACACATGTTTTAAAAATGGATATGCATGCCAGAAACTTGTTAAAGATTTAAATGACCTATGGATCCAAAGCTTTTAAAGAGAATAACAAATGCTCATTAAATTCTCAAGTGAACTTGCGGTGGGATATTTGCCCAAGTCAAACAAGCCATTATTTTGCCCATATTCAAAAAGTTGAGCTAACAATCATAGGTGATTGTAAAGTGATTTATCATGCGTAACGGGCTATATTTTTGTAAGAAATGACTTATGGATTTGAATTCAACAATCAGTTAAAAATCGCCCGCCTCCCCTGTTTCCTGGCGATTGCAAAACGTTAGATATAAAAACGAAAAAGTGCATACGATCCCTAAAACATACAGACACTCTTTGGAAATATCTCTCTCTACATTTGTCCATTGTGCATTTCCATTTTTGATGTACACTTTTTTCTTAAATCAGAAGTTTGAGTTTTCGCTCTCCCTGCATCCCATAAAAAAAAAAGGCAAAAAAGATCACAACAAAATAAAAATTTTATAGTTGATGTGTGGAAAATATTTAAAATAATAACTAATTTAAATAAAAAATATCTATTCACACACACAAATGAACACAAAAGTTTGGTTATCCCAAGTTTGGGAAATTCCATTAGTCCAACCCTATTAAGCTTGGAATTTTACACGAAGGAGATTTTTTCTACACAAGTTTTAAAAATGGATATGCATGCTTGAAACATGTTAAAGATTCAAATGACCTATGGATCCAATGCTTTTAAAGAGAATGACAAACGCTCATTAAATTCTCAAGTGAACGTGCGGTGGGATATTTACCCGAGTCTAACAAGTCATTATTTTGCCCATTTTCAAAAATTTGATCTAACAATCATAGATGATTGTAAAGTAATATATCATGCGTAACGGGCTATGTTTTTGTATGAAATAACTTATGGATTGCAATTCAACACTCAGTTAAAAATCATCTGCAACCAATTTTTCCCGACGATTGCAAAACCATAGATATAAAAACTAAAAAGAGCTTACAATGCCTAAAAATTACAGACACTCTTTGGAATTATCTCCCTCTACAATTATGCATTGTCCTTTTCCATTTTAGATCTACACTTTTTTCTTAAATCAAAACTTTGACTTTTCGCTCTCCCTTCATCCTGAAAACAAACAAGGCAAAAAGCTTACAACAAAATGAAAATTTTATATATGATGTATGGAAAAAATTTAAAACAATAACAAATATAAATAAAAAAATTATTCACCCAAGACAAATGAACACAAAATTTTGTTATCCAATTTTGGGAAATTCCACTAGTTTAACCCTAATAGCTTGGAATTTTGCAAGAAAGAGATTTCATCCACATGTTTTAAAAATGGATATGCATGTTTGAAACATGTTAAAGATGCAAATGAGCTATGGATGCAAAACTTTTAAAGAGAATAACAAATGCTCATTAAATTCTTAAGTGAACTTGCGGTGGGATATTTACCCGAGTCAAACATACCATTATTTTGCCCATTTGCAAAAAGCTGACATAATTAATCTTAGATGATTGTAATGTGATTTATCATGCGTAACGGGCTATATTTTTGTATGAAAACTTATGGATTGCAATTCAACACTCAATTAAAAATCATCCGCAACCCATTTTTCCCGACGATAGCAAAACCTGAGATATAAAAACGAAAAGGTGCTTACAATCCCTAAAAATTACAGACACTCTTTGGAATTATCTCTATCTACATATGTGCATTGTGCATTTCCGTTTTAGATGTACACATTTTTCTTAAATCAAAACTTCGAGTTTTTCGCTCTCCCTTCATCCCCGTAAACAAAATTTCTTAGTTGATGTTCGGAAAAAGTTTAAAACAATACAAAAAGTAAATGAAAAAAATTTATTCACACACCACAAATGAAAACAAAAGATTGGTTATCCAAGTTTGGGAAATTTCACTAGTCCAAAACTAATATCTTGGAATTTTAGATGAAGGAGATTTTTTCTACACATGTTTTAAAAATGGATACGCATGCTAGTAACATGTTAAAGATTCAAATGACCTATGGATCCAAAGCTTTTAAAGAGAATAACAAATGCTCATTAAATTCTCTAGTGAACGTGTGGTCGGATATTTGCCCGAGTCAAACAAGCCATTAGTTTGCCCATATTCAAAACGTTGAGCACACAATCATAGATGATTGTAAAGTGATTTGTCATGTGTAACGGGCTATATTTTTGTAAGAAATGACTTATGGATTTGAAGTCAACACTCAGTTAAAAATAGCCCTCCTCCCCCGTTTCCCGACGATTGGAAAACCTTAGATATAAAAACGAAAAAGTCCATACGATCCCTAAAACATACAGACACTCTTTGGAAATATCTCTCTCTACATTTGTGCATTGTGCATTTCAGTTTTAGATGTACAATTTTTTCATAAATCAGAAGTTTGAGTTTTCGCTCCCCCTTCATCCCGTAAACAAAAAAGGCAAAAAAGATCACAACAAAATAAAAATTTTATAGTTGATGTGTGGAAAATATTTAAAATAATAACTAATGTAAATAAAAAATATCTATTCACACACCACAAATGAACACAAAAGTTTTGTTATCCAAGTTTGAGAAATTCCATTAGTCCAACCCTATTAAGCTTGGAATTTTACATGAAGCAGATTTTTTCTACACATGTTTCAAAAATGGATATGCATGCTTGAAACTTGTTAAAGATTCAAATGACCTATGGATCCAAAGCTTTTAAAGAGAATAACAAACGCTCATTAAATTGTCAAGTGAACGTGCGGTGGCATATTTACCCGAGTCTAACAAGTCATTATTTTGCCCATTTTCAAAAATTTGATCTAACAATCATAGATGATTGTAAAGTGATTTATCATGCGTAACGGGCTATATTTTTGTATGAAATGACTTATGGATTGCAATTAAACACTCAGTTAAAAAACCTCTGCCACCAATTTTTCCCAACGATTGCAAAACTTGAGATATAAAAACTTAAATGAGCTTACAATCCCTAAAAATAACAGACACTCTTTGGAACTATCTCTCCCTACAATTGTGCATTGTGCTCTTCCATTTTAGATGTACACTTTTTTCTTAAATCAAAACTTTGACTTTTCGCTCTCCCTTCATGCCGAAAACAAACAAAGCAAAAAGCTTATAACAAAATGAAAATTTTATAGTTGATGTATGGAAAAAATTTAAAACAATAACAAATATAAATAAAGAAAATTTATTCACCCAACACAAATGAACACAAAAGTTTTGTTATCCAATTTTGGGAAATTCCACTAGTTTAACCCTAATAGCTTGTAATTTTGCAAGAAGGAGATTTCATCCACACATGTTTTAAAAATGGATATGCATGTTTGGAACATGTTCAAAATGCAAAGCTTTCAAAGAGAATAACAAACGCTCATTAAATTATCAAGTGAACTTGCGGTGAGATATTTACCCGAGTCAAACATGCCATTATTTTGCCCATTTGCAAAAAGCTGACATAATTAATCATAGATGATTGCAATGTGATTTATCATGCGTAACGGGCTATATTTTTGTATGAAATGACTTATGGATTGCAATTCAACACTCAGTTAAAAATCCACCGCAACCCATTTTTCCCGACGATTGCAAAACCTGAGATATAAAAAGGAAAATGTATGTGCATTGTGCATTTCCATTTTAGACGTACACATTTTTCTTAAATCAAAACTTCGAGTTTGTCGCTCTCCCTTCATCCCGTAAACAAAAAAGGCAAATTGGTCACAGCAAAATGAAAGTTTCGTAGTTGATGTACGGAAAAAGTTTAAAACTATTAAAAAAGTAAATGAAGAAAATTTATTCTCACACCACAAATGAACACAAAAGTTTTGTTATCCAAGTTGGGGAAATTCCACTAGTCGAAAACTAATATCTTGGAATTTTACATGAAGGAGATTTTTTCTACACTTGTTTTAAAAACGGATATGCATGCCAGAAACATGTTAAAGATTCAAATGACCAATGGATCCAAATCTTTTAAAGAGAATAACAAACGCTCATTAAATTCTCAAGTGAACGTGCAGTGAGATATTTGCCCGAGTCAAACAAGCCATTATTTTGCCCATATTCAAAAAGTTGAGCTAACAATCATAGGTGATTGTAAAATGATTTGTCATGCGTAACGGGCTATATTTTGGAAGAATGACTTATGGATTTCAAGTCAACACTCAGTTAAAAATCGGCCTCCTCCCCCGTTTCCCGACGATTGCAAAATCTTAGATATAAAAATGAAAGAGTGCATGCAATCCCTAAAACATACAAACACACTTTGGAAATATCTCTCTCTACATTTGTGCATTGTGCATTTCCATTTTAGATGTACACTTTTTTCTTAAATCAGAACTTTGAGTTTTCGCTCCCCCTTCATCCCGTAAAGTAAAGAGGCAAAAAAGATCACAACAAAGTAAAAATTTTATAGTTGATGTGTGGAAAATATTTAAAATAATAACTAATGTAAATAAAAAATATCTATTCACACACCACAAATGAACACAAAAGTTTTGTTATCCAAGTTTGGGAGATTCCATTAGTCCAACCCTATTAAGCTTCGAATTTTACATGAAGGAGATTTTTTCTACACATGTTTTAAAAATGGATATGCATGCTTGAAACATGTTAAAGATTCAAATGACCTATGCATCCAAAGCTTTTAAAGTGAATAACAAACGCTCATTAAATTCTCAAGTTAACGTGCGGTGGGATATTTACCCGAGTCTAACAAGTCATCATTTTGCCCATTTTCAAAAATTTGATCTAACAATCATAGATGATTGTAAAGTAATATATCATGCGTAACGGGCTATGTTTTTGTATGAAATGACTTATGGATTGCAACTCAACACTCAGTTAAAAAACATCTGCAACCAATTTTTCGCGACGATTGCAAAACCAGAGATATAAAAACGAAAAAGAGCTTACAATGCCTAAAAATTACAGACACTCATTGGAATTATCTCTCCCTACAATTATACATTGTCCTTTTCCATTTTAGATCTAAACTTTTTTCTTAATTCAAAACTTTGACTTTTCGTTCTCCCTTCATCCCGAAAACAAACAAGGCAAAAAGTTTACAACAAAATAAAAATTTTGTATGTGATGTATGGAAAAAATTTAAAACAATAACAAATATAAAAATAAAAAATTTATTCACCCAACACAAATGAACACAAAAGTTTTGTTATCCAATTTTGGGAAATTCCACTAGTTTAACCCTAATAGCTTGGAATTTTGTAAGAAAGAGATTTCATCCACACATGTTTTAAAAATGGATATGCATGTTTGAAACATGTTAAAGATGCAAATGAGCTATGGATGCAAAGCTTTTAAAGAGAATAACAAACGCTCATTAAATTCTCAAGTGAACTTGCAGTGGGATATTTACCCGAGTCAAACATGCAATTATTTTGCCCATTTGCAAAAAGCTGACATAATTAATCATAGATGATTGTAATGTGATTTATCATGCCTAACGGGCTATATTTTTGTATGAAATGACTTATGGATTGCAATTCAAAACTCAATTAAAAATCCTCCGCAACCCATTTTTCCCGACAATTGCAAAACCTGAGATATAAAAATGAAAAGGTTCTTACAATCCCTAAAAATTACAGACACTCTTTGGAATTATCTCTATCTACATATGTGCATTGTGCATTTCCGTTTTAGATGTAAACATTTTTCTTAAATCAAAACTTCGAGTTTTTCGCTCCCCTTCATCCCCGAAAGCAAAAAAGGCGAATAGATCACAGCAAAATTAAGATTTCTTAGTTGCTTTTCGAAAAAATTTTAAAACAATACAAAAAGTAAATGAAAACAATTTAATCACACACCACAAATGAAGACAAAAGTTTTGTTATCCAAGTTTGGGAAATTCCACTAGTCCAAAACTAATATCTTGGAATTTTACATGAAGGAGATTTTTTCTACACATGTTTTAAAAATGGATATGCATGCAAGTAACATGTTAAAGATTCAAATGACCTATGGATCCAAAGCTTTTAAAGAGAATAACAAACGCTCATTAAATTCTCTAGTGCACGTGCGGTCGGATATTTGCCCGAGTTGAACAAGCCATTATTTGTCCCATATTCAAAACGTTGAGCTAACAATCATAGATGATTGTAAAGTGATTTGTCATGCGTAACGGGCTATATTTTTGTAAGAAACGACTTATGGATTTGAAGTCAACACTCAGTTAAAAATAGCCCGCCTCCCCCGTTTCCCGACGATTGCAAAACCTTATATATAAAAACGAAAAAGTCCATACGATCCCTAAAACATACAGACACTCTTTGGAAATATCTCTCTCTACATTTGTGCATTGTGCATTTCCATTTTAGATGTACACTTTTTTCATAAATCAGAAGTTTGAGTTTTCGCTCCCCCTTCATCCCGTAAACAAAAAAGGCAAAAAAGATCACAACAAAATAAAAATTTTATAGTTGATGTGTGGAAAATATTTAAAATAATAACTAATGTAAATAAAAAATATCTATTCACACACCACAAATGAACACAAAAGTTTTGTTATCCAAGTTTGGGAAATTCCATTAGTCCAACCCTATTAAGCTTGGAATTTTACATGAAGCAGATTTTTTCTACACATGTTTCAAAAATGGATATGCATGCTTGAAACTTGTTAAAGATTCAAATGACCTATGGATCCAAAGCTTTTAAAGAGAATAACAAACGCTCATTAAATTGTCAAGTGAACGTGCGGTGGCATATTTACCCGAGTCTAACAAGTCATTATTTTGCCCATTTTCAAAAATTTGATCTAACAATCATAGATGATTGTAAAGTGATTTATCATGCGTAACGGGCTATCTTTTTGTATTAAATGACTTATGGATTGCAATTCAACCCTCAGTTAAAAATCCTCTGCCACCAATTTTTCCCGACTATTGCAAAACCTGACATATGAAAACTAAAAAGAGCTTACAATCCCTTAAAATTATAGACACTCTTTGGAACTATCTCTCCCTACAATTGTGCATTGTGCTTTTCCATTTTAGATGTACACTTTTTTCTTAAATCAAAACTTTGACTTTTCGCTCTCCCTTCATCCCGAAAACAAACAAGGCAAAAAGCTTACACCAAAATGAAAATTTTATAGTTGATGTATGGAAAAAATTTAAAACAATAACAAATATAATTAAAGAAAATTTATTCACCCAACAGAAATGAACACAAAAGTTTTGTTATCCAATTTTGGGAAATTCCACTAGTTTAACCCTAATAGCTTGGAATTTTGCAAGAAGGAGATTTCATCCACACATGTTTTAAAAATGGATATGCATGTTTGGAACATGTTCAAGATGCAAATGAGCTATGGATGCAAAGGTTTTAAAGAGAATAACAAACGCTCATTAAATTCTCAAGTGAACTTGCGGTGAGATATTTACCCGAGTCAAACATGCTATTATTTTGTCCATTTGCAAAAAGCTGACATAATTAATCATAGATGATTGCAATGTGATTTATCATGCGTAACGGCCTATATTTTTGTATGAAATGACTTATGGATTTCAATTCAACACTCAGTTAAATATCCTCCGCAACCCATTTTTCCCGACGATTGCAAAACCTGAGATATAAAAACGAAAAGGTGCTTACAATCCCTAAAAATTACAGATGCTCTTTGGAATTATCTCTATCTACATATGTGCATTGTGCATTTCCGTTTTAGATGTACACATTTTTCTTAAATCAAAACTTTGAGTTTTTCGCTCTCCCTTCATCCCCGTAAACAAAAAAGGCAAATAGATCACAGCAAAATGAAAATTTCGTAGTTGATGTTCGGAAAAAGTTTAAAACAATAAAAAAATTAAATGAAGAAAATTTATTCACACACCACAAATGAAAACAATAGTTTTGTTATCCAAGTTTGGGTAATTCCACTAGTCCAAAACTAATATCTTGAAATTTTACATGAAGGAGATTTTTTCTACACATGTTTTAAAAATGAATATGCATGCCAGAAACTTTTTAAAGATTTAAATGACCTATGGATCCAATGCTTTTAAAGAGAATAACAAATGCTCAATAAATTCTCAAGTGAACTTGCGGTGGGATATTTGCCTGAGTCAAACAAGCCATTATTTTGCCCATATTCGAAAAGTTGAGCTAACAATCATGGGTGATTGTAAAGTGATTTATCATGCGTAACGGGGTAAATTTTTGTAAGAAATGACTTATGGATTTGAAGTCAACACTCAGTTAAAAATCGCTCGCCTCCCCCGTTTCATGGCGATTGCAAAACGTTAGTATAAAAACGAAAAAGTGCATACGATCCCTAAAACATACAGACACTCTTTGGAAATATCTCTCTCTACATTTGTGCATTGTGCATTTCCATTTTAGATGTACACTTTTTTCTTAAATCAGAAGTTTGAGTTTTCGCTCTCCCTGCATCCCGTAAACAAAAAAGGCAAAAAAGATCACAACAAAATAAAAATTTTATAGTGGAGCTGTGGAAAATATTTAAAATATTAACTAATGTAAATAAAAAATATCTATTCACACACCACAAATGAACACAAAAGTTTTGTTATCCAAGTTTGGGAAATTCCATTATTCCAACCCTATTAAGCTTGAATTTTACACGAAGGAGATTTTTTCTACAAATGTTTTAAAAATGGATATGCATGTTTGAAACATGTTAAAGATTCAAATGACCTATGGATTGAAAGCTTTTAAAGAGAATAAGACACGATCATTAAATTCTCAAGTGAACGTGCGGTGGGATATTTACCCGAGTCTAACAAGTCATTATTTTTCCCATTTTAAAAAATTTGATCTAACAATCATAGATGATTATAAAGTAATATATCATGCCTAACGGACTATGTTTTTGTATGAAATGACTTATGGATTGCAATTCAACACTCAGTTAAAAATCATCTGCAACCAATTTTTTGCGACGATTGCAAAACCTGGGATATAAAAACTAAAAAGAGCTTACAATCCCTAAAAATTACAGACACTCTTTGGAATTATCTCTCCCTACAATTATGCATTGTGATTTTCCATTTTAGATGTACACTTTTTTCTTAAATCAAAACTTTGACTTTTCGCTCTCCCTTCATCAAGAAAACAAACAAGGCAAAAAGCTTACAACAAAATGAAAATTTTATAGTTGATGTATGGAAAAAATTTAAAACAATAACAAATATAAGTACAGAAAATTTATTCACGAACACACAAATGAACACAAAAGTTTTGTTATCCAATTTTGGGAAATTCCACTAGTTTAACCCTAATAGCTTAGAATTTTGCAAGAAAGAGATTTCCTCCACACATGTTTTAAAAATGATATGCATGTTTGAAACATGTTAAAGATGCAGATGAGGTATGGATGCAAAGCTTTTAAAGAGAATAACAAACGATCATTAAATTCTCAAGTGAACTTGCGGTGGGATATTTACCCGTGTCAAACATGCCATTATTTTGCTCATTTGCAAAAAGCTGACATAATTAATCATAGATGATTGTTATGTGATTTATCATGCGTAACAGGCAATATTTTTGTATGAAATGACTTATGGATTGCAATTTAACAGTCAGTTAAAAATTTTCCGCAACCCATTTTTCTCGACGATTGCAAAAGCTGAGATATAAAAACGAAAAGGTGCTTACAATCCCTAAAAATTACAGACACACTCTGGAATTATCTCTCTCTTCATATGTGCATTGTGCATTTCCGTTTTAGATGTACACATTTTTCTTAAATCAAAACTTCGAGTTTTTCGCTCTCCCTTCATCCCGAAAACAAAAAAGGCAAATAGATCACAGCAAAATGAAAATTTCATAGTTGATGTACGGAAAAAGTTTAAAACAATTAAAAAAGTAAATGAAGAAAATTTATTCACACACCACAAATGAACACAAAAGTTTTGTTATCCAAGTTTGGGAAATTCCACTAGTCCAAAACTAATATCTTGGAATTTTACAAGAAGGAGATTTTTTCTACACATGTTTTAAAAGTAGATATGCATGCCGCAAACACATTAAAGATTCAAATGACCTATGGATCCAAAGCTTTTAAAGGGAATAACAAACGCTCATTAAATTCTCAAGTGAACGTGAGGTGGGATATTTGCCCGAGTCAAACAAGCCATTATTTTGCCCATATTCAAAAAGTTGAGCTAAAAATCATAAATGATTGTAAAGTGATTTGTCATGCGGAACGTGCTATATTTTTGTAAGAAATGACTTATGGATTTGAAGTCAACACTCAGTTAAAAATTGCCCGCCTCCCCGATTTCCCGACGATTGAAAAACCTTAGATACAAAAAAGAAAAAGTGCATACGATCCCTAAAACATACAGTCACTCTTAGGAAATATCTCTCTCCACATTTGTGCCTTGTGCATTTCCATTCTTGATGTACACTTTTTTCTTAAATCAGAACTTTGAGTTTTCGCTCCCCCTTCATCCCGTAAACAAAAAAGGCCAAAAAGATCACAACAAAATAAAAATTTTATAGTTGATGAGTGGAAAATATTTAAAATAATAACTAATGTAAATAAAAAATATCCATTCACACACCACAAATGAACACAAAAGTTTTGTTATCCAAGTTTGGGAAATTCCATTAGTCCAACCCTATTAAGCTTGGAATTTTACATGAAGCAGATTTTTTCTACACATGTTTTAAAAATGGATATGCATGGTTGAAACATGTTAAAGATTCAAATGACCTATGGATCCAAAGCATTCAAAGAGATAACAAACGCTCATTAAATTCTCAAGTGAACTTGCGGTGGGATATTTACCCGAGTCTCACAAGTAATTATTTTCCCCATTTTCAAAAATTTGATCTAACAATCATAGATGATTGTAAAGTGATTTATCATGCGTAACGGGCTATATTTTTGTATGAAATGACTTATGGATTGCAATTCAACACTCAGTTAAAAATCCTCTGCCACCATTTTTTCCCGGCGATTGCGAAGCCTGAGATATAAAAACTAAAAGGAGCTTACATTCTCTAAAAATTATAGACACTCTTTGGAATTATCTCTCCGTACAATTGTGCATTGTGCTTTTCCATTTTAGATGTACACTTTTTTCTTAAATCAAAACTTTGAGTTTTCTCTCTCCCTTCATCCCGAAAACAAACAAGGCAAAAAACTTACAAAAAAATGAAAATTTTATAGTTGATGTATGGAAAAAAATTAAAACAATAACAAATATAAATAAAGAAAATTTATTCACCAACATACAAATGAACACAAAAGTTTTGTTATCCAATTTTGGGAAATTCCACTAGTTTAACCCTAATAGCTAGGAATTTTGCAAGAAAGAGATTTCCTCCACACATGTTTTAAAAATGGATACGCATGTTTGAAACATGTTAAAGATGCAAATGAGCTATGGATGCAAAGCTTTTAAAGAGAATAACAAACGCTCATTAAATTCTCAAGTGAACTTGCAGTGGGATATTTACCCGAGTCAAACATATCATTATTTTGCCCACTTGCAAAAAGCTGACATAACTAATCATAGAGGATTGTAATGTGATTTATCATGTGTAATGGGCTATTTTTTTGTATGAAATGACTTATGGATTGCAATTCAACACTCAGTTAAAAATCCTACGCAACCCATTTTTCCCGATGATTGCAAAACCTGAGATATAAAAATGAAAAGGTGCTTACAATCCCTAAAAATTACAGACACTCTTTGGAATTATCTCTCTCTACATATGTGCATTGTGCATTTCCGTTTTAGATGTACACATTTTTCTTAAATCAAAACTTCGAGTTTTTCGCTCTCCCTTCATCCCGAAAACGAAAAAGGCAAACAGATCACAGCAAAATGAAAATTTCATAGTTGATGTACGGAAAAAGTTTAAAACAATAAAAGAAGTAAATGAAGGAAATTTATTCACACACCTCAAATGAACACAAAATTTTTGTTATCCAAGTTTGGGAAATTCCACTAGTCCAAAACTAATATCTTGGAATTTTATATGAAGTACATTTTTTCTACACATGTTCTAGAAATGGATATGCATGCCAGAAACATGTTAAAGATTCAAATGACCTATGGATCCAAAGCTTTTAAAGAGAATAACAAACGCTCATGAAATTCTCAAGTGAACGTGCGGTGGGATATTTGCCCGAGTCAAACAAGCCATTATTTTGCCCATATTCAAAAATTTGAGCTAAAAATCATAGGTGATTGTAAAGTGATTTGTCATGCGTAACGGGCAATATTTTTGCAAGAAATGACTCATCGATTTGAAATCAACACTCAGTTAAAAATCGCCCGCCTCCACCGTTTCCCGACGATTGCAAAACCTTAGATATAAAAACGGAAGAGTGCTTACGATCCCTAAAACATACAGACACTCTTTGGAAATATCTCTCTCTACATTTGTGCATAGTGCATTTCCATTTTAGATGTACCCTTTTTTCTTAAATCAGAACTTTGAGTTTTCGCTCCCCCTTCATCCCGTAAAGTAAAAAGGCAAAAAACATCACAACAAAATAAAAATTTTATAGTTGATGTGTGGAAAATATTTAAAATAATAACTAATGTAAATAAAAAATATCTATTCACATACCACAAATGAACACAAAAGTTTTGTTATCCAAGTTTGGGAAATTCCATTAGTCCAACCCTATTAAGCTTGGAATTTTACTTGAAGGATATTTTTTCTACACATGTTTTAAAAATGGATATGCATGCTTGAAACATGTTAAAGATTCAAATGACCTATGGATCCAAAGCTTTTAAAGAGAATAACAAAAGCTCATTAAATTCTCAAGTGAACGTGCAATGGGATATTTACCCGAGTCTAACAATTCATTATTTTGCCCATTTTCAAAAATTTGATTTAACAATCATGGATGATTGTAAATTGATTTATCATACGTAACGGGCTATATTTTTGTATGAAATGACTTATGGATTGCAATTCAACACTCAGTTAAAAATCCTCTGCCTCCAATTTTTCCCGACGACGCAAAACCTGAGATATAAAAACTAAAAAGAGCTTAAAATCCCTAAAAATTACAGACACTGTTTGTAATTATCTCTCCCTACAATTGTGCATTGTGCTTTTCCATTTTACATGTACACTTTTTTCTTAAATCAAAATTTGACATTTCGCACTCCCTTGATCCTTAAAACAAACACGGCAAAAAGCTTACAACAAAATGAAAATTTTATAGTTGATGTATGGAAAAACTTTTAAAAAATAACAAATATAAATAAATAAAATTTATTCACCCAACACAAATGAACACAAAAGTTTTGTTATCCAATTTTGGGAAATTCCACTAGTTTAACCCTAATAGCTTTGAATTTATCAAGACAGAGATTTCATCCACACATGTTTTAAAAATGGATATGCATGTTTGAAACATGTAAAAGATGCAAATGAGCTATGGATGCAAAGCTTTTAAAGAGAATAACAAACGCTCATTAAATTCTCAAGTGAACTTGCGGTGGGATATTTACCCGAGTCAAACATGCCATTATATTGCCCATTTGCAAAAAGCTAACATAATTAATCATAGATGATTGTAATGTGATTTATCATGCGTAACGGGCTATATTTTTGTGTAAAATGACTTATGGATTTCAATTCAATACTTAGTTAAAAATCCTCCGTGACCCATTTTTCCCGACGATTGCAAAACCTGAGATATAAAAACGAAAAGGTGCTTTCAATCCCTAAAAATTATAGACAGTCTTTGGAATTATCTCTCTCTACATATGTGCATTGTGCATTTCTATTTTAGATCTACACATTTTTCTTCAATCAAAACTTCGAATTTGTCGCTCTCCCTTCATCCCGTAAACAAAAAAGGCAAATAGATCATAGCGAAATGATAATTTTATAGTTGATGTGTGGAAAATATTTAACATAATAACTAATGTAAATAAAAAATATCTAAGTTTGGGAAATTCCATTAGTCCAACCCTATTAAGCTTGGAATTTTACATGAAGGAGATTTTTTCTACACATGTTTTAAAAATGGATATGCATGCTTGAAACATGTTAAAGATTCAAATGACCTATGGATCCAAAGATTTTAAGGAGAATAACAAACGCTCATTAAATTCTCAAGTGAACATGCGGTGGGATATTTACCCGAGTCTACCAAGTCATTATTTTGCCCATTTTCAAAAATTTGATCTAACAATCATAGATGATTGTAAAGTGATTTATCATGCGTAACGGGCTAAATTTTTTTATGAAATGACTTTTGGATTGCAATTCAACTCTCAGTTAAAAATCCTCTGCCACCAATTTTTACCGACGATTGCAAAACCTGAGATATAAAAACTAAAAAGAGCTTACAATCCCTAAAAATTACAGACAGTCTTTGGAATTATTTCTCCCTACAATTGTGCATTGTGCTTTTCCATTTTAGATTTACACTTTTTTCTTAAATATAAACTTTGACTTTTCGCTCTCCCTTCATCTCGAAAACAAACAAGGCAAAAAGCTTACAAGAAAATGAAAATTTTATAGTTCATGTATGGAAAAAATTTAAAACAATAATAAATATAAATAAAGAAAATTTATTCACCCAACACAAATGAACACAAAAGTTTTTTTATCCAATTTTGGGAAACTCCTCTAGTTTAACCATAATAGCTTGGAATTTTGCAAGAAAGAGATTTCGTCGACACATGTTTTAAAAATGGATATGCATATTTGAAACATGTTAAAGATGCAAATGAGCTATAGATGCAAAGCTTTTAATGAGAATAACAAACGCTCATTAAATTCTCAAGTGAACTTGCAGAGGGATATTTACCCGAGTCAAATATGCCATTATTTTGCCCATTTGCAAAAAGCTGACATAATTAATCATAGATGATTGTAATGTGATTTATCATGCATAACCAGCTATATTTTTGTATGAAATGACTTATGGATTGCAATTCAACACTCAGTTAAAAATCCTCCGCAACCCATTTTTCCCGACGATTGTAAAACCTGAGATATAAAACCGAAAGTGTTCTTACAATCCTAAAAATTACAGACAATCTTTGGAATTATCTCTCTCTAAATATGTGCATTGTGCATTTCTATTTTAGATGTACACATTTTTCTTAAATCAAAACTTCGAGTTTTTCGCTCTCCCTTCATCCGTAAACAAAAAAGGCAAATAGATCATAGCGAAATGATAATTTTATAGTTGATGTGTGGAAAATATTTAACATAATAACTAATGTAAATAAAAAATATCTATTCGCACACCACGAATGAACACAAAAGTTTTGTTCTCCAAGTTTGGGAAATTCCATTAGTCCAACCCTATTAAGCTTGGAATTTTACATGAAGGAGATTTTTTCTACACATGTTTTAAAAATGGATATGCATGCTTGAAACATGTTAAAGATTCAAATGACCTATGGATCCAAAGCTTTTATAGAGAATAACAAACGCTCATTAAATTCTCTAGTGAACGTGCGGTGGGATATTTGCCCGAGTCAAACAAGCCATTATTTTGCCCATATTGAAAAAGTTGAGATAACAATCATAGATAATTGTATAGTGACTTGTCATGCGTAACGGGCTATATTTTTGTAAGAAATGACTTATGGTTTTGAAGTCAACACTCAGTTAAAAATCGCCCGCCTCCCCCGTTTCCCGACGATTGCAAAACCTTACATAGAAAAACGAAAAAGTGCATACGATCCCTAAAATATACAGACACTCTTTGGAAATATTTTTTTCTACATTTGTGCATAGTGCATTTCCATTTTAGATGTACACTTTTTTCTTAAATCAGAACTTTGAATTTTCGCTCCCCCTTCATCCCGTAAACAAAAAAGGCAAAAAAGATCACAACTAAATAAAAATTTTATAGTTGATGTGTGGAAAATATTTAAAATAATAACTACTGTAAATAAAAAATATTTATTCAGACACCACAAATGAACACAAAAGTTTTGGGAAATTCCATAAGACCTACCCTATTAAGCCACGAATTTTACATGAAGGAGATTTTTTCTTCACATGTTTTAAAAATAGATATGCATGCTTGAAATATGTTAAAGATTCAAATGACCTATGGATCCGAAGCTTTTAAAGAGAATAACAAACGCTCATTAAATTCTCAAGTGAACGTGCGGTGGGATATTTACCCGAGTCTAACAAATCATTATTTTGCCCATTTTCAAAAATTTGATCTAACAGTCATAGATGATTGTAAAGAGATTTATCATGCGTAACGGGCTATATTTTTTTATGAAATGATTTATGGATTGCAATTCAACAGTCAGTTAAAAATCCTCTGCCACCAATTTTTCCCGACGATTGCAAAACCTAAGATATAAAAACAAAAAACAGCAGACAATCCCTAAAAATTACAGAAACTCTTTGGAATTATCTCTCCCTACAATTTTACATTGTGCTTTTCCATTTTAGATGTACACTTTTTTCGTAAATGAAAACTTTGACTTTTTGCTCTCCCTTCATCCCGAAAAAAAAGAAGGCAAAAAGCTTCCAAGAAAAAGAAAATTTTATAGTTGATATATGGAAAAAATTTAAAACAATAAAAAATATAAATAAAGAAAATTTATTCACCCAACACAAATGAACACAAAAGTTTTGTTATCAAATTTTGGGAAATTCCACTAGTTTAATCCTATTAGATTGGGATTTTGCAAGAAAGAGATTTCATCCACACATGTTTTTAAAATGGATATGCGTGTTTGAAACATGTTAAAGATGCAAATGAGCAATGGATGCAAAGCTTTTAAAGAGAATAACAAACGTTCATTAAATTCTCAAGTGAACTTGCGGTGGGATATTTACTCGAGTCAAACATGCCATTATTTTGCCCATTTGCAAAAAGCTGACATAATTAATCATAGATTATTGTAATGTGATTTATCATGCGTAGCGGGCTATATTTTTGTATGAAATGACTTATGAATTGCAATTCAACACTCAATTAAGAATCCTCTGCCACCAATTTTTCCCGACGATTGCAAAACCTGAGATATAAAAACTAAAAATACCTTACAATCCCTAAAAATTACAGACACTCTTTGGAATTATCTCTCCCTACAATTGTGCATTGTGCTTTTCCATTTTAGATGTAGACTTTTCCCTTAAATAAAAACTGACTTTGCGCTGTCCCTTCATCCCGAAAAAAACAAAGCAAAAAGCTTACAACAAAATGAAAATTTTATAGTTGATGCATGGAAAAAATTTCAAACAATAACAAATATAAATAAAGAAATTTTTTTCACCCACACAAATGAACACAAAAGTTTTGTTATCCAATTTTTGGAAATTCCTCTAGTTTAACCCTAATAGCTTGGAATTTTGCAAGAAAGAGATTTCATCCACACATGTTTTAAAAATGGATATGCATGTTTGAAACATGTTAAAGATGCAAATGAGCTATGGATGCAAAGCTTTTAAAGAGAATAACAAACGCTCATTAAATTCTAAAATGAACTTGTGGTGGGATACTTACTCGAGTGAAACATGCCATTATTTTGCCCATTTGCAAAAAGCTGACATAATTAATCATACATGATTGTAATGTGATTTATCATACGTAACGGGCTATATTTTTGTATGAAATGACTTATGGATTGCAATTCAACACTCAATTAAAAATCCTCCGCAACCAATTTTTCTCGACGATTGCAAAACCTGAGATATAAAAACGAAAAGGTGCTTACAATCCTTAAAAATTACAGACACTCTTTGGAATTATCTCTCTCTACATATGTGCATTGTGCAATACCAATTTTGATGTACACATTGTTTTTAAATCAAAACTTCGAGTTTTTCGCTCTCCCTTCATCCCGTAAACAAAAAAGGCAAATAGATCACAGTAAAATGAAAATTTCATAGATGATGTAGGGAAAACGTTTAAAAAAATAAAAGAAATAAATGTAGAAAATTTATTCACACACTACAAATGAACACAAAAGTTTTGTTATCCAAGTTTGGGAAATTCCACTAGTTCAAAACTAATATCTTGGAATTTTACATGAAGGAGATTTTTCTACACATATTTTAAAAATGGATATGCATGCCAAAAACATGTTAAAGATTCAAATGACCTATGGATCCAAAGCTTTTAAAAAGAATAACAAACACTCATTAAATTCTCAAGTGAACGTGCGGTGGGATATTTGCCCGCGGCAAACAAACCATTATTTTGCCGAAATTCAAAAAGTTGAGCTAACAATCATAGATGATTGTAAAGTGATTTGTCATGCGTCACGGGCTATGTTTTTGTAAGAAATGATTTATGGATTTGAAGTCAACACTCAGTTAAAAATCGCTCGCCTCCCCTGTTTCCCGACGATTGGAAAACCTTAGATATAAAAATGAAAAAGTGCATACGATCCCTAAAACATACAAACACTCTTTGGAAATATCTCTCTCTACATTTGTGCATTGTGCATTTCCATTTTAGATGTACCTTTTTTTCTTAAATAGAACTTTAAGTTTTTGCTCCCCCTTCATCCTGTAAACAAAAAAGGCAAAAAAGATCACAACAAAATAAAAATTCTCTAGTTGATGTGTGGAAAATATTTAAAATAATAACTAATGTAAATAAAAAATATCTATTCACACACCACAAATGAACACAAAAGTTTTGTTAGCCAAGTTTGGGAAATTCCATTAGTACAACCCTATTAAGGTTGGAATTTTACATGAAGGAGATTTTTTCTATACATGTTTTAAAAATGGATATGCATGCTTGAACCATAAGTTAAAAATCCTTCGCAACCCATTTTTCCCGACGATTGCAAAACCTGAGATATAAAAATGAAAAGGTGCTTATAATCCCTAAAAATTACAGACACTCTTTGGAATTATCTCTCTCTACATATGTGCATTGTGTATTTCCGTTTTAGATGTACACATTTTTCTTAAATCAAAACTTCGAGTTTTTCTCTCCCTTCAACCCGTAAAAAAAAAAAGGCAAATAGATCACAACAAAATGAAAATTTCATAGTTGATGTACGGAAAAAGTTTAAAACAATAAAAAAAATTAAATGAAGAAAATTTATTCACTCACCACAAATGAACACAAAAGTTTTGTTATCCAAGTTTGGGAAATTCCACTTGTCCAAAACTAATATCTTGGAATTTTACATGAAGGAGATTTTTTCTACACATGTTTTAAAAATGGATATGTATGCTAGAAACATGTTAAAGATTCAAATGACCTATGGATCCAAAGCTTTTAAAGAGAATAAAAAACGCTCATTAAATTCTCAAGTGAACGTGCGGTGGGATATTTGCACGAGTCAAACAAGCCATTATTTTGCCCATATTCAAAAAGTTGAGCTAACAATCATAGGTGATTGTAAAGTGATTTGTCATGCGTAACGGGCTATATTTTTGTAAGAAATGACTTATGGATTTGAAGTCAACACTCAGTTAAAAATCGCCCACCTCCCCCGTTTCCCGACGATTGCAAAACCATAGATATCAAAACGAAAAAGTGCATACGATCCCTAAAACATACAGACACTCTTTGGAAATATCTCTCTCCACATTTGTGCATTGTGCATTTCCATTTTAGTTGTAGACGTTTTTCTTAAATCAGAACTTTGAGTTTTCGCTCCCCCTTCATCCCGTAAACAAAAATGGCAAAAAATATCACAACAAAATAAAAATTTTATAGTTGATGTGTGGAAAATATTTAAAATAACAACTAATGTAAACAAAAAATATCTATTCACACACCACAAAAGAACATAAAATTTTTTTTATCCAAGTTTGGGAAAATCCCTTAGTCCAACCCTATTAAGCTTGGAATTTTACATGAAGGAGATTGTTTCTACTCATGTTTTAAAAATGGATAAGCATGCATGAAACATGTTAAAGATTCAAATGACCTATGGATCCAAATATTTTAATGAGAATAACGAACGCTCATTAAATTCTCAAGTGAACGTGCGGTGGGATATTTACCCGAACCTAATAAGTCATTATTTTGCCCATTTTCAAAAATTTGATCTAACAATCATAGATGATTGTAAAGTGATTTATCATGCGTAACGGGCTATATTTTTTTTATGAAATGACTTATGGATTGCAATTCAACACTCAGTTAAAAATCCTCTACCACTAGTCCAAAACAAGCCAATATTTTGCCCATATTCAAAAAGTTGAGCAAACAATCATAGATGATTGTAAAGTGATTTGTCATGCGTAACGGGCCATATTTTTCTAAGAAATGGCTTCTGGATTTGAAGTCAACACTCAGTTAAAAATCGCTCGCCTCCTCCGTTTCCCTACGATTGCAAAACCTTAGATATGAAATCGAAAAAGTGCATACGATCCCTAAAACATACAGACACTCTTTGGAAATATCTCTCTTTACATTTGTGCATTGTGCATTTCCATTTTAGATGTACACTTTTTTCTTAAATTAGAACTTTGAGTTTTCGCTCCCCCTTCATCCCGTAAACAAAAAAGGCAAAAAAGATCACAAAAAAATAAAAATTTTATGGTTGATGTGTGGAAAATATTTAAAATAATAACTAATGTAAATAAAAAATATCTATTCACACACCACAAATGAATACAAAAGTTTTGTCATCCAAGTTTGGGAAATTCCATTACTCCAACCCTATTAAGCTTGGAATTTTACATGAAGGAGATTTTTTCTACACATGTTTTAAAAATGGATATGCATGCTTGAAACATGTTAAAAATTCAAATGACCTATGGATCCAAAGCTTTTAAAGAGAATAACAAACACTCATTAAATTCTCAAGTGAACGTGTGGTGGAATATTTACCCGAGTCTAACAAGTCATTATTTTGCCCATTTTCAAAAATTTCATCTAACAATCATAGATGATTGTAAAGTGATTTATCATGCATAATGGGCTATATTTTTTTGTGAAATGACTTATGGATTGCAATTCATCAGTCAGTTAAAAATCCTCTCCCACCAATTTTTCCCAACGATTGAAAACCTAAGATATAAAAACCAAAAAGTGCTTACAATCCCTAAAAATTACAGACACTCTTTGGAATTATCTCTCCCTACAATTGTGCATTGTGCTTTTCCATTTTAGATGTACACTCTTTTCTTAAATCAAAACTTTGACTTTTCGCTCTCCCTTCATCCCAAAAAAAAACAAGGCAAAAAGCTTACAACAAAATGAAAATTTTATAGTTGATGTATGGAAAAAATGTAAAACAATAACAAATATAAATAAAGAAAATTTATTCACCCAACACAAATGAACACAAAAGTTTTGTTATCCAATTTTGGGAAATTCCACTAAGTTAACCCTAATAGCTTGGAATTTTGCAAGAAAGAGATTTCATCCACACATGTTTTAAAAATGGATATGCATGTTTGAAACATGTTAAAGATGCAAATGAGCTATGGATGCAAAGATTTTAAAGAGAATAAACAACGCTAATTAAATTCTCAAGTGAACTTGCAGTGGGATATTTACCAGAGTTAAACATGCCATTATTTTGCCCATTTGCAAAAAGCTGACTTAATTAATCATAGATGATTGTAATGTGATTTATTATGCGTAACGGGCTATATTTTTGTATGAAATGACTTATGGATTGCAATTCAACACTCAGTTAAAAATCCTCCGCAACCCATTTTTCCCGACGATTGCAAAACCTGAGATATAAAATCGAAAAGGTGCTTACAATCCCAAAAAATTACAGACACTCTTTGGAATTATCTATCTCTACATATGTGCATTGTGCATTTCCGTTTTAGATGTACACATTTTTCTTAAATCAAAACTTTGATTTTTTCGCTCTCCCTTCATCCCGTAAACAAAAAAGGCAAATAGATCACAGCAAAAATGAAAATTTCATAGTTGATTTACGGAGACAGTTTAAAACAATAAAAAAAGTAAATGAAAAAAATTCATTCACACACCACAAATGAACACAAAAGGTTTGTTATCCAAGTTTGGGAAATTCCACTAGTCCAAAACTAATATCTTGGAATTTTACATGAAGGAGATTTTTCTACACATATTTTAAAAATGGATATGCATGCCAAAAACATGTTAAAGATTCAAATGACCTATGGATCCAAAGCTTTTAAAAAGAATAACAAACACTCATTAAATTCTCAAGTGAACGTGCGGTGGGATATTTGCCCGCGGCAAACAAACCATTATTTTGCCGAAATTCAAAAAGTTGAGCTAACAATCATAGATGATTGTAAAGTGATTTGTCATGCGTCACGGGCTATGTTTTTGTAAGAAATGATTTATGGATTTGAAGTCAACACTCAGTTAAAAATCGCTCGCCTCCCCTGTTTCCCGACGATTGGAAAACCTTAGATATAAAAATGAAAAAGTGCATACGATCCCTAAAACATACAAACACTCTTTGGAAATATCTCTCTCTACATTTGTGCATTGTGCATTTCCATTTTAGATGTACCTTTTTTTCTTAAATAGAACTTTAAGTTTTTGCTCCCCCTTCATCCTGTAAACAAAAAAGGCAAAAAAGATCACAACAAAATAAAAATTCTCTAGTTGATGTGTGGAAAATATTTAAAATAATAACTAATGTAAATAAAAAATATCTATTCACACACCACAAATGAACACAAAAGTTTTGTTAGCCAAGTTTGGGAAATTCCATTAGTACAACCCTATTAAGGTTGGAATTTTACATGAAGGAGATTTTTTCTATACATGTTTTAAAAATGGATATGCATGCTTGAACCATAAGTTAAAAATCCTTCGCAACCCATTTTTCCCGACGATTGCAAAACCTGAGATATAAAAATGAAAAGGTGCTTATAATCCCTAAAAATTACAGACACTCTTTGGAATTATCTCTCTCTACATATGTGCATTGTGTATTTCCGTTTTAGATGTACACATTTTTCTTAAATCAAAACTTCGAGTTTTTCTCTCCCTTCAACCCGTAAAAAAAAAAAGGCAAATAGATCACAACAAAATGAAAATTTCATAGTTGATGTACGGAAAAAGTTTAAAACAATAAAAAAAATTAAATGAAGAAAATTTATTCACTCACCACAAATGAACACAAAAGTTTTGTTATCCAAGTTTGGGAAATTCCACTTGTCCAAAACTAATATCTTGGAATTTTACATGAAGGAGATTTTTTCTACACATGTTTTAAAAATGGATATGTATGCTAGAAACATGTTAAAGATTCAAATGACCTATGGATCCAAAGCTTTTAAAGAGAATAAAAAACGCTCATTAAATTCTCAAGTGAACGTGCGGTGGGATATTTGCACGAGTCAAACAAGCCATTATTTTGCCCATATTCAAAAAGTTGAGCTAACAATCATAGGTGATTGTAAAGTGATTTGTCATGCGTAACGGGCTATATTTTTGTAAGAAATGACTTATGGATTTGAAGTCAACACTCAGTTAAAAATCGCCCACCTCCCCCGTTTCCCGACGATTGCAAAACCATAGAT
The DNA here is from genome assembly GCF_029961685.1 of Aristolochia californica. Lineage (NCBI taxonomy): Eukaryota > Viridiplantae > Streptophyta > Magnoliopsida > Piperales > Aristolochiaceae > Aristolochia > Aristolochia californica. The sequence continues at coordinate 15,317,392 of NW_027182214.1, forward strand.
ATCAAAACGAAAAAGTGCATACGATCCCTAAAACATACAGACACTCTTTGGAAATATCTCTCTCCACATTTGTGCATTGTGCATTTCCATTTTAGTTGTAGACGTTTTTCTTAAATCAGAACTTTGAGTTTTCGCTCCCCCTTCATCCCGTAAACAAAAATGGCAAAAAATATCACAACAAAATAAAAATTTTATAGTTGATGTGTGGAAAATATTTAAAATAACAACTAATGTAAACAAAAAATATCTATTCACACACCACAAAAGAACATAAAATTTTTTTTATCCAAGTTTGGGAAAATCCCTTAGTCCAACCCTATTAAGCTTGGAATTTTACATGAAGGAGATTGTTTCTACTCATGTTTTAAAAATGGATAAGCATGCATGAAACATGTTAAAGATTCAAATGACCTATGGATCCAAATATTTTAATGAGAATAACGAACGCTCATTAAATTCTCAAGTGAACGTGCGGTGGGATATTTACCCGAACCTAATAAGTCATTATTTTGCCCATTTTCAAAAATTTGATCTAACAATCATAGATGATTGTAAAGTGATTTATCATGCGTAACGGGCTATATTTTTTTTATGAAATGACTTATGGATTGCAATTCAACACTCAGTTAAAAATTCTCTACCACTAGTCCAAAACAAGCCAATATTTTGCCCATATTCAAAAAGTTGAGCAAACAATCATAGATGATTGTAAAGTGATTTGTCATGCGTAACGGGCCATATTTTTCTAAGAAATGGCTTCTGGATTTGAAGTCAACACTCAGTTAAAAATCGCTCGCCTCCTCCGTTTCCCTACGATTGCAAAACCTTAGATATGAAATCGAAAAAGTGCATACGATCCCTAAAACATACAGACACTCTTTGGAAATATCTCTCTTTACATTTGTGCATTGTGCATTTCCATTTTAGATGTACACTTTTTTCTTAAATTAGAACTTTGAGTTTTCGCTCCCCCTTCATCCCGTAAACAAAAAAGGCAAAAAAGATCACAAAAAAATAAAAATTTTATGGTTGATGTGTGGAAAATATTTAAAATAATAACTAATGTAAATAAAAAATATCTATTCACACACCACAAATGAATACAAAAGTTTTGTCATCCAAGTTTGGGAAATTCCATTACTCCAACCCTATTAAGCTTGGAATTTTACATGAAGGAGATTTTTTCTACACATGTTTTAAAAATGGATATGCATGCTTGAAACATGTTAAAAATTCAAATGACCTATGGATCCAAAGCTTTTAAAGAGAATAACAAACACTCATTAAATTCTCAAGTGAACGTGTGGTGGAATATTTACCCGAGTCTAACAAGTCATTATTTTGCCCATTTTCAAAAATTTCATCTAACAATCATAGATGATTGTAAAGTGATTTATCATGCATAATGGGCTATATTTTTTTGTGAAATGACTTATGGATTGCAATTCATCAGTCAGTTAAAAATCCTCTCCCACCAATTTTTCCCAACGATTGAAAACCTAAGATATAAAAACCAAAAAGTGCTTACAATCCCTAAAAATTACAGACACTCTTTGGAATTATCTCTCCCTACAATTGTGCATTGTGCTTTTCCATTTTAGATGTACACTCTTTTCTTAAATCAAAACTTTGACTTTTCGCTCTCCCTTCATCCCAAAAAAAAACAAGGCAAAAAGCTTACAACAAAATGAAAATTTTATAGTTGATGTATGGAAAAAATGTAAAACAATAACAAATATAAATAAAGAAAATTTATTCACCCAACACAAATGAACACAAAAGTTTTGTTATCCAATTTTGGGAAATTCCACTAAGTTAACCCTAATAGCTTGGAATTTTGCAAGAAAGAGATTTCATCCACACATGTTTTAAAAATGGATATGCATGTTTGAAACATGTTAAAGATGCAAATGAGCTATGGATGCAAAGATTTTAAAGAGAATAAACAACGCTAATTAAATTCTCAAGTGAACTTGCAGTGGGATATTTACCAGAGTTAAACATGCCATTATTTTGCCCATTTGCAAAAAGCTGACTTAATTAATCATAGATGATTGTAATGTGATTTATTATGCGTAACGGGCTATATTTTTGTATGAAATGACTTATGGATTGCAATTCAACACTCAGTTAAAAATCCTCCGCAACCCATTTTTCCCGACGATTGCAAAACCTGAGATATAAAATCGAAAAGGTGCTTACAATCCCAAAAAATTACAGACACTCTTTGGAATTATCTATCTCTACATATGTGCATTGTGCATTTCCGTTTTAGATGTACACATTTTTCTTAAATCAAAACTTTGATTTTTTCGCTCTCCCTTCATCCCGTAAACAAAAAAGGCAAATAGATCACAGCAAAAATGAAAATTTCATAGTTGATTTACGGAGACAGTTTAAAACAATAAAAAAAGTAAATGAAAAAAATTCATTCACACACCACAAATGAACACAAAAGGTTTGTTATCCAAGTTTGGGAAATTCCACTAGTCCAAAACTAATATCTTGGAATTTTACATGAAGGAGATTTTTCTACACATATTTTAAAAATGGATATGCATGCCAAAAACATGTTAAAGATTCAAATGACCTATGGATCCAAAGCTTTTAAAAAGAATAACAAACACTCATTAAATTCTCAAGTGAACGTGCGGTGGGATATTTGCCCGCGGCAAACAAACCATTATTTTGCCGAAATTCAAAAAGTTGAGCTAACAATCATAGATGATTGTAAAGTGATTTGTCATGCGTCACGGGCTATGTTTTTGTAAGAAATGATTTATGGATTTGAAGTCAACACTCAGTTAAAAATCGCTCGCCTCCCCTGTTTCCCGACGATTGGAAAACCTTAGATATAAAAATGAAAAAGTGCATACGATCCCTAAAACATACAAACACTCTTTGGAAATATCTCTCTCTACATTTGTGCATTGTGCATTTCCATTTTAGATGTACCTTTTTTTCTTAAATAGAACTTTAAGTTTTTGCTCCCCCTTCATCCTGTAAACAAAAAAGGCAAAAAAGATCACAACAAAATAAAAATTCTCTAGTTGATGTGTGGAAAATATTTAAAATAATAACTAATGTAAATAAAAAATATCTATTCACACACCACAAATGAACACAAAAGTTTTGTTAGCCAAGTTTGGGAAATTCCATTAGTACAACCCTATTAAGGTTGGAATTTTACATGAAGGAGATTTTTTCTATACATGTTTTAAAAATGGATATGCATGCTTGAACCATAAGTTAAAAATCCTTCGCAACCCATTTTTCCCGACGATTGCAAAACCTGAGATATAAAAATGAAAAGGTGCTTATAATCCCTAAAAATTACAGACACTCTTTGGAATTATCTCTCTCTACATATGTGCATTGTGTATTTCCGTTTTAGATGTACACATTTTTCTTAAATCAAAACTTCGAGTTTTTCTCTCCCTTCAACCCGTAAAAAAAAAAAGGCAAATAGATCACAACAAAATGAAAATTTCATAGTTGATGTACGGAAAAAGTTTAAAACAATAAAAAAAATTAAATGAAGAAAATTTATTCACTCACCACAAATGAACACAAAAGTTTTGTTATCCAAGTTTGGGAAATTCCACTTGTCCAAAACTAATATCTTGGAATTTTACATGAAGGAGATTTTTTCTACACATGTTTTAAAAATGGATATGTATGCTAGAAACATGTTAAAGATTCAAATGACCTATGGATCCAAAGCTTTTAAAGAGAATAAAAAACGCTCATTAAATTCTCAAGTGAACGTGCGGTGGGATATTTGCACGAGTCAAACAAGCCATTATTTTGCCCATATTCAAAAAGTTGAGCTAACAATCATAGGTGATTGTAAAGTGATTTGTCATGCGTAACGGGCTATATTTTTGTAAGAAATGACTTATGGATTTGAAGTCAACACTCAGTTAAAAATCGCCCACCTCCCCCGTTTCCCGACGATTGCAAAACCATAGATATCAAAACGAAAAAGTGCATACGATCCCTAAAACATACAGACACTCTTTGGAAATATCTCTCTCCACATTTGTGCATTGTGCATTTCCATTTTAGTTGTAGACGTTTTTCTTAAATCAGAACTTTGAGTTTTCGCTCCCCCTTCATCCCGTAAACAAAAATGGCAAAAAATATCACAACAAAATAAAAATTTTATAGTTGATGTGTGGAAAATATTTAAAATAACAACTAATGTAAACAAAAAATATCTATTCACACACCACAAAAGAACATAAAATTTTTTTTATCCAAGTTTGGGAAAATCCCTTAGTCCAACCCTATTAAGCTTGGAATTTTACATGAAGGAGATTGTTTCTACTCATGTTTTAAAAATGGATAAGCATGCATGAAACATGTTAAAGATTCAAATGACCTATGGATCCAAATATTTTAATGAGAATAACGAACGCTCATTAAATTCTCAAGTGAACGTGCGGTGGGATATTTACCCGAACCTAATAAGTCATTATTTTGCCCATTTTCAAAAATTTGATCTAACAATCATAGATGATTGTAAAGTGATTTATCATGCGTAACGGGCTATATTTTTTTTATGAAATGACTTATGGATTGCAATTCAACACTCAGTTAAAAATCCTCTACCACTAGTCCAAAACAAGCCAATATTTTGCCCATATTCAAAAAGTTGAGCAAACAATCATAGATGATTGTAAAGTGATTTGTCATGCGTAACGGGCCATATTTTTCTAAGAAATGGCTTCTGGATTTGAAGTCAACACTCAGTTAAAAATCGCTCGCCTCCTCCGTTTCCCTACGATTGCAAAACCTTAGATATGAAATCGAAAAAGTGCATACGATCCCTAAAACATACAGACACTCTTTGGAAATATCTCTCTTTACATTTGTGCATTGTGCATTTCCATTTTAGATGTACACTTTTTTCTTAAATTAGAACTTTGAGTTTTCGCTCCCCCTTCATCCCGTAAACAAAAAAGGCAAAAAAGATCACAAAAAAATAAAAATTTTATGGTTGATGTGTGGAAAATATTTAAAATAATAACTAATGTAAATAAAAAATATCTATTCACACACCACAAATGAATACAAAAGTTTTGTCATCCAAGTTTGGGAAATTCCATTACTCCAACCCTATTAAGCTTGGAATTTTACATGAAGGAGATTTTTTCTACACATGTTTTAAAAATGGATATGCATGCTTGAAACATGTTAAAAATTCAAATGACCTATGGATCCAAAGCTTTTAAAGAGAATAACAAACACTCATTAAATTCTCAAGTGAACGTGTGGTGGAATATTTACCCGAGTCTAACAAGTCATTATTTTGCCAATTTTCAAAAATTTGATCCAACAATCATAGATGATTGAAAAGTGATTTACCATGCGTAACGGGCTATATTTTTGTATCAAATGACTTATGGATTGCAATTCAACACTCGGTTAAAAATCCTCCGCAACCCATTTTTCCCGACGATTGCAAAACCTGAGATATAAAATCGAAAAGGTGCTTACAATCCCAAAAAATTACAGACACTCTTTGGAATTATCTATCTCTACATATGTGCATTGTGCATTTCCGTTTTAGATGTACACATTTTTCTTAAATCAAAACTTTGATTTTTTCGCTCTCCCTTCATCCCGTAAACAAAAAAGGCAAATAGATCACATCAAAAATGAAAATTTCATAGTTGATTTACGGAGACAGTTTAAAACAATAAAAAAAGTAAATGAAAAAAATTCATTCACACACCACAAATGAACACAAAAGGTTTGTTATCCAAGTTTGGGAAATTCGACTAGTCCAAAACTAATATCTTGGAATTTTACATAAAGGTGATTTTTTCTACACATGTTTTAAAAATGGATATGCATGCCAGAAACATGTTAAAGATTCAAATGACCTATGGATCCAAAGCTTTTATAGGGAATATCAAACGCTCATTAAATTCTCAAGTGAACGTGCGGTGGGATATTTGCCCGAGTCAAACAAGCCATTATTTTGCCCATATTCAAAAAGTTGAGCTGACAATCATAGATGATTGTAAAGTGATTTGTCATGCGTAACGGGCTATATTTTTGTAAGAAACGACTTATGGATTTGAAGTGAACACTCAGTTAAAAACCGACCACCCCCCCCCCCCCCCCCCCCCCCCCCCCCCCATTTCCCGACGATTGCAAAACCTTAGATATAAAAACGACAAAAGTGCATACGATCCCTAAAACTTACAGACATTCATTGGAAATATCTCTCTCTACATTTGTGCATTGTGCATTTCCATTTTAGATGTACACTTTTTTCTTAAATCAGAACTTTGAGTTTTCGCTGCCCCTTCATCCCGAAAACAAAAAAAGCAAAAAAAGATCACAACAAAATAAAAATTTTATAGTTGATGTATGGAAAATATTTAAAATAATAACTAATGTAAATAAAAAATATCTATTCACACACCACATATGAACACAAAAGTTTTGTTATCCAAGTTTAGGAAATTCCATTAGTCCAACCCTATTTAGCTGGGAATTTGACATGAAGGAGAATTTTTCTACACATGTTTTAAAAATGGATATGCATGCTTGAGACATCTTAAAAATTCTAACGACCTATGGATCCAAAGCTTTTAAAGAGAATAAAAAACGCTCATTAAATTCTCAAGTGAACGTGCGGTGGGATATTTACCCGAGTCTAACAAGTCATTATTTTGCCCATTTTCAAAAATTTGATCTAACAATCATAGATGATTGTAAAGTAATTTATCATGCGTAACGGGCTATATTTTTTTATGAAATGACTTATGGATTGCAATTCAACACTCAGTTAAAAATCCTCTGCCACCAATTTTTCCCGACGATTGCAAAACCTGAGATATAAAAACAAAAAAGAGCTTACAATCCCTAAAAATTACAGACACTCTTTGGAATTATCTCTCCCTACAATTGTGCATTGTGCTTTTCCATTTTAGATGTACACTTTTTTCTTAAATCAAAATTTTGACTTTTCGCTCTCCCTTCATCCCGAAAACAAACAAGGCAAAAAGCTTACAACAAAATGAAAATTTTATAGTTGATGTATGGAAAAATTTTAAAAAAATAAAAAAGTAAATGAAGAAACTTTATTCACACACCACAAATGAACAAAAATGTTTTGTTATCCAAGTTTGGGAAATTCCACTAGTCCAAAACTAATATCTTGGAATTTTACATGAAGGAGAACTTTTCTACACATGTTTTAAAAATGGATATGCATGCTATAAACATGTTAAAGATTCAAATGACCTATGGATTCAAAGCTTTTAAAGAGAATAACAAACGCTCATTAAATTCTCAAGTGAACGTGCGGTGGGATATTTGCTCGAGTCAAACAAGCCATTATTTTACCCATATTCAAAAAGTTGAGCTAACAATCATAGATGATTGTAAAGTGATTTGTCATGCGTAACGGGCTATATTTTTGTAAGAAATGACTTATGGATTTGAAGTCAACACTCAGTTAAAAATCGCCCGCCTCCCCCGTTTCCCTACGATTGCATAACCTTAGATATGAAAACGAAAAAAGTGCATACGATCCTCAAGACATACAGACACTCTTTGGAAATATCTCTCTCTACATTTGTGCAATGTGCATTTCCATTTTAGATATACACTTTTTTCTTAAATCAGAACGTTGAGTTTTCCCTCCCCGTTCCTCCCGTAAACAAAAAAGGAAAAACAGATCACAACAAAATAAAATTTTTATAGTTGATGTGTGGAAAATATTTAAAATAATAACTAATGTAAGTAAAAAATATCTATTCACACACCACAAATGAACACAAAAATTTTGTTATCCATCTTTGGGAAATTCCATTTGTCCAACCCTATTAAGGTTGGAATTTTACACGAAGGAGATTTTTTCTACACATGTTTTAAAAATGGATATGCATGCTTGAAACATGTTAAAGATTCAAATGACCTATGGATTCAAAGCTTTTAAAGAGAATAACAAACGCTCATTAAATTCTCAAGTGAACTTGCGGTGGGATATTTACCCGAGTCTAACAAGTCCTTATTTTGCCTATTTTCAAAAATTTGATCTAACAATCATAGATGATTGTAAAGTGATTTATCATCCGTAATGGGCTATATTTTTATATGAAATGACTTATGGATTGCAATTCAACACTCAGTTTAAAATCCTCTGCCACCAATTTTTCCCGACGATTGCAAAACCTAAGATATAAAAACTAAAAAGACCTTACAATCCCTAAAAATTACAGACACTCTTTGGACTTATCTCTCCCTACAATTGTGCATTGTGCTTTTCCATTTTAGATGTACACTGTTTTCTTAAATAAAAACTTTGACTTTTCGCTCTCCCTTCATCCCGAAAACAAACAAGGGAAAAAGTTTACAACAAAATGAAAATTTTATAGTTGATGTTTGGAAAAAATTTAAAATAATAACAAATATAAATAAAGAAAATTTATTCACCCAACACATATGAACACAAAAGTTTTGTTATCAAGTTTTGGGAAATTCCACTAGTTTAACCCTAATAGCTTGGAATTTTGCAAGAAAGAGATTTCATCCACACATGTTTTAAAAATGGATACGCATGTTTGAAACATGTTAAAGATGCAAATGAGCTATGGATGCAAAGCTTTTAAAGAGAATAACAAACGCTCATTAAATTCTCAAGTGAACTTGCGGTGGGATATTTACCTGAGTCAAACATGCCATTATTTTGCCCATTTGTAAAAAGCTGACATAAATAATCATAGATGAGTGAAATGTGATTTATCATGCGTAACGGGCTATATTTTTGTATGAAATGACTTATGGATTGCAATTCAACACTCAGTTAAAAATCCTCCGCAACCCATTTTTCCCGACGATTGCAAAACCTGAGATATAAAAATGAAAAGGTGCTTACAATCCCTAAAAATTACAGACACTCTTTGGAATTATCTCTCTCTACATATGGGCATTGTGCATTTCCGTTTTAGAAGTACACATTTTTTCTTAAATCAAAACTTCGAGTTTTACGCTCTCCCTTCATCCCGTAAACAAAAAAGCCAAATAGATCACAGCAAAAATCAAAATTTCATAGTTGATTTACGGAAAAAGTTTAAAACAATAAAAAAAGTAAATGAAGAAAATTTATTGACACACCACAAATGAACACGAAAGTTTTGTTATCCAAGTTAGGGAAATTGCACTAGTCCAAAACTAATATCATGAAATTTTACATGAAGGAGATTTTTTCTACACATGTTTTAAAAATGGATATGCATGTCAGAAACATGTTAAAGATTCAAATGACCTATGGAACCAAAGCTCTTGTAGAGAATATCAAACGCTCATTAAATTCTCAAGTGAACGTGCAGTGGGATATTTGCCCGAGTCAAACAAGCCATTATTTTGCCCATGTTCAAAACGTTGAGCTAACAATCATAGATGATTGTAAAATGATTTGTCATGCATAACGGGCTATATTTTTGTAACAAATTACTTATGGATTTGAAGTGAACACTCAGTTAAAAATCGCCCGCCTCCCCCTTTTCCCGACGATTGCAAAACCTTAGATATAAAAACGAAAAAAGTGCATACGATCCCTAAAACATACTGACATTCTTTGGAAATATCTCTCTCTACATTTGTTCATTGTGCATTTCCATTTTAGATGTACACTTTTTTCTTAAATCAGAACTTTGAGTTTTCGCTCCCCCTTCATCCCGTCAACAAAAAAGGCAAAAAAGATTACAAAAAAAATACAAATTTTATAGTTCATGTGTGGAAAATATTTAAAATTATAACTAATCTAAATAAAAAATATCTATTCACACACCACAAATGAACACAAAAGTTTTATTATCCAAGTTTGGGAAATTCCATTAGTCCAACCCTATTAAGCTTGGAATTTTACATGAAGGAGATTTTTTCTACACATGTTTTAAAAATGGATATGCATGCTTAAGACATCTTAAAAATTCTAATGACCTATGGATCCAAAGTTTTTAAAGAGAATAAAAAACGCTCATTAAATTCTCAAGTGAACGTGCGGTGGGATATTTACACGAGTCTAACAAGTCATTATTTTGCCCATTTTCAAAAATTTGATCTAACAATCATAGATGATTGCAAAGTGATTTATCATGCGTAACGGGCTATATTTTTTTATGAAATGACTTATGGATTGCAATTCAACACTCAGTTAAAAATCATCTCCCACCAATGTTTCCCGACGATTGTAAAACCCGAGATATAAAAACTAAAAAGAGCTTACAATCCCTAAAAATTACAGACACTCTTTGGAATTATCGCTCCACAAATAAAAAAATTAAATGAAGAAAATTTATTCACACGCCACAAATGAACACAAAATTTTTGTTATCCAAGTTTGGGAAATTCCAGAAATCTAAAACTAATATCTTGGAATTTTACATAAAGGAGATTTTTTCTACACATGTTTTAAAAAGGGATATACATGCCAGAAACATGTTAAAGATTCAAATGACCTATGGATCCAAAGCTTTTAAAGAGAATAACAAACGCTCATTAAATTCTCAAGTGAACGTGCGATGGGATATTTGCCCGATTCAAACAAGCCATTATTTTGCCCATATTCAAAATGTTGAGTTAACAATCATAGATGATTGTAAAGTGATTTTTCATGCGTAACGGGCTATATTTTTGTAAGAAATGACTTATGGATTTGAAGTCGACATTTAGTTAAAAATCGCCCGCCTTCCGCGTTTCCCGACGATTGCAAAACTTTAGATATAAAAACAAAAATAGTGCATTCGATCCCTAAAACATATAGACACTCTTTGGAAATATCTCTCTCTACATTTTTGCATTGTGCATTTCCATTTTAGATATACACTTTTTTCTTAAATCAGAACTTTGACCTTTCGTTCCCCCTTCCTCCCGTAAACAAAAAAGGCAAAAATGATCGCAACAAAATAAAAATTTCATAGTTGATGTGTGGAAATTTTTTAAATAAATAACTAATGTAAATAAAAAATATCTATTCACACACCACAAATGAATACAAAATTTTTGTTATCCAAGTTTGGGAAATTCCATTAGTCCAACCGTATTAAGCTTGGAATTTTACATGAAGGAGATTTCATCCACTCATGTTTTAAAAATGGATATGCATGTTCGAAACATGTTAAAGATGCAAATGAGCTATGAATGCAAAGCTTTTAAACAGAATAACAAAATGCTCATTAAATTCTCAAGTGAACTTGCGGTGGGATATTTACCCAAGTCAAACATGCCAAAATTTTGCCCATTTGCAAAAAGCTGATATAATTAATCATAGATGATTGTAAAGTGATTTATCATGTGTAATGGGATATATTTTTGTATGAAATGATTTATGGATTTGAAGTCAACACCCAGTTAAAAATCGCCCGCCTCCCCCGTTTCCCGTCGATTGCAAAACCTTAGATATAAAAGCGAGAAAAGTGCATACGATCCCTAAAACATACAGACACTCTTTGGAAATATCTCTCTCTACATTTGTGCATTGTGCATTTCCATTTTACATGTACACTTTTTTCTTAAATAAGAACTTTGAGTTTTCGCTCCCCCTTCATCCCGTAAACAACAAAGGCAAAAAAGATCACAACAAAATAAAAATTTCATAGTTGATGTGTGGAAATTTTTTAAATAAATAACTAATGTAAATAAAAAATATCTATTCACACACCACAAATGAATACAAAATTTTTGTTATCCAAGTTTGGGAAATTCCATTAGTCCAACCGTATTAAGCTTGGAATTTTACATGAAGGAGAATTTGCAACACATGTTTTAAAAATGGATATCCATGCTTGAACCATGTTAAAGATTCAAATGACCTATGGATCGAAAGCTTTTAAAGAGAATAACAAACGCTCATTAAATTCTCAAGTGAACCTGCGGTGGTATATTTACCCGAGTCTAACAAGTCATTATTTTTCCCATTTTCAAAAATTTGATCTAACAATCATAGATGATTGTAAAGTGATTTATCATGCGTAACGGGCGATATTTTTGTATGAAATGACTTATGGATTGCAATTCAACACTCAGTTAAAAATCCTCTGCCACCAATTTTTCCCGACGATTGCAAAACCTGAGATATAAAAACTAAAAAGAGCTTAGAATCCCTAAAAATTACAGACACTCTTTGGAATTATCTCTCCCTATAATTATGCATTGTCCTTTTCCATTTTAGATCTACACTCTTTTCTTAAATCAAAACTTTGACTTTTCGCTCTCCCTTCATCCCGAAAACAAACAAGGCAAAAAGCTTACAACAAAATGAAAATTTTATTGTTGATGTACGGAAAAAATTTAAAACAATAACAAATATAAATAAAGAAAATTTATTCACCCAACACAAATGAACACAAAAGCTTTGTTATCCAATTTAGGGAAATTCCACTAGTTTAACCCTAATAGCTTGGAATTTTGCAAGAAAGAGATTTCATCCACACATGTGTTAAAAATGGATATGCATGTTTGAAACATGTTAAAGATGCAAATGATCTATGGATGCAAAGCTTTGAAGGAGAATAACAAATGCTCATTAAATTCTCAAGTGAACTTGCGATGGGATATTTACCCGAGTCAAACATGCCATTATTTTGCCCATTTGCAAAAAGCTGATAAAATTAATCATAGATGATTGTAATGTGATTTATCATGCGTAACGGGCTATATTTTTGTATGTAATGACTTATGGATTGCAATTCATCATTCAGTTAAAAATCCTCTGCAACCCATTTTTCCCGACGATTGCAAAACCTGAGATATAAAAACAAAAAGGTGCTTACAATCCCTAAAAATTAAAGACACTCTTTGGAATTATCTCTCTCTACATATATGCATTGTGTATTTCTGTTTTAGATGTACACATTTTTCTTAAATCAAAACTTCAAGTTTTTCGCTCTCCCTTCATCCCGTAAACAAAAAAGGCAAATAGATCACAGCAAAATGAAAATTTCATAGTTGATGTACGGAAAAAGTTTAAAACAATAAAAAAAGTAAATGAAGAAAATTTATTCACACACCACAAATGAAAACAAAAGTTTTGTTATCCAAGTTTGGGAAATTCCACTAGTCCAAAACTAATATCTCTGAATTTTACATGAAGGAGATTTTTTCTACATATGTTTTAAAATTGGATATGCATGCCAGAAACATGTTAAAGATTCAAATGACCTATGGATCCAAAGATTTTAAAGAGAATAACAAACGCTCATTAAACTCTGAAGTGAACGTACGGTGGGATATTTGCCCGAGTCAAATAAGCCATTATTTTGCCCATATTCAAAAAGTTGAGCTAACAATCATAGGTGATTGTAAAGTGATTAGTCATGCATAACGGTCTTTATTTTTTTAAGAAATGGCTTATGGATTTGAAGTCAACACTCAGGTAAAAATCGCCCGCCTCCCCCGTTTCCCGACGATTGCAAAACCTTAGATATAAAAACGAAAGAGTGCATACGATCCCTAAAACATACAAAAACTATTTGGAAATATATCTCTCTACATTTGTGCATTGTCATTTCCATTTTAGATGTACACTTTTTTCTTAAATCAGAACAATGAGTTTTCGCTCCCCCTTATTCCTTAAAAAAAAAGGCAAAAAAGATCACAACAAAATAAAAATTTTATAGTTGATGTGTGGAAAATATTTAAAATAATAACTAATGTAAATAAAAAATATCTAATCACACACCACAAAAGAACACAAAAGTTTTGTTATCCAAGTTTGGGAAATTCCATTAGTCCAACCCTATTAAGCTTGGAATTTTACATGAAGGAGATTTTTTCTACACATGTTTTAAAAATGGATATGCATGCTTGAAACATGTTAAAGATTCAAATGACCTATGGAGCCAAATTTTTAAAGAGAATAACAAACGCTCATTAAATTCGCAAGTGAATGTGCGGTGGGATATTTACCCGAGTCTAACAAGTCATTATTTTGACCATTTTCAAAAATTTGATCTAATAATCATAGATGATTGTAAAGTGATTTATCATGCGTAATGGGCTATATTTTTGTATGAAATCACTTATGGATTGCAATTCAACACTCAGTTAAAAATCCTCTGCCACCAATTTTTCTCGACGATTGCAAAAACTGAGATATAAAAATGAAAAGGTGCTTACAGTCCCTAAAAATTATAGACACTCTTTGGAATTATCTCTCTCTACATATGTGCATTGTGCATTTTCGTTTTAGATGTACACATTTTTCTTAAATCAAAACTTCGATTTTTTCACTCGCCCTTCATCCCGTAAATAAAAAAGGCAAATAGATCACAGCAAAATGAAAATTTCATAGTTGATGTACGGAAAAAGTTTAAAACTATAAACAAAGTAAATAAAGAAAATTTATTCACACACCACAAATGAACACAAAAGTTTTGTTATCCAAGTTTGGGAAATTCCACTAGTCCAAAACTAATATCTTGGAATTTTACATGAAGGAGATTTTTCCTACACATGTTTTAAAAATGGATATGCATGCCAGAAACATGTTAAAGATTCAAATGACCTATGGATCCAAAGCTTTTAAAGAGAATAACAAAAACTCATTAAATTCTCAAGTGAACATGCGGTGGGATATTTGCCGGTGTCAAACAAGCCATTATTTTGCCCATATTAAAAAACTTGAGCTAACAATCATAGATGATTGTAAAGTGATTTGTCATGCGTAACGGGCTTTATTTTTGTAAGAAAAGACTGATGGAATTGAAGTCAACACTCAGTTAAAAATAGCCTGCCTCCCCCGTTTCCCGACGATTGCAAAACCTTAGATATAAAAACGAAAGAGTGCATTTGATCCCTAAAACATACAGACACTCGTTGGAAATATCTCTCTCTACGTTTGTGCATTGTGCATTTCCATTTTACATGTACACTTTTTTGTTAAATCAGAACTTTGAGTTTTCGCTCCACCTTTATCCCGTAAACAAAAAAGGCAAAAAAGATCACAACAAAATAAAAATTTTATAGTTGATGTGTGGAAAATATTTAAAATAATAACTAATGTAAATACTAAAGATCTATTTACACACCACAAATGAACACAAAAGTTTTGTGATCCAAGTTTGGGAAATTTCATTAGTCCAACCCTCTAAAGCTTGGAATTTTACATGAAGGAGTTTTTTTCTACACATGTTTTAAAAATGGATATGCATGCTTGAAACATGTTAAAGATTCAAATGACCTATGGAGCCAAAGTTTTAAAGAGAATAACAAACGCTCATTAAATTCGCACGTGAATGTGCGGTGGGTTATTTACCTGAGTCTAACATGTCATTATTTTGACCATTTTAAAATATTTGATCTAACAATCATAGATGATTGTACAGTCATTTATCATGCGTAACGGGCTATATTTTTGTATGAAATGACTTATGGATTGCAATTCAACACTCAATTAAAAATCCTCTGCCACCAATTTTTCTCGACGATTGCAAAACCTGAGATTTAAAAACGAAAAAAGAGTTTACAATCCCTAAAAATTACTGACACTCTTTTGAATTATCTCTCCCTACAATTTTCAATTGTGCTTTTCCATTTTAGATGTACACTTTTTTCTTAAATCAAAACTTTGACTTTTCGCTCTCCCTTCATCCCGAAAACAAACAAGGCAAAAAGCTTACTACAAAATGAAAATTTTATAGTTGATGTATGGAAAAAATTTTAAAAAATAACAAATATAAATAAAGAAAATTTATTCACCCAACACAAATGAACACAAATGTTTTTTTACCCAATTTTGGGAAATTCCACTAGTTTAACCCTAATAGCATGGAATTTTGCAAGAAAGAGATTTCATCCATAGATGTTTTAAAAATGGATATTCATGTTTGAAATATGTTAAAGATGCAAATGAGCTATGGATGCAAAACTTTTCAAGAGAATAACAAACGCTCATTAAATTCTCAAGTGAACTTGCGGTGGGATATTTACCCGAGTCAAACATGCCATTATTTTGCCCATTTGCAAAAAGCTAACATAATTAATCATATATGATTGTAATGTGATTTATCATGCATAATGGGCTATATTTTTGTATGAAATGACTTATGGATCGCAATTCAACACTCAGTTAAAAATCCTCCGCAACCGATTTTTCCCGACAATTACAAAACCTGAGATATAAAAACGAAAAGGCGCTTACAATCCCCTAAAACTTACAGACACTCTTTGGAATTATCTCTCTCTACATATGTGCATTGTGCATTTCTGTTTTAGATGTACACATTTTTCTTAAATCAAAACTTTAAGTTTTTTGCTTTCCCTTCATCCAGTAAACAAAAAGGGCAAATAGATCACAGCAAAATCAAAATTTCATAGTTGATGTACGTAAAAAGTTTAAAACAATGAAAAAAAGTTAATGAAGAAAATTTATTCACACACCACAAATGAACACAAAAGTATTGTTATCCAAGTTTGGATAATTCCACTAGTCCAAAACTAATATCTTGGAATTTTACATGAAGGAGATTTTTTCTACACATGTTTTAAAAATGGTATGCATGCCATAAACATGTTAGAGATTCAAATGACCTATGGATCCAAAGCTTTTAATGAGAATAACAAACGCTCATTAAATTCTCAAGTGAACGTGCCGTGGGATATTTGCCCGAATGAAACAAGCCATTATTATGCCCATATTCAAAAAGTTGAGCTAACAATCATAGATGATTGTAAATTGATTTGTCTTGCGTAACGGGCTATATTTTTGTAAGAAATGACTTATGGATTTGAAGTCAACACTCAGTTAAAAATCGCCCGTCTCCCCCGTTTCCCGACGATAGCAAAACCATAGATTTGAAAACGAAAGAGTGCATACGATCCCTAAAACATACAAACACTCTTTGGAAATATCTCTCTTTACATTTGTGCATTGTGCATTTCCTTTTTAGCTGTACACTTTTTTCTTAAATCAGAACTTTGAGTTTTCGCTCCCCCTTCATCCCGTAAACAAAAAAGGCAAAAAAGATCATAACAAAATAAAAATTTTATAGTTGATGTGTGGAAAATATTTAAAATAATAACTAATGTACATAAAAAATATCTATTCACAACCTCAAATGAACACAAAAGTTATGTTATCCAAGTTTGGGAAATTCCATTAGTCCAACCCTATTAAGCTTGGAATTTTACATGAAGGAGATTTTTTCTACACATGTTTTAAAAATGGATATGCACGCTTGAAATATGTTAAAGATTCAAATGACCTATGGATCCAAAGCTTTTAAAGAGAAGAACAAACGCTCATTAAATTTTCAGGTGAATGTGCGGTGGGATATTTACCCGACTATAACAAGTCATTAATTTGCCCATTTTCAAAAATTTGATCTAACAATCATAGATGATTGAAAAGTGATTTATCATGCGTAACGGGCTATATTTTTATATCAAATGACTTATGGATTTCAATTCAACACTTAGTTAAAAATGCTCAGCCACCAATTTTTCCCGACGATTGCAAAACCTGAGATATAAAAACTAAAAACAGCTTACAATCCCTAAAAATTACAGACACTCTTATGAATTATCTCTCTCTACAAATGTGCATTGTGCATTTCCGTTTTAGATGTACACATTTTTCTTTAATCAAAACTTTGAGTTTTTCGCTCTCCTTTCATCCCGTAAACAAAATAGGCAAATAGATCACAGCAAAATTAAAATTTCATAGTTGATGTACGGAAAAAGTTTAAAACAATAAAAAAATTAAATGAAGAAAATTTATTCACACACCACAAATGAACACAAAAATTTTGTTATCCAACTTTGGGAAATCCTACTCGTCCAAAACTAATATCTTGGAATTTTACATGAAGGAGAATTTTTCTACACATGTTTTAAAAATGGATATCCATGCCAGAAACATGTTAATGATTCAAATGACCTGT
Organism: Aristolochia californica; assembly: GCF_029961685.1. Classification (NCBI taxonomy): domain Eukaryota; kingdom Viridiplantae; phylum Streptophyta; class Magnoliopsida; order Piperales; family Aristolochiaceae; genus Aristolochia; species Aristolochia californica. The sequence continues at coordinate 15,335,298 of NW_027182214.1, forward strand.
GGATCTCAAGTGAACGTGCCATGGGATATTTGCCCGAGTCTAACAAACCATTATTTTGCCCATATTCAAAAAGTTGAGCTAACAATCATAGATGATTGTAAAGTGATTTGTCATGCGTAACGTGCTATATTTTTGTACGAAATGACTTATGGATTTGAAGTCAACACGCAGTTAAAAATCGCCAGCTTCCCCCGTTTTCCGTCGATTGCAAAACCTTAGATATTAAAATGAAAGAGTGCATACGATCCCTAAAACATATAGACACTCTTTAGAAATATCTCTCTCTACATTTGTGCATTGTGCATTTCCATTTTAGATGTCCACTTTTTTCTTAAATCAGACCTTTGAGTTTTCGAACCCCTTTCATCCCGTAAACAAAAAGGCAAAAAACTATCACAACAAAATAAAAATTTTATAGTTGATGTGTGGAAAATATTTAAAATAATAACTAATATAAATAAAAAATATCTATTCACACACCACAATTGAACACAAAAGTTTTGTTATCCAAGTTTGGGAAATTCCATTAGTCCAACCCTATTAAGCTTGGAATTTTGCAAGAAAGAGATTTCATCCACACATGTTTTAAAAATGGATATGCATGTTTGAAACATGTTAAAGATGCAAATGAGCTATGGATGCAAAGTTTTAAAGAGAATAACAAACGCTCATTAAATTCTCAAGTAAACTTGTGGTGGGATATTTACCCCAGTGAAACATGCCATTATTTTGCCCATTTGCAAAAAGCTGACATAATTAATCATAAATGATTGTAATGTGATTTATCATGCGTAACGGGCTATATTTTTGTATGAAATGACTTATGGATTGCAATTCAACACTCAGTTAAAAATCATCCGCAAATCATTTTTCCCAACGATTGCAAAATCTGAGATATAAAAACGAAAAGGCGCTTACAATCCCAAAAATTAGAGACACTCTTTGGAATCATCTCTCTCTACATATGTGCATTGTGCATTTCAGTTTTAGATGTACACATTTTTCTTAAATCAAAACTTCGAGTTTTTCGCTCTCCCTTCATCCCGACAATAAACAAAGTAAAAAGATTAGAACAATATGAAAATTTTATAGTTGATGTGTGGAAATTATTTAAAACAATAACAAATATAAATAAAGAAAATTTATTCACCCAATACAAATGAACAGAAAAGTTTTGTTTTCAAATTTTTGGAAATTCCACTAGTTTAACCCTAATAGCTTGGAATTTTGCAAGAAAGAGATTTCATCCACACAAGTTTTAAAAATGGATATGCATGTTTGAAACATGTTAAAGATGCAAATGAGCTATGGATGCAAAGCTTTTAAAGAGAATAACAAACGCTCATTAAATTCTCAAGTGAACTTGCAGTGGGATATTTACCCGAGTCAAACATGCCATTATTTTGCCCATTTGCAAAAAGCTGACATAATTAATCATAGATGATTATAATTTGATTTATCATGCGTAATGGGCTATATTTTTGTATGAAATGACTTATGGATTGCAATTCAAAACTCAGTTAAAAATCCTCGGTAACCCATTTTTCTCGACGATTGCAAAACCTGAGATATAAAAACGAAAAGGCGCTTACAATCCCTAAAAATTACAGACAGTCTTTGAAATTATCTCTCTCTACATATGTGCATTGTGCATTTCCGTTTTTGATGTACACATTTTTCTTAAATCAAAACTTTGAGTTTTTCGCTCTCCCTTCATCTCGTAAACAAAAAAGGCAAATAGATCACAACAAAATGAGAATTTCATAGTTGATGTACGGAAAAATTTTAAAACAATATAAAAAAGTAAATGAAGAAAATTTATTCACACACCACAAATGAACACAAAAGTTTTTTTATCCATGTTTGGGAAATTCTACTAATCCAAAACTAATATCTATGAATTTTACATGAAATAGATTTTTTCTACACATGTTTTAAAAATGGATATGCATGCCAGAAACATGTTAAAGATTCAAATGACCTATGGATCCAAAGCTTTTAAAGAGAATAACAAACGCTCATTAAATTCTCAATTGAACGTGTGGTGGGATATTTGCTCGAGTCAAACAAGCCATTATTTTGCCCATATTCAAAAAGTTGAGCAAATAATCATAGATATTTTTAAAGTGATATGTCATGCGTAACGGGCTTTATTTTTTTAAGAAATGACTTTTGGATTTGAAGTCAACACTCGGTTAAAAATCGCCCGCCTCCCCCGTTTTTCGACGATTGCAATACCTTAGATATAAAAACGTAAGAGTGCATACAATCCCTAAAACATATAGACACTCTTCTGAAATATCTCTCTCTACCTTTGTGCATTGTACGTTTCCATTTTAGTTGTACAATTTTTTCTTAAATTAGAACTTTGACTTTTCGCTCCCCCTTCATCCCATAAACAAAAAAGGCAAAAAAGATCACAACAAAATAAAAATTTTATAGTTGATGTGTGTAAAATATTTAAAATAATAACTAATGTAAATAAAAAATATCTATTCACACGCCACAAATGAACACAAAAGTTATGTTATCCAAGTTTGGGAAATTCCATTAGTCCAACCCTATTGAGCTTGGAATTTTACATGAAGGAGATTGTTTCTACACATGTTTTAAAAATAGATATGCATGCTTGAAATATATTCAAGATTCAAATGAACTATGGATCCAAAGCTTTGAAAGAGAATAAGAAACGCTCATTAAATTTTCAAGTGAATGTGCGGTGGCATATTTACCCGAGTCTAACAAGTCATTATTTTGCCCATTTTCAAAAATTTTATCTAACAATCATAGATGATTGTAAAGTGATTTATCATGCGTAACGGGCTATATTTTTGTATGAAATGACTTATGGATTGCAATTCAACACTCAGTTAAAAATCCTCAGCCACCAATTTTTCCCGACAATTGCAAAACCTGAGATATAGAAACTAAAAAGAGTTTACAATCCCTAAAAATTAAGGACACTCTTCAGAATTATCTCTCCCTACAATTGTGCATTGTTCTTTTCCATTTTAGACGTACACTTTCTTCTTAAATCAAAACTTTGACTTTTTGCTCTACCTTTAGCCCGAAAACAAACAAAGCAAAAAGCTTACAACAAAATGAAAATTTTTAGTTGATGTATGGAAAAATTTTAAAAAAATAACAAATATAAATAAAGAAAATTTATTCACCCAACACAAATGAACACAAAAGTTTTGTTATCCAATTGTGGAAAATTCCACTAGTTTAACCCTAATAGCTTGGAATTTTGCAAGAAAGAGATTTCATCCACACATGTTTTAAAAATGGATATGCATGTTTGAAACAAGTTAAAGATGCAAATGAGCTTTGGATGCAAAGCTTTTAAAGAGAATAACAAACGCTCATTAAATTCTCAAGTGAACTTGCGGTGGGATATTTACCCGAGTCAAACCTGCCATTATTTTGCCCATTTGCAAAAAGCTGACATAATTAATCATAGACGATTGTAATGTGATTTATCATGAGTAACGGGCTATATTTTTGTATGAAATGACTTATGGATTGCAATTCAACACTCAGTTAAAAATCCTCCGCAACCCATTTTTCCTGACGATTGCAAAACCTGAGATATAAAAACGAAAAGGCGCTTACAATCCCTAAAAATTACAGACACTCTTTGGAATTATCTCTCTCTACATATGTGCATTGTGCATTTCCGTTTTAGATGTACACATTTTTCTTAAATCAAAACTTCGAGTTTTTCGCTCTCCCTTCATCCCGTAAACAAAATAGGCAAATAGATCACAGCAAAATGAAAATTTCATAGTTGATGTACGGAAAAAGTTTAAAACAATAAAAAAAGTAAATGAAGAAAATTTATTCACAAACCGCAAATGAACACAAAAGTTTTGTTATCCAAGTTTGGGAAATTCTACTCGTCCAAAACTAATATTTTGGAATTTTACATGAAGGAGATTTTTTCTACACATGTTTTAAAAATGGATATGCATGCCAGAAACATGTTAAAGATTCAAATGACCTATGGATCCAATGCTTTTAAAGAGAATAAAAAACACTCATTAAATTCTCAAGTAAACGTGCCGTGGGATATTTGCCCGAGTCTAACAAGCCATTATTTTGCCCATATTCAAAAAGTTGAGCTCTCAATCATAGATGATTGTAATGTGATTTGTCATGCGTAATGGGCCATATTTTTGTAAGAAATGACTTATTGATTAGAAGTCAACACTCAGTTAAAAATCGCCTGCTTCCCCCGTTTTTCGACGATTGCAAAACCTTATATATAAAAACGAAAGAGTGCATACGATCCTTAAAATATACAGACACTGTTTAGAAATATCTCTCTCTACATTTGTGCATTGAGTATTTCCATTTTAGATGTCAACTTTTTTCTTAAATCAGAACTTTGAGTTTTAGATCCCCCTTCATCCCGTAAACAAAAAGGCAAAAAAGATCACAACAAAATAAAAATTTTATAGTTGATGTGTGGAAAATATTTAAAATAATAGCTAATATAAATAAAAAATATCTATTCACACACCACAATTGAACACAAAAGTTTTGTTATGCAAGTTTGGGAAATTCCATTAGTCCAACCCTATTAAGCTTGGAATTTTGCAAGAAAGAGATTTCATCCACACATATTGTAAAAGTGGATAAGCATGTTTGAAACATGTTAAAGATGCAAATGAGCTATGGATGGAAAGCTTTTAAAGAGAATAACAAACGCTCATTAAATTCTCAAGTGAACTTGTGGTGGGATATTTACCCGAGTGAAACATGCCATTATTTTGCCCATTTGCAAAAACCTGACATAATTAATCGTAGATGATTGTAATGTGATTTATGATGAGTAACAGGCTATATTTTTGTATGAAATGACTTATGGATTGCAATTCAATACTCAGTTAAAAATCATCCGCAACCCATTTTTCCCAACGATTGCAAAACCTGAGATATAAAAACAAAAAGGTGCTTACAATCCCTAAAAATTAGAGACACTCTTTGGAATTATCTCTCTCTACATATGTGCATTGTGCATTTCAGTTTTATATGTACACATTTTTCTTAAATATAAACTTCGAGTTTTTCGCTCTCCCTTCATCCCGAAAATAAAAAAGGCAAAAAATTTAGAACAAAATGAAAATTTTATAGTTGATGTATGGAAAAAATTTTAAAAAATAACAAATATAAATAAAGAAAATTTATTCACCCAATACAAATGAACAGAAAAGTTTTGCTATCCAATTTTTGGAAATTCCACTAGTTTAACCCTAATAGCTTGGAATTTTGCAAGAAAGAGATTTCATCCACAGATGTTTTAAAAATGGATATTTATGTTTGAAACATGTTAAAGATACAAATGAGCTGTGGATGCAAAAATTTTAAAGTGAATAACAAACGTTCATTAAATTCTCAAGTGAACTTGCGGTGGGATATTTACCCGAGTCAAACATGCCATTATTTTGCCCATTTGCAAAATGCTGACATAATTAATCATAGATGATTGTAATGTGATTTATCATGCGTAACGGGCTATATGTTTGTATGAAATGACTTATGGATTGCAATTCAACACTCAGTTAAAAATCCTCCCCAACCCATTTTTCCCGACATTTACAAAACCTGAGATATAAAAACGAAAAGGCGCTTACAGTCCCTAAAAATTATAGACACTCTTTGGAATTATCTCTATCTAGATATGTGCATTGTGTGTTTCCATTTTAGATGTACACATTTTTATTATATCAAAACTTTGAGTGTTTCGCTCTCCCTTCATCCCGTAAACAAAAAAGGTAAATACATCACAGCAAAATGAAAATTTCATAGTTGATGTACGGAAAAAGTTTAAAACAATGAAAAAAAGTTAATGAAGAAAATTTATTCACACATCACAAATGAACACAAAAGTTTTGTTATCCAAGTTTGGATAATTCCACTAGTCCAAAACTAATATCTTGGAATTTTACATGAAGGAGATTTTTTCTACACGTGTTTTAAAAATGGTATGCATGCCATAAACATGTTAAAGATTCAAATGACCTATGGATCCAAAGCTTTTAAAGAGAATAACAAACGCTCATTAAATTCTCAAGTGAACGTGCCGTGGGATATTTGCCCGAATCAAACAAGCCATTATTATGCCCAGATTCAAAAAGTTGAGCTAATAATCATAGATGATTGTAAAGTGATTTGTCATGTGTAACGGGCTATATTTTTGTAAGAAATGACTGATGGATTTGAAGTCAACACTCAGTTAAAAATCGCCCGCCTCCCCCGTTTCCCGACGATAGCAAAACCATAGATTTAAAAACGAAAGAGTGCATACGATCCCTAAAACATACAGACACTCTTTGGAAATATCTCTCTCTACATTTGTGCATTGTGCATTTCCTTTTTAGCTGTACACTTTTTTCTTAAGTCAGAACTTTGACTTTTCGCTCCCCCTTCATCCCGTAAACAAAAAAGGCAAAAAAGATCACAACAAAATAAAAATTTTATAGTTGATGTGTGGAAAATATTTAAAATAATAACTAATGTAAATAAAAAATATCTATTCACAACCACAATTGAACACAAAAGTTATGTTATCCAAGTTTGGGAAATTCCATTAGTCCAACCCTATTAAGCTTGGAATTTTACATGAAGGAGATTTTTTCTACACATGTTTTAAAAATGGATATGCATGCTTGAAATATGTTAAAGATTCAAATGACCTATGGATCCAAAGCTTTTAAAGAGATTAAAAAACGGTCATTAAATTCTCAGGTGAATGTGCGGTGGGATATTTACCCGAGTCTAACAAGTCATTATTTTGCCAATTTTCAAAAATTTGATCCAACAATCATAGATGATTGAAAAGTGATTTACCATGCGTAACGGGCTATATTTTTGTATCAAATGACTTATGGATTGCAATTCAACACTCGGTTAAAAATCCTCAGCCACCAATTTTTCCCGACGATTGCAATACCTGAGATATAAAAACTAAAAAGAGCTTACAATCCCTAAAAATTACAGACACTCTTTAGAATTATCTCTCCCTACAATTGTTCATTGTGCTTTTCCATTTTAGATGTGCACTTTTTTCTTAAATCAAAACTTTGACTTCTCGCTCTCCCTTCAGCCCGAAAACAAACAAGGCAAAAAGCTTACAACAAAATGAAAATTTTATAGTTGATGTATGGAAAAAGTTTAAAACAATAACAAATATAAATAAAGAAAATTTATTCACCCAACAGAAATGAACACAAAAGTTTTGTTATCCTATTTTGGGAAATTCCACTTGTTTAACCCTAATAGCTTGGAATTTTGCAAGAAAAAGATTTCATCCACAAATGTTTAAAAATGGATATGCATGTTTGAAACATGTTAAAGATGCAAATGAGCTATGGGTGCAAAGCTTTTAAAAAGAATTACAAACGCTCATTAAATTCTCAAGTGAACTTGCGGTGGGATATTTACCCGAGTCAAACATGCCATTATTTTGCCCATTTGCAAAAAGCTGACATAATTAATCATAGATGATTGTAATGTGATTTATCATGACTAACGGGCTATATTTTTGTATGAAATGACTTATGGATTGCAATTCAACATTCAGTTAAAAATCCTCCGCAACCCATTTTTCCTGACAATTGCAAAACTTGAGATATAAAAACGAAAGGCGCTTACAATCCCTAAAAATTACAGACACTCTTTGGAATTATCTCTCTCTACATATGTGCATTGTGCATTTACGCTTTAGATGTACACATTTTTCTAAAATCAAAACTTTCAGTTTTTCGCTCTCCCTTCATCCCGTAAACAAAATAGGCAAATAGATCACAGCAAAATGAAAATTTCATAGTTGATGTACGGAAAAAGTTTAAAACAATAAAAAAGGTAAATGAAGAAAATTTATTCACACACCACAAATGAACACAAAAGTTTTGTTATCCAAGTTTGGGAAATTCTACTAGTCCAAAACTAATATCTTGGAATTTTACATGAAGGAGATTTTTTCTACACATGTTTTAAAAATGGATATGCATGCCAGAAACATGTTAAAGATTCAAATGACCCGTGGATCCAATGCTTTTAATGAGAATAACAAACGCTCATTAACTTCTCAAGTGAACGTGCCGTGGGATATTTGCCCGAGTCTAACAAGCCATTATTTTGCCCATATTCAAAAAGTTCAGCTAACAATCATAGATGATTGTAATGTGATTAATCATGCATAACGGGCTATATTTTTGTGTGAAATGACTTATGGATTGCAATTCAACACAGTTAAAAATCCTCCGCAACCCATTTTTCGCGACGATTGCAAAACCAGAAATATAAAAACGAAAAGGTGCTTACAATCCCTAAAAATTACAGACACTCTTTGGAATTATCTCTCTCTACATATGTGCATTGTGCATTTCCGTTTTAGGAGTACACATTTTTCTTAAATCAAAACTTCGAGTTTTTCGCTCTCCCTACATCCCGTAAACAAAAAAGGCAAAGGCAAATAGATCACAGCAAAATGAAAATTTCATAGTTGATGTATGGAAATAGTTTAAAACAATAAAAAAAAGTAAATGAAGAAAATTTATTCACACACCACAAATGAACATAAAGGTTTTGTTATCCAAGTTTGGGAAATTCCACTAGTCCAAAACTAATATCTTGAAATTTTACATGTAGGAGATTTTTTCTACACATGTTTTAAAAATGGATATGCATACCAAAAACATGGTAAAGATTCAAATGAGCTATCGATGCAAAGCTTTTAAAGAGAATAACAAACGCTCATTAAATTCTCAAGTGGACGTGCGGTGGGATATTTGCCCGAGTCAAACAAGCCATTATTTTGCCCATATTCTAAAAGTTGAGCTAACAATCATAGATGATTGTAAAGTGATTTATCATGCGTAACTGGCTATATTTTTATAAGAGAGGACTTATGGATTTGAAGTCAACACTCAGTTAAAAATCGCCCGCCTCCCCCGTTTCACGACGATTGCAAAACCTTAGATATATAAACGAAAGAGTGCATACGATCCCTAAAACATACAAAAACTCTTTGGAAATATCTCTCTCTAAATTTGTGCATTGTGCATTTCCATTTTAGATGTACACCTTTTTCTTAAATCAGAACTTTGAGTTTTCGCTCTCCCTTCATCCCGTAAGCAAAAAAGGCAAAAAAGATCACAACAAAATAAAAATTTTATAGTTGATGTGTGGAAAATATTTAAAATAATAACTCATGTAAATAAAAAATATATATTCACCCACCACAAATGAACACAAAATTTTTGTTATCCAAGTTTGGGAAATTCCATTAGTCCAACCCTATTAAGCTTGGAATTTTACATGAAGGAGATTTTTTCTACACATGTTTTAAAAATGGATATGCATGGTTGAAACATGTTAAAGATTGAAATGACCTATGGATCCAACGCTTTTAAAGAGAATAACAAACGCTCATTAAATTCTCAAGTGAACGTGCGGTGGGATATTTACCCGAGTCTAACAAGTCATTATTTTGCCCATTTTCAAAAATTTAATCTAACAATCATAGATGATTGTAAAGTGATTTATCATGCGTAATGGGCTATATTTTTGTATGTAATGACTTATGGATTGCAATTCAACACTCAGTTAAAAATCCTCTGCCACCAATTTTTCCCGACGACTGCAAAACCTGAGATATAAAAATTAAAAAGAGCTTACAATCCCTAAAAATTATAGACACTCTTTGGAATTATCCCTCCCTACAATTGTTCATTGTCCTTTTCCATTTTAGATGTACACTTTTTTCTTAAATCAAAACTTTGACATTTCGCTCTCCCTTCATCCCGAAAACAAACAAGGCAAAAACTTACAAGAAAAGGAAAATATTATAGTTAATGTATGGAAATTTTTTTAAAAAATAACAAATAAATAAAGAAAATTTATTCACGCAACACAAATGAACACAAAAGTTTTGTTATCCAATTTTGGGAAATTCCACTAGTTTAACCCTAATAGTTTGGAATTTTGCAAGAAAGAGATTTCATCCACACATGTTTTAAAAATGGATATGCGTGTTTGAAACATGTTAAAAATGCAAATGAGCTATGGATGCAAAAATTTTAAAGATAATAACAAACGCTGATTAAATTCTTAAGTGAACTTGCGCTGGGATATTTACCCGAGTAAAACATGCCATTATTTTGCCCATTTGCAAAAAGCTGACATGATTAATCATAGACAATTGTAATGTGATTTATCATGCGTAATGGGCTATATTTTTTTATGAATTGACTTATGGATTGCAATTCAACACTCAGTTAAAAATCCTCCGCAACCCATTTTTCCCGACGATTGCAAAACCTGAGGTATAAAAACGAAAAGGTGCTTACAATCCCTAAAAATTACAGACACTCTTCGGAATTATCTCTCTCTACATATGTGCATTGTGCATTTCCGTTTTAGATGTACACATTTTTCTTAAATCAAAACATCGAGTTTTTTGCTCTCCCATCATCCCGTAAACAAAAAAGCGAAATAGATCACAGCAAAATGAAAATTTCATAGTTGATGTACGGAAAAAGTTTAAAACAATAAAAAAAGTAAATGAAGAAAATTTATTCACAGACCACAAATGAAGATAAAAGTTTAGTTATCCAAGTTTGGGAAATTCCACTAGTCCAAAACTAATATCTTGGAATTTTACATGAAGGAGATTTTTTCTACACATGTTCTAAAAATGGATATGCATGCCAGAAACATGTTAAAGATTCAAATGAGCTATCGATGCAAAGCTTTTAAAGAGAATAAGAAATGCTCATTAAATTTTCAAGTGAACGTGCGGTGGGATATTTGCCCGTGTCAAACAAGCCATTATTTTGCCCATATTCAAAAGGTTGAGTTAAAAATCGTAGATGATTGTAAAGTGATTTGTCATGCGTAACGGGCTATATTTTTGTAAGAAAGGACTTATGGATTTGAAGTCAACACTCAGTTAAAAATCGCCCGCCTCCCCCGTTTCTCGACGATTGCAAAACCTTAGATATATAAACGAAAGAGTGCATACGATCCCTAAAACATACAGACACTCTAACATATCCATTTTAGATGTACACTTCTTTCTTAAATCAGAACTTTGAGTTTTCGCTCTCCCTTCATCCCGTAAACAAAAATGGCAAAAAAGATCACAACCAAATAAAAATTTTATAGTTGATGTGTGGAAAATATTTAAAATAATAACTAATGTAAATAAAAAATATCTATTCACATACCACAAATGAACACAAAAAATGTTTTATCCAAGTTTGGGAAATTCCATTAGTCCAACCCTATTAAGCTTGGTATTTTACATGAAGGAGATTTTTTCTACACATGTTTTAAAAATGGATATGCATGCTTGAAACATGTTAAAGATTGAAATCACCTATGGATCCAAAGGTTTTAAAGAGAATAACAAACGCTCATTAAATTCTGAAGTGAACGTGCGGTGGGATATTTACCCGAGTCTAACAAGTCATTATTTTGCCCATTTTCAAAAATTTAATCTAACAATCATAGATGATTGTAAAGTAATTTATCATGCGTAATGGGCTATTTTTTGCATGAAATGACTTATGGATTGCAATTCAACACTCAGTTAAAAATCCTCTTCCACCAATTTTTCCTGACGATTGCAAAACCTGAGAAATAAAAACTAAAAAGAGCGTACAATCCCTAAAAATTACAGACACTCTTTGGAATTATCTCTCCCTACAATTGTGCATTGTCCTTTTCCATTTTAGATGTACACTTTTTTCTTAAATCAAAACTTTGACTTTTCGCTCTCCCTACATCCCGAAAACAAACAAGGCAAAAAGCTTACAACAAAAGGAAAATTTTATAGTTAATGTATGAAAAAAAATTAAAACATTAAAAAATATAAATAAAGAAAATTTATTCACCCAACACAAATGAGCACAAAAGTTTTGTTATCCAATTTTGGGAAATTCCACTAGTTTAACCCTAATAGCTTGGAATTTTGCAAGAAAGAGATTTCATCCACACATGTTTTAAAAATGGATATGCGTGTTTGAAACATGTTAAAGATGCAAATGAGCTACGGATGCAAAGCTTTTAAAGAGAATAACAAACGCTCATTAAATTCTCAAGTGAACTTGCGGTGGGATATTTACCCGAGCCAAACATGCAATTATTTTGCCCATTTGCAAAAAGCTGACATAATTAATCATAAATGATTGTAATGTGATTTATCATGCGTAACGGGCTATATTTTTGTATGAAATGACTAATCGATTGCAATTCAACACTTAGTTAAAAATCCTCCGCAACCCATTTTTCATGACGATTGCAAAACCTGAGATATAAAAACGAAAAGGTGCTTACAATCCCTAAAAATTAAAGACACTCTTTGGAATTATCTCTCTCTACATATGTACATTGTGCATTTCCGTTTTAGATGTACACATTTTTCTTAAATCAAAACATCGTGTTTTTCGCACTCCCTTCATCCCGTCAACAAAAAAGGCAAATAGATCACAGCAAAATGAAAATTTCATAGTTGATGTACAGAAAAAGTTTAAAATAATAAAAAAAGTAAATGAAGAAAATTTATTCACACACCGCAGATGAACACAAATTTTTTGTTAAACAAGTTTGGGAAATTTCACTAGTCCAAAACTAATATCTTGGAATTTTACATGAAGGAGATTTTTTCTACACATGTTTTAAAAATGGATAAGCATGCCAGAAACATGTTAAAGATTCAAATGACCTATGGATCCAAAGCTTTTAAAGAGAATAACAAACGCTCATTAAATTCTCAAGTGAATGTGCGGTGGGATATTTGCCCGTGTCAAACAAGCCATTATTTTGCCCATATTCAAAAAGTTGAGCTAATAATCATAGATGATTGTAAAGTGATTTGTCATGCGTAACAGGCTATATTTTTGTATGAAATGACTTAGGGATTTGAAGTCAATTTCCCGACGATTGCAAAACCTTAGATATAAAAACGAAAGAGTGCATACGATCCCTATAACATAAAGACACTCTTTGGAAATATCTCTCTCTACATTTGTGCACTGTGCCTTTCCATTTTAGATGTACACTTTTTTCTTAAATCAGAACTTTGAGTTTTCACTCCCCCTTCATCCAGTAAACAAAAAAGGAAGAAAAGATCGCAACAAAATGAAAATTTTATAGTTGATGTGTGCAAAATATTTAAAATAATAACTAATGTAAATAAAAAATATCTATTCACACACCACAAATGAACACAAAAGTTTTGTTATCCAAGTTTGGGAAATTCCATTAGTCCAACCCTATTAAGCTTGGAATTTTACATGAAGGAAATTTTTTCTACACATGTGTTTAAAATGGATATGCATGCTTGAAACTCTTTAAAGATTCAAATGACCTATGGATCCAAAGGTTTTAAAGAGAAAAAAAAATGCTCATTAAATTCTTAAGTGAACGTGCGGCGGGATATTTACCCGAGTCTAACAAGTCATTATTTTGCCCATTTTCAAAAATTTGATCTGACAATCATAGATGATTGTAAAGTGATTTATCATGAATAATGGGTTGTATGAAATGACTTATGGATTGCAATTCAACACTCAATTAAAAATCCTCTGCCACCAATTTTTCCCGATGATAGCAAAACCTGAGATATAAAAACTAAAAATAGCTTACAATCCCTAAATATTATTGACACTCTTTGGAATTATCTCTCCCTACAATTGTGCATTGTGCTTTTCCATTTTAGATGTACACGTTTTTCTTAAATCAAAACTTTGACTTTTCGCTATCGCTTCATCCCGAAAACAAACAAGGCAAAAGGCTTACAACAAAATGAAAATTTTATAGTTGATGTATGGAAAAAATTTAAAACAATAACAAATATAAATAAAGAAAATTTATTCTCCCAACGCAAATGAACACAAAAGTTTTGTTATCCAATTATGGGAAATTCCACTAGTTTAACCCTAATAGCTTGGAATTTTGCAAGAAAGAGATTTCATCCACACATGTTTTAGAAATGGATATGCATGTTTGAAACATGTTAAACATGCAAATGATCTATGGATGCAAAGCTTTCAAAGGGAATAAAAAACGCTCATTAAATTCTCAAGTGAACTTGCGGTGGGATATTTACCTGAGTCAAACATGCCATTATTTTGCCCATTTGCAAAAAGCTGACATAATTAATAATAGATGATTGTAATGTGATTTATCATGCATAACGGGCTATATTTTTGTATGAAATGACTTATGGATTGCAATTCAACACTCAATTAAAAATCCTCCGCAACCCATTTTTCCCGACGATTGCAAAACCTGAGATATAAAAATGAAAAGGTGCTTGGAATCCCTAAAAATTACAACCACTCTTTGGAATTATCTCACTCTACTTATGTGCATTGTGCATTTCCATTTTAGATCTACACATTTTTCTTAAATCAAAACTTCGAGTTTTTCGCTCTCCCTTCATCCCGTAAACTAAAAAGGCAAATAGATCACAACAAAAAGAAAATTTCATAGTTGATGTACGGAAAAAGTTTAAAACAATAAAAAAATTAAATTAAGAAAATTTATTCACACACCACAAATGAACACAAAAGTTTTGTTATCCAAATTTGGGAAATTCCACTAGTCCAAAACTCATATCTTGGAATTTTACATAAAGGAGATTTTTTCTACACATGTTTTAAAAATGGATATGCATGCTAGAAGCATGTTAAAGATTCAAATGACCTATGGATCCAATGCTTTTAAAGAGAATAACAAACGCTCATTAAATTCTCAAGTGAACGTGCGGTGGGATATTTGCCCGAGTTAAACAAGCCATTATTTTGCCCATATTCGAAGAGTTGAGCTAACAATCATAGATGATTGTAAAGTGATTTGTCATTTGTAACGGGCTATATTTTTGTAAGAAATTACTTATGGATTTGAACTCAACACTCAGTTAAAAATCGCCCGCCTCCCCCGTTGCCCGACGATTGCAAAACCTTAGATATAAAAACGAAAAAGTACCTACGATCCCTAAAACATACAGACAATCTTTGGAAATATCTCTCTCGACATTTGTGCATTGTGCATTTCCATGTTGGATGTACACTTTTTTCTTAAATCGGAACTTTGAGTTTTCACTCACCCTTCATCCCGTAAAAACACAAAAGGCAGAAAAGATCACAACAAAATAAAAATTTTATAGTGGATGTGTGGAAAATATTTAAAATAATATCTAATGTAAATAAATAATATCTATTCACACACCACAAATGTACACAAAAGTTTGGTTATCCAAGTTTAAGAAATTCCATTAGTCCAACCCTATTAAGCTTGGAATTTTACATGAAGGAGATTTTTTCTACACATGTTTTAACAATGGATATGAATGCTTGAAACATGTTAAAGATTCAAATTACCTATGGATCCAAAACTTTTAAAGAGAATAACAAACGCTCATTAAATTCTCAAGTGAATGTGCGGTGGGATATTTACCCGAGGCTAACAAGTTATTGCTTTACCCATTTTCAAAATTTTGATCTCACAATCGTAGATGATTGTAAAGTTATTTACCATGCGTAACTGGCTATTTTTTTTGTATGAAATGACTTAGGGATTGCTATTCAACACTCAGTTAAAAATCCTCTGCCACCATTTTTTCCCGACAATTCCAAAACCTGAGATATAAAAACTAAAAAGAGCTTACAATCACTAAAAATTACAGACACTCTTTGGAATTATCTCTCCCTACAATTGTGCATTGTGCTTTTCCATTTTAGATGTACACTTTTTTCTTAAATCAAAACTTTGACTTTTCGCTCTGCCTTCATTCTGAAAACAAACAAGGCGAAAAGCTTACAAAAAAATGAAAATTTTATAGTTAATGTTAGGAAAAAATTTAAAAAAATAAAAAATATAAATAAAGAAAATTTATTCACCCAACACAAATGAACACAAAAGTTTTGTTATCCAATTTTGGGAAATTCCACTAGTTTAACCCTAATAGCTTTGAATTTTGCAAGAAATAGATTTCATCCACACTTGTTTTAAAAATGGATATGTGTGTTTGAAACATGTTAAAGATGCAAATGATCTATGGATGCAGAGCTTTTAAAGAGAATAACAAACGCTCATTAAATTCTCAAGTGAACTTGCGGTGGGATATTTACCGGAGTCAAACATGCAATTATTTTGCCCATTTGCAAAATGCTGACATAATTAATCATAGATGATTGTAATGTGATTTATCATGCATAATGGGCTATATTTTTGTATGAAATGACTTATGGATTGCAATTCAACACTCAGTTAAAATTCCTCTGCCACCCATTTTTCCTAACGATTGCAAAACTTGAGATATAAAAACCAAAAGGTGCTTACAATCCCTAAAAATTACAGGCACTCTTTGGAATTATCCCTCTCTACATATGCGCATTGTGCATTTCCGTTTTAGATGTACACATTTTTATTAAATCAAAACTTCGAGTTTTTCGCTCTCCCTTCATCCCGTAAACAATAAAGGCAAATAGAGCACAGCAAAATGAAAATTTCATAGTTGATGTACGGAAAAAGTTTAAAACAATAAAAACAGTAAATGAAGAAAATTTATTCACACACCACAAATGAACACAAAACTTTTGTTATCCAAGTTTGGGAAATTCCACGAGTCCAAAACTAATATCTTGGAATTTTACATGAAGGAGATTTTTTCTACACATGTTTTAAAAATGGATATGCATGCCAGAAACAAGTGTTAAAGATTCAAATGACCTATGGATCCAAATTTTTTAAAGTGAATAAAAAACTCTCATGAAATTCTCGACTGAACGTGCGGTGGGATATTTGCCCGAGTCAAACAAACCATTATTTCGCCCATATTCAAAAAGTTGAGCTAGCAATCATAGATGATTGTAAAGTTATTTGTCATGCGTAATGGGCTATATTTTTGTAAGAAATGACTTATGGATTTGAAGTCAACACTAAGTTAAAAATTGCCCGCCTCCCCCGTTTCCCGACTATTGCAAAACCTTAGATATAAAAACGAAAAAGTGCATACGATCCCTAAAACATACGGACACTCTTTGGAAATATCCCTCTCTACATTTGTGCATTGTGCATTTCCATTTGAGATGTACCCTTTTTTCTTAAATCAGAACTTTGAGTTTTCGCTCCCCGTTCATCCCGTAAACAAAAAAGGCAGAAAAGATCACAACAAAATAAAAAATTTATAGTTGATGTGTGCAAAATATTTAAAATAATAACTAATGTAAATAAAAAATATGTATTCACACAACACAAATGAACACAAAACTTTTGTTATCCAAGTTTGGGAAATTCCATTTGTCCAACCCTATTAAGCTTGGAATTTTACATGATGGAGATTTTTTCTACACCTGTTTTAAAAATGGATATGCATGCTTGAAACATGTTAAAGATTCAAATGAACTATGGATCCAAAGCTTTTAAAGAGAATAACAAACGCTCATTAAACTCTCAAGTGAACGTGCGGGAGGATATTTACCCGAGTCTAACTAGTCATTATTTTGCCCATTTTCAAAAATTTGATCTAACAATCATAGATGATTGTAAAGTGATTTATCATGTGTAACGGGCTATATTTTTGTATGAAATGACTTATGGATTGCGAGTCAACACTCAGTTAAAAATCCTCTGCTACCAATTTTTCTCGACGATTGCAAAACCTGAGATATAAAAACAAATAAGAGCTTACAATCCCTAAAAATTACAAACACTCTTTGGAATTATCTCTCCCTACAATTGTGCACTGTGCTTTTCCATTTTAGATGTACACATTTTTCATAAATCAAAAATTTGACTTTTCGCTCTCCCTTCATCTCGAAAACAAACAAGGCAAAAAGCTTACAACAAAATGAAAATTTTATTGTTGATGGATGGAAAAAAATTAAAACAATAAAAAATGGAAAGAAAGTAAATTTATTCAGATAACACAAATGAACACAAAACTTTCGTTATCCAAGTTTGGGAAATTCCACTAGTTTAACCCTAATAGCTTGGAATTTAGGAAGAAAGAGAATGTTTTAAAAATGGATATGCATGTTTGAAACGTGTTAAAGATGCAATTGAGCTATGGATGCAAAGCATTTACAAAGAATAACAAACGCTCATTAAATTCATAAGTGAACTTGCGGTGAGATATTTACCCGAGTCAAACATGCCATTATTTTGCCCATTTGAAAAAAGCTGACATAATAATCATAGATGATTGTAATATGATTTATCATGCGAAATGGGATATATTTTTGTATGAAATGATTTATGGATTCCAATTCAACACTCAGTTAAAAATCCTCCGCAACCCATTTTTCCTGAAAATTGCTAAACCTGAGATATAAAAACGAAAAGGTGCTTACAATCCCTAAAAATTACAGACACTCTTTGGAATTATCTCTCTCTACATTTGTTCATTGTGAATTTCCATTTTAGATGTACACTTTTTTCTTAAATCAGAACTTTGAGTTTTCGCTCCCCCTTCATCCCATAAACAAAAAAGGCAGAAAAGATCACAACAAAATAAAAAATTTATAAGTGAGGTGTGGAAAATATTTAAAATAATAACTAATGTAAATAAAAAATATCTATTCACACACCACGAATGAACACAAAAGTTTTGTTATCCAAGTTTGGGAAATTCCATTAGTCCAACCCTATTAAGCTTGCAATTTTACATGAAGGAGATTATTTCTACACATGTTTTAAAAATGGATATGCATGCTTCAAACATGTTAAAGATTCAAATGACCTATGGATCCAAAGCTTTTAAATAGAATAACAAACGCTAATTAAATTCTCAAGTGAACGTGCGGTTGGATATTTACCCGAGTCTAAGAAGTCATTATTTTGCCCATTTTCAAAAATTTGATCTAACAATCATAGATGATTGTAAAGTGATTTATCATGCGTAACGGGCTATATTTTTGTATGAAATGACTTATGGAATGCAATTCAACACTCAGTTAAAAATCCTCTGCCTCCAATTTTTCCCGACGATTGGAAAACCTGAGATATAAAACTAAAAAGAGCTTACAATCCCTAAAAATTATAGACACTCTTTGGAATTATCTCTCGCTAAAATTGTGCATTGTGCTTTTCCATTTTAGATGTACACTTTTTTCTTAAATCAAAACTTTGACTTTTCGCTCTCCCTTCATCCCGAAAACAAACAAGGCAAATAGATTAGAGCAAAATGAAAATTTTACAGTTGATGTATGGAAAAAATTTAAAACAATAACAAATATAAATAAAGAAAATTTATTCACCCAACAGAAATGAACACCAAAGTTTTGTCATCCAATTTTGGGAAATTCCACTAGTTTAACCCTAATAGCTTGGAATTTGCCAAGAAAGAGATTTCATCGACACATGTATTAAAAATGGATATGCATGTTTGAAACAAGTTAAAGATGCAAATGAGCTACGGATGCAAAGCTTTTAAAGAGAATAACAAACGCTCATTAAATTCTCAAGTGAACTTGCGATGGGATATTTACCCGAGTCAAACATGCCATTATTTTGCCCATTTGCAAAAAGCTGACACAATTAATCATAGGTGATTGTAATGTGATTTATTATGCGTAACGGGCTATATTTTTGTATGAAATGACTTATGGATTGCAATTCAACAGTCAGTTAAAAATCCTCTGCAACCCATTTTTCCTGACGATTGCAAAGTCTGAGATATAAAAACGAAAAGGTATTTACAATCCCTAAAAATTACGGGCACTCTTTGGAATTATCTCCCTCTACATATGTGCATTGTGCATTTCCTTTTTAGATGTACACATTTTTATTAAATCAAAACTTCGAGTTTTTCGCTCTCCCTTCATCCCGTAAACAGAAAAGGCAAATAGAGCACAACAAAATTAAAATTTCATAGTTGATGTACGGAAAAAGTTTAAAACAATAAAAAAAGTAAATGAAGAAAATTTATTCACACACCACAAATGAACACAAAATTTTTGTAATCCAAGTTTGGGAAATTCCACTAGTCCAAAACTAATATCTTGGAATTTTACATGAAGGAGATTTTTTCTACACATGTTTTAAAAATAGATATGCATGCCAGAAACAAGTGTTAAATATTCAAATGACCTATGGATCCAAAGTTTTTAATGAGAATAAAAAACGCTCATTAAATTCTGAAGTGAACGTGCAGTGGGATATTTGCCCGAGTCAAACAAGCCATTATTTTGCCCATATACAAAAAGTTGAGCTAGCCATCATAGATGATTGTAAAGTTATTTGTCATACATGACGGGCTATATTTTTTTAAGAAATGACTTATGGATTTGAAGTGAACACTCAGTTAAAAATCAACAGCCTCCCCCGTTTCCCGACGATTGCAAAACCTTAGATATAAAAACAAAAAGTGCATACGATCCCTAAAACATACAGACACTCTTTCGAAATATCTCTCTCTACATTTGTGCATTGTGCATTTCCATTTTACATGTACACTTTTTTCTTAAATCAGAACTTTGAGTTTTCGCTCCCCCTTCATCCCGTAAAGAAAAAAGGCAAAAAAGATCACAACAAAATAAAAATTTTATAGTTGATGTGTGCAAAATATTTAAAATTATAACTAATGCAAATAAAAAATATCTATTCACACACCACAAATGAACACAAAAGTTTTGTTATCCAAGTCTGTGAAATTTCATTAGTCCAACCCTATTAAGCTTCGAATTTTACATGAAGGAGATTTTTTCTACACATGTTTTAAAAATGGATATGCATGCTTGAAACATGTTAAAGATTCAAATGACCTATGGATCCAAAGTTTTTAAAGAGAATAACAAACGCTCATTAAGTTCTCAAGTGAACATGCGGTAGGATATTTACCCGAGTCTAACAAGTCATTATTTTGCCCATTTTCAAAAATATTATATAACAATCATAGATGATTGTAAAGTGATTTATCATGCGTAACGGGCTATATTTTTGTATGAAATGACTTATGGATTGCAATTCAACACTCAGTTAAAAATCCTCTGCCACCAATTTTTCTCGACGATTGCAAAACCTGAGATATAAAAACTAAAAAGAGCTTACAATCCCTAAAAGTTATAGACACTCTTTGGAATTATCTCTCCCTACAATTGTGCATTGTGCTTTAGCATGTTAGATGTACAATTTTTTCTTAAATCAAAACTTTGTCTTTTCGCTCTCCCTTCATCTCAAAAACAAACAAGGCAAAAAGCTTACAACAAAATGAAAATTTTATAGTTGGTGATTGGAAAAAATTTAAAACAATAAAAAATATAAATAAAGAAAATTTATTCACCCAACACAAATGAACACAAAATTTTTGTTATCCAATTTTGGGAAATTCCACTAGTTTAACCCTAATAGCTTGGAATTTTGCAAGAAAGAGATTTCATCCACACATGTTTTAAAAATGGATATGCATGTTTGAAACATGTTAAAGATGCAAATGAGCTATGGATCCAAAGCTTTTAAAGAGAATAACAAACGCTCATTAAATTCTCAAGTGAACTTGCGGTTGGATATCTACCCGAGTCAAACATGCCATTATTTTGCCCATTTGAAAAAAGCTGACATAATTAATCTTAGATGATTGTAATGTGATTTATCATGCGTAACAGGCTATATTTTTGTATGAAATGACTTATGGATTGCAATTCAACACTCAGTTTAAAATCCTCTGCAACCCATTTTTCCCGACGATTGCAAAACCTGAGATATAAAAACGAAAGGGTGCTTACAATCCCTAAAAATTACAGGCACTCTTAGGAATTATCTCTCTCTACATATGAGCATTGTGCATTTCCATTTTAGATGTACACAATTTTCTTAAATCAAAACTTTGAGTCTTTCGCTCTCCCTTCATCCCGTAAACAAAAAACGCAAATAGATCATAGCAAAATGAAAATTTCATAGTTGATGTACGGAAAAATTTTAAAACAATAAAAAAAGTAAATGAAGAAAAAATTTTATTCAAACACCACAAATGAACACAAAATTTTTGTTATCCAAGTTTCGGAAATTTCACTAGTCCAAAACTAATATCTTGGAATTTTACATGAAGGAGATTTTTTCTACACTTGTTTTAAAAATGGATATGTATGCCAGAAACATGTGTTAAAGATTCAAATGACGTATGGATCCAAAGTTTTTAAAGGGAATAAAAAACGCTCATTAAATTCTCAAGTGAACGTGCGGTGGGATATTTGCCCGAGTCAAACAAGCCATTATTTTGCCCATATTCAAAAAGTTGAGCTAATAATCATAGATGATTGTAAAGTTATTTGTCATGCGTAACGGGCTATATTTTTTTAAGAAATGACTTATGGATTTGAAGTGAACACTCAGTTAAAAATCGCCCGCCTCCCACGTTTCCCGACGATTGCAAAAACCTGAGATATGGGCACAAATGAACACAAAAAGTTTAGTAATCCAATTTTTGGAAATTCCACTAGTTTAACCCTAATAGCTTGGAATTTTGCAAGAAAGAGATTTCATCCACACATGTTTTAAAAATGGATATGCATGTTTTAAACATGTTAAAAATGCAAATGAGCTATGGATGCAAAGCTTTTTAAGAGAATAACGAACGCTCATTAAATTCACAAGTGAACTTGCGGTGGGATTTTTACCCGAGTCAAACATGCCTTTATTTTGCCCATTTGCAAAACGCTGACATAATGAATCATAGATGATTGTAATGTGATTTATCATGCGTAACGGGCTATATTTTTGTATGAAATAACTTATGGATTGCGATTAAACACTCAGTTAAAAATCCTCCGCAACCCATTTTACCCGACGATTGCAAAACCTGAGATATAAAAACGTAAAAGTGCTTACAATAAATAAAAGTTACAGGCACTCTTTGGAATTATCTCTTTCTACATATGTGAAAATTGCATTTCCGTTTTAGATAAACACAGTTTTCTTAATTCGAAACTTCGAGTTTTTCGCGCTCCCTTCATCCCGTAAACAAAAATGGCAAATAGATCACAGCAAAATGAAAATTTCATAGTTGATGTACAAAAAAAGTTTAAACAATAAAAAAATTAATAGAAGAAAATTTATTCACACACCACAAATGAACACAATAGTTTTGTTATCCAAGTTTGGGAAATTCCCCTAGTCCAAAACTAATATCTTGGAATTTTATATGAAGGAGATTTTTTCTACACATGTTTTAAAAATGGATATGCATGCCAGAAACATGTTAAAGATTCAAATGACCTATGGATCCAAAGCTTTTAAAGAGAATAACAAACGCTCATTAAATTCTCAAGTGAACGTGCGGTTGGATATTTACCCGAGGCAAACATGCCATTATTTTTCCCATATTCAAAAAGTTGAGCTAAAAATCAAAGATGATTGTAAAGTGATTTGTCATGCATAACGGGCTATATTTTTGAAAGAAATAACTTATGGATTTGAAGTCAACAGTCAGTTAAAAATCGCCCGTCTCCCCCTTTTCCCGATGAATGCAAAACCTTAGATATAAAAACGAAAAAGTGCATACGATCCCTAAAACATATAGACACCCTTTGGAAATATCTCTCTCTACATTTGTGCATTTTTCATTTCCATTTTAGAAGTACACTTTTTTCTTAAATCAGAACATTGAGTTTTCACTCCCCCTTCATCCCATAAACCAAAAAGGCAGAAAAGATCACAACAAAAGAAAATTTTTATAGTTGATGTGTGGAAAATATTTAAAATAATAACTAATGTAAATAAAGAATATCTATTCACACACCACAAATGAACACAAAAGTTTTGTTATCCAAGTTGTGGAAATTTCATTAGTCCAACCCTGTTAAGCTTGGAATTTTACATGAAGGAGATTTTTTCTACACATGTTTTAAAAACGGATATGCATGCTTGAAACATGTTAAAGATTCAAATGACCTATGGATCCAAAGCTTTTAAAGAGAATAACAAACGCTCATTAAATTCTCATGTGAACGTTCGGTGGCATATTTACCCGAGTCTAACAAGTCATTATTTTGCCCATTTTCAAAAATTCTATCTAACAATCATAGATGATTGTAAAGTGATTTATCATGCGTAACGAGCTATATTTTTGTATGAAATGACTTAAAGATTGCAATTCAACACTCCATTAAAAATCCTCTACCACTAATTTTTCCCGACGATTGCAAAACCTGAGATATAAAAACTAAAAACAGCTTACAATCCCTAAAAATTACAGACACTCTTTGGAATTATCTCTCCCTAAAATTGTGTATTTTGCTTTTTCATTTTCGATGTACACTTTTTTCTTAAATCAAAACTTTGACATTTCGCTCTCCCTTCATCCCGATAACAACCAAGACAAAAAAACTTACAACAAAATGAAAATTTTATAGTTGATATGTGGAAAAAATTTACAACAATAAAAAATATAAATAAAGAAAATTTATTCACCCAACACAAATGAACCCAAAAGTTTTGTTATCCAAATTTGGGAAATTCCACTAGTTTAACCCTAATAGCTTGGAATTTTCCAAGAAAGAGATTTCATCCACACATGTTTAAAAATGGATATGCATGTTTGAAACACGTTAAAGATGCAAATGAGCTATGGATGCAAAGCTTTTAAAGAGAATAAAAAACGCTCATTAAATTCTCAAGTGAACTTGCGGTGGGATATTTACCCGAGTCAAACATGCCATTATTTTGCCCATTTTCAAAAAGCTGACATAATTAATCATAGATGATTGTAATATTATTAATCATGCATAACGGGCTATATTTTTGTATGTAATGACATATGGATTGCATTTCAACACTCAGTTAAAAATCCTCTGCAACCCATTTTTCCCGACGATTGCAAAACCTGAGATATAAAAACGAAAATGTGCTTACAATCCCTAAAAATTACAGGCACTCTTTGGAATTATCTCTCTCTACAAATGTGCATTGTGCATTTCCGTTTTAGATGTACACATTTTTCTTAAATCAAAACTTCAAGTTTTTCGCTCTCCCTTCATCCCGTAAACAAAAAAGGCAAATAGATCACATCAAAATGAAAATTTCATAGTTGATGTACGGAAAAAGTTTAAAACAATAAAAAAATAAATGAAGAAAATTTATTCACACACCACAAATTAACACAAAAGTTTTTTTATCCAAGTTTGGGAAATTTCACTAATCCAAAACTAATGTCTTGGAATTTTACATGAAGGAGATTTTTTCTACACATGTTTTAAAAATGGATATGCATGCTAGAAACATGTTAAAGATTCAAATGACCTACGGATCCAAAGATTTTAAAGAGTAACAAACGCTCATTAAATTCTCAAGTGAACGTACGGTGGGATATTTGCCCGAGTCAAACAAGCCATTATTTTGCCCATATTCAAAAAGTTGAGCTAACAATCATAGATGATTGTAAAGTGATTCGTCATGTGTAACGGGCTATATTTTTGTAAGAAATGACTTATGCATTTGAAGTCAACACTCAGTTAAAATTCGCCCGCCTCCCCCGTTTCCCGACGATTGCAAAACCTTAGATATAAAAATGAAAAAGTGCATACGATCCCTAAAACATACAGACACTCTTTGGAAATATCTCTCTCTACATTTGTGCATTGTGCATTTCCATTTTAGATGTACACTTTTTTCCTAAATCAGAACTTTGAGTTTTCGTTCCCCTTTCATCCCGTAAACAATAAAGGCAGAAAAGATCACAACAGAAGAAAATTTTTATAGTTGATGTGTAGAAAATATTTAAAATAATAACTAATATAAATAATAAATATCTATTCACACACCACAAATGAACACAAAAGTTTTGTTATCCAGGTTTGGGAAATTCCATTAGTCCAACCCTATTAAGCTTGGAATTTTACATGAAGGAGATTTTTTCTACACAAGTTTCAAAAATGGATATGCATGCTTGAAACATGTTAAAGATTCAAATGACCTATGGATCCAAAGCTGTTAAAGAGAATAACAAACGCTCATTAAATTATCAAGTGAACGTGCGGTGGGATATTTACCAGAGTCTAACAAGTCATTATTTTGCCCATTTTCAAAAATTTGATCTAACAATCATAGATGATTGTAAAGTGATTTATCATGCGTAACGGGCTATATTTTTGTATTGAATGACTTATGGATTGCAATTCAACACTCAGTTAAAAATCCTCTGCCACCAATTTTTCCCGACGATTGGAAAACCTGCGATATAAAAACTAAAAAGAGCTTACTATCCATAAAAATTACAGACACTCTTTGGAATTATCTCTCCCTACAATTGTGCATTGTGCATTTCCATTTTAGATGTACACGTTTTTCTTAAATCAAAACTTTGACTTTTCACTCTCCCTTGATCCCGAAAACAAAAAAGGCAAAAAAGCTTACAACTAAATGAAAATTTTATAGTTGATGTATGGAAAAAATTTAAAACAAAAAAAAATATAAATAAAGAAAATTTATTCACCCAACACAAACGAACACAAAAGTTTTGTCATCAAATTTTTGGAAATTCCACTAGTTTAACCCTAATAGCTTGGAATTTTGCAAGAAAGATATTTCATCCACACATGTTTTAAAAATGAATATGCATGTTTGAAACATGTTAAAGATGCAAATGAGCTATAGATGCAAAGCTTTTAAAGAGAATAAAAAACGCTCATTAAATTCTCAACTGAACTTGCGGTGGGATATTTACCCGAGTCAAACATGCCATTATTTTGCCCTTTTGCAAAATGCTGACATAATTAATCATAGATGATTGTAATGTGATTTATCATGCGTAACGGGCTATATTTTTGTATGAAATGAATTATGGATTGCAATTCAACACTCAGTTAAAAATCCTCTGCAACCCATATTTCCCGACGATTGCAAAACCTGAGGTATAACAACGAAAAGGTGCTTACAATCCCTAACAATTACAGGCACTCTTTGGAATTATCTCTCTCTACATATGTGCAAATTTCATTTCCGTTTTAGATGTACACATTTTTCTTAAATCAAAACTTTGAGTTTTTTGCGCTCCCTTCATCCCGTAAACAAAAAAGGCAAATAGATCACAGCAAAATGAAGATTTCATAGTTGATGTACGAAAAAATTTTAAAACAATAAAAAAATTAAATGAAGAAAATTTATTCACACACCACAAATGAACACAATAGTTTTGTTATCCAAGTTTGGGAAATTCCACTAGTCCAAAACTAATATCTAGGAATTTTACATGAAGGAGATTTTTTCTACACATGTTTTAAAAATGGATATGCAGGCCAGAAACATGTTAAAGATTCAAATGACCTATGGATCCAAAGCTTTTAAAGAGAATAACAAATGCTCATTAAATTCTCAAGTGAACGTGCGGTGGGATATTTGCCCGAGTCAAACAAGCCATTATTTTGCCCATATTTGAAAAGTTGAGCTAACAATCATAGATGATTGTAAAATCATTTCTCATGCGTAACGGGCTTAATTTTTGTAAGAAATGACTTATGGATTTGAACTCAACACTCAGTTAAAAATCGCCCGCCTCCCCCGTTTCCCAACGATTGCAAAACCTTAGATATAAAAACGAAAAAGTGCATACGATCCCTAATACATACAGACACTCTTTGGAAATCTCTCTCTCTACATTTTTGCATTGTGCATTTCCATTTTAGATGTACACTTTTTTCTTGAATTAGAACTTTGAGTTTTCGCTCCCCTTCATCCCATAAACAAAAAAAGCAAAAAAGATCACAACAAAAGAAAAATTTATAGTTGATGTGTGGAAAATATTTAAAATAATAACTAATGTAAATAAAAAATATCTATTCACACACCATAAATGAACACAAAAGTTTTGTTATCCAAGTTTGGGAAATTCCATTAGTCCAATCCTATGAAGCTTGAAATTTTACATGAAGGACATTTTTTCTACACATGTTTTAAAAATGGATATGCATGCTTGAAACATGTTAAAGATTCAAATGACCTATGGATCCAAAGCTTTTAAAGAGAATAACAAATGCTCATTAAATTCTCAAGTGAACGTGCGGTGGGATTTTTACCTGAGTCTAACAAGTCATTATTTTGCCCATTTTCAAAAAGTTTGATCTAACAATCAGAGTTGATTGTAAAGTGATTTGTCATGCGTAACAGGCTATATTTTTGTATGAAATGACTTATGGAATGCAATTCAACACTCAGTTAAAAATCCTCCGCCACCAATTTTTTTGGACAATTGGAAACCTGAGATATGAAAACTAAAAAGAGCTTACAAT
Organism: Aristolochia californica; assembly: GCF_029961685.1. Taxonomy (NCBI): domain Eukaryota; kingdom Viridiplantae; phylum Streptophyta; class Magnoliopsida; order Piperales; family Aristolochiaceae; genus Aristolochia; species Aristolochia californica. Next base: position 15,363,536 of record NW_027182214.1, read on the forward strand.
CCCTAAAAATTAAAAACGCTCTTTGGAATGATCTCTCCCTACAATTGGGCATTGTGCTTTTCCATTTTAGATGTGCACTTTTTTCTTAAATTAAAAGTTCGACTTTTCGCTTTCCCTTCATCCCGAAAACAAACAAGGCAAAAAGCTTACAAAAAAATGATGTGTGGAAAAAATTTAAAACAATAACAAATATATATAAAGAAAATTTATTCACCCAACACAAATGAACACAAAAGTTTTGTTATCCAATTTGGAAAATTCCACTAGTTTAACCCGAATAGCTTGGAATTTCGCAAGAAAGAGATTTCATCCACACATGTTTTAAAAATGGATATGCATGCTTGAAACATGTTAAAGAAGCAAATCAGCTATGGATGCAAAGCTTTTAAAGAGAATAACAAACGGTCATTAAATTCTGTAGTGAACTTTCGGTGCGATATTTACCCGAGTCAAACATGCCATTATTTTGCCCATTTGCAAAAAGCTGCATTAATAATCATAGATGATTGTAATGTGATTTATCATGCATAACGAGCTATATTTTTGTATGAAATGACTTATGGATTGAAATGCAACACTCAATTAAAAATCCTCTGCAACCCATTTTTCCCGACGATTGCAAAACCTGAGATATAAAGACGAAAAAGTGCTTACAATCCCTAATAATTACAGGCATTCTTTGGAATTATCTCTCTCTACATATGTGCATTGTGCATTTCCGTTTTAGATATACACATTTTTCTTAAATCAAAACTTCGAGTTTTTAGCTCTCCCTTCATCCTGTAAACAAAAAAGGTAAATAGATTAGAGCAAAATGAAAATTTCATAGTTGATGTACGGAAAAAGTTTAAAATAATAAAAAAATTAAATGAAGAAAATTTATTCACACACCAAAAATGAACACAAAAGTTTTGTTATCCAAGTTTGGGAAATTCCACTAGTCCAAAACTAATATCTTGGAATTTTACATGAAGAAGATTTTTTCTACACATGTTTTAAAAATGGATATGCATGCCAGAAACATGTTAAAGATTCAAATGACCTATGGATCCAAAGCTTTTAAAGAGAATAACAAACACTCATTAAATTCTCATGTGAACGTGCGGTGGGATATTTGCCCGAGTCAAACAAGCCATTATTTTGCCCATATTCAAAAAGTTGAGCTAACAATCATAGGTGATTGTAAAGTGATTTGTCATGCGTAACGGGCTATATTTTTGTAAGAAATGACTTACGGATTTGAAGTCAACACTCAGTTAAAAATCGCTCGCCTCCCCCGTTTCCCGACGATTGCAAAACCTTAGATATAAAAACGAAAGAGTGCATACGATCCCTAAAATATACACACACTCTTTGGAAATATCTCTCTCTACATTTGTGCATTGTGCATTTCAATTTTAGATGTACACTTTTTAATTAAATCAGAACTTTGAGTTTTCGCTCCTCCCTTCACCCCGTAAACAAAAAAGGAAAAAAATACCACAACAAAATAAAAAAATTTATAGTTGATGTGTGGAAAATATTTAAAATAATAACTAATGTAAATATAAAATATCTATTCACACACCACAAATGACCACAAAAGTTTTGTTATCCAAGTTTGGGAAATTCTATTAGTCCAACGCTGACATAATTAATCATAGATGATTGTAATGTGATTGATCTTGCGTAACGGGCTATATTTTTGTATGAAATGACTTATGGATTGCAATTCAAGACTCAGTTAAAAATCCTCTACAACCCATATTTCCCGACGATTGCAAAACCTGAGATATAAAAACAAAAAAGATTTTACAATCCCTAAAAATTACAGACACTCTTTGGAGTTATCACTCCCTACAATTGCGCATTGTTCTTTTCCATTTTAGATGTACACTTTTTTCTTAAATCAAAACTTTGACTTTTCGCTCTCCCTTCATCCTGAAAACAAAAAAGGCAAAAAAGCTTACAACAAAATGAAAATATTATAGTTGATATATGGAAAAAATTTAAAACATAAAAAAATATAAATAAATAAAATTTATTCACCCAACACAAATGAACACAAAAGTTTTGTCATCCAATTTTTGGAAATTCCACTAGTTTAACCCTGATAGCTTGGAATTTTGCAAGAAAGAGATTTCATCCACTCATGTTTTAAAAATGGATATGCATGTTTGAAACATGTTAAAGGTGCAAATGAGCTATATATGAAAAGATTTTAAAGAGAATAACAAACGCTCATTAAATTCTCAAGTGAACTTGCGGCGAGATATTTACCCGAGTCAAACATGCCATTATTTTGCCCATTTGCAAAACGCTGACATAATTAATCATAGATAATGGCAATGTGATTTATCTTGCGTAACGGGCTATATTTTTGTATGAAATGACTTATGGATTGCAATTCAACACTCAGTTAAAAATCCTCTGTAACCCATATTTCCCGACGATTGCAAAACCTGAGATATAAAAACGAAAAGGTGCTTACAATCCCTAAAAATTACATGAACTCCTTGGAATTACCTCTCTCTACATATGTGCAAATTGCATTTCTGTTTTAGATGTACTCATTTTTCTTAAATCAAAACTTCAAGTTTTTCATGCTCCCTTCATTCCGTAAAAAAAAAGGCAAATAGATCACAGCAAAATGAAAATTTCATAGTTGATATACGGAAAAAGTTTAAAACAAAAAAAAAAGTAAATGAAGAAAATTTATTCACACACCACAAATGAACACAATAGTTTTGTTATCCAAGTTTGGGAAATTCCACTAGTCCAAAACTAATATCAAGGAATTTTACATGAAGGAGATTTTTTCTACACATGTTTTAAAAATGGATATGCATGCCAGAAACATGTTAAAGATTCAAATGACCTATGGATGCAAAGCTTTTAAAGGGAATAACAAACACTAATTAAATTCTCAAGTGAACTTGCAGTAGGATATTTACTCGAGTCAAACATGCCATTATTTTGCCCATTTGCAAAACGCTGATATAATTAATCATAGATGATTTTAGTGTGATTTATCATGCGTAACGGGCTATATTTTCTAACGAAATGACTTATGGATTGCAATTCAACACTCAGTTAAAAATCCTCCGCAACCCATTTTTCCCGACGATTGCACAACCTGAGATATAAAAACGAAAAGGTGCTTACAATCCCTAAAAATTACAGGCACTCTTTGGAATTATCTCTCTCTACATTTCTGCATTGTGCATTTCCGTTTTAGATGTACACATTTTTCTTAAATCAAAACTTCGAGTTTTTCGCTCTCCCTTCATCCCGTAAACAAAAAAGGCAAATAGATCACAGCGAAATGAAAATTTCAAAGTTGATGTATGGAAAAAGTTTAAAACAAGAAAAAAAGTAAATGAAGAAAATTTATTCACACACCACAAATGAACACAAAATTTTTGTTACCCAAGTTTGGGAAATTCCACCAGTCCAAAACTAATATCTTGGAATTTTACATGAAGGAGATTTTTTCTGCACATGTTTTAAAAATGGATATGTATGCCAGAAACATGTGTTAAAGATTCAAATGATCTATGGATCCAAACCTTTTAAAGAGAATAACAAACGCTCATTAAATTCTCAAGTGAACATGCAGTGGGATATTTGCCAGAGTCAAACAAGCCATTATTTTGCCCATATTCAAAAATTTGAGCTAACAATCATAGATGATTGTAAAGTTATTTGTCATGCGTAACGGGCTATATTTTTGCAAGAAATGACTTAAGGATTGGAAGTCAACACTCAGTTAAAATTCGCCCGCCTCCCTCGTTTCCCGACGATTGCAAAACCTTAGATATAAAAACGAAAAATGCATACGATCCCTTAAACATACAGACACTCTTTGGAAATATCTCTCTCCACATTTGTGCATTGTGCATTTCCATTTTAGATGTACACTTTTTTCTTAAATCAGAACTTTGAGTTTTCGTTCCCCCTTCATCCCGTAAACAAAAAAGGCAGAAAAGATCACAACAAGATAAAAATTTTATAGTTGATATGTGGAAAATATTTAAAATAATAACTAATATAAATAAAAAATATCTATTCACACACCACAAATGAACACAAAAGTTTTGTTATCCAAGTATGGGAAATTCCATTAGTCCAACCCTATTAAGCTTGAAATTTTACATGAAGGAGATTTTTTCTACACAAGCTTCAAAAATGGATATGCATGCTTCAAACATGTTAGAGATTCAAATGACCTATGGATCCAAAGCTTTTAAAGAGAATAACAAACGCTCATTAAATTCTCAAGTGAACGTGCGGTGGGATATTTACCCGAGTCTAACAAGTCATTATTTTGCCCATTTTCAAAAATTTGATCTAACAATCATAGATGATTGTAAAGTGATTTATCATGCATAACGGGTTATATTTTTGTATGAAATGACTTATGGATTGCAATTCAACACTCAGTTAAAAATCCTCTGCCACCAATTTTTCCCGACGATTGCAAAACCTGAGATATAAAAACTAAAAAATCTTACAATCCCTAAAAATTACAGACACTCTTTGGAGTTATCACTCCCTACAATTGTGCATTGTGCTTTTCCATTTTAGATGTACGCTTTTTTCTTAAATCAAAACTTTGACTTTTCGCTCTCCCTTCATCCCGAAAACAAAAAAGGCAAAAAAGCTTACAACAAAATGAAAATATTATAGTTGATATATGAAAAAAATTTAAAACAAAAAAAATATAAATAAAGAAAATTTATTCGCCCAACACAATTGAACACAAAAGTTTTGTCAGCCAATTTTTGGAAATTCCACTAGTTTAACCCTGATAGCTTGGAATTTTGCAAGAAGAGATTTCATCCACACATGTTTCAAAAATGGATATGCATGTTTGAAACATGTTAAAGATGCAAATGAGCTATAGATGCAAAGCTTTTAAAGAGAATAATAAACGCTCATTAAATTCTCAAGTGAACTTACGGCGGGATATTTACCCGAGTCAAACATGCCTTTATTTTGCTCATTTGCAAAACGCTGACATAATTAATCATAGATGATGGTAATTTGATTTATCTTGCGTAACGGGCTATATTTTGTATGAAATGACTTATGGATTGCAATTCAACACTCAGTTAAAAATCCTCCGCAACCCATTTTTCCCGACGATTGCAAAACCTGAGATATAAAAACGAAAAGGTGCTTACAATCCCTAAAAATTACATGAACTCCTTGGAATTACCTCTCTCTACATATGTGCAAATTGCATTTCTGTTTTAGATGTACTCATTTTTCTTAAATCAAAACTTCAAGTTTTTCATGCTCCCTTCATTCCGTAAAAAAAAAGGCAAATAGATCACAGCAAAATAAAAATTTCATAGTTGATATAAGGAAAAAGTTTAAAACAATAAAAAAAGTCAATGAAGAAAATTTATTCACACACCACAAATGAAGACAATAGTTTTGTTATCCAAGTTTGCGAAATTCCACTAGTCCAAAACTAATATCTTGGAATTTTACATGAAGGAGATTTTTTCTACACATGTTTTAAAAATGGATATGCATGCCAGAAACATGTTAAAGATTCAAATGACCTATGGATCGAAAGCTTTTAAAGAGAATAACAAAAACTCATTAAATTCTCAAGTGAACGTGCGGTGGGATATTTGCCAGAGTCAAACAAACCATTATTTTGCCCATATTCAAAAAGTTGAGCTAACAATCATAGATGATTGTAAAGTGATTTGTTATGCGTAACGGGCCATATTTTTGTAAGAAATGACTTATAGATTTGAACTCAACACTCAGTTAAAAATCACCCGCCTCCCCCGTTTCCCCTCAATTGCAAAACCATAGATATAAAAACAAAAACGTGCATACGATCCCTAAAACATACAGACACACTTTGGAAATATCTCTCTCTGCATTTTTTCATTGTGCATTTCCATTTTAGATGTACACTTTTTTCTTAAATCAGAACTTTGAGTTTTCATTCCCCCTTCATCCCGTAAACAAAAAAGGCAGAAAAGATCACAACAAAAGAAAAATTGTATAGTTGATGTGTGGAAAATATTTAAATTAATAACAAATGTAAATAAAAAATATCTATTCACACACCACAAATGAACACAAAAGTTTTGTTATCCAAGTTTGGGAAATTCCATTAGTCCAACCCTATTAAGCTTGGAATTTTACATGAAGGAGATTTTTTCTACACATGTTTTAAAAAGGGAAATGCATGTTTGAAACATGTTAAAGATTCAAATGACCTATGGATCCAAAGTTATTAAAGAGAATAACAAACGCTCAATAAATTCTCAAGTGAACGTGCGGTGGGATATTTACCGGAGTCTAACAAGTCATTATTTTGCCCATTTTCAAAAATTTTATCTAGCAATCATAGATGATTGTAAAGTGATTTATCATGCGTAAAGGGATATATTTTTGTATGAAATGACTTATGGATTGCAATTCAACACTCAGTTAAAAATTCTCTGCCACCAATTTTTCCCGACGATTGCAAAACCTGAGGAATAAAAACCAAAAAGAGTTTACAATCCCTAAAAATTACAGACACTCTTTGGAATTACCTCTCCCTACAATTGTGCATTGTGCCTTTCCATTTTAGATGTATACTTTTTTCTTAAATCCAAACTTTGAGTTTTCGCTCTCCCTTCATCCCGAAAACAAACGAGGCAAAAAAGCTTACAACAAAATGAAACTTTTATAGTTGATGTGTGGAAAAAATTTAAAACAATAACAAATATAAATACAGAAAATTTATTCACCCAACACAAATGGACACAAAAGTTTTGTTATCCAATTTTGGAAAATTCCACTAGTTCAACCCTAATAGCTTTTAATTTTGCAAAAAAGAGATTTCGTCCACACATGTTTTATAAATGGATATGCAAGCTTGAAACATGTTAAAGACACAAATGAGCTACGGATGCAAAGCTTTTAAAGAGAATAACAAACGCTCATTAAATTCTCAAGTGAACTTGCGGCGGGATATTTACCCGAGTCAAACATGCCATTATTTTGTCCATTTGCAAAAAGCTGACTTAATTAATCATAGATGATTGTAATGTGATTTATCATGCGTAACGGGCGATATTTTTGTGTGAAATGACTTATGGATTGCAATTCAACACTCAGTTAAAAATCCGCTGCCACCCATTTTTCCCGACGATTGCAAAACCTGAGATATAAAAACGAAAAGGTGCTTACAATCCCTAGAAATTACTTGCACTCCTTGGAATTACCTCTCTCTACATATGTGCAAATTGCATTTCCGTTTTAGATGTACACATTTTTATAAAATCAAAACTTCGAGTTTTTCGTGCTCCCTTCATTCCGTAAAAAAAAAAAAGGCAAGCAGATCACAGCAAAATGAAAATTTCATAGTTGATATACGAAAAAAGTTTAAAACAATAAAAAAAGTAAATGAAGAAAATTTATTCACACACCACAACTGAACACAATAGTTTTGTTATCCAAGTTTGCGAAATTCCACTAGTCCAAAACTAATATCTTGGAATTTTACATGAAGGAGATTTTTTCTACACATGTTTTAGAAATGGATATGCATGCCAGAAACATGTTAAAGATTCGAATGACCTATGGATCGAAAGCTTTTAAAGAGAATAACAAAAACTCATTAAATTCTCAACTGAACGTGTGGTGGGATATTTGCCTGAGTCAAACAAGCCATTATTTTGCCCATATTCAAAAAGTTGAGCTAACAGTCATAGATGATTGTAAAGTGATTTGTCATGTGTAACGGGCCATATTTTTGTAAGAAATGACTTATGGATTTGAACTCAACACTCAGTTAAAAATCACCCGCCTCCCCCGTTTCCCCACGATTGCAAAACCGTAGATATAAAAACGAAAAAGTGCATACGATCCCTAAAACATACAGACACACTTTGGAAATATCTCTCTCTGCATTTTTGCATTGTGCATTTCCATTTTAGATGTACACTTTTTTCTTAAATTAGAACTTTGAGTTTTCATTCCCCCTTCATCCCGTAAACAAAAAAGGCAGAAAAGATCACAACAAAAGAAAACTTGTATAGTTGATGTGTGGAAAATATTTAAATTAATAACAAATGTAAATAAAAAATATCTATTCACACACCACAAATGAACACAAAAGTTTTGTTATCTAAGTTTGGGAAATTCCATTAGTCCAACCCTATTAAGCTTGGAATTTTACATGAAGGAGATTTTTTTTACACATGTTTTAAAAATGGAAATGCATGCTTGAAACATGTTAAAGATTCAAATGACCTATGGATCCAAAGCTTTTAAAGAGAATAACAAATGCTCATTAAATTCTCAAGTGAACGTGCAGTGGGATATTTACCCGAGTCTAAAGAGTCATTATTTTGCCCATTTTCAAAAATTTGATCTAAAAATCATAGATGATTGTAAAGTGATTTATCATGTGTAATGGGCTATATTTTTTTATGAAATGACTTATGGATTGCAATTCAACACTCAGTTAAAAATCCTCTGCTACCAATTTTTCCCGACGATTAGAAAACCTGAGATATAAAAACTAAAAAGAGCTTACAATCCCTAAAAATTACAGACACTCTTTGGAATTATCTCTCCCTACAATTGTGCATTGTGCTCTTCCATTTTAGATGTACACTTTTTTCTTAAATCAAAACTTTGACTTTTCACGCTCCCTTCATCCCGAAAACAAACATGGCAAAAAGATTAGAACAAAATGAAAATTTTATAGTTGATGTATGGAAAAAATTTAAAACCATAACAAGTATAAATAAAGAAAATTTAATCACCCAACACAATTGAATACAAAAGTTTTGTTATCCTATTTTGGGAAATTCCACTAGTTTAACCCTAATAGCTTGGAATTTTGCAAGAAAGAGATTTCGTCCACACATGTTTTAAAAATGGATATGCATGTTTGATACATGTTAAAGGTGCTTTTAAAGAGAATAACAAACGCTCATTAAATTCTCAAGTGAACTTGCAGTGGGATATTTACCTTATTCAAACATGCCATTATTTTGCCCATTTGCAAAAAGCTGACATAATTAATCATAGATGATTGTAATATGATTTATCATGCATAACGGGCATTGTGCATTTGCCCATTTATCATGCATAACGGGCATTGTGCATTATTTTGCCCATTTGCCTTTGGAATTATCTCTCTCTACATCTGTCCATTGTGCATTTCTGTTTTAGATGTTTACACTTTTCTTAAAACAAAACTTCGAGTTTTTCGATCTCCCTTCATCCCGTAAATAAAAAAGGCAAATAAATCACAGCAAAATGAAAATTTTATAGTTGATGTAAGGAAAAATTTTAAAACAATAAAAAAAGTAAATGAAGAAAATTTATTCAGACACCACAAATGAACACAAAAGTTTTGTTATCCAAGTTTGGGAAATTCCACTAGTCCAAAACTAATATCTTGGAATTATACATGAAGGAGATTTTTTCTACACATGTTTTAAAAATGGATATGCATGCCAGAAACATGTTAAAGATTCAAATGACCTATGGATCCGAAGCTTTTAAAGAGAATAACAAACTCATTAAATTCTCAAGTGAACGTGCGGTGGGATATTTGCCTGAGTCAAACAAGCCATTATTTTGCCCATATCCAAAAAGTTGAGCTAACAATCATAGGTGATTGTAAGGTGATTTATCATGCGTAACGGGCTATATTTTTGTAAGAAATGACTTATGGATTGGTAGTCAACACTCAATTAAAAATCGCCCTCCTCCCCCGTTTCCCGACGATTGCAAAACCTTAGATATAAAAACGAAAAAGTGCATACGATCCCTAAAACTTACAGACACTCTTTGGAAATATCTCTCTCTACATTTGTGCATTGTGCATTTCCATTTTAGATGTACAATTTTTTCTTAAATCAGAACTTTGAGTTTCGCTCCGCCATCATCCCGTAAACAAAAAAGGCAAAAAAGATCACAACAAAATAAAAATTTTATAGTTGATGTGTGGAAAATATTTAAAATAATAACTAATGTAAACAAAAAATATCTATTCACAAACCACAAATGAACACAAAAGTTTTGTTATCCAAGTTTGGGAAATTCCATTAGTCCAACCCTATTAAGCTTGGAATTTTACATGAAGGAGATTTTTTCTACACATGTTTTAAAAATGGATATGCATGCTTGAAACATGTTAAAGATTCAAATGACCTATGGATCCGAAGCTTTTAAAGAGAATAACCAACGCTCATTAAATTCTGAAGTGAATGTGCGGTGGGATATTTACCCGAGTCTAACAAGTCATTATTTTGCCCATTTTCAAAAATTTGATCTAAATTTCATAGATGATTGTAAAGTGATTTATCATGCCTAACGGGCTATTTTTTTTGGTATGAAATGAGATATGGATTGCAATTCAACACTCAGTTAAAAATCCTCTGCCACCATTTTTTCCCGACGATTGCAAAATCTGGGATATAAAAACTAAAAAGAGCTTACAATCCATAAAAATTGCAGACACACTTTGGAATTATCTCTCCCTACAATTGTGCATTGTGCTTTTCCATTTTAGATGTACACTCTTTTCTTGAATCAAAACTTTGAGTTTTCGCCCTCCCTTCATCCCGAAAACAAACAAGGCAAAAAGCTTACAACAAAATGAAAATTTAGTAGTTGATGTATGGAAAAAATTTAAAACAATAACAAATATAAATAAATAAAATTTATTCACCAAACACAAATGAACACAAAAGTTTTGTTATCCAATTTTGGGAAATTCCACTAGTTTAACCGTAATAGCTTGGAATTTTGTAAGAAAGAGATTTCATCCACACATGTTTTAAAAATGGATATGCATGTTTGAAACGTGTTAAAGATGTGCATGAGCTATGGATGCAAAGCTTTTAAGTAGAAAACAAACGCTCATTAAATTGTCAAGTGAACTTGCGGTGGGATATTTACCCGAGTCAAACATGCCATTATTTTGCCCATTTGCAAAAAGCTGACAGAATTAAGCATAGATGATTGTAATGTGATTTATCAAATGTAACGGGCTATATTTTTGTACGAAATGACTTATGGATTGCAATTCAACACTCAGTTAAAAATCCACTGCCACCAATTTTTCCCGACGATTGCAAAACCTAAGATATAAAAACTTAAAAGAGCTTACAATCCCTAAATATTACAGACACTCTTTGGAATTATCTCTCCCTACAATTGTGCAGTGTGCTTTTCCATTTTAGATGTACACTCTTTTCTTAAATCAAAACTTTGACTTTTCGCTCTCCCTTCATCCCGAAAACGAACAAGGCAAAAAGCTTACAACAAAATGAAAATTTTATAGTTGATGTATGGTAAAAATTTAAAACAATAACAAATATAAATAAATAAAATTTATTCACCCAACACAAATGAACACAAAAGTTTTGTTATCCAATTTTGGGAAATTCCACTAGTTTAACCCTAATAGCTTAGAATTTTGCAAGAAAGAGATTTCATCCACACATGTTTTAAAAATGGATATGCATGTTTGAAACATGTTAAAGATGCAAATGAGCTATGGATGCAAAGCTTTTAAAGAGAATAACAAACGCTCATTACATTCTCAAGTGAACTTGCGGTGGGATATTTACCCGAGTCAAACATGCCATTATTTTGGCCATTTGCGAAAAGCTGACATAATTAATCATAGATGATTGTAATGTGATTTATCATGCGTAACGGGCTATTTTTTTTGTATGAAATGACTTATGGATTGCAATTCAACACTCAGTTAAAAATCCGCCGCAACCCATTTTTCCCGACGATTGCAAAACCTGAGATACAAAAACGAAAAGGTGCTTACAATCCCTAAAAATTACAGACACTCTTTGGAATTATCTCTCTCTACATATGTGTATTGTGCATTTCCATTTTAGATGTACACATTTTTAAAAAATCAAAACTTCGAGTTTTTTGCTCTCCCTTCATCCCGTAAACAAAAAAGGCAAATAGATTACAGCAAAATGAAAATTTCATAGTTGATGTACGGAAAAAGTTTAAAACAATAAAAAAAGAAAATGAAAAAAATTTATTCACACACCACAAATGAACACAAAAGTTTTGTTATCCAAGTTTCGGAAATTCCACTAGTCCAAAACTAATATCTTGGAATTTTACATGAAGAAGATTTTTTCTACACATGTTTTAAAAATGGATATGCATGCCAGAAACATGTTAATGATTCAAAAGACCTATGGATCCAAAGCTTTTAAAGAGAATAACCAATGCTCATTAAATTCTCAAGTGAACGTGCGGTGGGATATTTACCCGAGTCTAACAAATCATTATTTTGCCCATTTTCTAAAATTTGATCTTACAATCATAGTTGATTGTAAAGTGATTTATCATGCGTAACGGGCTATATTTTTGTATGAAATGACCTATGGATTGCAATTCAACACTTAGTTAAAAATCCTCTGCAACCAATTTTTCCCGATGATTGCGAAACCTGAGATATAAAAACTAAAAAGAGCTTACAATCCCTAAAGATTACAGACACTCTTTGGAATTATCTCTCCCTAAAATTGTGCATTGGGCTTTTCCATTTTAGATGTACACTCTTTTCTTAAATCAAAACTTTGACTTTTCGCTCTCCCTTCATCCCGAAAACAAACAAGGCAAAAAGCTTACAACAAAATGAAAATTTTATAGTTGATGTATGGAAAAAATTTAAAACAATAACAAATATAAATAAAGAAAATTTATTCACCCAACACAAATGAACACAAAAGTTTTGTTATCCAGTTTTGGGAAATTCCACTAGTTTAACCCTAATTGCATGGAATTTTGCAAGAAAGAGATTTCATCCACACATGTTTTAAAAAGGATATGCATGTTTGAAACACGTTAAAGAAGCAAATGAGCTATGGATGGAAAGCTTTTAAAGAGAATAACCAGCGCTCATTAAATTCTCAAGTGAACTTACGGTGGGATATTTACCCGAGTCAAACATGCCATTATTTTGCTCATTTGCAAAAATCTGACATAATTAATCATAGATGATTGTAAAGTGATTTATCATGCGTAACGGGCTATATTTTTGTACGAAATGACTTATGGATTGCAATTCAACACTCAGTTAAAAATCCACTGCCACCAATTGTTCCCGACGATTGCAAAACCTAAGATATAAAAACTAAAAAGAGCTTACAATCCTTAAAAATTACAGACACTCTTTGGAATTATCTCTCCCTACAATTGTGCATTGTGCTTTTCCATTTTAGATGTACACTCTTTTCTTAAATCAAAACTTTTCACTTTTCGCACTCCCTTCATCCCGAAAACAAACAAGGCAAAAAACTTACAACAAAATGAAAATTTTATAGTTGATGTATGGAAGAAATTTAAAACAATAACAAATATAAATAAAGAAAATTTATTGACCCAACACAAATGAACACAAAATTTTTGTTATCCAATTTTGGGAAATTCCACTAGTTTAACCCTAATAGCTTGGAATTTTGCAAGAAAGAGATTTCATCCACACATGTTTTAAAGGATATGCATGTTTGAAACATGTTAAAGATGCAAATGAGCTATGGATCCAAAGCTTTTAAAGAGAATAACAAACGCTCATTAAATTCTCAAGTGAACTTGCGGTGGGATATTTACCTGAGTCAAACATGCCATTATTTTGCCCATTTGCAAAAAGCTGACATAATTAATCATAGATGATTGTAATGTGATTTATCATGCGTAACGGGCTATATTTTGGTATGAAATGACTTAAGGATTGCAATTCAATACTCAGTTAAAAATCCTCCGCAAACCATTTTTCCCGACGATTGCAAAACCTGAGATATAAAAACGAAAAGGTGCTTACAATCCCTAAAAATTATAAAAACTCTTTGGAATTATCTCTCTCTACATATGTGCATTGTGCATTTCCATTTTAGATGTACACATTTTTCAAAAATTAAAACTTCGAATTTTTCGTGCTCCCTTCATCCCGTAAACAAAAAAGGCAAATAGATCACAACAAAATGAAAATTTCATAGTTGATGTACGGAAAATGTTTAAAACAATAAAAAATGTAAATGAAGAAAATTTATTCACACACCAAAAATGAACACAAAAAGTTTTGTTATCCAAGTTTCGGAAATTCCACTAGTCCAAAACTAATATCTTGGAATTTTACATGAAGGAGATTTTTTCTACATATTTTTTAAAAAAGGATATGCATGCCAGAAACATGTTCAAGATTCAAATGACCTATGGATCCAAAGCTTTTAAAGAGAATAACAAACGCTCATTAAATTCTCAAGTGAAAGTGCGGTGGGATATTTGCCCGAGTCAAACAAGCCATTATTTTGCCCATATTCAAAAAGTTGAGGTAACAATCATAGATGATTGTAAGGTGATTTGTCATGCGCAACGGGCTGTATTTTTGTAAGAAATGACTTATGGATTCGAAGTCACACTCAGTTAAAAATCGCCGGCCTCCCCTGTTTCCTGACCATTGCAAAACCGTAGATATAAAAACGAAAAAGTGCATACGATCCCTAAAACATAAAGACACTCTTTGGAATTATCTCTCTCTACATTTGTGCATTGTGCATTTCCATTTTAGATGTACACTTTTTTCTTAAATCAGAACTTTGAGTTCTCGCTCCCCCTTCATCCCGTAAACAAAAAAGGCAAAAAAACTCACAACAAAATAAAATTTTTATAGTTGATGTGTGAAAATTATTTAAAATAATAACTAATGTAAGTAAAAAATATCTATTCACACACCACAAATGAACACAAAATTTTTGTTATCCAATTTTGGGAAATTCCATTAGTCCAACCCTATTAAGCTTGGAATTTTACATGAAGGAGATTTTTTCTACACATGTTTAAAAAATGAATATGCATGCTTGAAACATGTTAAAGATTCAAATGACCTATGGATCCAAAGATTTTAAAGAGAATAACAAACGCTCATTAAATTTTCAAGTGAACGTGCAGTGGGATATTTACCCGAGTCTAACAAGTCGTTATTTTGCACTCTTTTCTTCAATCAAAACTTTGACTTTTCGCTGTCCCTTCAGCCCGAAAAAAAAAAACAAGGCAAAAAGTTTACAACAAAATGAAAATTTTGTTGTTGATGTATGGAAAAAAATTAAAACAATAACAAATATAAATAAAGAAAATTTATTAACCCAACACAAATGAACACAAAAGTTTTGTTATCCAATTTTGGGAAATTCCACTTATTTAACCCAAATAGCTTGGAATTTTGCAAGAAATAGATTACATCCACACATGTTTTAAAAATGGATATGCATGTTTGAAACATGTTAAAGATGCAAATGAGGTATGGATGCAAAGCTTTTAAAGAGAATAACGAACGCTCATTAAATTCTCAAGTGAACTTGCGGTGGGATATTTACCCGAGTCAAACATGCCATTATTTTGGCCATTTGCAAAAAACTGACATAATTAATCATTGATGATTGTAATGTGATTGCTATTAAACACTCAGTTAAAAATCCTCCGCAACCCAGTTTTCCCGACGATTGCAAAACCTGAGATATAAAAACGAAAAGATGCTTACAATCCCTAAAAATTACAGACACTCTTTGGAATTATCTCTTTCTACATATGTGCATTGTGCATTTCCGTTTTAGATGTACACATTTTTCTTAAATCAAAACTTCGATATTTTCGCTCTCCCTTCTTCCCGTAAACAAAAAAGGCAAATAGATCACAGCAAAATGAAAATTTCATAGTTGATGTGTGGAAAAAGTTTAAAACAATAAAAAATAAAATGAAGAAAATTTATTCACACACCAAAAATGAACGCAAAAGTTTTGTTATCCATGTTTGGGAAATACCACTAGTCCAAAACTAATATCTTGGAATTTTACATGAAGGAGATTTTTTCTACACATGTTTTAAAAATGGATATGCATGCCAGAAACATGTTAATGATTCAAATGACCTATGGATCCAAATCTTTTAAAGAGAATAACAAACGCTCATTAAATTCTCAAGTGAACGTGCGGTGGGATATTTGCCCAAGTCAAACAAGCCATTATTTTGCCCATATTCAAAAAGTTGAGCTAACAATCATAGATGATTGTAAAGTGATTTGTCATGCTTAATGGGCTATATTTTTGTATGAAATGACTTATGGATTTGAAGTCAACACTCAGCTAAAAATCGCCCTCCTCCCCCGTTTCCCGACGATGGCAAAACCTTAGATATAAGAACGAAAAAGTGCATACAATCCCTAAAACGTACAAACACTCTTTGAAAATATCTCTCTCTACATTTGTGCATTGTGCATTTCCATTTTAGATGTATACCTTTTTCTTAAATCAGAACTATGAGTTTTCGCTCCCCCTTAATCACGTAAAAAAAACGGCAAAAAAGATCACAACAAAATAAAAATTTTATAGCTGATGCGTGGAAAATATTTAAAATAATAACTAAGGTAAATAAAAAATATCTATTCACACACCACAAATGAACACAAAAGTTTTGTTATCCAATTTTGGGAAAATTCATTAGTCCAACCTTATTTAGCTTGGAATTTTACATGAAGGAGATTTTTTCTACACATGTTTTAAAAAAAGAAATGCATGCTTGAAACATGTTAATGATTCAAATGTCCTATTGATCCAATGCTTTTAAAGAGAATAACCAACGCTCATTAAATTCTCAAGTGAACGTGCGGTGGGATATTTGCCCGAGTCTAACAAGAAATTATTTTGCTCATATTCAAAAATTTGAGCTAACAATCATAGATGATTATAAAGTGATTTGTCATGCGTAACGGGCTATATTTTTGTAAGAAATGACTTATGGATTTGGAGTCAACACTCAGTTAAAAATCGCCCGCCTCCCCCGTTTCCCGACGATTACAAAACCATAGATATAAAAACGAAAAAGTGCATACGATCCCTAAAACATACATACACTTTTTGGAAATATCTCTCTCTACATTTGTGCATTGTGCATTTTCATTTTAGATGTATACTTTTTTCTTAAATCAGAACTTTGAGTTTTCGCTCCCCCTTCATCCAGTAAAAAAAAAGGCAAAAAAAATCACAACAAAATAAAAATTTTATATTTGATGTGTGGAAAATATTTAAAATAATAACTAATGTAAATAACAAATATATATTCACACACCACAAATGAACACAAAAGTTTTGTTATCCACATTTGGGAAATTCCATTAGTCCAACCCTATTAAGCTTGGAATTTTACATGAAGGAGATTTTTTCTACACATGTTTTAAAAATGGATATGCATGCTTGAAACATGTTAAAGATTCAAATGACATATGGACCCAAATCTTATAAAGAGAATAACAAACACTCATTAAATTCTCAAGTGAACGTGCGGTGGAATATTTAGCCGAGTCTAACAAGTCATTATTTTGACCATTTTCAAAAATTTGATCTAACAATCATAGATGATTGTAAAGTGATTGATCATGCGTAACGGGCTATATTTTTGTATGAAATGTCTTATGGATTACAATTCAACACTCAGTTAAAAATCCTCTGCCACCAATTTATCCCGACGATTGCAAAACCTGAGATATAAAAACTAAAAAGAGCTTACAATCTCTAAAAATTACAAACACTCTTTGGAATGATCTATCCCTACAATTTTGCATTTTGCTTTTTCATTTTAGATGTACACTCTTTAAATAAAAAATTGGACTTTTCGCTCTCCCTTCATCCCGAAAAGAAACAAGGCAAAAAACTTGCAAGAAAATGAAAATTTTATAGTTGATGTATAGAAAAAATTTAAAACAATAACAAATATAAATAAAGAAAATTTATTCACCCAACACAAATGAACACAAAATTTTTGTTTTCCAAAATTTAGGAATTTCCACTAGTTTAACACTAATAACTTGGAATTTTGCAAGAAAGAGATTTCATCCACACATGTTTTAAAAGTGGATATGCATGTTTGAAACATGTTAAAGATGCAAATGAGCTATTGATTCAGAGCTTTTAAAGAGAATATCAAACGCTCATTAAATTCTCAAGTGAACTTGCGGTGGGATATTTACCCGAGTCAAACATGACATTATTTTGCCCATTTGCAAGACGCTGACAGAATTAATCATAGATGATTGTAAAGTGATTTATCATGCATAACAGGCTATATTTTATTATGAAATGACTTATGGATTGCAATTCAACACTCAGTTAAAAATCCTCTGCCACCAATTTTTCTCGACGTTTGTAAAACCTGTGATATAAAAATTAAACAGAGCTTACAATCCCTAAAAATTACAAACACTTTTTGGAATTATCTCTCCCTAAAATTGTGCATTGTGATTTTCCGTTTTAGATGTACACTCTTTTCTTAAATCAAAACTTTGACTTTTCACTCTCCCTTCATCCCGAAAACATACAAGGCAAAAATCTTACAACAAATTGAAAATTTTATAGTTGATGTATGGAAAAAATTTAAAACAATAACAAATATAAATAAAGAAAATTTATTCACCCAACACAAATGAACACCAAAGTTTTGTAATCCAATTTTGGGAAATTCCACTAGTTTTACCCTAATAGCTTGGAATTTTGCAAGAAAGAGATTTCGTCCACACATGTTTTAAAAAGGGATAAGCATGTTTGAAACATGTTAAAGATGCAAATGAGCTATGGATGCAAAGTTTTTAAAGAGAATAACAAACGCTCAATAAATTCTCAAGTGAACTTGCGGTGGGATATTTACCCGAGTCAAACATGCCATTATTTTGCCCATTTGAAAAAAGCTGACATAATTAATCATAGATGATTGTAATGTGATTTATCATGCGTAACGGGCTATATTTTTGTATGAAATGACTTATGGATTGCAATTCAACACTCAGTTAAAAATCCTCCGCAACCCATTTTTCCCGACGATTGCAAAACCTCAGATCTAAAAAGGAAAAGGTGCTTACAATGCCTAAAAATTACAGACAATCTTTGGAATTATCTTTCTCTACATATGTGCATTGTGCATTTCCATTTTTGATGTACACATTTTTCTTAAATCAAAACTTCGAGTTTTTCGCTCTCCCTTCATCCCGTAAACAAAAAAGGCAAAAAGACCACATCAAAATGAAAATTTCATAGTTGATGTACGGAAAAAATTTAAAACAATAAAAAAATTAAATGAAGAAAATTTATTCACCCTCCACAAATGAACACAAAATTTTTGTTATCCAAGTTTGGGAAATTCCACTAGTCCAAAACTAATATCTTGGAATTTTACATGAAGGAGATATTTTCTACACATGTTTTAAAAATTGATATGCATGCCAGAAACATGTTAAAGATTCAAATGACCTATGGATCCAAAGCTTTTAAAGAGAATAACAAACGCTCATTAAATTCTCAAGTGAACGTGCGGTGGGATATTTGGCCGAGTCAAACAAGCCATTATTTTACCCATATTCCAAAAGTTGAGCTAACAATCATAGATGATTGTAAAGTGACTTGTCATGCGTAACGGGCTATTTTTTTCTAAGAAATGACTTATGGATTTGAAGTCATCACTCAGTTAAAAATCGCCCGCCTCCCCCATTTCCCAACGATTGCAAAACCTTAGATATAAAAACTAAAAAGTGCATACGTTCCCAAAAACATACAGACACTCTTTGGAAATATCTCTCTCTACATTTGTGCGTTGTGCATTTCCATTTTAGATGTACACTTTTTTCTTAAATCAGAACTTTGAGTTTTCGCTCCTCCTTCATCCCGTAAATTAAAAAGGCAAAAAAGATCACAACAAAATAAAAATTTTATAATTGATGTGTGAAAAATATTTAAAATAATAACTAATGTAAATAAAAAATATCTATTCACACACCACAAATGAACACAAAAGTTTTGTTATCCAAGTTTGGGAAATTCCATTAGTCGAACCCTATTAAGCTTGGAATTTTACATGAAGGAGATTTTTTGTAGACATGTTTTAAAAATGGATATGCATGCTTGAAACATGTTAAAGGTTCAAATGACCTATGGATCCCAAGCTTTTAAAGAGAATAACAAACGATCATTAAATTCTCAAGTGAACGTGCGGTGGGATATTTACCTGAGCTAACAAGTCTTTATTTCGCCTATTTTCAAAAAATTGATCTAACAATCATAGATGACTGTAAAGTGATTTATCATGTGTAACGGGCTATATTTTCTTATGAAATGTCATATGGATTGCAATTCAACACTCAGTTAAAAATCTTTTACCACCAATTTTTCCCGATGATTGCAAAACCTGAGATATAAAAACTAAAAAGAGCTTACAATCCCTAAAAATTATAGACACTCTTTGGAATTATCTCTCCCTGCAATTGTGCATTGTGCTTTTCCATTTTAGAAGTACACACTTTTCTTAAATCAAAACTTTGACTTTTCACTCTCCCTTCTTCCCGAAAACAAACAAAGCAAAAAGCTTACAACAAAATGAAAATTTTATAGTTGATGTATGGAAAAAATTTAAAACAATAACAAATATAAATAAATAAAATTTATTCACCCAACACAAATGAACACAAAAGTTTTGTTATCCAATTTTGGGAAATTCCACTAGTTTAACCCTAATAGCTTCGAATTTTGCAAGAAAGAGATTTCGTCCACATATGTTTTAAAAATGGATATGCATGTTTGAAACATGTTAAAGATGCAAATGAGCTAAGGATGTGAAACTTTTAAAGAGACTAACAAATTCACATTAAATTCTCAAGTGAACTTGCGGTGGGATATTTACCTAAGTCAAACATGCTATTATTTTGCCCATTTGCAAAAAGCTGACAAAATTAATCATAGATGATTGTAATGTGATATATCATGTGTAACGGGTTATATTTTTGTATGAAATGACTTATGGATTGCAATTAAACACTCAGTTAAAATTCCTCCGCAACCCATTTTTCCTGACGATTGCAAAACTTGAGATATAAAAACAAAAAGGTGCTTACAATCCCTAAAAATTACAGACACTCTTTGGAATTATCTCTCTCTACATATGTGCAATGTGCATTTCCATTTTAGATGTACACATTTTTCTTAAATCAAAACTTCAAGTTTTTCGCTCTCCCTTGATCCGTAAACAAAAAAGGCAAATAGATCACCTCAAAACGAAAATTTCATAGTAGATGTACGGAAAAAGTTTAAAACAATAAAAAAAATAAATGAAGAAAATTTATTCACACACCACAAATGAACAGAAAAGTTTTGTTATCCTAGTTTGGGAAATTCCACTAGTCCAAAACTAATATCTTGGAATTTTACATGAAGGAGGATTTTTCTACACATGTTTTAAAAATGGATATGCATGCCAGAAACATGTTAAAGATTCAAATGACCTATGGATCCAAAGCTTTTAAAGAGAATAACAAACGCTCATTAAATTCTCAAGTGAACGTGCGGTGGGATATTTGCCCGATTCATACAAGCCATTATTTTGCCCGTATTCAAAAAGTTGAGCGAACAATCAGAGATGATTGTAAAGTGATTTGTCATGCGTAACGGGCTATTTTTTTGTGAGAAATGACTTATGGATTGGAAGTCATCACACAATTAAAAATCGCCCGCCTCCCCCGTTTCCCAACGATTGCAAAACCTTAGATCTAAAAACGAAAAAGTGCATACGATCCCTAAAACATACAGACACTCTTTGAAAATATCTCTCTCTACTTTGTGCATTGTGCATTTCCATTTTAGATGTACACTTTTTTCTTAAATCAGAACTTTGAGTTTTCGCTCCCCCTTCATCCCGTAAACAAAAAAGGCAAAAAAGATCACAACAAAATAAAAATTTTATAGTTGATGTGTGAAAAATATTTAAAATAATAACTAATGTAAATAAAAAATATCTATTCACACACCACAAATGAACACAAAAGTTTTGTTATCCAAGTTTGGGAAATTCCATTAGTCCAACCCTATTAAGCTTGGAATTTAACATGAAGGAGATTTTTTCTACACATGTTTTAAAAATGGATATGCGTGCTTGAAACATGTTAAAGATTCAAATGACCTATGGATCCAAAGCTTTTAAAGAGAATAACAAACGCTCATTAAATTCTCAAGTGAACGTGCGGTGGGATATTTGCCCGAGTCTAACAAGTCATTGTTTTGCCCATTTTCAAAAATTTGATCTAACAATCATAGATGAATGTAAAGTGATTTATCATGCGTAACGTGCTATATTTTTGTATGAAATGACTTATGGATTGCAATTCAACACTCAGTTAAAAATTCTCTGCCACCAATTTTTCCCGACGATTGCAAAACCTGAGATATAAAAACTAAAAAGAGCTTACAGTCCCTAAAAATTATAGACACTCTTTGAAATTATCTCTCCCTACAATATTCCATTGTGCTTTTCCATTTTAGATGTACACACTTTTCTTAAATCAAAACTTTTACTTTTCGCTCTCCCTTCATCCCGAAAACAAACAAGGCAAAAAGCTTACAACAAAATGAAAATTATATAGTTCAAGTATGGAAAAAATTTTAAACAATAAAAAATATAAATAAATAAAATTTATTCACCCAACACAAATGAACACAAAAGTTTTGTTATCCAATTTTGGGAAATTCCACTAGTTTAACCCTAATAGCTTGGAATTTTGCAAGAAAGAGATTTCATCCACACATGTTTTAAAAATGGATATGCATGTTTGAAACATGTTAAAGATGCAAATGAGCTATGGATGCAAAACTTTTAAAGAGAATAACAAGCGCTCATTAAATTCACAAGTGAACTTACGGTGGGATATTTACCCGAGTCAAATATGCCATTATTTTGCCCATTTGCAAAAAGCTGATATAATTAATCGTAGATAATTGTAATGTGAGTTATCATGCATAACGGGCTATATTTTTGTATGAAATCACTTATGGATTGCAATTCAACACTCAGTTAAAAATCCTCTGCAACCCATATTTCTTGACGATTGCAAAACCTGAGATATAAACAAAAAGGTGCTTACAATCCCTAAAAATTACAGACAGTCTTTGGAATTATCTCTCTCTACATATGTGCATTGTGCATTTCCGTTTTAGATGTAAACATTTTTCTTAAATCAAAATTTTGAGTTTTTCGCTCTCCCTTCATCCCGTAAACAAAAAAGGCAAAGAGATCACATCAAAATGAAAATTTCATAGTTGATGTTCGGAAAAATTTTAAAACAATACAAAAAGCAAATGAAGAAAATCTATTCACACACCAGAAATGAACACAAAAGTTTTGTTATCCAAGTTTGGGAAATTCCATTAGTCCAACCCTATTAAGCTTGGAATTTTACATGAAGGAGATTTTTTCTACACATGTTTTAAAAATGGATATGCATGGCAGAAACATGTTAAAGATTCAAATGACCTATGGATCCAAAGCTTTTAAAGAGAAAAACAAATGCTCATTAAATTCTTAACTGAACGTGCGGTGGGATATTTGCCCGAGTCAAACATGCCATTATTTTCCCATATTCAAAAAGTTGAGCTAACAATCATAGATGATTGTAAAGTGATTCGTGATGCGTAACGGGCTATATTTTTGTATGAAATGACTTATGGATTTGAAGTCAACACTCAGTTCAAAATCGCCCGCCTCCCCCATTTCCAGACGATTGCAAAACCTTAGATATAAAAACAAAAAAGTGCATACGATCCCTAAAAAATAAAGACACTCTTTGGAAATATCTCTCTTTACATTTTTGCATTGTGTATTTCCATTTTAGATGTACACTTTTTTCTTAAATCAGAACTTTAAGTTTTTGCTCCCCCTTCATCCCGTAAACAAAAAAGGCTAAAAAGATCACAACAAAATAAAAATTTTATAGTAGATGTTTGAAAAATATTTAAAATAATAACTAATGTAA
The DNA here is from genome assembly GCF_029961685.1 of Aristolochia californica. NCBI lineage: Eukaryota > Viridiplantae > Streptophyta > Magnoliopsida > Piperales > Aristolochiaceae > Aristolochia > Aristolochia californica. Next base: position 15,387,372 of record NW_027182214.1, read on the forward strand.
ATAACGAATATCTATTCACACACCACAAATGAACACAAAAGTTTTGTTATCCAAGTTTGGGAAATTCCATTAGTCCAACCCTATTAAGCTTGGAATTTTACATGAAGGAGATTTTTTCTACACATGTTTTAAAAATGGATATTCATGCTTGAAACATGTTAAAGATTCAAATGACCTATGGATCCAAAGTTTTTAAAGAGAATAACAAACCCTCATTAAATTCTCAAGTGAACGTGCGGTGGGATATTTACCCGAGTCTAACAAGTCATTGTTTTGCCCATTTTTAAAAATTTGTTCTAACAATCATAGATGATTGTAAAGTGATTTATCATGCGTAACGGGCTATATTTTTTTATGAAATGACTTATGGATTGCAATTCAACACTCAGTTAAAAATCCTCTGCCACCAATTTTTCCCGATGATTGCAAAACCAGAGATATAAAAACTAAAAAGAGCTTACAATCCCTAAAAATTAAAGACAATCTTTGGAATTATCTCTCCCTACAATTGTGCATTGTGCTTTTCCATTTTAGTTGTACATTTTTTTCTTAAATCAAAACTTTGACTTGTCGCTCTCCCTTCATCCCGAAAACAAACAAGGCAAAAAGCTTACAACAAAATGAATATGCAAGGCAGAAACATGTTAAAGATTAAAATGACCTATGGATCCAAAGCTTTTAAAGTGAATAATAAACGCTCATTAAATTCTCAAGTGAATGTGCGGTGGGATATTTTCCCGAGTCAAACAAGGCATTATTTGGCCCATATTCAAAAAGTTGAGCTAACAATCATATATGATTGTAAAGTGATTTGTCATGCGTCACGGGCTATATTTTTTGTAAGAAATGACTTATGGATTTGAAGTCAACACTCAGTTAAAAATCGCCCGCCTCCCCCGTTTCCCGACTATTGCAAAACCTTAGATATAAAATCGAAAAAGTGCATACGATCCCTAAAACATACAGACACTCTTTGGAGATATCTCTCTATACATTTTTGCATTGTGCATTTCCATTTTAGATGTACACTTTTTTCTTAAATCAGAACTTTGAGTTTTCGTTGCCCCTTCATCCCGTAAACAAAAACAGCAAAAAATATCACAACAAAATAAAAGTTTTATAGTTGATGTGTGGAAAATATTTAAAATAATAACTAATATAAATAAAAAAAATCTATTCACACACCACATATGAACACAAAAGTTTTGTTATCCAAGTTTGGGAAATTCCATTAGTCCAACCCTTTTAAGCTTGGAATTTTACATGGAGGAGATTTTTTCTACACATGTTTTAAAAATGGATTTGCATGCTTGAAACATGTTAAAGATTCAAATGACCTATGGATCCAAAGCTTTTAAAGAGAATAACAAACGCTCATTAAAATTTTCAGGTGAATGTGCGGTGGGATATTTACCCGAGTCTAACAAGTCATTATTTTGCCCATTTTCAAAAATTTGATCTAACAATCATAGATGATTGTAAAGTGATTTATCACGCATAACGGGATATATTTTTGGATGAAATGACTTATGGATTGCAATTTAACACTCAGTTAAAAATCCTCTGCCACCAATTTGTCCCGACGATTGCAAAACCTGAGATATAAAAACTAAAAAGAGTTTACAATCCCTAAACATTACAGACACTCTTTGGAATTATCTCTCCCTACAATTGTGCATTGTGCTTTTCCATTTTAGATGTTCACTTTTTTCTTAAATCAAAACTTTGACTTTTCGCTCTCCCTTCATCCCGAAAACAAACAAGGCAAAAAGCTTACAACAAAATGAAAATTTTATAGTTGATGTATGGAAAAAATTTAAAACAATAACCGATATAAATAAAGAAAATTTATTCACCCAACACAATTGAACACAAATGTTTTGTTATCCAATTTTGGGAAATTCCACTAGTTTAACCCTAATAGCTTGGAATTTTGCAAGAAAGAGATTTCGTCCACACATGTTCTAAAAATTGATATGCATGTTTGAAACATGTTAAAGATGCAAATGAGCTATGGATGCAAAGCTTTTAAGGAGAATAGCAAACGCTCATTAAATTCTCAAGTGAACTTGCAGTGGGATATTTACCCGAGTCAAACATGCCATTATTTTGCCCATTTGCAAAAATCTGACATAATTTATCATAGATGATTGTAATGTGATTTGTCATGCGTAACGGGCTATATTTTTATATGAAATGACTTATGGTTTGTAATTCAACACTCAGTTAAAAATCCTCCGCAACCCATTTTTCCCGACGATTGCAAAACTTGAGATATAAAAATGAAAAGGTTCTTACAATCCCTAAAAATTATACACATTCTTTGGAATTATCTCTCTCTACATATGTGCATTGTGCATTTCCGTTTTAGATGTACACATTTTTCTTAAATCAAAACTTCGAGTTTTTCGTTCTCCCTTTATCCCATAAACAAAAAAGGCAAATAGATCACAGCAAAATGAAAATTTCATAGTTGATGTAAGGAAAAAGTTTAAAACAATAAAAAAAGTAAATGAAGAAAATTTATTCACACACCACAAATGAACACGAAATTTTTGTTATCCAAGTTTGGGAAATTCCACTAGTCCAAAACTAATATCTTGGAATTTTACATGAAGGAGGTTTTTATACAAATGTTTTAAAAATGGATATGCATGCCAGAAAGATGTTAAAGATTCAAATAACCTATGGATCCAAAGCTTTTAAAGAGAATAACAAACGCTCATTAAATTCTCAAGTGAACGTGCAGTGGGATATTTGCCCGAGTCAAACAAGCCATTATTTTGCCCATATTCAAAAAGTTGACCTAACAATCATAGATGATTGTAAAGTGATTTGTCATGCGTAACGGGCTATATTTTTGTAAGAAATGACTTATTGATTTGAAGTCAACACTCAGTTAAAAATCGCCCGCCTCCCCCGTGTCCCGATGATTGCAAAACCTTAGATATAAAAACGAAAAAGTGCATACGATCCCTAAAACATACAAATACTCTTTGGAAATATCTCTCTCTAAATTTGTGCATTGTGCATTTCTATTTTAGATGTACACTTTTTTCTTAAATCAGAACTTTGAGTTTTCGCTGCCCCTTCATCCCGAAAACAAAAAAGGCAAAAAAAGATCACAACAAAATAAAAATTTGATAGTTGATGTGTGGAAAATATTTAAAATAATAACTAATGTAAATAAAAAATATCTATTCACACACCACAAATGAACACAAAAGTTTTGTTATCCAAGTTTGGGAAATTCCATTAGTCCAACCCTATTAAGCTTGGAATTTTACATGAAGGAGATTTTTTCTACGCATGTTTTAAAAATGGATATGCATGCTTGAAAGATGTTAAAGATTCAAATGACCTATGGATCCAAAGCTTTTAAAGAGAATAACAAACACTCATTGAATTCTCAAGTGAACGTGCGGTGGGATAATTACCCGAGTCTAACAACTCATTATTTTGCCCATTTTCTAAAATTTGATCTAACAATCATAAATGATTGTAAAGTGGTTTATCGTGCGTAACGGGCTATATATTTGTATGAAATGACTTATGGATTGCAATTCAACAGTCAGTTAAAAATCCTCTGCCACTAATATTTCCCGACGATTGCAAAACCTGACATATAAAAACTAAAAAGAGCTTACAATCCCTAAAAATTACAGACACTCTTTGGAATTATCTCTCCCTACAATTGTGCATTATGATTTTCCATTTTATATGTACACTTTTTTCTTAAATCAAAACTTTGACTTTTCGCTCTCCCTTAATCCTGAAAACAAACAAGGCAAAAAGCTTACAACAAAATGAAAATTTTATAGTTGATGTATGGAAAAAATTTAAAACAATAACAGATATAAATAAAGAAAATTTATTCACCCAACACAAATGAACACAAAAGTTTTGTTATCCAATTTTTGGAAATTCCACTAGTTTAACCCTAATAGCTTGGAATTTTGCAAGAAAGAGATTTCGTCCACACATGTTTTAAAAATTGATAGGCATGTTTGAAACATGTTAAAAATTCAAATGACCTATGGATGCAAAGCTTTTAAAGTGAATAACAAACGCTCATTAAATTCTCAAGCATACTTGCGGTGGGATATTTACCCGAGTCAAACATGCCATTATTTTGTCCATTTGCAAAAAGCTGATATAATTAATCATATATGATTGTAATGGGATTTATCGTGCGTAACGGGCTATATTTTTGTATGAAATGACTTATGGATTGCAATTCAACACTCGGTTAAAAATCCTCCGCAACCCATTTTTTCGACGATTGCAAAACCTGAGATACAAAAACGAAAAGGTGCTTACAATCCTTAAAAATTACAGACACTCTTTGGAATTATCTCTCTCTACATATGTGCATTTCCGTTTTAGATGTACACATTTTTCTTAAATCAAAACTTCGAGTTTTTCGCTCTCCCTTCATCCCGTAAACAAAAAAGGCAAATAGATCACAACAAAATAAAAATTTCATAGTTGATGTACGGAAAAAGTTTAAAACAATAAAAAAATTGAATGAAGAAAATTTATTCACACACCACAAATGAACACAAAAGTTTTGTTATCCAAGTTTGGAAAATTCCACTAGTCCAAAACTAATATCTTGGAATTTTACATGAAGGAGATTTTTTCTACACATGTTTTAAAAATTGATATGCATGCCAGAAACATGTTAAAGATTCAAATGACCTATGGAGCCAAAGCTTTTAAAAAGAATAACAAACGCTCATTAAATTCTCAAGTGAACGTGTGGTGGGATATTAGCCCAAGTCAAACAAGCCATTATTTTGCCCATATTCAAAAAGTTGACCTAACAATCATAGATGATTGTAAAGTGATTTATCATGCGTTACGGGCTATATTTTTGTAAGAAATGACTTATGGATTTGGAGTCAACACTCAGTTAAAAATCACCCGCCTCCCCCGTTTCCCGACGATTGCAAAACCTTAGAAATAAAAACGAAAGAGTGGATACGATCCCTAAAACATACAAACACTCTTTGGAAATATCTCTCTCTACATTTGTGCATTGTGCATTACCATTTTAGATGTACACTTTTTTCTTAAATCAGAACTTTGAGTTTTCGCTCCCCCTTCATCAAAAGAAAAAAGTCAAAAAAGATCACAACAAAATAAAAGTTTTATAGTTGATGTGTGGAAATTTTTTAAATTAATAACTAATGTTAATAAAAAATATCTATTCACACACCACAAATGAACCAAAAGGTTTTGTTATCTAAGTTTGGGAAATTCCATTAGTCCAACCCTATTAAGCTTGGAATTTTACATGAAGGAGATTTTTTCTACACATGATTAAAAAATGGATATGCATACTTGAAACATGTTAAAGATTCAAATGACCTATGGATCCAAAGCTTTTAAAGAGAATAACAAACGCTCATTAAATTCTCAAGTGAACGTGCGGTGGGATATTTACCCGAGTCTAACAAGTCATTATTTTGCCCATTTTCAAAAATTTGGTCTAACAATCATAGATGATTGTAAAGTGATTTATCATGCGTAACGGGCTATATTTTTGTATGAAATGACTCATGGATTGCTATTTAACACTCAGTTAAAAATCCACTGCCACCAATTTTTCCCGACCATTGCAAAACCTAGGATATAAAAATTAAAAACAGCTTACAATCCCTAAAAATTATGGACACTCTTTGGAATTATCTCTCCCGACAATTGTGCATTGTGCTTTTCCATTTTAGATGTACACTTTTTTTTTAAATCAGAACTTTGACTTTTCGCTCTCCCTTCATCCCGAAAACAAACAAGGCAAAAAGCTTACAACAAAATGAAAATTTTATAGTTGATGTATGGAAGAAATTTAAAACAATATCAGATGTAAATAAAGAAAATTTATTCAGCCAACACAAATGAACACAAAAGTTTTGTTATCCAATTTTGGGAAATTCCACTAGTTTAACCCTAATAGCTTGGCATTTTGCAAGAAAGAGATTTCATCCACACATGTTTTAAAAACGGATATGCATGTTTGAAACATGTTAAAGATGCAAATGAGCTATGGATGCAAAGCTTTTAAAGAGAATAACAAACGCTCTTTAAATTCTCAAGTGAACTTGCAATGGGATATTTACCCGAGTCAAACATCCTATTATTTTGCAGATTTGCAAAAAGCTGACCTAATTAATGATAGATGATTGTAATGTCATTTATCATGCGTAACGAGCTATATTTTTCTATGAAATGACATATGGATTGCGATTCAACACTCAGTTAAAAATCCTCCGCAACCCATTTTTCCCGACGATTGCAAAACCTGAGATATAAAAACGAAAAGGTGCTTACAATCCCTAAAAATTACAGACACTCTTTGGAATTATCTCTCTCTACATATGTGCATTGTGCATTTCCGTTTTAGATGTACACATTTTTCTTAAATCAAAACTTCGAGTTTTTCGCTCTCCCTTCATCCCGTAAACTAAAAAGGAAAATAGATCACAGCAAAATGAAAATTTCATAGTAGATGTACGGAAAAAGTTTAAAACAATAAAAAAAGTAAATGAAGAAAATTTATTCACACACCACAATTGAACACAAAAGTTTTGTTATCCATGTTTGGGAAATTCCACTAGTCCAAAACTAATATCTTGGAATTTTACATGAAGGAGATTTTTTCTACACATGATTTAAAAATGGATATGCATGCCCGAAACATGTTAATGATTCAAATGACCTATGGATCAAAAGCTTTTAAAGAGAATAACAAACGCTCATTAAATTCTCAAGTGAACGTGCGGTGGGATATTTGCCCGAGTCAAACAAGCCATTATTTTGCCCATATTCAAAAAGTTGACCTAACAATCATAGATGATTGTAAAGTGATTTGTCATGTGTAATGGGCTATATTTTTGTACGACATGACATATGGATTTGAAGTCAACACTCAGTTAAAAATTTGCCCGCCTCCCCCATTTCCGAAAGAGTGCATGCGATCCCTAAAACATATAGACACTCTTTGGAAATATCTCTTTCTACATTTGTGCATTGTGCATTTCCATTTTAGATGTACACTTTTTTCATAGATCAGAACTTTGAGTTTTCGCTCCTCCTTTATCCTGTAAACAAAAAAGACAAAAAAGATCACAACAAAATAAAAATTTTATAGTTGATGTGTGGAAAATATTTAAAATAATAACTAATGTAAATAAAAAATATCTATTCACACACCACAAATGAACACAAAAGTTTTGTTATCCAAGTTTGGGAAATTCCATTAGTCCAACCCTATTAAGCTTGGAATCTTATATGAAGGAGATTTTTTCTACGCATGTTTTAAAAATGGATATGCATGATTGAAACATGTTAAAGATTCAAATGACCTATGGATCCAAAGGTTTTAAAGAGAATAACTAACCCTCATTAAATTCTCAAGTGAACGTGCGGTGGGATATTTACCCGAGTCTAACAAGTCATTATTTTGCCCATTTTCAAAAATTTGATCTAACAATCATAGATGATTGTAAAGTGATTTATGATGCATAACGGGCTATATTTTTGTATGAAATGACTTATGGATTGCAATTCAACAGTCAGTTAAAAATCCACCCCACCAATTTTTCCCGACGATTGCAAAACCTGAGATATAAAAACTAAAAAGAGCTTACAATCCCTAAAAATTACAAATACTCTTTGGAATTATCTCTCCCTACAATTGCGCATTGTGCTTTTCCATTTTAGATGTACACTTTTTTCTTAAATCAAAACTTTGACTTTTCGCTCTTCCTTCATCCCGAAAACAAACAAGGCAAAAATCTTACAACAAAATGAAAATTTTATAGTTGATGTATGGAAGAAATTTAAAAAAATAATAGATATAAATAAGGAAAATTTATTCACCCAACATTAATGAACACAAAAGTTTTGTTATCCAATTTTGGGAAATTCGACTAGTTTAACCCTAATAGCTTGGAATTTTGCAAGAAAGAGATTTCGTCCACACATGTTTTAAAAATGGATATGCATGTTTGAAACATGTTAAAGATAAAAATGAGCTATGGATTCAAATCTTTAAAAGAGAATAACAAACACTCATTAAATTCTCAAGTGAACTTGCGGTGGGATATTTACCCGAGTCAAACATGCCATTATTTTGCCCATTTGCAAAAAGCTGACATAATTAATCATAGATGGTTGTAATGTGATTTATCTTGTGTAACGGGCTATATTTTTGTATGAAATGACTTATGGATTGCAATTCAACACTCAGTTAAAAATCCTCCGCAACCCATTTTTCCCGACGATTGCAAAACCTGAAATATAAAAATGAAAAGGTGCTTACATTCCTTAAAAGTTACAGACACTCTTTGGAATTATCTCTCTCTACATATGTGCATTGTGAATTTCCGTTTTATATGTACACATTTTTCTTAAATCAAAACTTCGAGTTTTTCGTTCTCCCTTCATCCCATAAAAAAAAAAGGCAAATAGATTACAGCAAAATGAAAATTTCATAGTTGATGTACGGAAAAAGTTAAAAAAAATAAAAAAACTAAATGAAGAAAATTTATTCACACACCACAAATGAACACAAAAGTTTGATTTATCCAAGTTTGGGAAATTTCATTAGTCCAAAACTACTATCTTGGAATTTTACATGAAGGAGATTTTTTTTACACATGTTTTGAAAATAAATATGCATCCCAGAAACATGTTAAAGATTTAAATGACCTATGGATCCAAAGCTATTAAAGAGAATAACAAACGCTCATTAAATTCTCAAGTGAACGTGGGTGGGATATTTACCCGAGTCTAACAAGTCATTATTTTGCCCATTTTCAAAAATTTGATTTAACAATCATAGATGATTAAAAAGTGATTGATCATGCGTAACGGGGTATATTTTTGTATGAAATGACTTATGGATTGCTATTTAACACTCAGTTAAAAATCCTCTGCCACCAATTTTTCCCGACGATTGCAAAACCTGGGATATAAAAACTAAAAAGAGCTTACAATCCCTAAAAATTACAGACACTCTTTGGAATTATCTCTCCCTACAATTGTGCATTGTGATTTTCCATTTTAGATGTACACTTTTTCCTTAAATCAAAACTTTGACTTTTCGCTCTCCCTTCATCCCGAAAACAAACAAGGCAAAAAGCTTACAACAAAATGAAAATTTTATAGTTGATGTATGCAAGAAATTTAAAACAATATCAGATGTAAATAAAGAAAATTTATTCAGCCAACACAAATGAACAGAAAAGTTTTGTTATCCAATTTTGGGAAATTCCACTAGTTTAACCCTAATAGCTTGGCATTTTGCAAGAAAGAGATTTCATAAAAACGGATATGCATGTTTGAAACATGTTAAAGATGCAAATGAGCTATGGATGCAAAGCTTTTAAAGAGAATAACAAACGCTCTTTAAATTCTCAAGTGAACTTGCGGTGGGATATTTACCCGAGTCAAACATGCTATTATTTTGTAGATTTGCAAAAAGCTGACATAATTAATCATATATGATTGTAACGTCATTTATCATGCCTAACGGGCTATATTTTTCTATGAAATGACTTATAGATTGCAATTCAACACTCAGTTAAAAATCCTCCGCAACCCATTTTTCCCGACTATTGCAAAACCTGAGATATAAAAATGAAAAGGTGCTTACAATCCCTAAAAATTACAAACACTCTTTGGAATTATCTCTCTCTACATAAGTGCATTGTGCATTTCCGTTTTAGATGTACACATTTTTCTTAAATCAAAACTTCGAGTTTTTCGCTCTCCCTTCATCCCGTAAACTAAAAAGGCAAATAGATCACAGCAAAATGAAAATTACATAGAAGATGTACGGAAAAAGTTTAAAACAATAAAAAAATTAAATGAAGAAAATTTATTCACACACCACAATTGAACACAAAAGTTTTGTTATCCAAGTTTGGGAAATTCCACTAGTCCAAAACTAATATCTTGGAATTTTACATGAAGGAGATTTTTTCTACACATGATGATTTAAAAATGGATATGCATGCCAGAAACATGTTAATGATTCAAATGACCTATGGATCAAAAGCTTTTAAAGAGAATAACAAACGCTCAATAAATTCTCAAGTGAACGTGCGGTGGGATATTTGCCCGAGTCAAACAAGCCATTATTTTGCCCATATTCAAAAAGTTGACCTAACAATCATAGATGATTATAAAGTGATTTGTCATGTGTAATGGGCTATATTTTTGTACGAAATGACATATGGATTTGAAGTCCTCAGTTAAAAATAGCCCGCCTCCCCCATTTCCAGACGATTGCAAAACCTTAGATATAAAAACGAAAGAGTGCATACGATCCCTAAAACATATAGACACTCTTTGGAAATATCTCTCTCTACATTTGTGCATTGTGCATTTGCATTTTAGATGTACACTTTTTTCATAGATCAGAACTTTGAGTTTTCGCTCCTCCTCCATCCCGTAAACAAAAAAGACAAAAAAGATCACACCAAAATAAAAATTTTATAGTTGATGTGTGGAAAATATTTAAAATAATAACTAATGTAAATAACGAATATCTATTCACACACCACAAATGAACACAAAAGTTTTGTTATCCAAGTTTGGGAAATTCCATTAGTCGAACCCTATTAAGCTTGGAATTTTACATGAAGGAGATTTTTTCTACGCATGTTTTAAAAATGGATATGCATGCTTGAAACATGTTAAAGATTCAAATGACCTATGGATCCAAAGCTTTTAAAGAGAATAACAAACGCTCATTAAATTCTCAAGTGAACGTGCGGTGGGATATTTACCCGAGTCTAACAAGTCATTATTTTGCCCATTTTCAAAAATTTGATCTAACAATCATAGATGATTGTAAAGTGATTTATCATGCGTAACGGGCTATATTTTTGTATGAAATAACTTATGGATTGCAATTCAACAGTCAGTTAAAAATCCACCCCACCAATTTTTCCCGACCATTGCAAAACCTGAGATATAAAAACTAAAAAGAGCTTACAATGCCTAAAAATTACAAATACTCTTAGGAATTATCTCTCCCTACAATTGCGCATTGTGCTTTTCCATTTTAGATGTACACTTTTTTCTTAAATCAAAGCTTTGACTTTTCTCTCTCCCTTCATCCCGAAAACAAACAAGGCAAAAATCTTACAACAAAATGAAAATTTTATAGTTGATGTATGGAAGAAATTTAAAAAAATAATAGATATAAATAAGGAAAATTTATTCACCCAACATTAATGAACACAAAAGTTTTGTTATCCAATTTTGGGAAATTCCACTAGTTTAACCTAATAGCTTGATAGTTTGCAAGAAAGAGATTTCGTCCACACATGTTTTAAAAATGGATATGCATGTTTGAAACATGTTAAAGATAAAAAGGAGCTATGGATTCAAAGCTTTAAAAGAGAATAACAAACGCTCATTAAATTCTCAAGTGAACTTGCAGTGGGATATTTACCCGAGTCAAACATGCCATTATTTTGCCCATAAGCAAAAAGAGTACATAATTAATCATAGATGATTGTAATGTGATTTATCTTGTGTAACGGGCTATATTTTTGTATGAAATGACTTATGGATTGCAATTCAACACTCAGTTAAAAATCCTCCGCAACCCATTTTTCCCGACGATTGCAAAACCTGAAATATAAAAATGAAAAGGTGCTTACATTCCCTAAAAGTTACAGACACTCTTTGGAATTATCTCTCTCTACATATGTGCATTGTGCATTTCCGTTTTAGATGTACACATTTTTCTTAAATCAAAACTTCGAGTTTTTCGCTCTCCCTTCATCCCGTAAAAAAAAAAAGGCAAATCGATCACAGCAAAATGAAAATTTCATAGTTGATGTACGGAAAAAGTTTAAAACAATAAAAAAACTAAATGAAAAAAATTTATTCACACACCACAAATGAACACAAAAGTTTGATTTATCCAAGTTTGGGAAATTCCGTTAGTCCAAAACTAATATCTAGGAATTTTACATGAAGGAGATTTTTTCTACACATGTTTTGAAAATGGATATGCATGCCAGAAACATGTTAAAGATTCAAATGACCTATGGATCCAAAGCTATTAAAGAGAATAACAAACGCTCATTAAATTCTCAAGTGAACGTGCGGTGGGATATTTTCCCGAGTCAAACAAGCCATTATTTTGCCCATATTCAAAAAGTTGACCTAACTATCATAGATGATTGTAAAGTGATTTGTCATGCGTAATGGGCTATATATTTGTAAGAAATGACTTATGGATTTCAAGTCAACACTCAGTTAAAAATCGCCCGCCTCCCCCGTTACCCGACGATTGCAAAACCTTAGATATGAAAATGAAAGAGTGCATACGATCCCTAAAGCATACAGACACACTTTGGAAACATCTCTCTCTACATTTGTGCATTGTGCATTTCCATTTTAGATGTACACTTTTTTCTTAAATCAGAACTTTGAGTTTTCGCTCCCCCTTCATCCCGTAAACAAAAAAGGCAAAAAAATCACAACAAAATAAAACTTTTATAGAGTATGTGTGGAAAATATTTAAAATAATAACTAATGTAAATAAAAAATATCTATTCACACACCACAAATGAACACAAAATTTTTGTTATCCAAGTTTGGGAAATTCCATTAGTCCAACCCTATTAAGCTTGGAATTTTACATGAAGGAGATTTTTTCTACACATGTTTTAAAAATGGATATACAGGCTTGAAACAAGTTATGGATTCAAATGACCTATGGATCCAAAGCTTTTACAGAGAATAACAAACGCTCATTAAATTCTCAAGTGAACGTGGGTGGGATATTTACCCGAGTCTAACAAGTCATTTTTTTGCCCATTTTCAAAAATTTGATCTAACAATCATAGATGATTGCAAATTGATTTATCATGTGTAACGGGCTATATTTTTGTATGAAATGACTTATGGATTGCAATTCAACACTCAGTTAAAAATTGTCTGCCACCAATTTTTCCCGATGATTGCAAAACCTGAGATATAAAAACTAAAAAGAGCTTACAATCCCTAAAAATTACAGACACACGTTGGAATTATCTCTCCCTACAATTGTGCATTATGATTTTCCATTTTAGATGTACACTTTTTTCATAAATCAAAACTTTGACGTTTCACTCTCCCTTCATCCCGAAAACAAACAAGGCAAAAAGCTTACAACAAAATGAAAATTTTATAGTTGATGTAAGCAAAAAATTTAAAACAATAAAAAATATAAATAAAGAAAATTTATTCTCCCAACACAAATGAACACAAAAGTTTTGTCATCCAATTTTGGGAAATTCCACTAGTTTAACCCTAATAGCTTGGAATTTTGCAAGAAAGAGATTTCATCCACACATGTCTTAAAAATGGATATGCATGTTTGAAACATGTTAAAGATGCAAAGCTTTTAAAGAGAATAACAAACGCTCATTAAAGTCTCAAGTGAACTTGCGGTGGAATATTTACCCGAGTCAAACATGCCATTATTTTGCCCATTTGCAAAAAGCTGACATAATTAATCATAGATGATTTTAATGTGATTTATAAGGCGTGAAGGGCTATATTTTTGTATGAAATAACTTATGGATTGCAATTCAACACTCAGTTAAAAATCCTTCGCAACCCATTTTTCCCGACGATTGCAAAACCTGAGATATAAAAACGAAAAGGTGCTTACAATCCCTAAAAATTACAGACACTCTTTGGAATTATCTCTCTCTACATATGTGTATTGTGCATTTCTGTTTTAGATGTACACATTTTTCTTAACTCAGAACTTTGAGTTTTTCGCTCTGCCTTCATCCCGTAAACAAAAAAGGCAAATAGATCACAGCAAAATGAAAATTTCGGAGTTGATGTACGGAAAAATTTTGAAATAATAAAAAAAGTAAATGAAGAAAATTTATTAACACACCACAAATGAACACAAAAGTTTTGTTATCCAAGTTTGGGAAATTCCACTAGTCCAAAACTAATATCTTGGAATTTTACATGAAGGAGATTTTTTCTACACATGTTTTAATAATGGATATGCATGCCAGAAATATGTTAAAGATTCAAATGACCTATGGATCCAAAGCTTTTAAAGAGAATAACAAACGCTCGTTAAATTCTCTAGTGAACGTGCGGTGGGATATTTACCCGAGTCAAACAAGCCATTATTTTTCCCATATTGAAAAAGTTGAGCTAAAAATCATAGATGATTGTAAAGTGATTTGTCATGCGTAATGGCTATATTTTTTTTAGAAATCACTTATTGATTTGAATACAACACTCAGTTAAAAATTGCCCGCCTCCCCCGTTTCCCGACGATTGCAAAACCTTAGATATAAAAACGAAAGAGTGCATACGATCCCAACAACATGCAGACACTCTTTGGAAATATCTCTCTCTACATTTGTGCATTCTGCATTTCCATTTTAGATGTACATTGTTTTCTTAAATCAGAACTTTGAGTTTTCGCTCCCCCTTCATCCCATAAACAAAAAAGGCAAAAAAGATCACAACAAAATAAAAATTTTACAATTGATGTTAGGAAAATATTTAAAATAATTAGTGTAAATAAAAAATATCTATTCACACGCCACAAATGAACACAAAAGTTTTGTTATCCAAGTTTGGGAAATTCCATTAGTCCAACCCTATTAAGCTTGGAATTTTACATGAAGGAGATGTTTTCTACACATGTTTTAAAAGTAGATATGCATGCTTGAAACATGTTAAAGATTCAAATGACCTATGGATCCAAAGATTTCAAAGAGAATAACAAACGCTCATTAAATTCTCAAGTGAACGTGCGGTGGGATATTTACCCGAGTGTAACAAGTCATTATTTTGCCCATTTTCAAAAATTTGATCTAACAATCATAGATGATTGTTAAGTGATTTATCATGTGTAACGGGCTATATTTTTGTATGAAATGACTTATGGATTGCAATTCAACACTAAGTTAAAAATCCTCTGCCACCAATTTTTCCCCACAATTGCAAAATCTGAGATATAAAAACTACAAACAACTTACAATTCCTAAAAATTACAGACACTCTTTGGAATTATCTCTCCCTGCAATTGTGCATTGTGATTTTCCATTGTAGATGTACACTTTTTTCTTAAATCAAAACATTGACTTTTCGTTCTTCCTTCATCCTGAAAACAAACAAGGCAAAAAGCTTCCAACAAAATGAAAATTTTATAGTTGATGTATGGAAAAAATTTAAAACAATAACAAATATGAATAAAGAAAATTTATTCACCCAACACAAATGAACACAAAAGTTTTGTTATCCAATTTTAGGAAATTCCACTAGTTTAACCCTAATAGCTTGGAATTTTGCAAGAAAGAGATTTCGTCCACACATGTTTTAAAAATGGATATGCATGTTTGAAACATGTTAAAGATGCAAATGAGCTATGGATGGAAAGCTTTTAAAGAGAATAACAAACGATCACTAAAATCTCAAGTGAACTTTGCGTGGGATATTTTACCCGAGTCAAAGATGCCATTATTTTTCCCATTTGCAAAAAGCTGACATAATTAATCATAGATGATTGTAATGTGATTTATCATGCGTAACGGGCTATATTTTTGTATGAAATGACTTATGGATTGCAATTCAACACTCAGTTAAAAATCCTCCGCAACCCATTTTTCCTGACGATTGCAAAACCTGAGATATAAAAACGAAAAGGTGCTTACAATCCCTAAAAATTACAGACACTCTTTGGAATTATCTCTCTCTACATATGTGCATTGTGCATTTCCGTTTTAGATGTACACATTTTTCTTAAATCAAAACTTCGAGTTTTTCGCTCTCCCTTCATCCCGTGAACTTTTGATCATAGCAAAATGAAAATTTCATAGTTGATGTACGGAAAAAGTTTAAAAAAATAAAAAAATTAAATGAAGAAAATTTATTCACACACCACAAATGAACACAAAAGTTGTGTTATCCAAGTTTGGGAAATTCCACTAGTCCAAAACTAATATCTTGGAATTTTACATGAAGGAGATTTTTTCTACACATGTTTTAAAAATGGATATGCATGCCAGAAACATGTTAAAGATTCAAATGACCTATGGATCCAAAGCTTTTAAAGAGAATAACAAATTTTCATTAAATTCTCAAGTGAACGTGCGGTGGGATATTTGCCCGAGTCAAACAAGCCATTATTTTGCCCATATTCAAAAAGTTGAGCTAACAATCATAGATGATTGTACAGTGATTTGTCATGCATAACGGGCTATATTTTTTTTAAGAAATGACTTATGGATTTGAAGTCAACACTCAGTTAAAAATCGCCTGCCTCCCCCGTTTCCCGACGATTGCAAAACCTTAGATATAAAAACGAAAGAGTGCATACGATCCCTAAAACAACAGACACTCTTTGGAAATATCTCTTTCTACATTTGTGCATTGTGCATTTCCATTTTAGATGTACACTTTTTTCTTAAATCAGAAGTTTGAGTTTTCGTTCCCCCTTCATCCCGTAAACAAAAAAAGGCAATAAAGGTCACAACAAAATAAAAATTTTAGCCTTTTATCATTTTTTTTTCTTACGAGACGAAGGGAAAGTGAAAAAAAAAGTTTTGATTTAAGAAAAATGTATACATAAAAAATGGGAATGCACAATACACAAATGTAGAGAGATATAATTCCAAAAAGTGTCTATAATTTTTAGGGATTGTTAACTCTTTTTAGTTTTTATATATCAGGTTCTGCAATCGTCGGGAAAAGGGGGAGGCAGGGGATTTTTAACTAGGTGTTGAATCCCAATCGATAAGTCATTCCTTAAAAAAATATAGCCCATTACGCATGATAAATCACTTTATATTCATCTATGATCGTTAGGTCAGCTTTTTGTAAATGAGCAAAATAATGGCTTGTTTCACTCGAGTAAATATCCCACCGCACGTTCACTTGGGAATTGAATGTTATTCTCTTTAAAAGGTTTGGATCCGTAGGTCATTTGCATCTTTAACATGTTTCAAGCATGCATATCCATCTGTTCCAACATGTGTAGAAAATTCTCTTTCTTTTAAAATTCCGAGCTACAAGGTTTGGACTTGTGGAATTTCCAAAACTTGGATAACAAAACTTCTGTGTTCATTTGTGGTGTGTGAATAAATTTTGTTCACTTACATTTTTTATTGCTTTAAATTCTTTCCATGCTTAAACTCTAAAATTTTCAT
The DNA here is from genome assembly GCF_029961685.1 of Aristolochia californica. NCBI lineage: Eukaryota > Viridiplantae > Streptophyta > Magnoliopsida > Piperales > Aristolochiaceae > Aristolochia > Aristolochia californica. Next base: position 15,404,573 of record NW_027182214.1, read on the forward strand.
TATGTTTGATCTATTTGCCTTTTTTCATTTTTTTTTACGAGAAGAAGAGAAAGTGAAAACTCAAGTTCTGATTTAAGAAAAAAGTATACAAGTAAAATGGAAATACAAATTGCACAGAGAGGGATAATTCCAAAAAGGGTCCGTAATTTTTATGGATTGTAAACTCTTTTTAGTTTTTATATATCAGGGTCTGCAATCGTCTGGAAAGGGGGGAGGCGGTGGATTTTTAACTGAGTGTTGACTCCCAATCCATGTGTCATTCCTTCCAAAAATATAGCCTGTTATGCATGATAAATCACTTTACAATCATCTATAAATGTTAGGTCAGATTTTTCGAAATGGGAAAATAAAGGCATGTTTTACTCGGGTAAATATCCCACAGCAAGTTTACTTTGGAATTTTATGTTATTCTCTTGAAAAGGTTGATCCATTTTTTAAAACATGTGTAGAAAAATCAATTTCTTATAAAATTCAAAGCTATAAGGGTTGAAGTAGGCGAATTTCCCAAACATGGATAACAAAAACTTTTGAGTTCATTTGTGGTGTGTGAATAAATTTTCTTTACTTACATTTGTCATTACTTTAAATTCTTTCCATATAAACTCTAAAATTTTAATTTTTTTGTGATCTATTTGCCTTTATCACTTTTTCTGTTTACGAGATGAAAGGAAAGTGAAAACTCAAGTTTTGATTTAAGAAAAGAGTATACATCTAAAATTTAAATGCATAATGCACAAATGTAGATAGGGATAATTCCAAAAAAGGTCTGTAATTTTTAGGGATTGTAAACTCTTTTCAGTTTTTATATATCAGGTTCTGCATTCTTCCCGAAAAGTGGGAGGCGAGGGATTTTTAACTTAGTGTTGACTCCAAATCCATATGTCATTCCTTACAAAAATAGAGCCCGTTATGCATGATAAATAACTTTAAAATCATCTATGATCGTTAGGTCAACTTTTTGTAAATGGGCAAAATAATGGCTTGTTTTACTCGGTTAAATATCCCACCGTACGTTCACTTGGGAATTTAATTTTATTCTCTTTAAAAGGTTTGAATCCATAGGTAATTTGAATCTTTAAAATGTGTCAATCATGCATATCCATTTTTTAAAACATGTGTAGAAAAATTTCTTTCTTATAAAATTCTGAGATATTAGAGTTGAACTAGTGGAATTTCCTAAAGTTGGATAACATAACTTTTGTGTTCATTTATGGTGTGTGAATAAATTTTTTTTACCTACATTTGTTATTGCTTTAAATTCTTTGCATAAATACACTCTAAAATTTTCATTTTGTTGTGATCTATTTGCCTTTTTCTCTCTTTTTTTATTTACGAGATGAAGGCAAAGTTAAAAGTCAAGTTTTGACTTAAGAAAAAAGTAGAAATCTAAAATGAAAATGCACATTGCACAAATGTAGAGAGAGATAATTCCAAAAAGTGTCGGTAATTTTAAGGGATTGTAAACTCTTTTTAGTTTATATATATCTGGTTCTGTTATTGTCAAGAAAAGGGAGAGGCGGGAGATTTTTAACTATGTGTTGACTCCCAATCAATAAGTCATTCCTTACAAAAATATAGCCCGTCACACATGATTACTCACTTTACAATCAACTAGGATTGTTAGGCCAACTTTTCGTAAATGGGCAAAGTAATGGCTTGTTTGATTCGGGTAAATATCCCACCACACGTTCGCTTGGGAATTTAATGTGATTCTTTTTAAAAGGATCGGATCCATAGGTCATTTTCATCTTTGACATATTTCAAGATTGCATATCCATTTTTTCAAACATGTGTAGAAAAATCTCTTGCTTATAAAATTTCGACCTATTTGGGTTTAACTAGTGAAATTTTCCAAACTTCGATAACCAAACTTTTGTGTTCATTTGTGGTGTCTGAATAAATTTTATTTGCTTACATTTGTTATCTTTTTAAATTCTTTCCATTGATCAAGTCTAAAATTTTCATTTTGTAGTGATATATTTGTCTTTTATCTGTTTTTTTGTTTACGAGATGAAGGGAAAGTGAAAACTCAAGTTTTTATTTATGAAAAAAGTATACATCAAAAAGGAAAATGCACAATGCACAAATGTAGAGAGAGATAATTCCAAAAATGTCTGTAATTTTTAGGGATTGTTAACTCTTTTTAGTTTCTATATATCAGGTTCTGTCATCGTTGGGAAAAAAGGGAGGCGGGGGATTTTTAACACAGTGTTGAATCCCAATCCATAAGTCATTCCTTACAAAAATATAGCCCGTTACGCATGATAAAACACTTTACAATCATCTATGATCAATAGGTCAGCTTTTTTCAAATGGGCAAAATAATTGCTTGTTTGACTCGGGTAAATATCCCACCGCACGTTCACTTGGGTATTTAATGTTATTATCTTTAACAGGTTTTAATCCATAGGTCATTTGCATCTTTAAAATGTTTCAAGCATGCATATCTATTTTTTAAAACTTGTGTAGAAAAATCTCTTTCTGATAAAATTTTGAGATATTAAGGTTCAACTTGTGGAATTTCCCAAACTTGGATAACAAAAATTTTGTGTACATTTGTGTTGTGTGAATAAATTTTCTTTAGTTACATTTCTTATTAATTTAAATTGTTTCCATACATAAACTCTAAAATTTTCATTTTGTCGTGATCTATTTGTTTTTTATCTCCTTTTCATTTTTCGAGTGTTGACTCCCATTCCATAAGTCATTCCTTACAAAAATATAGCCCGTTAGACATGATAAATCAGTTTACAATCATCTATGATCATTAGGTTAACTTATTGTAAATTATCAAAAAATGGCTTGTTTGACTCAGGTTATTCTCTTTAAAAGGTTTGAATCCGTAGGCCATTTGCATCTTTAACATGTTTCAAGCATGCATTTCTATTTTTTAAAACATGTGTAGAAAAATCACTTTCTTATAAAAGTGTGAGATATTAGGGTTGAACTAGTGGAATTTCCCAAACTTGGATAACAAAACTTTTGTGTTCATTTGTGGTGTGTGAATAAATTTTCTTTACTTACATTTGTCATTGCTTTAAATTCTTTCCATACACAAACTCTAAAATTTTTATTTTCTTGTGATCTAAGTTCCTTTTATCTATTTTTTTGTTTACAAGATGAAGGGAAAGTTAAAACTAAAGTTTTGATTTAAGAAAAAAGTATAAATCTAAAATGGAAATGCATAATGCACAGATGTAGAGAGAGATAATTCGAAAAAGTGTCTGTAATTTTTAAGGATTGTAAACTCTTTTTAGTTTTTATATATCAGGTTCTGGTATTGTTGGGAAAAGGGGGAGGCGGGTGATTTTTAACTCAGCGTTGACTCACAATTAATAAGTCATTCATTACAAAAATAAAGCCCGTTGCGAATGAAAAATCACTTTACAATTATCTAAGATCGTTAGGTCAGGTTTTTGTAAATGGGTAAAATAATGGCTTGTTTGTCTCGGGAAAATATCCCAACACATGTTCACATGGGAATTTAATGTTATTCTCTTTAAAAGGTTTGGATCCATAGGTCATTTGCATCTTTAACATGTTTCAAGCATGCAAATCCATTTTTTATACCATGTGTAGAAAAATCTCTCTCATATAAAATTCCGAGCTATAAGGGTTGAACTAGTGGAATTTCCCAACCTTGGATAACAAAACTTTTGTGTTCATTTGTGGTGTGTGAATAAATTTTATTTTTTAAAATTTTTTATTGCTTTAAATTATTTCCATACATCAACTCTTAAATTTTCATGTTGTTGTGATCTATTTGCCTTTTTATCTTTTTTTTTGTTTACAAGATGAAGGGAAAGTGAAATCTCAAGTTTTCATTTAAGAAAAAATTATACATCAACAATGGAAATGCACAATAAACAAATGTTGAGAGATATAATTCCAAAAAGTGTTTGTAATTTTTAGGGATTGTTAACTCTTTTTATTTTTTATATATCTGGTTCAGCAATTGTCGGGAAAAGGGGGAGGCGGGGGTTTTTAATTGAGTGTTGAATCCCAATCCATAAGTCATTCCATACAAGAATATAGCCCGTTACGCGTGATAAATCACTTTATTGTCATCTATGATCGTTAGGTGAACTGTTTGTAAATGGGCAAAATATTTGCTTGTTTGACTCGGGTATATTTCCCATCGGACGATCACTTGGCAATTTAATGTTATTCTCTTTAAAAGGTTTTGGATCCATAGTCCATTTGCATCTTTAACATGTTTCAAGCATGCATATCCATTTTTTAAAACATGTGTAAAAAAATCTCTTTCTTATAAAATTTCGAGCTATTAGGGTTGGACTAGTGGAATTTTCCAAACTTGGATAATAAAACTTTTGTGTTCATTTGTAGTGTATGAATAAATTTTATTTACTTACATTTTTTATTTCTTTAAATTCTTTCCATACATAAAATCTAAAATTTCCATTTTGTTGTGTTCTATTTGCCTTTTATCTCTTTTGTTGTTTATGAGATTAAGGGAAAGTTAAAACTCAAGTTTTGATTTAATAAAAAAGTATACATCTAAAATGGAAATGCACAATTCACAAATGTACAGAGAGATAATTCCAAAAAGTGACTGTAATATTTAGGGATTTTAAATTTTTTTTAAACTTTATATATCAGGTTCTTCTATCGACGGGAAAAGGGGGAGGCGGGAGATTTTTAACTGAGTTTTGACTCCAAATCAATAAGTCTTTCCTTAAAAAAATATATCCCGTTACACATGGTAAATCTCTTTACAATAATCTATGATCGTTAGGTCATCTTTATGTAAATGGGCAAAATAATGACTTGTTTTGTCCTGGTAAATATCCCACCTCACGTTCACTTGGGAATTTAATGTTATTCTCTTTAAAAGTTTTAATTCCATAGCTCATTTGCATCTTTAACATGTTTCAAGCATGCATATCCTTTTTTTCAAACACGTGCAGAAAAATCTCTTTCTTATAAAATTTTGAGCTATTAGGGTTGAACTTGTGGAATTTCCAAATCCTGGATAACAAAACTTTTGTGTTCATTTGTGGTGTGTGAATAAATTTTCTTTACTTAATTTTTTTTTTGTTTAAATTCTTTCCATACATAAATTGTAAAATTTTCATTTTTTTCGATCTGTTTGCCTTATATCATTTTTTTGGTTTACGAGATGAAGGGAAAGTGAAAACTCAAGTTCTGATTTATGAAAAAAGTATAAAACTAAAATGGAAATGCACAATGCACAAATGTAGAGGGGGATAATTCCAAAACGTGTCTATAGTTTTTAGGGATTGTAAACTCCTTTAGTTTTTATATATCAGCTTCTGCAATCGTCGGGTAAAGGGGGAGGCGGGGGATTTTTATTTGAGTGTTGATTCCCAATCCATTAGTCATTCCTTAAAAAAATATAGTCCGTTACGCATGATAAATCACTTTAGAATCATCTATAATCATTAGGTCAGCTATTTGTAAATGTGCAAAATAATGGTTTGTTTGAATTGGGTAAATATCCCACCGCACGTTCACTTGGGAATTTAATGTTATTCTTTTTAAATGGTTTGGATCCATAGGTCATTTAGGTCTTTAACATGTTTCAAAAATGCATATCTATTTTTTAAAACTAGTGTAGAAAAATCTCTTTCTTATAAAATTCCGAGCTATTAGGGTTGAACTAGTGGAATTTCCCAAACTTGGATAACAAAACTTTTGTGTTCATTTGTGGTGTGTGAATTAATTTTCTTTAATTACATTTGTTATTGCCTTAAATTATTTCCATACATAAACTCTAAAATTTTCATTTTGTTCGATCTATTTGCCTTATATCATTTTTTTTTAACGAGATGAAGGGAAAGTGAAAACTCAAGTTCTGATTTAAGAAAAAAGTATACAACTAAAATGGAAATGCACAATGCAGTATAGAGATATAATTCCAAAAAGTGTCTGTAATTTTTAGGGATTGTTAACTCTTTTTAGCTTTTATATATCAGGTTTTGCAATTGTCGGGAAAAGGGGGAGGCGGGTGATATTTACCTGAGTGTTGACTCCCAATCAATAAGTCATTTGTTACAAAAATATAGCCCGTTAGGTATGAAAAATCACTTTACAATCATCTATGATCGTTAGGTCAACTCTTTCTAAATTGGCAAAATAATAGTTTGTTTGTCTCAAAAAAATATCCCAATGCACGTTCACTTGGGAATTTAATGTTATTCTCTTTAAAAGGTTAGGATCCATAGGTCATTTGCATCTTTAACATGTTTCAAGCATGCAAATCCATTTTTTAAAAAACCTGAAGAAAAATCTCTAAATCTAAAATTCGGAGCTATAAGCGTTGAACAACTTGGATAACAAAACTTTTGTGTTCATTTGTGCTGTGTGAATAAATTTTATTTTCTTAAATTTGTTATTATTTTAAATTCTTTCCACAGATCAACTCTGAAATTTTCATTTTGTTGTGATCTATTTCCCTTTTATCTTTTTTTTTTGTTTACAAGACGAAGGAAAAGTGGGAACTCAAGTTTTGATTTAAAAAAAAGTATACATTAAAAATGGAAATGCACAATGCACAAATGTAGAGAGATATAATTTCAAAAAATATCTGTAATTTTTATGGATTGTTAACTCGTTTTAGTTTTTTTATATCAGGTTCTGCAATTGTCGGGAAAAGGGGGAGATGGGAAATTTTTTACTGAGTGTTGAATCCGAATCCATAAGTCATTCCTTACAAAAATGTAGCTCGTTACGCATGATATCATTAGGTCAGCTTTTTGTAAATGGGCAAAATAATTGCTTGTTTGACTCGAGTAAATATCCCACTGCGCGTCCACTTGGGAATTTAATGTTATTCTCTTTAAAAGGTTTGGATCCAAAGGTTATTTGCATCTTTAACATGTTTCAAGCATGCATATCCATCTTTTCAAACATGTGTAGAAAAATCACTTTCTTATAAAATTCCAAGCTATTAGGGTTGAACTTGTGGAATTTCCAAAACTTGGATAACAAAACTTGTGGAATTTCCAAAACTTGGATAACAAATCTCTTTCTTTACTTACATTTGTTATTGCTTTAAATTCTTTCCATACCTAGACTCTAAAATTTTCATTTTGTTCGATCTATTTGCCTTTTATCATTTTTTTTTTGTTTACGAGAAGAAGGGATAGTGAAAACTCAAGTTTTGATTTAAGAAAAAAGTATACAACTAAAATGGAAATGCAAATTGCATAAATGTAGAGAGGGATAATTTTAAAAAGAGTCTGTAATTTTTAGGGATTGTAAAATCTTTTTAGTTTTTATATATCAGGTTCTGCAATCGTCTGGAAAAGGGCGAGGTGGGGGATTTTTAACTGAGGTTGACTCCCAATCCATGTGTCATTCCTTACAAAAATATAGCCCGTTACGCATGATAAATCACTTTACAATCATCTATGATCGTTAGGCCAGCTTTTTCTAAATGGGAAAATAAAGGCATGTTTTACTCGGGTAAATATCCCACCACAAGTTTACTTTGGAATTTTATGTTATTCTCTTGAAAAGGTTGATCCATTTTTTAAAACATGTGTAGAAAAATCAATTTCCTATAAAATTCCGAGCTATGAGAGTTGAACTAGTCGAATTTCCCAAACATGGATAACAAAACTTTTGAGTTCATTGGTGGTGTGTGAATAAATTTTCTTTACTTACATTTGTCATTGCTTTAAATTATGTCCATATAAACTCTAAAATTTTTATTTTGTTGTGATCTATTTGCCTTTATCACTTTTTTTGTTTACGAGATGGAGGATGAAGGGAAAGTGAAAACTCAACTTTTCATTTAAGAAAAAAGTATACATCTAAAATTTAAATGCACAAGGGACAAATGTAGATAGGGATAATTCCAAAAAAAGTCTGTAATTTTTAGGGATTGTAAATTCTTTTCAGTTTTTATATATCAGGTTTTGCATTCGTCGGGAAATGGGGGAGGCGAGGGATTTTTAACTTAGTGTTGACTCCGAATCCATATGTCATTCCTTACAAAAATATAGCCCGTTACGCATGATAAATCACTTTACAATCATCTATGATTGTTAGGTCAGCTTTTTGTAAATGGGCAAAATAATAGCTTCTTTGGCTCGGGTAAATATCTCACCGCAAGTTCACTTGGGAATTTAATGTTATTCTCTTTAAAAGGTTTGAATCCATAGGTCATTTTCATCTTTGAAATGTGTCAATCATGCATATCTATTTTTTAAAACCTATATAGAAAAATCTCTTTCTTATAAAATTCCGAGATATTAGGGTTGAACTAGTGGAATTTGCTAAAATTAATTAACAAAATTTTTGTGTTCATTTATGGTGTGTGAATAAATTTTCTTTACCAACATTTGTTATTGCTTTAAATTCTTTGCATAAATACACTCTAAAATTTTCATTTTGTTGTGATCTATTTGCCTTTTATCTCTTTTTTCATTAACGAGATGAAGGCAAAGTTAAAACTCAAGTTTATATTTAAGAAAAAATTATAAATAAAAAATGGAAAGGAACAATTCACAAATTTAGAGAGAGATCATTCCAAAAAGTGTTCGTAATTTTTACGGATTGTAAAATCCTTTTATTTTTTATATATCAGTTTTTTCTATCGTTGCAAAAAAGGGGCAGTAGGGGATTGAGTTTTGACTCCCAATCCATAAGTCATTCTGTACAAAAATATAACCCGTCACGCATGATAAATTACTTTACAATCATCAATGATCGTTAGGTCAGCATTTTGTAAATGGGCAAAATAATGGCTCGTTTGATTCGGTTAAATATCCCACCGTACGTTCACTTGGGAATTTAATGTTATTCTCTTTAAAAGGTTTGGATCCATAGGTCATTTGCATCTTTAACATGTTTTCAGCATTCATATCCATTTTTTAAAACATGTGTAAAAAAAGTTCTTTCTTAAAAAATTCCGAGCAATTAGGGTTTAACTAGTGGAATTTCCCAAATTTGGATAACAAAACTTTTGTGTTCATTTTTGGTGTGTGAATAAATTTTCTTTACTTCCATTTTTCATTTCTTTAAATTCTTTCCATACATCAACTCTAAAATTTTCATTTTGTTGTTATCTTTTTGCCTTTTATCTCTTTTTTTTTTTAACGTGATAAAGGGAAAAAGAATACTCAAGTTTTGATTTAAGATAAAAGTATACATCTAAAATGGAAATGCACAATGCACAAATGTTGAGAGAGATAATTCTAAAAAGTATCTGTAATGTTTAGGGATTGTAATCTCTTTTTAGTTTTTATATATCAGGTTCTGTAATCATCGGGAAAAAGGGGAGGCGGGGATTTTTAACTGAGTGTTGACTCCCAATCCATAAGTCATTCCTTACAAAAATATAGCCCATTACGCATGATAAATCACTTTACAATCATCTATGATTGTTAGGTCACCTTTTTTTAAATGGGCAAAATAATGGCTTCCTTGACTCGAGTAAATATCTCACCGCACGTTCACTTGGGAATTTAATGTTACTCTCTTTAAATGGATTGGATCCATAAATCATTTGCATCATTAACATGTTTCAAGCATGTATATCCAGTTTTTAAAATAAGTGTAGAAAAGTCCCTTTCTTTTATAATTCCGAGCTATTAGAGTTGAACTAGTGGAATTTCCCAAACTTGGATAACAAAAATTTTGCGTTCATTTGTGGTGTGCGAATAAATTTTCTTTTCTTACATTTGTTATTGCTTTAAATTCTTTCCATACATAAACTCTAAAATTTTCATTTTTTTTGCGATCTATTTGCCTTTTATCTCTTTTTTTTATTTACGAGATGAGGGGAAAGTGAAAACTCAAGTCATGATTTAAGAAAAAAGTATACATCTGAAATGGAAATGCACTATGCGAAAATGTAGAGAGTGATAATTCCAAAAAGTGTCTTTAATTTTTTGGGATTGTAAAGGATCTTCAATCGCCGGGAAAAGGGGGATGCGAGGGATTTTTAACTGAGTGTTGACTACCAATCCATAAGTCATTCCTTACAAAAATATAGCCCGTTACGCAAGATAAATCACTTTACAATCATCTATAATTGTTAGGACAACTTTTCGTAAATGGGGAAAATAATGGCTTGTTTGACTCGGGTAAATATCCCACCGCATGTTCACTTGGGAATTTAATGTTATTCACTTTAAAAGGTTTGGATCCATAGGTCATTTGCATCTTTAACATGTTTCAAGCATGCGTATCCATTTTTTAAAACATGTGTAGAAAAATCTCTTTCTTATAACATTCCGAGCTTTTTTGGTTGAACGAGTGGAATTTCCCAAATTTGGATAACAGAAATTTTGTGTTCATTTGTGGTGTGTGAATAAATTTTCTTTACTTAAATTTGTTATTGCTTTCAGTTCTTTGCATAAAAAAACTCTAAAATTTTCATTTTGTTGTGATCTATTTGCCTTTTATCTCTTTTTTTGTTTACGAGATGAAGGGAAAGTGAAAACTCAAGTTTTGATTTAAGAAAAAAGTATACATCTAAAGCAGAAATGCACAATGCTGAAATGTAGAGCGAGATAATTCCAAAAAGTGGCTGTAATTTTTAGGGATTGTCAACTCTTTTTAGTTTTTATACATGAGGTTCTGCTATCGTCGGGGAAAGGGGGAGGCAGGGGATTTTTAACTGAGTGTTGACTACCAATCCATAAGTCATTCCTTACAAAAATATAACCTGTTACGCATGATAAATCACTTTACAATCATCTATAATCGTTAGGTCTGCTTTTCATAAATAGACAAAATAATGGCTTCTTTGACTCAAGTAAATATCCTACCGCACGTTCACTTGGGAATTTAATGTTATTCTCTTTAAAAAATTTGGATCCATAGGTCATTTGAATCTTTAACATGTTTCAAGCATGCATATCCATTTTTTAAAACATGTGTAGAAAAATCTCTTTGTAATAAAATTTCGAGCTATTGGGGTTGAACTAGTGGAATTTCCATAACTTGGACAACCAAACTTTTGTGTTCATATTAAGTGTGTGAATGAATTTTCTTTACTTACATTTGTTATTGCTTTAAATTATTTCCATACATAAACTATAAAATTTTCAATTTTTTAATCTATTTACCTTTTATCTCTTTTTTTGTTTATGCGATGAAGGGAATGTGAAAACTCAAATTTTTATTTAAGAAAAAAGGATACATCTAAAATGGAAAAGCACAATGCACAAATGTAGAGAGAGATAATTCCAAAAATTGTGTTTAATTTTTAGGGATTGTAAACTTTTTTTAGTTTTTATATATCAGGTTCTGCAAACATTGGGAAAAGGGGGAGGCGGGGGATTTTAAACTGAGTAGTGACACCCAATCCATAAGTCATTCCTAACAAAAATATTACCCGTTATGCATGATAAATCACTTTACAATGATCTACAATCGTTAGGTCAGTTTTTCGTAAATGGGCAAAATAATTGCTTGTTTGACTCGGGTAAATATCCCACTGCACGTTCACTTGGGAATTTAATGTTTGTCTCATTAAAAGGTTTGGATCCATTGGTCATTTGCATCCTTAACATGTTTCAAGCATGCATATCCATTTTTAAAACATGCGTTGAAAAATTTTTTTCTGATAAAATTCCGAGCTATTAGGGTTGAACCAGTGGAATTTCCCAAACTTGGATGACAAAAATTTTGTGTTGATTTTTGGTGTGTGAATAAATTTTCTTTACTTAAATTTGTTATTGCTTTAAATTCTTTGCGTACATAAACTCTTTGCGTACATAAACTCTAAAATTTTCATTTTGTTTTGATCTATTTCCCTTTTATCTCTCTTTTTGTTTACGAGATGAAGGGAAAGTGAAAACTCAAGTTTTGTTTTAAGTAAAAAGTATACATCTAAAAAAGAAATGTACAATGCATAAATGTGGAGACAAAGATAATTTCCAAAAAGTGTGTGTAATTTAAAGGGATAGTAAACTCTTTTTAGTTTTTATATATCGGGTTCTGCAATCATCGGGAAAAGGGGGAGGCGGGGGAATTTTAACTGAGTGTTGACTCCTAATGCTAAGTCATTCCTTACAAAAATATAGTCTGTTACGCATGATAAATCACTTTACAATCATCTATGATCGTTAGATCAGATTTTTGTAAATGGGCAAAATAATGGCTCGTTTGACGGGTAAATATCCCACCGCACGTTCACTTGGGATTTTAATGTTATTCTCTTTGAAAAGGTTTGGAACTATAGGTCATTTTCATCTTTAACATGTTTTAAGCATGCATATCAATTTTTTAAAGCATGCGTAGAAAAATCTCTTTCTTATAAAATTCGGAGCTATTACAGTTGAACTAGTAGAATTTTCCAAACTTGGAGAACAAAACTTTTGTGTTCATTTGTGGTATTTGAATAAATTTTCTTTTCCTGCATTTGTTATTGCTTTAAATTCTTTCTATACATAAACTCTAAAATTTTAATTGAGATATATTTACCTTTTATCTCTTTTTTTGTTTACGAGATGAACGAAAAGTTAAAACACAAGTTTTGATTTAATAAAAAAGTATACATCTAAAATGGAAATGCACCATTCACAAATGTAGAGAGAGATAATGCCAAAAAGTGACTGTAATTTTTAGGGATTGTAAACTCTTTTTAGTTTTTATATGTCAGGTTCTGCTATCGACGGGAAAAGGGGGAGGCGGGTGATTTTTGACGGAGTTTTGACTCCAAATCAATAAGTCATTTTTTAAAAAAATATAGCCCATTACACATGGTAAATCTCTTTACAATCATCTATGGTCGTTAGGTCAGCTTTTTGTAAATGGGCAAAATAATGGCTTGTTTGATTCAGGTAAATATCCCATCGCACGTTCACTTGGGAATTTAATGATATTCGCTTTAAAAGGTTTGGATCCATAGGTCATTTGCATCTTTAACATGTTTCAAGCAAGCATATCCATTTTTTAAAACTTGTGTTGAAAAATCTCTTTCTTATAAAATTCCTAGCTATTAGGGTTGAACTAGTGCAATTGCCCAAACTTATATAACAAAACTTTTATGTTCATTTGTGGTGTGTAAATAAATTTTATTTACTTCCATTTTTTATTTCTTTAAATTCTTTACATACATAAACACTAAAATTTTCATTTTGTTGTTATCTTTTTGCCTTTTATCTCTTTTTTTGTTTACGAGATAAAGGGGAAAAGAAAACTCAAGTTTTTATTTAAGAAAAAAGTATACGTCTAAAATGAAAATGCACAATGCACAAATGTTGAGAGAGATAATTCGAAAAAGTATCTGTAAGTTTTAGGATTTCTAAACTCTTTTTAGTTTTTATATATTAGGTTTTGCAATCGTTGGGAAAAGGATGTGGTAGGGGATTTTTAAACTGAGTGTCGACTCCCAATCCATAAGTCATTTCTTACAAAAATATAGCCCATTATGCATGATAAATCACTTTACAATCATCTATGATTGTTACGTTAGCTTTTTGTAGGAGGGCAAAATAATAGCTTGTTTGACTCGGGTAAATATCCCACCGCACGTTCACTTGAGAATTTAATGAGCGTTTGTTATTCTCGTTGAATGGTTTGGATCCATAGGTTATTTGCATCTTTAACATGTTTCAAGCATGCATATCTATTTTTAAAACATGTGTAGAAATACATCTCTTTCCTATAAAATTCCAAGCTATTAGGGTTGAACTAGTGGAATTTTCCCAAATTGGGATACCAAAACTTTTATGTTCATTTGTGGTGTGTGAATAAATTTTCTTTACTAACATATTTGTTATTGTTTTATCTCTTTCCATACATAACTCTAAAATTTTCATTTTGTTGTGATCTATTTGCTTGTTCATCTCTTTTCTCATTTACGAGATGAAGGGGGAGTGGAAACGCAAGTTTTGATTTAAGAAAATAGTATAGATCTAAGATGGAAATGCACAGTGCACAAATTTAGAGGGAGATAATTCTAAAAAGTATCTGTAATTTTCAAGGATTGTGAACTCTTTCTAGTTTTTACATATTAGGTTTTGCAATCGTCAGGAAAAGCGGGAGGCAGGGGATTTTTAAACTGAGTGTTGACACCCATTCTATAAGTCATTTCTTACAAAAATGTAGCCCGTTACACATGATAAATCCCTTTACAATCATCTATGATTGTGAAGTCAGCTTTTTGTAAGTGGACAATATAATGGCTTGTTTGACTTAGGTAAATATCCCACCGCACGTTCACTTGAGAATTTAATGAGCGTTTGTTATTCTCTTTAAAAGATTTGGATCCATAGGTCATTTGAATCTTCAACATGTTTCTAGCATGCCTATCAAATTTTAAAACATATATAGAAATGAATCTCTTTCCTATAAAATTCCAGCTATTTGGGTTGAACTAGTGGAATTTTTCGAAACTTGGATAGCAAAAATTTGTGTTCATTTGTGGTGTGTGAATAAATTTTCTTTACTTACATATTTTTTATTTTTTTAAGCATTTTCCATACATAAAATCTAAAATTTTCATTTTGTTGTGATCTATTTGCGTTTTCATCTCTTTTCTCGTTTACGAGATGAAGCGGAAGTGGATACTCAAGTTTTGATTTAAGAAAAAAGTATAGATCTAACATGGAAATGTACAGTGCACAAATGTAGAGGGAGATAATTCCAAAAAGTATCTGTAATTTTTAGGGATTGTATTAACTCTTTCTAGTTTTTATATATTAGGTTTTACAATTGTCGGGAAAAGGGGGAGGCGGGAGATTTTTAAATTGAGTGTTGACTCCCAATCCATAAGTCATTTCTTACAAAAATATACCCCGTTAAGCCTGATAAATCACTTTACAATCATCTATGATTGTCAGATCAGCTTTTTGTAAGTGGGCAAAATAATGGCTTGTTTGACTACGGTAAATATCCCACCGCACGTTCACTTGAGAATTTAATGAGCGTTTGTTAGTCTCTTTTAAAGGTTTGCATCCATAGATCATTTGCATCTTTAACATGTTTCAAACATGCATATCCACTTTAGAATCTTGTGTAGAAATAAATCTCTTTCCTATAAAATTCCAAGCTATTAGGGTTGAACTAGTGGAATTTTCCCGAACTTGGATAGCAAAACTTTTGTGTTCATTTGTGGTGTGTAAATAAATTTTCTTTACTTACATATTTTTTATTGTTTTAAACTTTTTCCATACAAAAACTGTAAAAATTTCATTTTGTTGTGATCTATTTGCGTTTCCATATCTTTTCTCGTTTACGAGATGAAGGGGAAATGGAAACTCAAATTTTGATTTAAGAAAAAAGTATACATCTAAGATGGGAATGCACAATGAAAAATTGTGGAGGGAGATAATTCCTAAAAGTGTCTGTAATTTTTAGGGATTGTAAACTCTTTCTGGTTTTTATATATTAGGTTTTGCAATCGTTGGGAAAAGGGGGAGGCGGGGAAATTTTAAACTGAGTGTTGACTCCCAATCCATAAGTCATTTCTAAAAAAAATATAACCCGTTACGCATGATAAATCACTTCACAATAATCTATGATTTTTAGGTCAGCTTTTTTTAAGTGGGCAAAATAATGGCTTGTTTGACTCGGGTAAATATCCCACAGCACGTTCACTTGAGAATTTAATGGGCGTTTGTTATTCTCTTTAAAATGTTTGGATCCATAGGTCATTTGCATCTTTAACATGTATCAAGCATGCATATCCATTTTTAAAACATGTGTAGAAGAATATCTATTTCCTATAAAATTCATAGCTATTAGGGATGAACTAGTAGAATTTTCCCGAACTTCGATAGCAAAACTTTTGTGATCATTTGTGGTGTGTGAATAAATTTTCTTTACTTAAATAATTGTTATTGTTTTAAAATTTTGCCATACATAAACCATAAAAGTTTCATTTTGTTGTGATCTTTTTACGTTTCATCTCTTTTCTCGTTTACGAGAAGAAGGGGAAGGGGAAACTCAAGTTTTGATTTAAGAAAAATGTATACATCTAAGACGGAAATGGCCAATGCACAAATGTTGAGGGAGATAATTCCAAAAAGTGTTGGTAATTTTTTAGGGATTGTAAACTCTTTCTAGTTTTTTTATATTCGGTTTTGCAATCGTCGGGAAAAGGGCATAGCGGGGGATTTTTAAACTGAGAGTTGACTGCCAATCTGTAAGTCAACACTTGATAAATCTCTTTCTTATAAAATTCTGAGATATTAGGGTTGAACTAGTGGAATTTCCAAAACTTGGCTAAGAAAAGTTTTGTCTTCATTTGTGGTGTGTGAATAAATTTTATTTACTTACATTTGTTATTACTTCAAATTCTTTCCATACATAAAGTCTGAAATTTACATTTTGTTGTGATCTATTTGCCTTTTATCTCTTTTTTTGTTTAAGAGATGAAAGGAAAGTTAAAAATCAAGTGTTGATTTAAGAAAAAATAATAAATCTAAAATGGAAATGTACAATACCCAAATGTAGAGGGAGATATTTCCAAAAAGTGTCTGTAATTTTTAGGGATTGTAAACTCTTTTTAGTTTTTATATATCTGGTTCTAATATCATCTGGAAAAGGGGGAGGCAAGTGATTTTTACCTGAGTGTTGACTCCCAATCAATAAGTCATTCCTTACAAAAATATAGCCCGTTACTCATGCTGAATCACTTTACAATCATCTATGATCGTTAGGTCAGCATTTTGTAAATAGGCAAAATAATGGCATGTTTGATTCAAGTAAATATCCCACCGCACGTTCACTTGAGAATTTAATGTTATTCTTTTTAAAAGGTTTGGATCCATAGGTCATTGGCATCTTTGACATGTTTCAAGCATGCATATCCATTTTTTCAAACATGTGTAGAAAAATCTCTTTCTTATAAAATTCCGAGCTATTAGGGTTGATCTAGTGGAATTTCCAAAAGTTGGATAACAAAAATTTTGTGTTCATTTGTGGTGTGTGAATAAATTTTCTTTCCTTACATTTTTCTGTTGCTTTAAATTTTTTCTATACATAAACTCTAAAACTTTCATTTTGTTCGATCTATTTACCTTTTTCGCTTTTTTTGTTTACGAGATGAAGGGAAAGTGAAAACTCAAGTTTTATTTAAGAAAAGGGGGAGGCTGGGGATTTTTAATTGAGTGTTGACTCCCAATCCATAAGCTATTCCTTACAGAAATATAGCCCGTTATGCATGATAAATCACTTGACAATCATCTATGATCGTTAGGTCAGCTTTTTGTTAATGGGCAAAATAATGGCTTATTTGATTTTGCTAAATATCCCACCGCACGTTCACTTGGGAATTTAATGTGATTCTCTTTAAAAGATTTGGATCCATAGGTCATTTGAATCTTTAACATGTTTCAAGCATGCATATCTATTTTTTAAAACATGTGTACAAAAATTTCGTTCTAAAAAAATTCCGAGCTATTAGGGTTGAACTAGTGGAATTTAACAAACTTGGATGACAAAACTTTTGTGTTCATTTGTGGTGAGTGAAAAAAATTTCTTTACTTATATTTTTTATTGCTTAAAATTTTTTCCATACATAAACTCTAAAATTTTCATTTTTTTGCGATCTATTTGCCTTTTAGGGCTTTTTTTGTTTACGAGAAGAAGGGAAAGTGAAAACTCAAGTTTTGATTTAAGAAAAAAATTTACATCTAAAATGAATTGCACAATGCAAAAATGTAGAGAGAGATAATTCCAAAAAATGTTTGTAATTTTTAAGGATTGTAAATTCTTTTTAGTTTTTACATCTAAAGTTTTGCAATCGTTGAGAAAAGGGGGAGGCAGGGGATTTTTAACTGAGTGTTGAATCTTAATCCATAAGTAATTCCTTAAAAAATATATAGCCGGTTATGCATGATAAATCACATTACAATCATCTATGATCGTTAGTCAACTTTTTGTAAATGGGCAAAATCATGGCTTGTTTCACTCAGGTAAATATCCCACCACACCTTCCCTTGAGAATTTAATGTTATTCTCTTTAAAAGGTTTGGATCCATACGTCATTTGCATCTTTAACATGTTTCAAGCATACATATCCATTTTTTAAAACAAGTGTAGAAAAATCACTATCTTAAAATATTTCAAGCTATTAGGGTTGAACTAGTGGAATTTCCCAAACTTGGATAACAAAACTTTTGTGTTCATTTGTGGTGTATGAATAAATTTTTTTTACTTACATTTGTTACTGCTTTAAATTCATTCCATACATAAACTCTAAAATTTTAATTTTGTTGTGATCTATTTGCCTTTTATCACCTTTTTTGCTTATGAGATGAAGGGAAAGTGAAAACCGAAGTTTTGATTTAAGAAAAAATTATACATATAAATTGGAAATGCACATTGCACAAATGTAGAGAGAGATAATTCCAAAAAAGTGTCTATAATTTTTAGTGATTGTAAACTCTTTTTATTTTTTATATATCAGGTTTTGCAATCGTCGGGAAAAGGGGGTGGTGGGGGATTTTTAACTGAGTGTTGACTCCCTATCCATAAGTCATTCCTTAAAAAAATATAACTTGTTACACATGATAAATAACTTTACAATCATCTATGATCGTTAGGTCAGCTTTTTTTAAAAGGGCAAAATATTGGCTTGTTTGACTCGGGTAAATATCCCACCGCACGTTCATTTGGGAATTTAATGTTATTCTTTTTAAAAGGTTTGGATCCATAGGTCATTTGCATCTTTAACATGTTTCAAACATGCAAATCCATTTTTTAAAACTTTGTAGAAAAATTTCTTTCTAATAAAATTTTGAGCTATTAGGGTTGAACTAGTGGAATTTTCCCAAATGTGGATAACAAAAATTTTGTGCTTATTTGTGGTGTGTGAATAAATTTTTTTTACTTACATTTGTAGTTGCTTTAAATTTTTATTTTGTTCGATCTATTTGCCTTTTATTCTTTTTTTGTTTACGAGAAGATGGGAAAGTGAAAACTCTAGTTTTGATTTAAGAAAAAAGTATACATCTAAAATGGAAATGCAACATGCACAAATGTAGAGAGGGATAATTCAAAAAAGAGCCTGTAATTTTAAGGGATTGTAAACTCTTTTATGTTTTTATATATCTGGTTCTGCAATCGACAGGAAAATGGGGAGGCGAGTGGTTTTAAGTAAGAGTTAACTCCCAATCCATATGTCATTCCTTACAAAAATATAGCCTGTTACGCATGATAAATCTCTTTACAATCATCTATGCTGGTTAGGTCAGCTTTTTGTAATTGGGGAAAATAATCGCTTGTTTGACTCGAGTAAATATCCCATCGCATGTTCACTTGGGAACTTAATGTTATTTTTTTAAAAGGTTTGGATCAATAGGTCATTTGCATTTTTAACATGTTTCAAGCATGCAAATCCATTTTTTAAATATGTGTAGAAAAATCTCTTTCTTATAAATTCCGAGCTATTAGTGTTGAACTAGTGGAGTTTCCCAAACTTGGATAACCAAACTTTTGTGTTCATTTGTGGTGTCAGAATAAATTTTCTTTACTTACATTCGTTATTGCTATAAATTCTTTCCATACATAAACTCTAAAATTTTCATTTTGTTGTGATCTATTTGCTTTTTATCTCTTTTTTTTGTTTACTCTAGGGAAAGTGAAAACTCGAGTTTTGATTTAAGAAAAAAGTATAGATCTAAAATGGAAATGCACAATGCACAAATGCAGAGAGAGATAATTTCAAAAAGTGTCAGTAATTTTTAGGGATTGTAAACTCTTTTTAGTTTTTATATATAAGGTTCTGCAATTGTTGGGAAAAGGGGGAGGCGGAGGATTTTTAACTGAGTGTTGAATCCCAATCCATATGTCATTCCGTACAAAAATATAGCCCGTTACTCATGATAAATCACTTTATAATCATCTATGATCGTTAGGTTAGAGTTTTGTAAATGGGCAAAATAATGGCTTATTTGATTCGGGTAAATATCCCACCGCATGTTTACTTGGGAATTTAATGTGATTCTGTTTAAAAGGATTGGATCCATAGGTCATTTGCATCTTTGACATATTTCAAGATTGCATATCCATTTTTTCAAACATGTGTAGAAAAATCTCTTTCTTATAAAATTCCGAGCTATTAAGGTTGAACTAGTGGAATTTCCCAAACTTGGATAACAAAACTTTTTTGTTCATTTGTGGTGTGTGAATAAATTTTTTGTACGTACATTTTCTGTTGCTTTAAATTCTTTCCATACATAAACTCTTAAACTTTCATTTTGTTCGATCTATTTGCCTTTTTTCACTTTTTTTTGTTTACAAGATGATGGGAACGTGAAAACTCATGTTTCGATTTAAGAAAAAAGTATACAACTAAAATGGAAATGCACAATGCACAAATATAGAGTTGGATAATTCCAAAAAGTGTCTATAATTTTTAGGGATTGTAAACACTTGTTAGTTTTTATATGTCAGGTTTTGCAAACGTCGGGAAAAGGGGGAGGCGGGGGATTTTAACTTAGTTTTGACTCCAATCCATAAGTCATTCCATAAAAAAATATAGCCCGTTACACTTGAAAAATCACTTTGCAATGATCTATGATTGCTAGGTCAGCTTTTTGTAAATGGGCAAAAAAATGCCTTGTTTAACTCGAGTAAATATCCCAACTCACGTTCACTTGGGAATTTAATGTTATTTTCTTTAAAAGGTTTGAATCCATAGGTCATTTGCATCTTTAACATGTTTCAAGCATACATATCTATTTTTTAAAACATTTGTAGAAAAATCTCTTTATTTTAAAATTCTGAGATATTAGGGTTGAACTAGTGGAACTTCCCAATCTTGGATAACAAAACTTTTGAGTTCATTTGTGGTGTGTGAATAAATTTTCTTTACTTACATTTGTTATTGCTTTAAATTTTTTTTGTAGATGAGATGAAGGGAAAGGTAAAACTCAAGTTTTGATTTAAGAAAAAAGTATAAATCTAAAATGGAAATGCACAATGCACAAATGTAGAGAGAGATAATTCCAAAAAGTGTCTGTAATTTTTAGGGATTGTAAACTCTTTTTAGTTTTTATATATCAAGTTCTGGTAACGGCGGGAAAAGGGGGAAGCGAGGGATTTTTATCTAAGCGTTAACTCCCAATCCATAAGTCATTCCTTACAAAAATATAGCCTATTATGCATGATAAATCTCTTTACAATCATCTATGCTCGTTAGGTCAATTTTTTGTAAATGGGAAAAATAATGGCTTGTTTGACTCGGGTAAATATCCCACCACACGTTCACTTGGGAACTTAATGTTCTTTCTTTAAAAGGTTTGGATCCATAGGTCATTTGCATCTTTAACATGTTTCAAGCATGCATATCCATTTTTTAAAACATGTGTAGAAAAATCTCTTTCTTATAAAATTTCCAGCTATTAGGGTTGAAATAGTGGAATTTCCCAAACTTGGATAACAAAACTTTTGTGTTCATTTGTGTTGTGAATAAATTTTCTTTTCTAACATTTGTTCTTGCTTGAAATTCTTTCCATACATAAACTCTAAAATTTTAATTTTGTTGTGATCTATTTGCCTTTTATCTCTTTGTTTTTTTATGAGATGAAAGGAAAGTGAAAACTCAAGTTTTGATTTAAGAAAAAAGTATACATCTGAAATTGAAATGCATAATGTGCAAATGTAGAGAGAGATAATTCCA
Organism: Aristolochia californica; assembly: GCF_029961685.1. Lineage (NCBI taxonomy): Eukaryota > Viridiplantae > Streptophyta > Magnoliopsida > Piperales > Aristolochiaceae > Aristolochia > Aristolochia californica. Next base: position 15,426,147 of record NW_027182214.1, read on the forward strand.
AAAAGTGTTTGTAATTTTAAGGGACTGTAAACTCTTTTTAGTTTTTATATATCAAGTTTTGCAATCGTCAGGAAAAGGGGGAGGCTAGGGATTTTTAACTGAGTGTAAACTCCCAACCCATAAGTCATTCCTTACAAAAATATAGCCCGTTACGCACGATAAATCACTTTACAATCATCTATGATCGTTAGATCAATTTTTTGTAAATGGGCAAAATAATGGCTTGTTTGACTCATGTAAATATCTCACCACACGTTCACTTGGGAATTTAATGTTATTCTCTACAAAAGGGTTGGATCCATAGGTCATTTGAATCGTTAACATGTTTCAAGCATGCATATCCTTTTCTTAAAACTAGTGTAGAAAAAAAAGTTTCTTATAAAATTCCAAACTATTAGGGTTGAACTAGTTGAATTTCCAAAACTTGGATAACAAAACTTTTCTGTTCATTTGTGGTGTGTGAATAATTTTTCTTTACTTACATTTGTTATTGCTTTAAATTCTTTCCATACGTAAAGTCTAAAATTTTCATTTTGTTGCAATCTATTTGCCTTTTATCGCTTTTTTATTTAACGAGATGAAGGGAAAGTGAAACATCAAGTTTTGAATTAAGAAAAAAGTATACATCTAAAATGGAAATGCACAATCCAAAAATGTAGAGAGGGATAATTCCAATAAGAGTCTATAATGTTTAGGGATTGTAAACTCTTTTTTAGTTTTTATATATCAGGTTTTGCAATTGTCGGGAAAGGGGGAGGAGGGGGATTTTTAAGTTAGTGTTGATTCCCAATCCATAAGTCATTCCTTACAAAAAATATAGCCCGTTACGTATGATAAATCACTTCACAATCATCTATGATCGTTAGGTCAGCTTTTTGTAAATGGGCAAAAAAATGGCATGCTTGACTCGGGTAAAAATCCCACCGCACATTCACTTGGGAATTTAATGTTATTCTCTTTAAAAGGTTTGAATCCATAGGCCATTTGCGTCTTTAACAAGTTTCAAGCATGCATATCGATTTTTTTTAAAATGTGTATAAAAATCTCTTTCTTATAAAATTCCGAGATATTAGGGTTGAACTAGTGGAATTTCCCAAACTTGGATGACAAAATTTTTGTGTTCATTTGTGGTGTGTGAATAATTTTTTTTTTACTTATATTTGTTATTGCTTTAAATTCTTTCCATACATAAACTCTAAAATTTTCATTTTGTTGTGATCAATTTGCCTTTTATCTCTTTTTTTGTTTACAAGATGAAGGGAAAGTTAAAACTCAAGTTTTGATTTAAGAAAAAAGTATAAATCTAAAATGGAAATGCTCAATGCACAAATGTAGAGAGAGATAATTCCAAAAAATTTTGGTAATTTTAAGGGATTGTAAACTCTTTTTAGTTTTTATATATCTGGTTCTGCTATCATCGGGAAAAGGGGGAGGCGGGAGATTTTTAATTGAGTGTTGACTCCCAATCAATAAGTCATTCCTTACAAAAATATAGCCCGTTACACATGATTAATCACTTTAAAATCATCTAGGATCGTTAGGTCAGCCTTTTGTAAATGGGCAAAGTAATGGCTTGTCTAATCCGTGTAAATATCCCACCGCATGTTCGCCTGGGAATTTAATGTGATTCTTTTTAAAAGGATTGGATCCATAGGTCATTTGCATTTTTGACATATTTCAAGATTGCATATCCATTTTTTCAAACATGTGTAGAAAAATCTCTTTCTTATAAAATTCCGACCTATTAGGGTTGAACTAGTGGAATTTCTCAAACTTCGATAACCAAACTTTGTGTTCATTTGTGGTGTCAGAATATATTTTATTTTCTTACATTTGTTATTGTTTTAAATTCTTTCGATAGATCAACTCTAAAATTTTCATTTTGTAGTGATCTATTTGTCTTTTATCTCTTTTTTTGTTTACGAGATGAAAAAAAAGTGAAAACTCAAGTTTTTATTTAAGAAAAAATTATACATAAAAAAGGGAAATGCACAATGCACAAATGTAGAGAGAGATAATTCCAAAAAGTGTCTGTAATTTTTAGGGATTGTTAACTCTTTTTAGTTTATATAAATCAGGTTCTGAATCGTCGGGAAAAGGGGGAGGCGGGGGATTTCTAACTGAGTGTTGAATCCTAATCCATAGGTCATTCCTTACAAAAATATAGCCCGTTACGCATGATAAAACACTTTACTATCATCTATGATCGTTAGGTCAGCTTTTTTTAAATGGGCAAAATAATTGCTTGTTTGACTTGTGTCATTATCATACCTTCTGGTCATGATATACTCTCGCAGTCGCGAATAGTTGATAAGTCTTATATCTGGATTAGACCTATTTCGTTCCATAATGGACTTTTGGTTTTGTACATTTGTTCCTTACAAATGTTACTTGGGATGTGACCGATATGGGTCGTAACTGTTTGGGAGTATGTATACCTAAACAGAAAGAATCAAAGGATAATCTTTGACTTCTTTGACACATACAAAACCAAGTCTAATACTCGGCTCTGATACCATTTTACAGACACACACAGAGAGTCTCTAGCAGACTTGTACACAGCGGAAGACAACCTAGGGAAACAGGGCAGCGGAACAAGAATCGTAGGAATTGCTACCTGCCAGTCTCGGGATACAGGCAGTGGATGACATCTATGGGCAGCGGAAAACAATAATGACTCACACAATACTATTCCTATAGTCACACTTCGTCTGTCCTATCAGTTTACCATTAGGCTACTTTCCTGCTTCCTACCACATGTCACCGTTATGTACTCGTTTGTGTCTATTTCATAGCTATCTCGTAGGCCCAACATGACTTCTGCTGCTACCTAGAACTTCTTCGGGGTTTGACCCTATTCCTACCGGCTTACCACCACGTGGGTAGTTCCGTCGATGCGGTCCTCACGGTCTCCAGAGGGCCCCAAGCCGTTCCTATTAACCGTTGCGGTTCCATGGCTGCTTCAACAGGGTAGAGCACAACTCCGTTTCGTTTTCTACCTCGGAGCATAGCCGAATAATTCCAAGTCTCTAGCTTATGTCCTATTTGGCACTATTTCGATACTATTTCTTTTTGACGAGTGAACAGTAAACATGAATAGTAATCATGAATAGTAACCGTGAATAGTAAAAATGAACAGTACTTTTGAATAGTAACTTTGGAACAGTAAAAACAAACACTGTGGAGATCAATATAAATGCGGAACATGAACAGTAAAACAACTACTGTAGAGATCATATTTATAAATGCGGAACATGAACAGTAAAAACAACTACTGTACGAATCACAATATTACAAACATGCGAAAATATAAAAAACATTGTCTAAAACAAAACATAAAATACATACCCTTAAAAAAGGAAAAGGAAAAACTACATATCTACATAACTCCCGAAGTTATCGACCGTGGCACCGGTCGGTTCCCTTTTTTCTACTCAACCATTACGGCTGTTAAGCACATATCGTGCTTGAGAAACTTGCCGGAGAAAGATTGCCGGAAATCGCCTTCTTCTTCGGAACTAATGCTCGTCTATTGTTGAGTTGCTCCAAGTTTCGATGATCTCAACCTCTGGAGGAGCATCGTATTTATAGCTGAAGATTTTTCAGCTCTTCCACGTTTACCCTTGATTGAAAGGTGTGTGTTTAAAGACAAAGGGTAGCTTTTGTCTTTTTGGCATGTCTTTTTTGCCCTTGCATTATTACCTTTCGGCGCCGAAAGCAGAGGTAGAAATGTCGTTTCTGCTTGTGACATCATGATGATGACGTGCAGGAATCTTTTTTTGCCATCTTTGTTGACTTGGTGTAGCCGTCATTGATGACTTTTGTAGCCGTCATTGCGGACTTTTGAGCCCCCTTTGCTGACTTTTTTTTCATCGTGGGCCTAGTCTGCTGACTTGGCTGCTGACTAGTCGGTTGACATGGCTACTGACTGCTCATTCGGATAGCTGCCTTTCTGTGCACAATTTACGGGTGTGCTCCTTTGGAAAAGTCATCTGGGCCATCTGGCAGAAGCTTTCCTTTGATGTTTTGCTGAAGGGGATATTTCCTCCAAGAAGCGTAGCTTCGAGACTGGTTTGGACGGTTGCCGGAGTCTCTTTATAGCTTTTCGAGATGATCGTCAGTGGGACGGAGGTCTTGTAGACGAAGCTTCTCTTTTCTGAATCAGCTGTTGTATGAGCTGTATCAGCTTCATGAGCACGTGGATACGTCTGGTTGGCCAGACTGCTTTTGGGCAAGGCTTGGCTTTTGGAATATGTCTGGGATCATATTCCATATTTGCGTCACCTTCTTTGATGCTTTCAATAGTCACGACAGAAATGCTTGGAAACATTTTTGTGTCAGTAACAATTTCAGCAATACAGGAAACGAAATGAATTCGAATTCCTTTACTCTTTGTTATGGAGATGAAACTTTTGCAAGCCTCCATAATTTCCTTTGGCATTTTCTCCAATACTGATAAGTCGGTGGAGGGCAATACCATTTGTTTTATGAATCCATATGCATAAAGCCTGGATGCATATTTTGAGTCTATTTCATGACTCAGCTTCACTTGATTCCAACTGTTGCTGGGCTCAGTGGTGTAGAAGGGAGTGTTCATCCCTTGTCCAATTTGTTCATTCCATCTCTGGAATTGAACAATATGATCGGATTCGATCTTTGAACGAATGTTGTCCACCTTTTGAGGGCGTAGCGAGGGTTCAACAGACATAATGTCCAAAATTTTTAAAGGTTTAAATTTCTTTAAAAACTCAAACTCATTAAAACTAGTTTTATCTGGTTTATTTAGGCTTTTCAACCTTGTAAACTCAGACGGGGTAACCAATTTTGTCTTGAATGATTTCTCATTCCTAGACAAGTCCGTTTCCATCAGGGATGGATCCGTTAAGACTTCCTTTTCAGTTCTAGACTGACAGGTAGAAGTCCCTGATTCCGATTTCAATGAAATCGTTAAGGTTTCCTTTCCAGCTCTTGACTGGCAGGTAGAAATCCCTGATTCCCCTATCTTCAGAGAAGATTGGGTTGTGATTTCCTTCTCATGTCTGGCATGACCGGTAGAAATCCCGGGTTGACCTATGTTTATCAAAACACTAAAGTCATCCGTCTGCTGATTAGCTGACGTTGTGGCTTCCTTTTCTCGCGATGGAGATCCGGTAGAAGTCCCGGAGGAGCTTGGCATTTCATGCCGTTGAGTGAGTTCTTTTAACTCTTCGGTTAATTCTTTAAACTTGAGTTGTAAGACTTCTCCACTTAACCCGTAACGGGCACAATTCTCATGTATGTCTCCTCGTTCTGAAAGAACTAAAAGACTGTCGAATAGTGACTGTAGGGTTGAGAGCAATACCATGAGTGTGGCAATTGTTGCTGCTAGGTCCGTCAGGATGCTGCTGAGGGGATCCATTTTACCTGTCTGTAACACAAGAAAATTCTCGAGTGGTAAGAGTATCAGGTTAATTATAAAATTCTCTATAATGCATGATGCATGAGTAGAGAAAGTATTTTATGACAATAGTGGGAGATAAATCAAATCAGCATGCTTGCTGCCATTGGTATAACGGGAAGGCAAAAGCATAACCGAATATTAGGCAAAAGTTGTGCCTGAAGAGTCACTCATATTTTCTGAGTTTTTCGAGGAGGAAGACTCAGTTTCGAGATGAAGTTCATATACTTCATCTTCTGACTGGATGTCATCGTAATGGATGATTTCCAATCCATTTTCTTCGGCTAGTAACATGTATGTACTGTACCGCCGTTGTTGTTTATCATTTGGACAATCTCTAGCGAAATGTCCTTCTTTCTGGCATATCCAACATTTGCATTTGCTTGGGGTTTTCCCCTTTGGGCAGTATGCATTTGACCCTTTACTGGATGTGGTGGGGCCAGAATTTGTTCTTTTCTTAAAGTATCTCTTTTTAGGAGTGTACCTTGTTGTAGAAATTTTTTGTATCCTAAATTTTTTCTGTTGAAATTTCTTAGGATATTTTCGTTGCTTATGGGAGGTGGTTTTGCAACCATAAGCTTCTACATTTTTGTTCTGGTATGAACAACATAATGTTTGTTTATTTGCCTTACTACTTTTCTTTTGTAGTTTTTGGGCTTCACAAAGATTTGCCAACATGTCTTGTACAAATCTATGTCTTCTTCCTAAAGTATCAATGTTTAGGAAAATATCCATGGTTAAAGTACCAAGTTCTGGATTGTTTTGCCAACATTTTTTAATATAGTCTTTTTCTGCTACATGTGCAAATGGTTCTGGAAATTTTGCATAAAAGATAGACAGATAAGGTTTCTGATCTTCTTTTTGCAGTTTATAGAAGTAACTTGCAAACTCGCAGTAATACATCTCATAAAAACAAATTTTACAGATTTGTAACTTGTTTAATTTCTGAAGAGTTTCTAAACGTTTTCTTTGTTTAGTACTCTCATTGTAGGCTTCTAGGGTTGGATGTATTCCTAGAAATTCCTTAGATATCTTAGCCACTAATCCTTTCAAGATATTGGCTATTGATATTGAGGTATTAGCTCATTTTTGGTCTTCGGGAAGGTTGTCCCACCAAAGAGCTACATTACCCTGTAAAGCATGGGTAAAGAAATTAAATGCTGATTCTTGGTTCCAAGATTCATGCATATTTCCAGCATTGCTCATGCTTCTTTCCCAATCTTTAAGGACTTTTTCTCCATTCTTGGGGCAATCCAAGTTGAGGTAAAATCCAAAAGGGTTTATGCCATCTATGGTTTGGTGTCCCTTAGTAGCATTTGAAGGATCGACATTTGTGTATTTTATCGAATACCTTTGTCCTCCCAGGGATATTTTGGAGTGCGAGAAACTTTCTCGTTCTTGCAGATGAACCCAAAAGTTTTGCTGTCCAAGTTTGGGAAATTCTACCAGTTCAACCCTAACAGCTTGGAATTTTATAAGAATGAGATTTCTTCCACACATGGTTTAAAAATGGATATGCATGCTTGAAACGTGTTAAATATGCAAATCACCTACGGATCCAAACCTTTTAAAGAGAATGACAAACGCTCATTAAATTCACAAGTGAACGTGCGGTGGGATATTTACCCGAGTCAAACGAGCCATTATTTTGCCCACTTACAAAAAGCTGACCTAACAATCATAGATGATTTGAAAGTGATTTATCATGCGTAACGGGCAATATTACCCTAAGAAATAACTTATGGATTGGGAGTCAAGACTCAGTTAAAAATCTCCTACCTCACCCTTTTCCCGACCATTGCAAAACCTGATATATAAAAACTAAAAAGAGCTTACAATCCATAAAAATTACAGCCACTCTTTGGAATTATCTCTCTCTACATTTGTGCATTGTGCATTTCCATTTTGGAAGTTCTCTTTTTTCTTAAATCAAAACATTGAGTTTTCGGTCTCCCTTCATCCCGTAAACCAAAAAGGCAAATAGATCACCTCAAAATGCAAATTTTAGAGTTTATGCATGGGAAAAATTTAAACCAATAACAAATGCAAGTAAAGAAAATTTATTCAAACACAACAAATGAACACAAAATTTTTGCAGTCCAAGTTTGGGAAATTCCACTAGTTCAACCCTAACAGCTTGGAATTTTATAAGAAAGAGATTTCTTCCACACATGCTTTAAAAATGGATATGCATGCTTGAAACGTGTTAAAGATGCAAACCACCTATGGATCCAAAACTTTTAAAGAGAATGACAAACGCTCTTTAAATTCTCAAGTGAACGTACGGTGGGATATTTAGCCGAGTCAAACGAGCCATTATTTTGCCCACATACAAAAAGCTGACCCAACGATCAAAGTTGATTGTAAAGTGTTTTATCATGCGTAATGGACTGTATTACCCTAAGAAATGACTTATGGGTTGGGAGTCAACACTCAGTTAAAAATCCCCCTCCTCCCCTTTTTCCTGACGATTGCAAAACCTTAAATATAAAAGCTAAAAAGAGCTTACAATCCATAACATTACAGAGACTCTTTGAAATTATCACTCTCTACATTTGTGCATTGTGCATTTCCATTTTAGATGTACTCATTTTTCTTAAATAAAAACATTGAGTTTTCGGTTTTCCTTCATCCCGTAAACCAAAAATGCAAATAGATCACCACAAAATGAAAATTTTAGAGTTTATGTTTGGAAAAATTTTAAAACAATAACAAATGTAAGTAAAAAAAATTTATTCACACACCACAAATGAACCCAAAAGTTTTGCTGTCCAAGTTTGGGAAATTCCACTAGGTCAACGCTAACAGCTTGGAATTTTATAAGAAAGAGATTTCTTCCACACATGCTTTAAAAATGGATATGCATGCATGAAACGTGTTAAAGATGCAAATCACATATGGATCAAAACCTTTTGAATAGAATGACAAACATTCATTAAATTTTAAAGTGAACGTGCGGTAGGATATTTGCCTGAGTCAAACTAGCCATTATTGTGCCCATCTACTAAAAGCTGACCTAACGATCATAGATGATTGTAAAGTGATTTATCATGCGTTACGGGCTATATTACCCTAAGAAATGACTTATGGATTGGGAGTCAACACTCAGTTAAAAATTCCCCGATGATTGCAAAACCTGATATATAAGAACTAAAAAGAGCTTACAATCCCTAAAAATTACAGACACTCGGAATTATCTCTCCCTACATTTGTGCATTGTGCATTTCCATTTTAGATGTACTCATTTTTCTTAAATAAAAACTTTGAGTTTTCGGTCTCCCTTTATCCCATAAAACAAAAATGCAAATAGATCACAACAAAAAGAAAAATTTTGAGTTTAAGTTTTAAAAAAATTTTAAAAAATAAGAAATGTGAGTAAAGAAAATTTATTCACACACCACAAATGAACCCAAAAGTTTAGCTATCCAAGTTTGGGAAATTCTACCAGTTCAACCCTAACAACTTGGAATTTTATAAGAATGAGATTTCTTCCACACATGCTTTAAAAATGGATATGCATGCTTGAAACGTGTTAAAGATGCAAATCACCTACGGATCCAAACCTATTAAAGAGAATGACAAACGCTCATTAAATTCTCAAGTGAACGTGCGGTGGGATATTTACCCGAGTCAAACGAGCCATTATTTTGCCCACTTACAAAAAGCTGACCTAACAATCATAGATGATTGGAAAGTGATTTATCATGCGTAACGGGCTATATTACCCTAAGAAATAACTTACGGATTGGGAGTCAAGACTCAGTTAAAAATCCCCCGCCTCACCCTTTTCCCGACGATTGCAAAACCTGATATATAAAAACTAAAAAGAGCTTACAATCCATAAAAATTACAGACACTCTTTGGAATTATCTCTCTCTACATTTTTGCATTGTGCATTTTCATTTTAGAAGTTCTCTTTTTTCTTAAATCAAAACATTGAGTTTTCGGTCTCCCTTCATCCCGTAAACCAAAAAGGCAAATAGATCACCTCAAAATGCAAATTTTAGAGTTTATGCATGGGAAAAATTTAAACCAATAACAAATGCAAGTAAAGAAAATTTATTCAAACACAACAAATGAACACAAAAGTTTTGCAGTCCAAGTTTGGGAAATTACACTAGTTCAACCTTAACAACTTGGAATTTTATAAGAAAGAGATTTCTTCCACACATGCTTTAAAAATGGATATGCATGCTTGAAACGTGTTAAAGATGCAAATCACCTATGGATCCAAAGCTTTTAAAGAGAATGACAAACGCGCTTTAAATTCTCAAGTGAACGTCCGCTGGGATATTTAAGCGAGTCAAACGAGCCATTATTTTGCCCATTTACGAAAAGCTGACCTAACGATCAAAGTTGATTGTAAAGTGATTTATCATGCGTAACGGACTGTATTACCCTATGAAATGACTTATGGGTTGGGAGTCAACACTCAGTCAAAAATCCCCCTCCTCCCGTTTTTTTTGACGATTGCAAAACCTGAGATATAAAAGCTAAAAAGAGCTTACATTCCCTAAAATTACGGAGACTCTTTGAAATTATATCACTCTCTACATTTGTGCATTGTGCATTTCCATTTTAGATGTACTCATTTTTCTTAAATAAAAACTTTGAGTTTTCGGTCTCCCTTCATCCCGTAAACCAAAAATGCAAATAGATCACCAGAAAATGAAAATTTTCGAGTTTATGTTTGGAAAAATTTTAAAACAATAACAAATGTAAGGAAAGAAAATTTATTCACAAACCACAAATGAACCCAAAATTTTTTCTGTCCAAGTTTGAGAAATTCCACTAGTTCAACACTAACAGCTTGGAATTTTATAAGAAAGAGATTTCTTCCACACATTCTTTAAAAATGGATATGCATGCATGAAACGTGATAAAGATGCAAATCACCTATGGATCAAAACCTTTTGTAGAGAATGACAAACGTTCATTAAATTCTAAAGTGAACGTGCGGTGGGATATTTGCCTGAGTCAAACAAGCCATTTTTTTGCCCATTTACAAAAAGCTGACCTAACGATCATAGATGATTGTAAAGTGATTTATCATGCGTTACGGGCTATATTACCCTAAGAAATGAATTATGGATTGGGAGTCAACACTCAGTTAAAAATTCCCCGACGATTGCAAAACCAGATTTATAAGAACTAAAAAGAGCTTACAATCCCTAAAAATTACAGACACTCCTTGGAATTATCCCTCTCTACATTTGTGCATTGTGCATTTCCATTTTAGAAGTTATCTTTTTTCTTAAATCAAAACTTCGAGTTTTCGGTCTCCCTTCATCCCGTAAATGAAAAAGGCAAATAGATCACCTCAAAATGCAAATTTTAGAGTTTATGCATGGGAAAATTTAAACCAATAACAAATGCAAGTAAAGAAAATTTATTCAAACACAACAAATGAACACAAAAGTTTTACAGACCAAGTTTGGGAAATTCCACTAGTTCAACACTAACAGCTTGGAATTTTATAAGAAAGAGATTTCTTCCACACATGGTTTAAAAATGGATATGCATGCTTGAAACGTGTTAAAGATGCAAATCACCTATGGATCCAAAGCTTTTAAAGAGAATGACAAACGCTCTTTAAATTCTCAAGTGAACGTGCGGTGGGATATTAAGCCGAGTCAAACGAGTCATTATTTTGCCCACTTACAAAAAGCTGAGCTAACGATCAAAGTTGATTGTAAAGTGATTTATCATGCGTAACAGACTGTATTATTACCCTAAGAAATGACTTATGGGTTGGGAGTCAACACTCAGTTAAAAATCCCCCTCCTCCCCTTTTTCCTGACGATTGCAAAACCTGATATATAAAAGCTAAAAAGAACTTACAACAAAATTCCCCGACGATTGCAAAATCCCACGCCTCACCTTTTCCCGACGATTGCGAAACCTGATATATAAAAACTAAAAAGTGCTTACAATCCATAAAAATTACAGACACTCTTTGGAATTATCTCTCTCTACATTTTTGCATTGTGCATTTCCATTTTAGAAGTTCTGTTTTTTCTTAAATCAAAACATTGAGTTTTCGGTCTCCCTTCATCCCATAAATGAAAAAGGCAAATAGATCACCTCAAAATGCAAATTTTAGAGTTTATGCATGGGAAAAATTTAAACCAATAACAAATGCAAGTAAAGAAAATTTATTCAAATACAACAAATGAACACAAAAGTTTTGCAGTCCAAGTTTGGGAAATTCCACTAGTTCAACCCTAACAGCTTGGAATTTTAAAAGAAAGAGATTTCTTCCACACATGCTTTAAAAATGGATATGCATGCTTGAAAAGTGTTAAAGATGCAAATCACCTATGGATCCAAAGCTTTTAAAGAAAATGACAAACGCTCTTTAAATTCTCAAGTGAACGTGCGGTGGGATATTTAGCCGAGTCAAACGAGCCATTATTTTGCCCACTTACAAAAAGCTGACTGAACGATCAAAGTTGATTGTAAAGTGATTTATCATGCGTAACAGACTGTATTATTACCCTAAGAAATGACTTGTGGGTTGGGAGTCAACACTCAGTTAAAAATCCCCCTCCTCCCCTTTTTCCTGACGATTGCAAAACCTGATATATAAAAGCTAAAAAGAGCTTACAATCCTTAAAATTACAGAGACTCTTTGAAATTATCACTCTCTACATTTGTGCATTGTGCATTTCCATTTTAGATGTACTCATTTTTCTTAAATAAAAACTTTGAGTTTTCGGTCTCCTTTCATCCCGTAAACAAAAAATGCAAAAAGATCACCACAAAATGAAAATTTTAGAGTTTATGTTTGGAAAAATTTTAAAACAATAACAAATTTAAGTAAAGAAAATTTATTCACACACAACAAATGAACCCAAAAGTTTTGCTGTCCAAGTTTGGGAAATTCCACTAGTTCAACACTAACAGCTTGGAATTTTATAAGAAAGATATTTCTTCCACACATGCTTTAAAAATGGATATGCATGCATGAAACGTGTTAAAGATGCAAATCACCTATGGATCAAAACCTTTTGAAGAGAATGACAAACGTTCATTAAATTCTAAAGTGAACGTGCGGTGGGATATTTGCCTGAGTCAAACTAGCCATTATTTTGCCCATTTACAAAAAGCTGACCTAACGATCATAGATGATTGTAAAGTGATTTATCATGCGTTACGGGCTATATTACCCTAAGAAATGACATATGGATTGGGAGTCAACACTCAGTTAAAAACTCCCCGACGATTGCAAAACCTGATTTATAAGAACTAAAAAGAGCTTACAATCCCTAAAAATTACAGACACTCCATAGAGTTTATGTTTTAAAAAACTTTTAAAAAATAAGAAATGTGAGCAAAGAAAATTTATTGACACACCACAAATGAAACCAAAAGTTTTGCTGTCCAAGTTTGGGAAATTCTACCAGTTCAACCCTAACAGCTTGGAATTTTATAAGAATGAGATTTCTTCCACACATGCTTTTAAAAATGGATATGCATGCTTGAATCGTGTTAAAGATGCAAATCACCTACGGATCCAAACCTTTTAAAGAGAATGAAAAACGCTCATTAAATTCTCAAGTGAACGTGCGGTGGGATATTTACCCGAGTAAAACGAGCCATTATTTTGCCCACTTACAAAAAGCTGACCTAACCATCATAGATGATTGGAAAGTGATTTATCATGCGTAACGGGCTATATTACACTAAGAAATAACTTATGGATTGGGAGTCAAGACTCGGTTAAAAATCCCCCGCCTCACCCTTTTCCCGACGATTGCAAAACCGGATATATAAAAACTAAAATGAGCTTACAATCCATAAAAATTACAGACACTCTTTGGAATTATCTCTCTCTACATTTGTGCATTGTGCATTTCCATTTTAGAAGTTCTCTTTTTTCTTAAATCAAAACTTTGAGTTTTCGGTCTCCCTTCATCCCGTAAACCAAAAATGCAAATAGATCACCACAAAATGAAAATTTTTGAGTTTATGTTTGGAAAAATTTTAAAACAATAACAAATGTAAGTAAAGAAAATTTATTCACACACCACAAAAGAACCCAAAAGTTTTGTTGTCCATATTTGGGAAATTCCACTAGTTCAACACTAACAGCTTGGAATTTTATTAGAAAGAGATTTCTTCCACACATGCTTTAAAAATGGATATGCATGCGTGAAACGTGTTAAAGATGCAAATCACCTATGGATCAAAACCTTTTGAAGAGAATTACAAACATTCAATAAATTCTAAAGTGAACGTGCGGTGGGATATTTGCCTGAGTCAAATTATTTTGCCCATTTACAAAAAGCTGACCTAACGATCATAGATGATTGTAAAGTGATTTATCATGCGTTACGGGCTATATTACCCTAAGAAATGACTTATGGATTGGGAGTCAACACTGAGTTAAAAATTCCCCGACGATTGCAAAACCGGATATATAAAAACTAAAAAGAGCTTACAATCCCTAAAAATTACAGACACTCTTTGGAATTATCTCTCGTTACATTTGTGCATTGTGCATTTCCATTTTACAAGTTCTCTTTGTTCTTAAATCAAAACTTTGAGTTTTCAGTGTCCCTTCATCCCATAAAGGCAAATAGATCACCTCAAAATGCAAATTTTAGAGTTTATGCATGGGAAAAATTTAAACCAATAACAAATGCAAGTAAAGAAAATTTATTCAAACACAACAAATGAACACAAAAGTTTTGCAGTCCAAGTTTGGGAAATTCCACTAGTTCAACCCTAACAGCTTGGAATTTTATAAGAAAGAGATTTCTTCCACACATGCTTTAAAAATGGATATGCATGCTTGAAACGTGTTAAAGATGCAAATCACCTGTGGATCCAAAGCTTTTAAAGAGAACAAACGCTCTTTAAATTCTCAAGTGAACGTGCGGTGGGATATTTAGCTGAGTCAAACGAGCCATTATGTTGCCCACTTACAAAAAGCTGACCTAACGATCAAAGTTGATTGTAAAGTGATTTATCATGCGTAACGGACTGTACTACCCTAAGAAATGACTTATCGGTGGGGAGTCAACACTCAGTTAAAAATCCCCCTCCTCCCCTTTTTCCTGACGATTGCAAAACCTGATATATAAAAGCTAAAAAGAGCTTACAATCCCAAAAATTACAGAGACACTTTGAAATTATCACTCTCTACATTTGTGCATTGTGCATTTCCATTTTAGATGTACTCATTTTTCTTAAATAAAAACTTTGAGTTTTCGGTCTCCCTTCATCCCGTAAACAAAAAATGCAAATAGATCACCACAAAATGAAAATTTTAGAGTTTATGTTTGGAAAAATTTTAAAACAATAACAAATGTAAGTAAAGAAAATTTATTCACACACCACAAATGAACCCAAAAGCTTTGCTATCCAAGTTTGGGAAATTCACCTAGTTCAACACTAACAGCTTGGAATTTTATAAGAAAGAGATTTTTTCCACACATGCTTCAAAAATGGATATGCATGTATGAAACGTGTTCAAGATGCAAATCACCTATGGATCAAAACCTTTTGAAGAGAATGACATACGTTCATTAAATTCTAAAGTGAACGTGCGGTGGGATTTTTCCCTGAGTCAAACTAGCCATTATTTTGCCCATTTACAAAAAGCTGACCTAACGATCGTAGATGATTGTAAAGTGATTTATCATGCGTTACGGCTTATATTACCCTAAGAAATAACTTCTGTATTGGGAGTCAACAATCAGTTAAAAATCCCCCTCCCCTTTTTCCTGACGATTGCAAAACCTGATTTATAAGAACTAAAAAGAGCTTACAATCCCTAAAAATTACAGACACTCCTTGGAATTATCTCTCTCTACATTTGTGCATTATGCATTTCCATTTTAGATGTACTCATTTTTCTTAAATAAAAACTTTGAGCTTTCGGTCTCCCTTCATCCCGTAAACCAAAAATTCAAATAGATCACCACAAAATGAAAATACCAAACTTTTTGTTTTAAAAAAATTTTAAAAAATAAGAAATGTGAGTAAAGAAAATTTATTCACATACCACAAATGAACCCAAGAGTTTTGCAGTCCAAGTTTGGGAAATTCTACCAGTTCAACCCTAACAGCTTGGAATTTTATAAGAATGAGATTTCTTCCACACATGCTTTAAAAATCGATATGCATGCTTGAAATGTGTTAAAGATGCAAATCACCTACGGATCCAAATCTTTTAAAGAGAATGACAAACGCTCATTAAATTCTAAAGTGAACATGCGGTGGGATATTTGCCTGAGTCAAACTAGCCATTATTTTACCATTGACAAAAAGCTTACCTAACGATCATAGATGATTGTAAAGTGATTTATCATGCGTTACGGGCTATATTACCCTAAGAAATGACTTATGGATTGGGAGTCAACACTCAGTTAAAAATTCCCCGACGATTACAAAACCTGATTTATAAGAACTATAAAGTGCTTACAATCCCTAAAAATTAGAGACACTCCTTGGAATTATCTCTCTCTACATTTGTGCATTGTGCATTTCCATTTTAGATGTAGTCATTTTTCTTAAATAAAAACTTTGAGTTTTTGGTCTCCCTTCATCCCGTAAACAAAAAATGCAAATAGATCACCACAAAATGAAAATTTTAGAGTTTATGCATGGGAAAATTTTAAACCAATAACAAATGCAGGTAAAAAAAATTTACTCAAACACAACAAATGAACACAAAAGTTTTGCTATCCAAGTTTGGGAAATTCCACTAGTTCAACCCTAACAGCTTGGAATTTTATAAGAAAGAGATTTCTTCCACACATGCTTTAAAAATGGATATGCATGCTTCAAACGTGTTAAAGATGCAAATATCCTATGGATCCAAAGCTTTTAAAGAGAATGACAAACACACTTTAAATTCTCAAGTGAAAGTGCGGTGGGATATTTAGCCGAGTCAAACGAGCTATTATTTTGCCCACTTACAAAAAGCTGACCTAACGATGAAAGTTGATAGTAAAGTGATTTATCATGCCTAACAGACTGTATTACCCTAAGAAATGACTTATGGGTTGGGAGTCAACACTCAATTAAAAATCCCCCTCCTCCCCTTTTTCCTGACGATTGCCAAACCTGATATATAAGAACTAAAAAGAGCTTACAATCCCTAAAAATTACAGACACTCCTTGGAATTATCTCTCTCTACATTTGTGCATTGTGCTTTTCCATTTTAGATGTACTGATTTTTCTTAAATAAAAACTTTGAGTTTTCGGTCTCCCTTCATCCCGTAAACCAAAAATGCAAATAGATCACCACAAAATGAAAATTTTAGAGTTTATGTTTGGAAAAATTTTAAAACAATAAAAAATGTAAGTAAAGAAAATTTATTCACACACCACAAATGAACCCAAAAGTTTTGCTGTCCAAGTTTGGGAAATTCCACCAGTTCAACCCTAACAGCTTGGAATTTTATAAGAATGAGATTTCTTCCACACATGCTTTAAAAATGGATATGCATGCTTGAAACGTGTTAAAGATGCAAATCAATTACAGATCCAAACCTTTTAAAGAGAATGACAAACGCTCATTAAATTCTCAAGTGAACGTGCGGTGGGATATTTACCCGAGTCAAACAAGCCATTATTTTGCCCACTAACAAAAAGCTGACCTAACAATCATAGATGATTGGAAAGTGATTTATCATGCGTAACGGGCTATATTACCCTAAGAAATAACTTATGGATTGGGAGTCAACACTCGGTTAAAAATCCCCCTCCTCACCCTTTAACGGGCGATTGCAAAACCGGATATATAAAAACTAAAAAGAACTTACAATCCATAAAAATTACATACACTCTTTGGATTATCTCTCTCTACATTTGTGCATTGTGCATTTCCATTTTAGGAGTTATCTTTTTTCTTAAATCAAAACTTTGAGTTTTCGGTGTCCCTTCATCCCGTAAACCAAAAATACAAATAGATCACCTCAAAATGGATATTTTAGAGTTTATGCATGGGAAAAATTTAAACCAATAACAAATGCAAGTAAAGAAAATTTATTCAAACATAACAAATGAACACAAAAGTTTTGCAGTCCAAGTTTGGGAAATTCCGCTAGTTCAACCCTAACAGCTTGGAATTTTATAAGAAAGATTTCTTCCACACATGCTTTAAAAATGGATATGCATGCATGAAACTTGTTCAAGAAGCATATCACCTATGGATCAAAACCTTTTGAAGAGAATGACAAACGTTCATTAAATTCTAAAGTGAACGTGCGGTGGGATATTTGCCTGAGTCAAACTAGCCATTATTTTTCCCATTTACAAAAAGCTGACCTAAGGATCATAGATGATTGCAAAGTGATTTATCATGCGTTATGGGCTATATTACCCTAAGAAATGACTTACGGATTGGGAGTCAACACTCAGTTAAAAATTCCCCGACGATTGCAAAACCAGATGTATAAGAACTAAAAAAAGCTTATAATCCCTAAAAATTACAGACACTCCTTGGAATTATCTCTCTCTACATTTGTGCACTGTGCATTTCCATTTTAGATGTACTCATTTTTCTTAAATAAAAACTTTGAGTTTTCGGTCTCCCTTCATCCCGTAAAAAAAAATGCAAATAGATCACCACAAAATGAAAATTTTAGAGTTTATGTTTAGAAAAATTTTAAAACAATAAAAATGTAAGTAAAGAAAATTTATTCACACACCACAAATCAACCAAAAAGTTTTGCTGTCCAAGTTTGGGAAATTCCACCAGTTCAACCCTAACCGCTTGGAATTTTATAAGAATGAGATTTCTTCCACACATGCTTTAAAAATGGATATGCATGCTTCAATCGTGTTAATGATGCAAATCACCTATGGATCAAAACCTTTTGAAGAGAATGAGAAATGTTCATTAAATTCTAAAGTGAACGTGCGGTGGGATATTTGCCTGAGTCAAATGAGCCATTATTTTGCCCATTTACAAAAAGCTGACCTAACGATCATAGATGATTGTAAAGTGATTTATCATGCGTTATGGGCTATATTACCCTAAGAAATGAATTATGGATTGGGAGTCAACACTCAGTTAAAAATTCCCCGACAATTGCAAAACCTGATTTATAAGAACTATAAAGGGCTTACAATCCCTAAAAATTACAGACACTCCTTGGAATTATCTCTCTCTACATTTGTGCATTGTGCATTTCCATTTTAGATGTACTAATTTTTCTTACATAAAAACTTTGAGTTTTCGGTCTCCCTTCATCCCGTAAACCAAAAATGCAAATAGATCACCACAAAATGAAAATTTTAGAGTTTATGTTTTAAAAAAATTTTAAAAAATAAGAAATGTGAGTAAAGAAAATTTATTCACACACCACAAATGAACCCAAAAGTTTTGCTGTCCAAGTTTCAGAAATTCCACCAGTTGAACCCTAACGGCTTGGAATTTTATAAGAATGAGATTTCTTCCACACATGCTTTGAAAATGGATATGCATGCTTGAAACGTGTTAAAGATGCAAATCAACTACGGATCCAAACCTTTTAAAGAGAATGACAAACGCTCATTAAATTCTGAAGTGAACCTGCGTTGGGATATTTACCCGTGTCAAACGAGCCATTATTTTGCGCACTAACAAAAAGCTGACCTAACAATCGTAGATGATTGGAAAGTGATTTATCATGCGTAACAGGCTATATGACCCTAAGAAATAACTTATGGATTGGGAGTCAACACTCGGTTAAAAATCCCCCGCCTCACCCTTTTCCCGACGATTGCAAAACCGGATATATAAAAACTAAAAAGAGCTTACAATCCATTAAAATTACAGACCCTCTTTGGAATTATCTCTCTCTATATTTGTGCATTGTGCATTTCCATTTTAGAAGTTCTCTTTTTTCTTAAATCAAAACTTTGAGTTTTCGGTGTCCCTTCATCCTGTATACCAAAAAGGCAAATAGATCACCTCAAAATGCAAATTTTAGAGTTTATGCATTGGAAAAATTTAGACCAATAACCAATGCAAGTAAAGAAAATTTATTCAAACACAACAAATGAACACAAATGTTTTGCAATCCAAGTTTGGAAAATTCCACTAGTTCAACCTTAACAGCTTGGAATTTTATAAGAAAGAGATTTCTTCCACACATGCTTTCAAAATGGATATGCATGCATGAAACGTGTTAAAGATGCAAATCACCTATGGATCAAAACCTTTTGAAGAGAATGACAAACGTTCATTAAATTCTAAAGTGAACGTGCGGTGGGATATTTGCCTGAGTCAAACTAGCCATTATTTTGCCCATTTACAAAAAGCTAACCTAACGATCATAGATGATTGTAAAGTGATTTATCATGCGTTACGGGCTATATTACCCTAAGAAAAGACTTATGGTTTGGGAGTCAACACTCAGTTATAAATTCCCCGACGATTGCAAAACCTGATTTATAAGAACTATAAAGAGCTTACAATCCCTAAAATTTACAGACACTGACTGGAATTATTTCTCTCTACATTTGTGCATTGTGCATTTCCATTTTAGATGTACTCATTTTTCTTAAATAAAAACTTTCAGTTTTCGGTCTCAATTCATCCCGTAAACCAAAAATGCAAATAGATCACCACAAAATGAAATTTTAGAGTTTATGTTTTAAAAAAATATAAAAAATAAGAAATGTGAGTAAAGAAAATTTATTCACACACCACAAATGAACCCAAAAGTTTTACTGTCCAAGTTTGGGAAATTCCACCAGTTCAACCCTAACAGCTTGGAATTTTATAAGAATGGGATTTCTTCCACACATGCTTTAAAAATGGATATGCATGCTTGAAACGTGTTAAAGATGCAAATCAACTACGGATCCAAACCTTTTAAAGAACAAACGCTCATTAAATTCTCAAGTGAACGTGCGGTGGGATATTTACCCGAGTCAAACGAGCCATTATTTTACCCACTAACAAAAAGCTGACCTAACAATCATAGATGATTGGAAAGTGATTTATCATGCATAACGGGCTATATTACCCTAAGAAACAACTTATGGATTGGGAGTCAGCACTCGGTTAAAAATCCGCCACCTCACCCTTTTCCCGACGATTGCAAAACCGGATATATAGAAACTAAAAAGAGCTTACAATTCATAAAAATTACAGACACTCTTTGGAATTATCTCTCTCAACATTTGTGCATTGTGCATTTCCATTTTAGAAGTTCTCTTTTTTCTTAAATCAAAACTTTGAGTTGTCGATGTCCCTTCATCCCGTAAACCAAAAAGGCAAATAGATCACCTCAAAATGTAAATTTAAGAGTTTATGCATGGGAAAAATTTTAACCAATAACAAATGCAAGTAAAGAAAATTTATTCAAAGACAACAAATGAACAAAAAAGTTTTGCAGTCCATGTTTGGGAAATTCCACTAGTTAAACCCTAAGTGCTTGGAATTTTATAAGAAAGAGATTTCTTCCACACATGCTTTAAAAATAGATATGCAAGCATGAAACGTGTTAAAGATGCATATCACTTATGGATCAAAACCTTTTGAAGAGAATGACAAACGTTCATTAAATTCTAAAGTGAACGTGCGGTGGGATATTTGCCTGAGTCAAACTCGCCATTATTTTGCCCATTTACAAAAAGCTGACCTAACGATCATAGATGATTGTAAAATGATTTATCATGCATTACGGGCTATTTTACCCTAAGAAATGACTGATGGATTGGAAGTCAACACTCAGTTAAAAATTCCCCGACGATTGCAAAACCTGATATATAAGAACTAAAAAGAGCTTACAATCCCTAAAAATTACATACACTCCTTGGAATTATCTCTCTCTACATTTGTGCATTGTGCATTTCCATTTTAGATGTACTCATTTTTCTCAAAAAAAAACTTTGAGTTTTCGGTCTCCCTTCATCCCATAAACAAAAAATGCAAATAGATCACCACAAAAAGAAAATTTTAGAGTTTATGTTTCGAAAAATTTTAAAACAATAACAAATGTAAGTAAAGAAACTATATTCACACACCACAAATGAACGCAAAAGTTTTCTGTCCAAAGAGATTTCTTCCACACATGCTTTAAAAATGGATATGCATGCATGAAACGTGTTAATGATGCATTCACCTATGGATCCAAACCTTTTGAAGAGAATGACAAACGTTCATTAAATTCTAAAGTGAACATGCGGTGGGATATTTGCCTGAGTCAAACTAGCCATTATTTTGCCCATTTACAAAAAGCTGACCTAACGATCATAGATGATTGTAAAGTGATTTATCATGCGTTACGGACTATATTACCCAAAGAAATGACTTATGGATTGGGAGTCAACACTCAGTTAAAAATTCCCCGACGATTGCAAAACCTGATATATAAGAACTAAAAAGTGCTTACAATCCCTAAAAATTACAAACAGTCCTTGGAATTATCTCTCTCTGCATTTGTGCATTGAGCATTTCCATTTTAGATGTAGTCATTTTTTTTAAATAAAAACTTTGAGTTTTCGGTCACCCTTCATCCCGTAAAGAAAAAATGCAAATAGATCACCACAAAATGAAAATTTTAGAGTATATGTTTTAAAAAAATTTAAAAAAATAAGAAATGTGAGTGAAGAAAATTTATTCACACACCACAAATGAACCCAAAAGTTTTGCTGTCCAAGTTTGGGAAATTCTACAAGTTCAACCCTAACAGCTTGGAATTTTATAAGAATGAGATTTCTTCCACACATGCTTTAAAAATGGATATGCATGCTTCAAACGTGTTAAAGATGCAAATCACCTACGGATCCAAACCTTTTAAAAAGAATGACAAACGCTCATTAAATTCTCAAGTGAACGTGCGGTGGGATATTTACCCGAGTCAAACTAGCCCTTATTTTGCCCACTTACAAAAAGCTGACCTAACGATCATAGATGATTGGAAAGTGATTTATCAAGCGTAACGGGCTATATTACCCTAAGAAATAACTTATGGATAGGGCGTCAAGACTCGGTTAAAAATCCCTCGCCTCACCCTTTTCCCGACGATTTTAAAACCCGATATATAAAAACTAAAAAGAGCTTACAATCCATAAAAATTATAGACACTCCTTGGAATTATCTCTCTGTACATTTGTGCATTGTGCATTTCCATTTTAGAAGTTATCTTTTTCCTTCAATCAAAACTTTGAGTTTTCGGTGTCCCTTCATCCCGTAAACCAACAAGGGAAATAGATTACCTCAAAATGCAAATTTTAGAGTTTATGAATCGGAAAAATTTAAACCAATAACAAATACTAGTAAAGAAAATTTATTCAAACACAACAAATGAACACAAAAGTTTTGCAGTACAAGTTTGGGAAATTCCACTAGCTCAACCTTAACAGGTTGGAATTTTATAAGAAAGAGATTTCTTCCACACATGCTCTAAAAATGGATGTGCATGCTTGAAACGTGTTAAAGATGCAAATCACCTATGGATCCAAAGATTTTAATGAGAATGACAAACGCTCTTTAATTTCTCAAGTGAACGTGCGGTGGGATATTTAGCCGAGTCAAACGAGCCATTATTTTGCCCACTTACAAAAAGCTGACCTAACGATCAAAGTTGATTGTAAGGTGATTTATCATGAGTAACGGATTTTATTACCCTATGAAACGACTTATGGGTTGGGAGTCAACACTCAGTTAAAAATCCCCCTCCTCCCCTTTTTCCTGACGATTGCAAAACCAGATCTGTAAAAGAAAAAAGTGCTTACAATCCCTAAAATCACAGAGACACTTTGAAATTATCACTCTCTACATTTGTGCATTGTGCATTTTCATTTTAGATGTACTCATTTTTCTTAAATAATAACTTTGAGTTTTCGGTCTCCCTTCATCCCGTAAACCTAAAATGAAAATTTTAGAGTTTATGTTTGGAAAAATTTTAAAACAATTACAAATGTAAGCAAAGAAAATTTATTCAAACACAACAAATAAACACAAAAGTTTTGCAGTCCAAGTTTGGGAAATTCCACTAGTTCAACCCTAACAGCTTGGCATTTTATAAGAAAGAGATTTCTTCTACACATGCTTTAAAAATGGATATGCATGCATGAAACGTGTTAAAGATGCATATCACCTATGGATCAAAACCTTTTGAAGAGAATGACAAACGTTCATTAAATTCTAAAGTGAACATGCGGTGGGATATTTGCCTGAGTCAAACTAGCCATTATTTTGCCCATTTACAAAAAAGCTGACCTAACGATCATAGATCATTGTAAAGTGATTTATCATGCGATACGGGCTATATTACCCTAAGAAATGACTTATGCATTAGGACTCAACACTCAGTTAAAAATTTCCCGAAGATTGCAAAACCTGATATATAAAAACTAAAAAGAGCTTACAATCCCTAAAAATAACAGACACTCCTTGGAATTATCTCTCTCTATATTTGTGCATTGTGCATTCCATTTTAGATGTACTCATTTTTCTTAAATAAAAACTTTGAGTTTTCGGTCTCCCTTCATCCCATAAACATAAAATGCAAATAGATCACAACAAAATTTTAAAACAATAACAAATGTAAGTAAAGAAAATTTCTTTACACACCACAAATGAACCCAAAAGTTTTGTTGTCCAAGTTTAGGAAATTCCACCAGTTCAACCCTAATAGTTTGGAATTTTATAAGAATGAGATTTCTTCCACACATGCTTTAAAAATGCATATGCAAGCTTGAAACGTGCTAAAGATGCAAATCAACTACGGATCCAAACCTTTTAAAGAGAATGACAAACGCTCATTAAATTCTCAAGTGAACGTGCGGTGGGATATTTACCCGAGTCAAACGAGCCATTATTTTGCCCACTTACTAAAAGCTGACCTAACGATCATAGATGATTGGAAAGTGATTTATCATGCGTAACGGGCTATACTACCCTAAGAAATAACTTATGGATTGGGAGTCAACACTCGGTTAAAAATCCCCCGACGATTGCAAAACCTGATTTATAAGAACTATAAAGAGCTTACAATCCCTAAAAATTACGGACACTCCTTGGAATTATCTCTCTCTACATTTGTGCATAGTGCATTTCCATTTTAGATGTACTCATTTTTATTAAATAAAAACTTTGAGTTTTCGGTCTCCCTTCATCCCGTAAACCAAAAATGCAAATAGATCACCACAAAATTTTAAAACAATAACAAATGTAAGTAAAGAAAATTTATTCACACACCACAAATGAACCCAAAGGTTTTGCTGTCCAAGTTTCGGAAATTCCACCAGTTCAACCCTAACAGTTTGGAATTTTATAAGAATGAGATTTCTTCCGCACATGCTTTAAAAATGCATATGCATGCTTGAAACGTGTTAAAGATGCAAATCAACTACGGATCCAAACCTTTTAAACAGACTGACAAACGCTCATTAAATTCTCAAGTGAACGTGCGGTGGGATATTTACCCGAGTCAAATGAGCCATTATTTTGCCCACTTACTAAAAGCTGACCTAACAATCATAGATGATTGGAAAGTGATTTATCATGCGTAAAGGGCTATACTACCCTAAGAAATAACTTATGGATTGGGAGTCAACACTCGGTTAAAAATCTCCCACCTCACCCTTTTCCCGACGATTGCAAAACCGGATATATAAAAACTAAAAAGAGCTTACAATCCATAAAAATTACCGATACTCTTTGGAATTATCTCTCTCTACATTTGTGCATTGTGCATTTTCATTTTAGATGTACTCATTTTTCTCCAATAAAAACATTGAGTTTTTGGTCTCCCTTCATCCCGTAAACCAAAAATGCAAATAGATCACCAAAAAATGAAAATTTTAGAGTTTATGTTTTAAAAAAAATTAAAAAAATAAGAAATGTGAGTGAAGAAAATTTATTCACACACCACAAATGAACCCAAAAGTTTTGCTGTCCAAGTTTGGGAAATTCCACCATTTCAACCCTAACTGCTTGGAATTTTATAAGAATGAGATTTCTTCCACACATGCTTTAAAAATGGATTTGCATGCTTCACACGTGTTAAAGACGCAAATCACCTATGGATCAAAACCTTTTGAAGAGAATGACAAACATTCATTAAATTCTAAAGTGAACGTGCGGTGTGATATTGGCCTGAGTCAAACTAGCCATTATTTTGCCCATTTACAAAAAGCTGACCTAACGATCATAGATGATTGTAAAGTGATTTATCATGCGTTACGGGCTACATTACCCAAAGAAATGACTTATGGCTTGGGAGTCAACACTCAGTTAAAAATTCCCCGACGATTGTAAAACCTGATATATAAGAACTAAAAAGAGCTTACAATCCCTAAAAATTACAGACACTCCTTGGAATTATCTCTTCCCTACATTTGTGCATTGTGCATTTCCATTTTAGATGTACTCATTTTTTTTAAATAGAAACTTTGAGCTTTCGGTCTCCCTTCATCCCGTAGACCAAAAATGCAAATAGATCACCACAAAATGAAAATTTTAGAGTTTATGTTTGGAAAAATTTTAAAACCATAACAAATGTAAGTAAAGAAAATTTATTCACACACCACAAATGAACCCAAAAGTTTTACTGTCCAAGATTGGGAAATTCTACCAGTTCAACCCTAACAGCTTGCAATTTTCTAAGAATGAGATTTCTTCCACACATGCTTTAAAAATGGATATGCATGCTTCAAACGTGTTAAATATGCAAATCACCTATGGATCAAAACCTTTTGAAGAGAATGACAAACGTTCATTAAATTCCAAAGTGAACATGCGGTGGGATATTTGCCTGAGTCAAACTAGCCATTATTTTGCCCATTTAAAAAAAGCTGACCTAACGATCATCGATGATTGTAAAGTGATTGATCATGCGTTACAGGCTATATTACCCTAAGAAATGACTTATGGATTGGGAGTCAACTCTCAGTTAAAAATTCCCCGACGATTGCAAAACCTGATTTATAAGAACTATAAAGATCTTACAATCCTAAAAATTACAGACACTCCTTGGAATTATCTCTCTCTACATTTGTGCATTGTGAATTTTCATTTTAGATGTACTCATTTTTCTTAAATAAAAATTTTGAGTTTTCGGTCTCCCTTCATCCTGTAGACCAAAAATGCAAATAGATAACCACAAAATGAAAATTTTAGAGTTTATGTTTTAAAAAAATTTTAAAAAATAAGAAATGTGAGTGATGAAAATTTATTCACACACCACAAATGAACCCAAAAGTTTTGCTGTCCAAGTTTGGGAAATTCCACCAGTTCAACCCTAACAGCTTGGAATTGTATAAGAATGAGATTTCCTCCACACATGCTTTAAAAATGGATATGCATGCTTCAAACGTGTTAAATATGCAAATCACCTATGGATCAAAACCTTTTGAAGAGAATGACTAACGTTCATTAAATTCTAAAGTGAACGTGCGGTAGGATATTTGCCTGAGTCAAACTAGCCATTATTTTGCCCATTTACAAAAAGTTGACCTAACGATCATAGATGATTGTAAAGTGATTTATCATGTGTTACGGGCTATATTACCCTAAGAAATGACTTACGGATTGGGAGTCAACACTCAGTTCAAAATTCCCCGACGATTGCAAAACCTGATATATAAGAACTAAAAAGGGCTTACAATCCCTAAAAATTACAGACACTCCTTGGAATTATCACTCTCTACATTTGTGCATTGTGAATTTCCATTTTAGATGTACTCATTTTTCTCAAATAAAAACTTTGAGTTTTCGGTCTCCCTTCATCCCGTAAACCAAAAATGCAAATAGATCACCACAAAATAAAAATTTTAGAGTTTATGTTTGGAAAATTTTTAAAAAAATAACAAATTTACGTAAAGAAAATTTATTCACACACCACAAATGAACCCAAAAGTTTTGCTGTCCAAGTTTGGGAAATTCCACCAGTTCAACCCTGACAGCTTGGAATTTTATAAGCATGAGATTTCTTCCACACGTGCTTTAAAAATGGATATGCATGCTTCAAACATGTTAAAGATGCAAATCACCTATGGATCAAAACCTTTTGTAGAGAATGAAAAACGTTCATTAAATTCTAAAGTGAACGTGCGGTGGGATATTTGCCTGAGTCAAACTAGCCTTTATTTTCCCATTTACAAAAAGCTGACCTAACGATCATAGATGATTGTAAAGTGATTTATCATGCGTTACGGGCTATATTACCCTAAGAAATGACTTATGGATTGGGAGTCAACACTCAGTTAAAAATTCCCCGATGATTGCAAAACCTAATTCATAAGAACTATAAAGAGCTTACAATCCCTAAAAATTACAGACACTCCTTGGAATTATCTCTCTCTACATTTGTGTATTGTGCATTTCTATTTTAGATGTACTCATTTTTCTTAAATAAAAACTTTGAGTTTTCGGTCTCCCTTAATCCTATAAACCAAAAATGCAAATAGATCACCACAAAATGAAAATTTTTGAGTTTATGTTTTAAAAAAATTTTAAAAAATAAGAAATGTGAGTAAAGAAAATTTATTCACACACCACAAATGAACCCAAAAGTTTTGTTGTCCAAGTTTCGGAAATTCCTCCAGTTCACCCCTAACAGCTTGGAATTTTATAAGAATGAGATTTCTTCCACACATGCTTTGAAAATGGATATGCATGCTTGAAACGTGTTAAAGATGCAAATCAACTACGGATCCAAACCTTTTAAAGAGGATGACAAATACTCATTAAATTCTCAAGTGAACGTGCGGTGGGATATTTACCCGAGTCAAACCAGCCATTATTTTGCCCACTTACAAAAAGCTGACCTAACAATCATAGATGATTGGAAAGTGATTTATCATGCGTAACGGGCTATATTACCCTAAGAAATAACTTATGGATTGGGAGTGAACACTCGGTTAAAAATTCCCCGCCTCACCCTTTTCCCGACGATTGCAAAACCAGATATATAAAAACTAAAAAGAGCTTACAATCCATAAAAGTTACATACACACTTTGGAATTATCTCTCTCTACATTTGTGCATTGTGCATTTCCATTTTAGAATTTCTCTTTTTTCTTAAATGAAAACTTTGAATTTTCGGTCTCCCTTCATCCCGTAAACCAAAACGGCAAATAGATCACCTCAAAATGCAAATTTTAGAGTTTATGCATGGCAAAAAATTAAACCAATAACAAATGCAAGTAAAGAAAATTTATTCAAACACAACAAATGAACACAAAAGTTTTGCAGTCCAAGTTTGGGAAATTCCACTAGTTCAACCCTAACAGGTTGGAATTTTATAAGAAAGAGATTTCTTCCACACATGCTTTAAAAATGGATATGCATGCATGAAACGTGTTAAAGATGCAAATCACCTATGGATCAAAACCTTTTGAAGAGAATGACAAATGTTCATTAAATTCTAAAGTGAACTTGCGGTGGGATATTTGCCTGAGTCAAACTAGCCATTATTTTGCCCATTTACAAAAAAGCTGACCTAACGATCATAGATGATTGTAAAGTGATTTATCATGCGATACGGGCTATATTACCCTAAGAAATGACTTATGCATTAGGAGTCAACACTTAGTTAAAAATTTCCCGACGATTGCAAAACCTGATATATAAAAACTAAAAAGAGCTTACAATCCCTAAAAATTACGGACACTCCTTGGAATTATCTCTCTCTACATTTGTGCATTGTGCATTCCATTTTAGATGTACTCATTTTTCTTAAATAAAAACTTTGAGTTTTCGGTCTCCCTTCATCCCGTAAACCAAAAATGCAAATAGATCACCACAAAATTTTAAAACAATAACAAATGTAAGTAAAAAAAAATTATTCACACACCACAAATGAACCCAAAAGTTTTGTTGTCCAAGTTTGGGAAATTCCACCAGTTCAACCCTAACAGTTTGGAATTTTATAAGAATGAGATTTCTTCCGCACATGCTTTAAAAATGCATATGCATGCTTGAAACGTGTTAAAGATGCAATTCAACTACGGATCCAAACCTTTTAAACAGAATGACAAACGCTCATTAAATTCTCAAGTGAACGTGCGGTGGGATATTTACCCGAGTCAAATGAGCCATTATTTTGCCCACTTACTAAAAGCTGACCTAACAATCATAGATGATTGGAAAGTGATTTATCATGCGTAACGGGCTATACTACCATAAGAAATAACTTAAGGATTGGGAGTCAACACTCGGTTAAAAATCCCCCACCTCACCCTTTTCCCGACGATTGCAAAACCGGATATATAAAAACTAAAAAGAGCTTACAATCCATAAAAATTACAGATACTCTTTGGAATTATCTCTCTCTACATTTGTGCATTGTGCATTTCCATTTTAGATGTACTCATTTTTCTCCAATAAAAACATTGAGTTTTCGGTCTCCCTTCATCTCGTAAACCAAAAATGCAAATAGATCACCACAAAATGAATATTTTAGAGTTTATGTTTTAAAAAAAATTAAAAAAATAAGAAATGTGAGTGAAGAAAATTTATTAACACACCACAAATGAACCAGAGAGTTTTGCTGTCCATGTTTGGGAAATTCCACCAGTTCAACCCCAACTGCTTGGAATTTTATAAGAATGAGATTTCTTCCACACATGCTTTAAAAATGGATATGCATGCTTCAAACGTGTTAAAGATGCAAATCACCTATGGATCAAAACCTTTTGAAGAGAATGACAAACGTTCATTAAATTCTAAAGTGAACGTGCGGTGGGATATTTGCTTGAGTCAAACTAGCCATTATTTTGCCCATTTACAAAAAGCTGACCTAACGATCATAGATGATTGTAAAGTGATTTATCATGCGTTACGGGCTATATTACCCTAAGAAATGACTTATGGATTGGGAGTCAACACTCAGTTAAAAATTCCCCGACGATTGTAAAACCTGATTTATAAGAACTATAAAGAGCTTACAATCCCTAAAAATTATGGACACTCCTTGGAATTATCTCTCTCTACATTTTCGCATTGTGCATTTCCATTTTAGATGTACTCATTTTTCTTCAATAAAATCGTTGAGTTTTCGGTCTCCCTTCATCCCGTAAACCAAAAATGCAAATAGATCACCACAAAATGAAAATTTAAGAGTTTATGTTTTTAAAAAATTTAAAAAATTAAGAAATGTGAGTGAAGAAAATTTATTCACACACCACGAATGAACCCAAAAGTTTTGCTATCCAAGTTTGGGAAATTCCACAAGTTCAACCCTAACTGCTTGGAATTTTATAAGAATGAGATTTCTTCCACACATGCTTTAAAAATGCATATGCATGCTTGAAACGTGTTAAAGATGTAAATCAACTACGGATCCAAGCATTTTAAAGAGAATGACAAACGCTCATTAAATTCTCAAGTGAACGTGCGGTGCGATATTTACCCGAGTCAAACGAGCCATTATTTTACCCACTTTCTAAAAGCTGACCTAACAATCATAGATGATTGGAAAGTGATTTATCATGCGTAACGGGCTATACTACCTTAAGAAATAACTTATGGATTGGGAGTCAACACTCGGTTAAAAATCCCTCCCCTCACCCTTTTCCCGACGATTGCAAAACCGGATATATAAAAACTAAAAAGAGCTTACAATCCATAAAAATTACAGACACACTTTGGAATTATCTCTCTCTATATTTGTGCATTGTGCATTTCCATTTTAGATGTATTCATTTTTCTTAAATAAAAACTTTGAGTTTTTGGTCTCCCTTCATCCCGTAAACCAAAAATGCAAATAGATCACCACAAAATTTTAAAACAATAACAAATGTAAGTACAGAAAATTTAATCACACACCACAAATGAACCCAAAATTTTTTCTGTCCAAGTTTAAGAAATTCCACCAGTTCAACCCTAACAGCTTGGAATTTTATAAGAATGAGATTTCTTCCACACGTGCTTTAAAGATGGATATGCATGCTTCAAACGTGTTAAAGATGCAAATCACCTATGGATCAAAGCCTTTTGAAGAGAATGATAAACGTTCATTAAATTCTAAAGTGAACATGCGTTGGGATATTTGCCTGAGTCAAACTAGCCATTATTTTGCCCATTTACAAAAAGCTGACCTAATGATCATAGATGATTGTAAAGTGATTGATCATGCGTTACGGGCTATATTACCCTAAGAAATGACTTATGGATTGGGAGTCAACTATCAGTTAAAAATTCCCCGACGATTGCAAAACCAGATATATAAGAACTATGAAGATCTTACAATCCCTAAAAATTACAGACACTACTTGGAATTATCTCTTCTCTACATTTGTGCATTGTGCATTTCCATTTTAGATGTACTCATTTTTCTTAAATAGAAACTTTATGTTTTCGGTCTCCCTTCATCCCGTAGACCAAAAAAGCAAATAGATAACCACAAAATGAAAATTTTAGAGTTTATGTTTTAAAAAAATTTAAAAAATAAGAAATGTTAGTGATGAAAATTTATTCACACACCACAAATGAAGCCAAAAGTTTTGCTGTCCAAGTTTGGGAAATTCCACTAGTTCAACCCTAACTGCTTGGAATTTTATAAGAATGAGATTTCCTCCACACATGCTTTAAAAATGGATATGCATGCTTCAAACGTGTTAAAGATGCAAATCACCTATGGATCAAAACGTTTTGAAGAGAATGACAAACGTTCATTAAACTCTAAAGTGAACGTGCGGTAGGATATTTGCCTGAGTCAAACTAGCCATTATTTTGCCCATTTACAAAAATCTGACCTAATGATCATAGATGATTGTAAAGTGATTGATCATGCGTTACGGGCTATATTACCCTATGAAATGACTTATGGATTGGGAGTCAACACTCAGTTCAAAATTCCCCGACGATTGCAAAACCTGATATATAAGAACTAAAAAGAGCTTACAAACCCTAAAAATTACAGACACTCCATGGAATTATCTCTCTCTACATTTGTGCATTGTGCATTTCCATTTTAGATGTACTCATTTTTCTTAAATAAAAACTTTGAGTTTTCGGTCTCCCTTCATCCCGTAAACCAAAAATTCAAATAGATCACCACAAAATAAAAATTTTAGAGTTTATGTTTGGAAAAATTTTAAAACAATAACAAATGTAAGTAAAGAAAATTTATTCACACACGACAAATGAGCCCAAAAGTTTTGCTGTCCAAGTTTAGGAAATTCCACCAGTTCATCCACAACAGCTTGGAATTTTATAAGAATGAGATTTCTTCCACACATGCTTTAAAAATGGATATGCATGCTTGAAACGTGTTAAAGATGCAAATCAACTACGGATCCAAACCTTTTAAAGAGAATGACAAACACTCATTAAATTCTCTAGTGAACGTGCGGTGGGATATTTACCCGAGTCAAAAGAGCCAGTATTTTGCCCACCTACAAAAAGCTGACCTAACAATCATAGATGATTGGAAAGTGATTTATCATGCGTAACGGGCTATATTGACCTAAGAAATAACTTATGGATTACACTCGGTTAAAAATCCCCCACCTCACCCTTTTCCCGACGATTGCAAAACAGGATATATAAAAACTAAAAAGAGCTTACAATCCATAAAAATTACAGACACTCTTTGGAATTATCTCTCTCTACATTTGTGCATTGTGCATTTCCATTTTAGATGCACTCATTTTTCTCCAATAAAAACATTGAGTTTTCTGTCTCCCTTCATCCCGTAAACCAAAAATGCAAATAGATCACCACAAAATGAAAATTTTAGAGTTTATGTTTTAAAAAAAATTAAAAAAATAAGAAATGTGAGTGAAGAAAATTTATTCACAGACCACAAATGAACCCAAAAGTTTTGCTGTCCAAGTTTGGGAAATTCCACCAGTTCAACCCTCACTGCTTGGATTTTTATAAGAATGAGATTTCTTCCACACATCTTTAAAAATGGATATGCATGCTTCAAACGTGTTAAAGATGCAAATCACCTATGGATCAAAACCTTTTGAAGAGAATGACAAACGTTCATTAAATTCTAAAGTGAACGTGCGGTGGGATATTTGCTTGAGTCAAACTAGCCATTATTTTGCCCATTTACAAAAAGCTGACCTAACGATCATAGATGATTGTAAAGTGATTTATCATGCGTTACGGGCTATATTACCCTAAGAAATGACTTATGGATTGGGAGTCAACACTTAGTTAAAAATTCCCCGACCATTGCAAAACCTGATTTATAAGAACTATAAAGAGCTTACAATCCCTAAAAATTACGGACACTCCTTGGAATTATCTCTCTCTACATTTGTGCATTGTGCATTTCCATTTTAGATGTACTCATTTTTCTTAAATAAAAACTTTGAGTTTTCGGTCTCCCTTCATCCCGTAAACCAAAAATGCAAATAGATCACCACAAAATGAAAATTTTAGAGTTTATGTTTTAAAAAAATTTTAAAAAATAAGAAATGTGAGTGAAGAAAATTTATTCACACACCACAAATGAACCCAAAAGTTTTGCTGTCCAAGTTTGGGAAATTCCACCTGTTCAACCCTAACTGTTTGTAATTTTATAAGAATGAGATTTCTTCCACACATGCTTTAAAAATGGATATGCATGCTTCAAACGTGTTAAAGATGCAAATCACCTATGGATCAAAACCTTTTGAAGAGTGACTAACGTTCATTAAATTCCAAAGTGAACGTGCGGTGGGATATTTGCCTGAGTCAAACTAGCCATTATTTTGCCCATTTACAAAAAGCTGACCTAACGATCATAGATGATTGTAAAGTGATTGATCATGCGTTACGGGCTATATTACCCTAAGAAATGACTTATGGATTGGGACTCAACACTCAGTTAAAAATTCCCCGACAATTGCAAAACCTGATTTATAAGAACTATAAAGAGCTTACAATCCCTAAAAATTACAGACACTCCTTGGAATTATCTCTCTCTACATTTGTGCATTGTGCATTTCCATTTTAGATGCACTCATTTTTCTTAAATAAAAACATTGAGTTTTCGGTCTCCCTTCATCCCGTAAACCAAAAATGCAAATAGATCACCACAAAATGAAAATTTTAGAGTTTATGTTTTAAAAAAATTTAAAAAAATAAGAAATGTGAGAGAAGAACATTTATTGACACACCACAAATGAACCCAAAAGTTTTGCTGTCCAAGTTTGGGAAATTCCACCTGTTCAACCCAAACAGCTTGGAATTTATAAGAATGAGATTTCTTCCACACATGCTTTTAAAAATAGATATGCATGCTTCAAACGTGTTAAAGATGCAAATCACCTATGGATCAAAACCTTTTGAAGAGTGACAAACGTTCATTAAATTCCAAAGTGAACGTGCGGTGGGATATTTGCCTGAGTCAAACTAGCCATTATTTTGCCCATTTATAAAAAGCTGACCGAACGATCATAGATGATTGTAAAGTGATTGATCATGCGTAACGGGCTATATTACCCTAAGAAATGACTTATGTATTGGGAGTCAACACTCAGTTCAAAATTCCCCAACGATTGCAAAACCTGATATATAAGAACTAAAAAGAGCTCACAATTCCTTAAAATGACAGACACTCCTTGGAATTATCTCTCTCTACATTTGTGCATTGTGCATTTCCATTTTAGATGTACTCATTTTTCTTAAATAAAAACTTTGAGTTTTCGGTCTTCCTTCATCCCGTAAACCAAAAATGCAAATAGATCACCACAAAATGAAAATTTTAGAGGTTATGTTTTAAAAAAATTTAAAAAATAAGAAATGTGAGTAAAGAAAATTTATTCACACACCACAAATGAACCCAAAAGTTTTGCTGTCCAAGTTTGGGAAATTCCACCAATTCAACCCTAACAGCTTGGAATTTTATAAGAATGAGATTTCTTCCACACATGCTTTAAAAATGGATATGCATGCTTGAAACGTGTTAAAGATGCAAATCAACTACGGATCCAAACCTTTTAAAGAGAATGACAAACACTCATTAAATTCTCAAGTGAACGTGCGGTGGGATATTTACCCGAGTCAAACGAGCCAGTATTTTGCCCACTTACAAAAAGCTGACCTAACAATCATAGATGATTGGAAAGTGATTTATCATGCGTAACGGGCTATATTACCCTAAGAAATCACTTATGGATTACACTCGGTTAAAAATCCCACGCCTCACCCTTTTCCCGACGATTGCAAAACAGGATATATAAAAACTAAAAAGAGCTTACAATCCATAAAAATTACAGACACTCTTTGGAATTATCTCTCGCTACATTTGTGCATGGTGCATTTCCATTTTAGAAGTTCTCTTTTTTCTCAAATGAAAACTTTGAGTTTTCGGTCTCGCTTCATCCCATAAACCAAAAAGGCAAATAGATCACCTCAAAATGCAAATTTTAGAGTTTATGCATGGGAATAATTTAAACCAATAACAAATGCAAGTAAAGATAATTTATTCAAACACAACAAATGAACACAAAAGTTTTGCAGTCCATATTTGGGAAATTCCACTAGTTCTACCCTAACAGCTTGGAATTTTATAAGAAAGAGATTTCTTCCACACATGCTTTAAAAATGGATATGCATGCACGAAACGTGTTAAAGATGCAAATCACCTATGGATCAAAACCTTTTGAAGAGAATGACAAACGTTCATTAAATTCTAAAGTGAACGTGCGGTGGGATATTTGCCTGAGTCCAACTAGCCATTATTTTGCCCATTTACAAAAAGCTGACCTAACGATCATAGACGATTGTAAAGTGATTTATCATGCGTTACGGGCTATATTACCCTAAGAAATGACTTATGGATTGGGAGTCAACACTCAGTTAAAAATTCCCGATGATTGCAAAACCTGATATATAAGAACTAAAAAGAGCTTACAATCCCTAAAAATTAAAGACACTCCTTAGAATTATCTCTCTCTACATTTGTGCATTGTGCATTTCCATTTTAGAAGTACTCATTTTTCTTTAAAAAAAACTTTGAGCTTTCGTTCTCCCTTCATCCCGTAAACCAAAAATGCAAATAGATCACCACAAAATGAAAATTTAAGAGTTTATGTTTGGAAAAATTTTAAAACAATAACAAATGTAAGTAAAGAAAATTTATTCACACACCACAAATGAACCCAAATGTTTTGCTGTCCAAGTTTGGGAAATTCCACCAATTCAACCCTAACAGCTTGGAATTTTATAAGAATGAGATTTCTTCCACACATGCTTTAAAAATGGATATGCGTGCTTCAAACGTGTTAAAGATGCAAATCACCTACGGATCAAAACCTTTTGAAGAGAATGACAAATGTTCATTAAATTCTAAAGTGAACGTGCGGTGGGATATTTGCCTGAGTCAAACTAGCCATTATTTTACCATTGACAAAAAGCTGACCTAACGATCATAGATGATTGTAAAGTGATTTATCATGCGTTACGGGCTATCTTACCCTAAGAAATGACTTATGGATTGGGAGTCAACACTCAGTTCAAAATTCCCCGACGATTGCATAACCTGATTTATAAGAACTATAAAGTGCTTACAATCCCTGAAAATTACAGACACTCCTTGGAATTATCTCTCTCTACATTTGTGCATTGTGCATTTCCATTTTAGATGTACTCATTTTTCTTAAATAAAAACTTTGAGTTTTCGGTCTCCCATTATCCCGTAAACCAAAAATGCAAATAGATCACCACAAAATAAAAATTTAAGAGTTTATGTTTTAAAAAAATTTTAAAAAATAAGAAATGTGAGTAAAGAAAATTTATTCACACACCGCAAATGAACCCAAAAGTTTTGTTGTCCAAGTTTGGGAAATTCCACCAGTTCAACCCTAACAGCTTGGAATTTTACAAGAATGAGATTTCTTCCACACATGCTCTAAAAATGGATATGCATGCTTGAAACGTGTTAAAGATGCAAATCAACTACGGATCGAAACCTTTTAAAGAGAATGACAAACACTCATTAAATTCTCAAGTGAACGTGCGGTGGGATATTTACCCGAGTCAAACGAGCCATTAATTTGCCTACTTACAAAAAGCTGACCTAAAAATCATAGATGATTGGCAAGTGATTTATCTTGCGTAACGGGCTATATTACCCTAAGAAATAATTATGGATTGGGAGTCAACACTCGGTTAAAAATCCCCCCCCCCCTCACCCTTTTCCCGACGATTGCAAAACCGGATATATAAAAACTAAAAAGAGCTTACAATCCATAAAAATTACAGATACTCTTTGCAATTATCTCTCTCTACATTTGTGCATTGTGCATTTCTATTTTAGATGTAATCATTTTTCTTAAATAAAAACTTTGAGTTTTCGGTCTCCCTTCATCCCGTAAACCAAAAATGCAAATCGATCACCACAAAATTTCAAAACAATAACAAATGTAAGTAAAGAAAATTTATTCACACACCACAAATGAACCCAAAGGTTTTGCTGTCCAAGTTTGGGAAATTCCACCAGTTCAACCCTAACAGTTTGGAATTTTATAAGAATGAGATTTTTTCCGCACATGCTTTAAAAATGCATATGCATGCTTGAAACGTGTTAAAAATGCAAATCAACTATGGATCCAAACCTTTTAAACAGAATGACAAACGCTCATTAAATTCTCAAGTGAACGTGTGGTGGGATATTTACCCGAGTCAAACGAGCCATTATTTTGCCCACTCACTAAAAGCTGACCTAACAATCATAGATGATTGGAAAGTGATTTATCATGCGTAACGGGCTATACTACCCTAAGAAATAACTTATGGATTGGGAGTCAACACTAGGTTAAAAATCCCCCGCCTCACCCTTTTCCCGACGATTGCAAAACCGGATATATAAAAACTAAAAAGAGCTTACAATCCATAAAAATTACAGATACTCTTTGCAATTATCTCTCTCTACATTTGTGCATTGTGCATTTCTATTTTAGATGTAATCATTTTTCTTAAATAAAAACTTTGAGTTTTCGGTCTCCCTTCGTCCCCTAAACCAAAAATGCAAATAGATCACCAAAAAATTTCAAAACAATAACAAATGTGAGTAAAGAAAATTTATTCACACACCACAAATGAACCCAAAGGTTTTGCTGTCCAAGTTTGGGAAATTCCACCAGTTCAACCCTAACAGTTTGGAATTTTATAAGAATGAGATTTCTTCCGCACATGCTTTAAAAATGCATATGCATGCTTGAAACGTGTTAAAGATGCAAATCAACTATGGATCCAAACCTTTTAAACAGAATGACAAACGCTCATTAAATTCTCAAGTGAACGTGTGGTGGGATATTTACCCGAGTCAAACGAGCCATTATTTTGCCCACTTACTAAAAGCTGACCTAACAATCATAGATGATTGGAAAGTGATTTATCATGCGTAACGGGCTACACTACCCTAAGAAATAACTTATGGATTGGGAGCAACACTCGGTTAAAAATCCCCCACCTCACCCTTTTCCCAACGATTGCAAAACCGGATATATAAAAACTAAAAAGAGCTTACAATCCATAAAAATTACAGATACTCTTTGGAATTATCTCTCTCTACATTTGTGCATTTCCATTTTAGATGTACTCATTTTTCTTCAATAAAAACATTGAGTTTTCGGTCTCCCTTCATCCCGTAAACCAAAAATGCAAATAGATCACCACAAAATGAAAATATTAGAGTTTATGTTTTAAAAAAAATTAAAAAAATAAGAAATGTCAGTGAAGAAAATTTATTCACACACCACAAATGAACCCAAAAGTTTTGTTGTCCAAGTTTAGGAAATTCCACCAGTTCAACCCTAACTGCTTGGAATTTTATAAGAATGAGATTTCTTCCACACATGCTTTAAAAATGGATATGCATGCTTCAAACGTGTTAAAGATGCAAATCACCTATGGATCAAAACCTTTTGAAGAGACTGACAAACGTTCATTAAATTCTAAAGTGAACGTGCGGTGGGTTATTTGCTTGAGTCAAACTAGCCATTATTTTCCGCATTTACAAAAAGCTTACCTAACGATCATAGATGATTGTAAAGTGATTTGTCATGCGTAACGGGCTATATTACCCTAAGAATTGACTTATGGATAGGGAGTCAACACTCAGTTAAAAATTCCCCAACGATTGCAAAACCTGATATATAACAACTACTTAGAGCTTACAATCCCTAAAAATTAAAGACACTCCTTGTAATTATCTCTCTCTACATTTGTGCATTGTGCATTTCCATTTTAGATGTACTCATTTTTCTTAAAAAAAAACTTTGAGCTTTCGTTGTCCCTTCATCCCGTAAACCAAAAATGCAAATAGATCACCACAAAATGAAAATTTAAGAGTTTATGTTTGGAAAAATTTTAAAACAATAACAAATGTAAGTAAAGAAAATTTATTCACACACCACAAATGAACCCAAATGTTTTGCTGTCCAAGTTTGGGAAATTCCACCAATTCAACCCTAACAGCTTGGAATTTTATAAGAATGAGATTTCTTCCACACATGCTTTAAAAATGGATATGCGTGCTTCAAACGTGTTAAAGATGCAAATCACCTACGGATCAAAACCTTTTGAAGAGAATGACAAATGTTCATTAAATTCTAAAGTGAACGTGCGGTGGGATATTTGCCTGAGTCAAACTAGCCATTATTTTACCATTGACAAAAAGGTGACCTAACGATCATAGATGATTGTAAAGTGATTTATCATGCGTTACGGGCTATCTTACCCTAAGAAATGACTTATGGATTGGGAGTCAACACTCAGTTCAAAATTCCCCGACGATTGCATAACCTGATTTATAAGAACTATAAAGTGCTTACAATCCCTGAAAATTACAGACACTCCTTGGAATTACCTCTCTCTACATTTGTGCATTGTGCATTTCCATTTTAGATGTACTCATTTTTCTTAAATAAAAACTTTGAGTTTTCGGTCTCCCTTCATCCCGTAAACCAAAAATACAAATAGATCACCACGAAATGAAAATTTTAGAGTTTATGTTTGGAAAAATTTTAAAACAATAACAAATATAAGGAAAGAAAATTTATTCACACACCACAAATGAACCCAAAAGTTTTACTGTCCAAGTTTGGGAAATTCCACCAGTTCAACCCGAACAGCTTGGAATTTTATAAGAATGAGATTTCTTCCACACATGCTTTAAAAATGGATATGCATGCTTCAAACGTGTTAAAGATGCAAATCACCTATGAATCAAAACCTTTTGAAAAGAATGACAAACGTTCATTAAATTCTAAAGTGAACATGCGGTGGGATATTTGCCTGAGTCAAACTAGCCATTATTTTACCATTGACAAAAAGCTGACCTAACGATCATAGATGATTGTAAAGTGATTTATCATGCGTTACGGGCTATATTACCCTAAGAAATGACTTATGGATTGGGAGTCAACACTCAGTTAAAAATTCCCCAACGATTACAAAACCTGATTTATAAGAACTATAAAGTGCTTACAATCCCTAAAAATTAGAGACACTCCTTGGAATTATCTCTCTCTACATTTGTGCATTGTGCATTTCCATTTTAGATGTACTAATTTTTCTTAAATAAAA
This sequence comes from Aristolochia californica, assembly GCF_029961685.1. NCBI lineage: Eukaryota > Viridiplantae > Streptophyta > Magnoliopsida > Piperales > Aristolochiaceae > Aristolochia > Aristolochia californica. The sequence goes on from NW_027182214.1 coordinate 15,467,019, forward strand.
ACTTTGTGTTTTCGGTCTCCCATTATCCCGTAAACCAAAAATGCAAATAGATCACCACAAAATAAAAATTTAAAAGTTTATGTTTTAAAAAAATTTAAAAAAATAAGAAATGTGGGTAAAGAAAATTTATTCACACACCACAAATGAACCCAAAAGTTTTGCTGTCCAAGTTTGGGAAATTCCACCAGTTCAACCCTAACAGCTTGGAATTTTACAAGAATGAGATTTCTTCCACACATGCTTTAAAATGGATATGCATGCTTGAAACGTGTTAAAGATGCAAATCAACTACGGATCCAAACCTTTTAAAGAGAATGACAAACACTCATTAAATTCTCAAGTGAACGTGCGGTGGGATATTTACCCGAGTCAAACGAGCCATTATTTAGCCCACTTACAAAAACCTGACCTAAAATTCGTAGATGATTGGAAAGTGATTTATCTTGCGTAACGGGCTATATTACCCTAAGAAATAATTATGGATTGGGAGTCCACACTCGGTTAAAAATCCCCCGCCTCACCCTTTTCCCGACAATTGCAAAACCGGATATATAAAAACTAAAAAGAGCTTACAATCCATAAAAATTACAGATACTCTTTGCAATTATCTCTCTCTACATTTGTGCATTGTGCATTTCTATTTTAGATGTAATCATTTTTCTTAAATAAAAACTTTGAGTTTTCGGTCTCCCTTCATCCCGTAAGCCAAAAATGCAAATAGATCACCACAAAATTTCAAAACAATAACAAATGTAAGTAAAGAAAATTTATTCACACACCACAAATGAACCCAAAGGTTTTGCTGTCCAAGTTTGGGAAATTCCACCAGTTCAACCCTAACAGTTTGGAATTTTATAAGAATGAGATTTCTTCCGCACATGCTTTAAAAATGCATATGCATGCTTGAAACGTGTTAAAGATGCAAATCAACTATGGATCCAAACCTTTTAAACAGAATGACAAACGCTCATTAAATTCTCTAGTGAACGTGTGGTGGGATATTTACCCGAGTCAAACGAGCCATTATTTTGCCCACTTACTAAAAGCTGACCTAACAATCATAGATGATTGGAAAGTGATTTATCATGCGTAACGGGCTATACTACCCTAAGAAATAAGTTATGGATTGGGAGTCAACACTCGGTTAAAAATCCCCCACCTCACCCTTTTCTCGATGATTGCAAAACCGAATATATAAAAACTAAAAAGAGCTTACAATCCATAAAAATTACAGATACTCCTTGGAATTATCTCTCTCTACATTTGTGCATTGTGCATTTCCATTTTAGATGTACACATTTTTCTTCAATAAAAACATTGAGTTTTCGGTCTCCCTTCATCCCGTAAACCAAAAATGCAAATAGATCACCACAAAAAGAAAATATTAGAGTTTATGTTTTAAAAAAAATGAAAAAAATAAGAAATGTGAGTGAAGAAAATTTATTCACACACCACAATTGAACCCAAAAGTTTTGTTGTCCAAGTTTGGGAAATTCCACCAGTTCAACCCTAACTGCTTGGAATTTTATAAGAATGAGATTTCTTCCACACATGCTTTAAAAATGGCTTCCACACATGCTTTAAAAATGGATATGCATGCTTCAAACGTGTTAAAGATGCAAATCACCTATGGATCAAAACCTTTTGAAGAGAATGACAAACGTTCATTAACTTCTGAAGTGAACGTGCGGTGGGATATTTGCTTGAGTCAAACTAGCCATTATTTTGCCCATTTACAAAAAGCTTACCTAACGATCATAGATGATTGTAAAGTGATTTGTCATGCGTTACGGGCTATATTACCCTAAGAAATGACTTATGGATAGGGAGTCAACACTCAGTTAAAAATTCCCCGACGATTGCAAAACCTGATATATAACAACTACAAAGAGCTTACAATCCCTAAAAATTAAAGACACTCCTTGTAATTACCTCTCTCTACATTTGCGCATTGTGCATTTCCATTTTAGATGTACTCATTTTTCTTAAATAAAAACTTTGAGTTTTCGGTCTCCCTTCATCCCGTAAACCAAAAATGCAAATAGATCACCACAAAATGAAAATTTTAGAGTTTATGTTTGGAAAAATTTTAAGACAATAACAAATATAAGGAAAGAAAATTTATTCACACACCACAAATGAACCCAAAAGTTTTGCTGTCCAAGTTTGGGAAATTCCACCAGTTCAATCCTAACAACTTGGAATTTTATAAGAATGAGATTTCTTCCACACATGCTTTAAAAATGGATATGCATGCTTCAAACATGTTAAAGATGCAAATCACCTATGAATCAAAACCTTTTGAAAAGAATGACAAACGTTCATTAAATTCTAAAGTGAACATGCGGTGGGATATTTGCCTGAGTCAAACTAGCCATTATTTTACCATTGACAAAAAGCTGACCTAACGATCATAGATGATTGTAAAGTGATTTATCATGCGTTACGGGCTATATTACCCTAAGTAATGACTTATGGATTGGGAGTCAACACTCAGTTAAAAATTCCCCGACGATTGCAAAACCTGATTAATAAGAACTATAAAGTGCTTACAATCCCTAAAAATTACAGACACTCCTTCGAATTATCTCTCTCTACATTTGTGCATTGTGCATTTCCATTTTAGATGTACTCATTTTTCTTAAATAAAAACTTTGAGTTTTCGGTCTCCCATTATCCCGTAAACCAAAAATGCAAATAGATCACCACAAAATAAAAATTTAAGAGTTTATGTTTTAAAAAAATTTAAAAAAATAAGAAATGTGAGTAAAGAAAATTTATTCACACACCACAAATGAACCCAAAAGTTTTGCTGTCCAAGTTTGTGAAATTCCACCAGTTCAACACTAACAGCTTGGAATTTTACAAGAACGAGATTTCTTCCACACATGCTTTAAAAATGGATATGCATGCTTGAAACGTGTTAAAGATGCAAATCAACTACGGATCCAAACCTTTTAAAGAGAATGACAAACACTCATTAAATTCTCAAGTGAACGTGCGGTGGGATATTTACCCGAGTCAAACGAGCCATTATTTTGCCCACTTACAAAAACCTGACCTAAAATTCATAGATGATTGGAAAGTGATTTATCTTGCGTAACGGGCTATATTACCCTAAGAAATAATTATGGATTGGGAGTCCACACTCGGTTAAAAATCCCCTGCCTCACCCTTTTCCCAACGATTGCAAAACCGGATATATAAAAAATAAAAAGAGCTTACAATCCATAAAAATTACAGATACTCTTTGGAATTATCTCTCTCTACATTTGTGCATTGTGCATTTCCATTTTAGATGTACTCATTTTTCTTCAATAAAAACATTGAGTTTTCGGTCTCCCTTCATCCCGTAAACCAAAAATGCAAATAGATCACCACAAAATGAAAATATTAGAGTTTATGTTTTAAAAAAAATTAAAAAAATAAGAAATGTGAGTGAAGAAAATTTATTCACACACCACGAATGAACCCAAAAGTTTTGTTGTCCAAGTTTGGGAAATTCCACCAGTTCAACCCTAACCGCTTGGAATTTTATAAGAATGAGATTTCTTTCACACATGCTTTAAAAATGGATATGCATGCTTCAAATGTGTTAATGATGCAAATCACATATGGATCTAAACCTTTTGAAGAGAATGACAAACGTTCATTAAATTATAAAGTGAACGTGCGGTGGGATATTTGCTTGAGTCAAACTAGCCATTATTTTGCCCATTTACAAAAAGCTTACCTAACGATCATAGATGATTGTAAAGTGATTTGTCATGCGTTACGGGCTATATTACCCTAAGAAATGACTTATGGATGGGGAGTCAACACTCAGTTAAAAATTCCCCGACGATTGCAAAACCTGATATATAACAACTACAAAGAGCTTACAATCCCTAAAAATTAAAGACACTCCTTGTAATTATCTCTCTCTACATTTGTGCATTGTGCATTTCCATTTTAGATGTACTCATTTTTCTTAAATAAAAACATTGCGTTTTCGGTCTCCCTTCATCCCGTAAACCAAAAATGCAAATAGATCACCACAAAATGAAAATTTTAGAGTTTATGTTTGGAAAAATTTTAAAACAATAACAAATGTAAGTAAAGAAAATTTATTCACACACCACAAATGAACCCAAAAGTTTTGCTGTCTAAGTTTGGGAAATTCCACCAGTTCAACCCTAACAGCTTGGAATTTTCTAAGAATGAGATTTCTTCCACACATGCTTTAAAAATGGATATGCTTGCTTCAAACGTGTTAAAGATGCAAATCACCTATGGATCAAAACCTTTTGAAGAGAATGACAAACGTTCATTAGATTCTAAAGTGAACGTGTGGTGGGATATTTGCCTGAGTCAAACTAGCCATTATTTTGCCCATTTACAAAAAGCTGACCTAACGATCATAGATGATTGTAAAGTGATTTATCATGCGTTACGGGCTGTATTACCCTAAGAAATAACTTATGGATTGGGAGTCAACACTCAGTTAAAAATTCCTCGACGATTGCAAAACCTGATTTATAAGAACTAAAAAGAGCTTACAATCCCTAAAAATTACAGACACTTCTTGGAATTATCTCTCTCTACATTTGTGCATTGTGCATTTCCATTTTAGATGTACTCATTTTTCTTAAATCAAAACTTTGAGTTTTCGGTCTCCCTTCATCCCGTAAACCAAAAATGCAAATAGATCACCACAAAATGAAAATTTTAGAGCTTTTGTTTGAAAAAAAATTTTAAAAATAATAAATGTGAGTAAAGAAAATTTTTTCACATACCACAAATGAACCCAAAAGTTTTGCTGTCCAAGTTTGGGAAATTCCACCAGTTCAACCGTAACTGCTTGGAATTTTATAAGAATGAGATTTCTTCCACACATGCTTTAAAAATGGATATGCATGCTTGAAACGTGTTAAAGATGCAAATCAACTACGGATCCAAACCTTTTAAAGAGAATGACAAATACTCATTAAATTCTCAAGTGAACGTTCGGTGGGATATTTACACGAGTCAAACGAGCCATTATTTTGCCCACTTACAAAAAGGTGAACTAACAATCATAGATGATTGGAAAATGATTTATCATGCGTAACGGGCTATATGACCCTAAGAAATAACTTATGGATTGGGAGTCAACACTCGGTTAAAAATCCCCCGCCTCACCCTTTTCTCGATGCTTGCAAAACCGGATATATAAAAACTAAAAAGAGCTTACAATCCATAAAAATTACATACACACTTTGGAATTATCTCTCTCTACATTTGTGCATTGTGCATTTCCATTTTAGAAGTTCTCTTTTTTCTTAAATCAAAACTTTGAGTTTTCGGTCTCCCTTCATCCCGTAAACAAAAAAGGCAAATAGATCACCTAAAAATGCAAATTTTAGAGTTTATGCATGGGAAAAATTTAAACCAATAACAAATGCAAGAAAAGAAAATTTATTCAAACACAACAAATGAACACAAAAGTTTTGCAGTACAAGTTTGGGAAATTCCACTAGTTCAACCCTTACAGCATGGAATTTTATAAGAAAGAGATTTCTTCCACTCATGCTTTAAAAATGGATATGCATGCATGAAACATGTTAAAGATGCAAATCACCTATGGATCAAAACCATTTGAAGAGAATGACAAACGTTCATTAAATTCTAAAGTGAACACGCGGTGGGATATTTGCCTGAGTCAAACTAGCCATTATTTTGCCCATTTAAAAAAAAGCTGACCTAACGATTATAGATTATTGTAAAGTGATTTATCACGCGTTATGGGCTATATTACCCTAAGAAATGACTTATGCATTGGGAGTCAACACTCAGTTAAAAATTCGCCGACGATTGCAAAACCTGATATATAAGAACTAAAAAGAGCTTACAATCCCTAAAAATAACAGACACTCCTTGGAATTATCTCTCTCTACATTTGTGCATTGTGCATTTCCATTTTAGATTTACTCATTTTTCTTAAATAAAAACTTTGAGTTTTCGGTCTCCCTTCATCCCATAAACATAAAATGCAAATAGATCACCACAAAATTTTAAAACAATAACAAATGTAAGTAAAGAAATTTATTCACACACCACAAATGAACCCAAAATTTTTGTTGTCCAAGTTTGGGAAATTCCACCAGTTCAACCCTAACAGCTTGGAATTTTATAAGAATGAGATTTCTTCCACACATGCTTTAAAAATGGATATGCATGCTTCAAACGTGTTAAAGATGCAAATCACCTATGGATCAAAACCTTTTGAAGAGAATGACAAACGTTCATTAAATTCTAAAGTGAACGTGTGGTGGGATACTGGCCTGAGTCAAACTAGCCATTATTTTGCCCATTTACAAAAAGCTGACCAAAGGATCATAGATGATTGTAAAGTGATTTATCTTGCAGTACGGGCTATATTACCCTAAGAAATGACTTATGGATTGGGAGTCAACACTCAGTTAAAAATTCCCCGACGATTGCAAAACCTGATATATAAGAACTAAAAAGAGCTTCCAATCCCTAAAAATTACAGACACTCCTTGGAATTATCTCTCTCTACATTTGTTCTTTGTGCATTTCCATTTTAGACGTTCTCATTTTACTTAAATAAAAACGTTGAGTTTTCGGTCTCCCTTCATCCCATAAACAAAAAATTCAAATAGATCACCACAAAATGAAAATTTTAGAGTTTATGTTTTAAAAAAATTTAAAAACATAAGAAATGTGAGTGAAGAAAATTTATTCACACACCACAAATGAACCCAAAAGTTTTGCTGTCCAAGTTTGGGAAATTCTACCAGTTCAACCCTAACAGCTTGGAATTTTATAACAATGAGATTTCTTCCACACATGCTTTAAACATGGATATGCATGCTTCAAACATGTTAAAGATGCAAATCACCTATGGATCAAAACCTTTTGAAGAGAATGACAAACGTTCATTAAATTTTAAAGTGTACGTGCGGTGGGATATTTGCCTGAGTCAAACTAGCCATTATTTTGCCCATTTACAAAAAGCTGACCTAAGGATCATAGATGATTGTAAAGTGATTTATCTTGCGTTACGGGCTATATTACCCTAAGAAATGACTTATGGATTGCGAGTCAACACTCAGTTCAAAATTCCCCGACGATCGCAAAACCTGATATATAAGAACTAAAAAGAGCTTCCAATCCCTAAAAATTACAGACACTCCTTGGAATTATCTCTCTCTACATTTGTGCTTTGTGCATTTCCATTTTAGACGTTGTCATTTTTCTTAAATAAAAACGTTGAGTTTTCGGTCTCCCTTCATCCCGTAAACAAAAAATTCAAATAGATCACCACAAAATGAAAATTTTAGAGTTTATGTTTTAAAAAAATTTAAAAACATGAGAAATGTGAGTGAAGAAAACTTATTCACACACCACAAATGAACCCAGAAGTCTTGCTGTCCAAGTTTGGGAAATTCTACCAGTTCAACCCTAACAGCTTGGAATTTTATAAGAATGAGATTTCTTCCACACATGCTTTAAAAATGGATATGCATGCTTCAAACATGTTAAAGATGCAAATCACCTATGGCTCAAAACCTTTTGAAGAGAATGACAAACGTTCATTAAATTCTAAAGTGAACGTGCGGTGGGATATTTGACTGAGTCAAACGAGCCATTATTTTGCCCATTTACAAAAAGCTGACCTAACGATCGTAGATGATTGTAAAGTGATTTATCATGCGTTACGGGTTATAATACCCTAAGAAATGACTTATGGATTGAGAGTCAACACTCAGTTAAAAATTCCCCGACGATTGCAAAACCTGATTTATAAGAACTGAAAAGAGCTTCCAATCCCTAAAAATTACAGACACTCCTTGGAATTATCACTCTCTACATTTGTGCATTGTGCATTTCAATTTTAGATGTACTCATTTTTCTAAAATAAAAACTTTGAGTTTTCGGTCTCCCTTCATCCCGTAAACCAAAAATGCAAATAGATCACCACAAAATGAAAATTTTAGAGTTTATGTTTGGAAAAATTTTAAAACAATAACAAATGTAAGTAAAGAAATTTATTCACACACCACAAATGAACCCAAAATTTTTGCTGTCCAAGTTTGGGAAATTCCACCAGTTCAACCCTAACATCTTGGAATTTTATAAGAATGAGATTTCTTCCACACATGCTTTAAAAATGGATATGCATGCTTCAAACATGTTAAAGATGCAAATCACCTATGGATCAAAACCTTTTGAAGAGAATGACAAACGTTCATTAAATTCCAAAGTGAACGTGCGGTGGGATATTTGCCTGAGTCAAACTAGCTATTATTTTGCCCATTTACAAAAAGCTGACCTAACGATCGTAGATGATTGTAAAGTGATTTATAATGCGTTACGGGCTATATTACCCTAAGAAATGACTTATGGATTGGGAGTCAACACTCAGTTAACAATTCCCCGACGATTGCAAAACCTGATATATAAGAACTGAAAAGAGCTTCCAATCCCTAAAAATTACAGACACTCCTTGGAATTATCTCTCTCTACATTTGTGCTTTGTGCATTTCCATTTTAGATGTTCTCATTTTTCTTAAATAAAGGTTGAGTTTTCGGTCTCCCTTCATCCCGTAAACAAAAAATTCAAATAGATCATCACAAAATGAAAATTTTAGAGTTTATTTTTTAAAAAAATTTAAAAACATAAGAAATGTGAGTGAAGAAAATTTACTCACACACCACAAATGAACCCAAAAGTTTTACTGTCCAAGTTTGGGAAATTCCACCAGTTCAACCCTAACAGCTTGGAATTTTATAAGAATGAGATTTCTTCCACACACGCTTTAAAAATGGATATGCATGCTTCAAACGTGTTAAAGATGCAAATCACCTATGGATCAAAACCTTTCTAAGAGAATGACAAACGTTCATTACATTCTAAAGTGAACGTGCGGTGGGAAATTTGCCTGAGTCAAACTAGCCATTATTTTGCCCATTTACAAAAAGCTGACCTAACGATCATAGATGGTTGTAAAGTGATTTATCATGCGTTATGGGCTATATTACCCTAAGAAATGAGGTATGGATTGGGAGTCAACACTCAGTTAAAAATTCCCCGACGATTGCAAAACCTGATTTATAAGAACTATAAAGAGCTTACAATCCCTAAAAATTACAGACACTCCTTGGAATTATCTCTCTCTACATTTGTGCATTGTGCATTTCCATTGTAGATGTACTAATTTTTCTTAAATCAAAACTTTGAGTTTTCGGTCTCCCTTCATCCAGTAAACCAAAAATGCAAATAGATCACCACAAAATGAAAATTTTAGAGTTTATGTTTGGAAAAATTTTAAAATAATAACAAATATAAGTAAAGAAAATTTATTCACACACCACAATTGAACCCAAAAGTTTTGTTGTCCAAGTTTGGGAAATTCCACCAGTTCAACCCTAACAGCTTGGAATTTTATAAGAATGAGATTTCTTCCACACATGCTTTAAAAATGGATAGGCATGCGTCAAACGTGTTAAAGATGCAAATCACCTATGAATCAAAACCTTTTGAAAAGAATGACAAACGTTCATTAAATTCTAAAGTGAACATGCGGTGGGATATTTGCCTGAGTCAGACTAGCCATTATTTTGCCCATTTACAAAAAGCTGACCTAACGATCATAGATGATTGTAAAGTGATTTATCATGCGTTACGGGCTATATTACCCTAAGAAATGACTTATGGATTGCGATTCAACACTCAGTTAAAAATTCCCCGACGATTGCAAAACAGGATTTATAAGAACTATAAAGAGCTTACAATCCCAATAAATTACAGACACTCCTTGGAATTATGTCTCTCTACATTTGTGCATTGTGCTTTTCCATTTTAGATGTACTCATTTTTCTTAAATCAAAACTTTGAGTTTTCGGTCTCCCTTCATCCCGTAAACCAAAAATGCAAATAGATCACCACAAAATGAAAATTTTAGAGTTTATGTTTGGAAAAATTTTAAAACAATAAAAAATTTAAGTAAAGAAAATTTATTCACACACCACAAATGAACACAAAAGTTTTGCTGTCCAAGTTTGGGAAATTCCTCTAGTTGAACCCTAACAGCTTGGAATTTTAAAAGAAAGAGATTTCTTCCACACATGCTTTAAAAATGGATATGCATGCATGAAACGTGTTAAAGATGCAAATCACCTATGGATCAAAACCTTTCTAAGAGAATGACAAACGTTCATTACATTCTAAAGTGAACGTGCGGTGGGATATTTGCCTGAGTCAAACTAGCCATTATTTTGCCCATTTACAAAAAGCTGACCTAACGATCATAGATGATTTTAAAGTGATTTATCATGCGTTACGAGCTATATTACCCTAAGAAATGACTTATGGATTGGGAGTCAACACTCAGTTAAAAATTCCCCGACGATTGCAAAACCTGATTTATAAGAACTATAAAGAGCTTACAATCCCTAAAAATTATAGACACTCCTTGGAATTATCTCTCTCTACATTTGTGCATTGTGCATTTCCAATTTAGATGTACTCATTTTTCTTAAATAAAAACTTTGAGTTTTCGGTCTCCCTTCATCCCGTAACCCAAAAATGCAAATAGATCACCACAAAATGAAAATTTTAGAGTTTATGTTTCGAAAAATTTTAAAACAATAACAAATGTAAGTAAAGAAATTTATTCACACACCACAAATGAACCCAAAATTTTTGCTGTCCAAGTTTGGGAAATTCCACCAGTTCAACCCTAACATCTTGGAATTTTATAAGAATGAGATTTCTTCCACACATGCTTTAAAAATGGATATGCATGCTTCAAACGTGTTAAAGATGCAAATCACCTATGGATCAAAGCCATTTGAAGAGAATGACAAACGTTCATTAAATTCCAAAGTGAACGTGCGGTGGGATATTTGCCTGAGTCAAACTAGCTATTATTTTGCCCATTTACAAAAAGCTGACCTAACGATCGTAGATGATTGTAAAGTGATTTATCATGCGTTACGGGCTATATTACCCTAAGAAATGACTTATGGATTGGGAGTCAACTCTCAGTTAAAAATTCCCCGACGATTGCAAAACCTGATATATAAGAACTGAAAAGTGCTTCCAATCCCTAAAAACTTACAGACACTCCTTGGAATTATCTCTCTCTACATTTGTGCTTTGTGCATTTCCATTTTAGACGTTCTCATTTTTCTTAAATAAACGTTGAGTTTTCGGTCTCCCTTCATCCCGTAAACAAAAACTTCAAATAGATCATCACAAAACTAAAATTTTAGAGTTTATTTTTAAAAAAAATTTAAAAACATAAGAAATGTGAGTGAAGAAAATTTATTCACACACCACAAATGAACCCAAAAGTTTTACTGTCCAAGTTTGGGAAATTCCACCAGTTCAACCCTAACAGCTTGGAATTTTATAAGAATGAGATTTCTTCCACACATGCTTTAAAAATGGATATGCATGCTTCAAACGTGTTAAAGATGCAAATCACCTATGGATCAAAACCTTTCTAAGAGAATGACAAACGTTCATTACATTCTAAAGTGAACGTGCGGTGGGAAATTTGCCTGAGTAAAACTAGCCATTATTTTGCCTATTTACAAAAAGCTGACCTAACGATCATAGATGGTTGTAAAGTGATTTATCATGCGTTATGGGCTATATTACCCTAAGAAATGAGTTATGGATTGGGAGTCAACACTCAGTTAAAAATTCCCCGACGATTGCAAAACCTGATGTATAAGAACTATAAAGAGCTTCCAATCCCTAAAAATTACAGACACTCCTTGGAATTATCACTCTCTACATTTGTGCATTGTGCATTTGAATTTTAGATGTACTCGTTTTTCTAAAATAAAAACTTTGAGTTTTCGGTCTCCCTTCATCCCGTAAACCAAAAATGCAAATAGATCACCACAAAATGAAAATTTTAGAGTTTATGTTTGGAAAAATTTTCAAACAATAACAAATGTAAGTAAAGAAATTTATTCACACTCCACAAATGAACCCAAAATTTTTGCTGTCCAAGTTTGGGAAATTCCACCAGTTCAACCCTAACATCTTGGAATTTTATAAGAATGAGATTTCTTCCACACATGCTTTAAAAATGGATATGCATGCATGAAACGTGTTAAAGATGCAAATCACCTATGGATCAAAACCTTTCTAAGAGAATGACAAACGTTCATTACATTCTAAAGTGAACGTGCGGTGGGATATTTGCCTGAGTCAAACTAGCCATTATTTTGCCCATTTACAAAAAGCTGACCTAACGTTCATAGATGATTGTAAAGTGATTTATCTTGCGTTACGAGCTATATTACCCTAAGAAATGACTTATGGATTGGGAGTCAACACTCAGTTAAAAATTCCTAGTCGATTGCAAAACCTGATATATAAGAACTATGAAGAGCTTACAATCCCTAAAAATTATAGACACTCCTTGGAATTATGTCTCTCTACATTTGTGCATTGTGCATTTCCATTTTAGATGTACTCATTTTTCTTAAATCAAAACTTTGAGTTTTCGGTCTCCCTTCATCCCGTAAACCAAAAATGCAAATAGATCACCACAAAATGAAAATTTTAGAGTTTATGTTTTGAAAAATTTTTAAACAATAACAAATGTAAGGATAGAAAATTTATTCACACACCACAAATGAACCCAAAAGTTTTGCTGTCCAAGTTTGGGAAATTCCACTAGTTCAACCCTAACAGCTTGGAATTTTATAAGAAAGAGATTTCTTCCACACATGCTTTAAAAATGGATATGCATGCTTGAAACGTGTTAAAGATGCAAATCAACTACGGATCCAAACCTTTTAAAGAGAATGACAAATACTCATTAAATTCTCAAGTGAACGTTCGGTGGGATATTTACCCGAGTCAAACGAGCCATTTTTTTACCCACTTACAAAAAGCTGAACTAACAATCATAGATGATTGGAAAATAATTTATCATGCGTAACGGGCTATATGACCCTAAGAAATAACTTATGGATTGGGAGTCAAAACTCGGTTAAAAATCCCCCGCCTCACCCTTTTCCCAATGATTGCAAAACCAGATATATAAAAACTAAAAAGAGCTTACAAACCATAAAAATTACATACACACTTTGGAATTATCTCTCTCTACATTTGTGCATTGTGCATTTCCATTTTAGAAGTTCTCTTTTTTCTTAAATAAAAACTTTGAGTTTTCGGTCTCCCTTCATCCCGTAAACAAAAAAGGCAACTAGATCACCTCAAAATGCAAATTTTAGAGTTTATGCATGGGAAAAATTTAAACCAATAACAAATGCAAGAAAAGAAAATTTATTCAAACACAACAAATGAACACAAAAGTTTTGCAGTCCAAGTTTGGGAAATTCTACTAGTTCAACCCTAACTGCTTGGAATTTTATAAGAATGAGATTTCCTCCACACATGCTTTAAAAATGGATATGCGTGCATGAAACGTGTTAAAGATGCAAACCACCTATGGATCAAAACCTTTTTAAGAGAATGACAAACATTCATTAAATTCTAAAGTGAACATGCGATGGGATATTTGCCTGAGTCAAACTAGCCATTATTTTGCCCATTTAAAAAGAAGCTGACCTAACGATCATAGATTATTGTAAAGTGATTTATCATGTGTTACGGGCTATATTACCCTAAGAAATGACTTATGCATTGGGAGTCAACACTCAGTTAAAAATTCCCCGACGATTGCAAAACCTGATATATAAGAACTAAAAAGAGCTTACAATCCCTAAAAATAACAGACACTCCTTAGAATTATCTCTCTCTACATTTGTGCATTGTGCATTTCCATTTTAGATTTACTCATTTTTCTGAAATAAAAACTTTGAGTTTTCGGTCTCCCTTCATCCCATAAACATAAAATGCAAATAGATCACCACAAAATTTTAAAACAATAACAAATGTAAGTAAAGAAATTTATTCACACACCACAAACGAACCCAAAATTTTTGTGGTCCAAGTTTGGGAAATTCCACCAGTTCAACCCTAACAGCTTGGAATTTTATAAGAATGAGATTTCTTCCACACATGCTTTAAAAATGGATATGCATGTTTGAAACGTGTTAAAGATGTAAGTCACCTATGGATCAAAACCTTTTGAAGACAATCACAAACGTTCATTAAATTCTAAAGTGAACGTGCGGTGGGATATTTGCCCGAGTCAAACTAGCCATTATTTTGCCCATTTACAAAAAGCTGACCTAACGATCGTAGATGATTATAAAGTGATTTATCATGCGTTACAGGCTATATTACCCTAAGAAATGACCTATGGATTGGGAGTCAACACTCAGTCAAAAATTCCCCGACGATTGCAAAACCTGATATATAAGAACTGAAAAGAGCTTGCAAACCCTAAAAATTACAGACACTCCTTGGAATTATCTCTCTCTACATTTGTGCTTTGTGCATTTCCATTTTAGACGTTCTCATTTTTCTTAAATAAAAACGTTGAGTTTTCGGTCTCCCTTCATCCCGTAAACAAAAAATGCAAATAGATCACCACAAAATGAAAATTTTAGAGTTTATGTTTTAAAAAAATTTAAAAACATAAGTAATGTGAGTGAAGAAAATTTATTCACACACCACAAATGAACCCAAAAGTTTTGCTGTCCAAGTTTGGGAAATTCCACCAGTTCAACCCTAACAGCTTCGAATTTTATAAGAATGAGATTTCTTCCACACATGCTTTAAAAATGGACATGCATGCTTCAAACGTGTTAAACATGCAAATCACCTATGGATCAAAACCTTTTGAAGAGAATGACAAACGTTCATTAAATTCTAAAGTGAACGTACTGTGGGATAATTGCCGGAGTCAATTTAGCCATTATTTTGCCCATTTAAAAAAAAGCTGACCTAACGATCATAGTTGATTGTAAAGTGATTTATCATGCGTTACGGGTTATATTACCCTAAGAAATGACTTTGCATTGGGAGTCAACACTCAGTTAAAAATTCCCCGACGATTGCAAAACCTGATATATAAGAACTAAAAAGAGCTTACAATCCCTAAAAATAACAGACACTCCTTGGAATTATCTCTCTCTACATTTGTGCATTGTGTATTTTCATTTTAGATGTAGTCATTTTTCTTAAATAAAAATTTTGAGTTTTCGGTCTCCCTTCATCCCGTAAACATAAAATGCAAATAGATCACCACAAAATTTTAAAACAATAACAAATGTAAGTAAAGAAAATTTATTCACACACCACAAATGAACCCAAAAGTTTTGCTGTACAAGTTTGGGAAATTCCACCAGTTCGACCCTAACAGCTTGGAATTTTATAAGAATGAGATTTCCTCCACACATGCTTTAAAAATGGATATGCATGCTTCAAACGTGTTAAAGATGCAAATCACCTATGGATCAAAACCTTTCTAAGAGAATGACAAACGTTCATTAAATTCTAAAGTGAACGTGCGGTGGGATATTTGCCTGAGTCAAACGAGCCATTATTTTGCCCATTTACAAAAAGCTGACCTAACGATCATAGATGATTGTAAAGTGATTTATCATGCGTTACGAGCTATATTACCCTAAGAAATGACTTATGGATTGGGAGTCAATACTCAGTTAAAAATTCCCCGACGATTGCAAAACCTGATTTATAAGAACTATAAAGAGCATACAATCCCTAAAAATTACAGACACTCCTTGGAATTATCTCTCTCTACATTTGTACATTGTGCATTTCCATTTTAGATGTACTCATTTTTCTTAAATAAAAACTTCTAGTTTTCGGTTTCCCTTCATCCCGTAAACCAAAAATGCAAATAGATCACCACAAAATGAAAATTTTAGATCTTATGTTTGGAAAAATTTTAAAAAAATAACAAGTGTAAGTAAAGAAAATTTATTCAGACAACACAAATGAACCCAAAAGTTTTGTTGTCCAAGTTTGGGAAAATCCCCCTATTCAACCCTAACTGCTTGGAATTTTCTAAGAATGAGATTTCTTCCGCACATGCTTTAAAAATGGATATGCATGCTTCAAACGTATTAAAGATGCAAATCACCTACAGATGAAAACCTTTTGAAGAGAATGACAAAAGTTCATTAAATTCAAAAGTGAATGTGCCGTTGGATATTTGCCTGAGTCAAACTAGCCATTATTTTGCCCATTTACAAAAAAGCTGACCTAACGATCATAGATGATTGTAAAGTGATTTATCATGCATTACGGGCTATATTACCCTAAGAAATGACTTATGCATTGGGAGTCAACACTCAGTTAAAAATTCCCCGACGATTGCAAAACCTGATTTATAAGAACTATAAAGAGCTTACAATCCCTAAAAATTACAGACACTCCTTGGAATTATCTCTCTCTACATTTGTGCATTGTGCATTTCCATTGTAGATGTACTAATTTTTCTTAAATCAAAACTTTGAGTTTTCGGTCTCCCTTCATCCAGTAAACCAAAAATGCAAATAGATCACCACAAAATGAAAATTTTAGAGTTTATGTTTGGAAAAATTTTAAAATAATAACAAATATAAGTAAAGAAAATTTATTCACACACCACAATTGAACCCAAAAGTTTTGTTGTCCAAGTTTGGGAAATTCCACCAGTTCAACCCTAACAGCTTGGAATTTTATAAGAATGAGATTTCTTCCACACATGCTTTAAAAATGGATAGGCATGCGTCAAACGTGTTAAAGATGCAAATCACCTATGAATCAAAACCTTTTGAAAAGAATGACAAACGTTCATTAAATTCTAAAGTGAACATGCGGTGGGATATTTGCCTGAGTCAGACTAGCCATTATTTTGCCCATTTACAAAAAGCTGACCTAACGATCATAGATGATTGTAAAGTGATTTATCATGCGTTATGGGCTTTATTACCCTAAGAAATGACTTATGGATTGCGATTCAACACTCAGTTAAAAATTCCCCGACGATTGCAAAACAGGATTTATAAGAACTATAAAGAGCTTCCAATCCCTAAAAATTACAGACACTCCTTGGAATTATCACTCTCTACATTTGTGCATTGTGCATTTGAATTTTAGATGTACTCATTTTTCTAAAATAAAAACTTTGAGTTTTCGGTCTCCCTTCATCCCGTAAACCAAAAATGCAAATAGATCACCACAAAATGAAAATTTTAGAGTTTATGTTTGGAAAAATTTTCAAACAATAACAAATGTAAGTAAAGAAATTTATTCACACACCACAAATGAACCCAAAATTTTTGCTGTCCAAGTTTGGGAAATTCCACCAGTTCAACCCTAACATCTTGGAATTTTATAAGAATGAGATTTCTTCCACACATGCTTTAAAAATGGATATGCATGCATGAAACGTGTTAAAGATGCAAATCACCTATGGATCAAAACCTTTCTAAGAGAATGACAAACGTTCATTACATTCTAAAGTGAACGTGCGGTGGGATATTTGCCTGAGTCAAACTAGCCATTATTTTGCCCATTTACAAAAAGCTGACCTAACGATCATAGATGATTGTAAAGTGATTTATCTTGCGTTACGAGCTATATTACCCTAAGAAATGACTTATGGATTGGGAGTCAACACTCAGTTAAAAATTCCTAGACGATTGCAAAACCTGATATATAAGAACTATGAAGAGCTTACAATCCCTAAAAATTATAGACACTCCTTGGAATTATGTCTCTCTACATTTGTGCATTGTGCATTTCCATTTTAGATGTACTCATTTTTCTTAAATCAGAACTTTGAGTTTTCGGTCTCCCTTCATCCCGTAAACCAAAAATGCAAATAGATCACCACAAAATGAAAATTTTAGAGTTTATGTTTTGAAAAATTTTTAAACAATAACAAATGTAAGGATAGAAAATTTATTCACACACCACAAATGAACCCAAAAGTTTTGCTGTCCAAGTTTGGGAAATTCCACTAGTTCAACGCTAACAGCTTGGAATTTTATAAGAAAGAGATTTCTTCCTGACATGCTTTAAAAATGGATATGCATGCATGAAACGTGTTAAAGATGCAAATCACCTATGGATAAAAACCTTTTGAAGAGAATGACAAACGCTCATTAAATTCTAAAGTGAACGTGCGGTGGGATATTTGCCCGAGTCAAACTAGCCATTATTTTGCCCATTTACAAAAAACCTGACCTAACGATCATAGATGATTGTAAAGTGATTTATCATGTGTTACGGGCTATATTACCCTAAGAAATGACTTATGGATTGGGAGTCAACACTCAGTTCAAAATTCCCCGACGATTGCAAAACCTGATTTATAAGAACTATAAAGAGCTTACAATCCCTAAAGATTACAGACACTCTTTGGAATTATCTCTCTCTACATTTGTACATGGTGCATTTCCATTTTAGATGTACTCATTTTTCTTAAATCAAAACTTTGAGTTTTCGGTCTCCCTTCATCCCGTAAACCAAAAATGCAAATAGATCACCACAAAATGAAAATTTTAGAGTTTATGTTTTGAAAAATTTTTAAACAATAACAAATGTAAGGATAGAAAATTTATTCACACACCACAAATGAACCCAAAAGTTTTGCTGTCCAAGTTTGGGAAATTCCACTAGTTCAACCCTAACAGCTTGGAATTTTATAAGAAAGAGATTTCTTCCTGACATGCTTTAAAAATGGATATGCATGCATGAAACGTGTTAAAGATGCAAATCACCTATGGATCAAAACCTTTTGAAGAGAATGACAAACGCTCATTAAATTCTAAAGTGAACGTGCGGTGGGATATTTGCCCGAGTCAAACTAGCCATTATTTTGCCCATTTACAAAAAACCTGACCTAACGATCATAGATGATTGTAAAGTGATTTATCATGTGTTACGGGCTATATTACCCTAAGAAATGACTTATGGATTGGGAGTCAACACTCAGTTCAAAATTCCCCGACGATTGCAAAACCTGATTTATAAGAACTATAAAGAGCTTACAATCCCTAAAGATTACAGACACTCTTTGGAATTATCTCTCTCTACATTTGTACATGGTGCATTTCCATTTTAGATGTACTCATTTTTCTTAAATAAAAACTTTGAGTTTTCGGTCTCCCTTCATCCCGTAACCCAAAAATGCAAATAGATCACCACAAAATGAAAATTTTAGAGTTTATGTTTGGAAAAACTTTAAAACAATAACAAATGTAAGTAAAGAAAATTTATCCATACACCACAAATGAACCCAAAAGTTTTGCAGTCGAAGTTTGGGAAATTCCACTAGTTCAACCCTAACAGCTTGGAATTTTATAAGAAAGAGATTTCTTCCACACATGCTTTAAAAATGGATATGCATGCTTGAAACGTGTTAAAGATGCAAATCAACTACGGATCCAAACCTTTTAAAGAGAATGACAAATACTCATTAAATTCTCAAGTGAACGTTCGGTGGGATATTTACCCGAGTCAAACGAGCCATTATTTTACCCACTTACAAAAAGCTGAACTAACAATCATAGATGATTGGAAAATAATTTATCATGCGTAACGGGCTATATGACCCTAAGAAATAACTTATGGATTGGGAGTCAAAACTCGGTTAAAAATCCCCCGCCTCACCCTTTTCCCAATGATTGCAAAACCAGATATATAAAAACTAAAAAGAGCTTACAAACCATAAAAATTACATACACACTTTGGAATTATCTCTCTCTACATTTGTGCATTGTGCATTTCCATTTTAGAAGTTCTCTTTTTTCTTAAATAAAAACTTTGAGTTTTCGGTCTCCCTTCATCCCGTAAACAAAAAAGGCAACTAGATCACCTCAAAATGCAAATTTTAGAGTTTATGCATGCGAAAAATTTAAACCAATAACAAATGCAAGAAAAGAAAATTTATTCAAACACAACAAATGAACACAAAAGTTTTGCAGTCCAAGTTTGGGAAATTCTACTAGTTCAACCCTAACTGCTTGAAATTTTATAAGAATGAGATTTCCTCCACACATGCTTTAAAAATGGATATGCATGCATGAAACGTGTTAAAGATGCAAACCACCTATGGATCAAAACCTTTTGAAGAGAATGACAAACATTCATTAAATTCTAAAGTGAACATGCGATGGGATATTTGCCTGAGTCAAACTAGCCATTATTTTGCCCATTTAAAAAGAAGCTGACCTAACGATCATAGATTATTGTAAAGTGATTTATTATGTGTTACGGGCTGTATTACCCTAAGAAATGACTTATGCATTGGGAGTCAACACTCAGTTAAAAATTCCCCGACGATTGCAAAACCTGATATATAAGAACTAAAAAGAGCTTACAATCCCTAAAAATAACAGACACTCCTTAGAATTATCTCTCTCTACATTTGTGCATTGTGCATTTCCATTTTAGATTTACTCATTTTTCTTAAATAAAAACTTTGAGTTTTCGGTCTCCCTTCATCCCATAAACATAAAATGCAAATAGATCACCACAAAATTTTAAAACAATAACAAATGTAAGTAAAGAAATTTATTCACACACCACAAACGAACCCAAAATTTTTGTTGTCCAAGTTTGGGAAATTCCACCAGTTCAACCCTAAGAGCTTGGAATTTTATAAGAATGAGATTTCTTCCACACATGCTTTAAAAATGGATATGCATGTTTGAAACGTGTTAAAGATGTAAGTCACCTATGGATCAAAACCTTTTGAAGAGAATCACAAACGTTCATTAAATTCTAAAGTGAACGTGCGGTGGGATATTTGCCTGAGTCAAACTAGCCATTATTTTGCCCATTTACAAAAAGCTGACCTAACGATCGTAGATGATTATAAAGTGATTTATCATGCGTTACAGGCTATATTACCCTAAGAAATGACCTATGGATTGGGAGTCAACACTCAGTCAAAAATTCCCCGACGATTGCAAAACCTGATATATAAGAACTGAAAAGAGCTTACAAACCCTAAAAATTACAGACACTCCTTGGAATTATCTCTCTCTACATTTGTGCTTTGTGCATTTCCATTTTAGACGTTCTCATTTTTCTTAAATAAAAACGTTGAGTTTTCGGTCTCCCTTCATCCCGTAAACAAAAAATGCAAATAGATCACCACAAAATGAAAATTTTAGAGTTTATGTTTTAAAAAAATTTAAAAACATAAGTAATGTGAGTGAAGAAAATTTATTCACACACCACAAATGAACCCAAAAGTTTTGCTGTCCAAGTTTGGGAAATTCCACCAGTTCAACCCTAACAGCTTCGAATTTTATAAGAATGAGATTTCTTCCACACATGCTTTAAAAATGGACATGCATGCTTCAAACGTGTTAAACATGCAAATCACCTATGGATCAAAACCTTTTGAAGAGAATGACAAACGTTCATTAAATTCTAAAGTGAACGTGCTGTGGGATATTTGCCGGAGTCAATTTAGCCATTATTTTGCCCATTTAAAAAAAAGCTGACCTAACGATCATAGTTGATTGTAAAGTGATTTATCATGCGTTACGGGTTATATTACCCTAAGAAATGACTTATGCATTGGGAGTCAACACTCAGTTAAAAATTCCCCGACGATTGCAAAACCTGATATATAAGAACTAAAAAGAGCTTACAATCCCTAAAAATAACAGACACTCCTTGGAATTATCTCTCTCTACAGTTGTGCATTGTGTATTTTCATTTTAGATGTAGTCATTTTTCTTAAATAAAAATTTTGAGTTTTCGGTCTCCCTTCATCCCGTAAACATAAAATGCAAATAGATCACCACAAAATTTTAAAACAATAACAAATGTAAGTAAAGAAAATTTATTCACACACCACAAATGAACCCAAAAGTTTTGCTGTACAAGTTTGGGAAATTCCACCAGTTCGACCCTAACAGCTTGGAATTTTATAAGAATGAGATTTCCTCCACACATGCTTTAAAAATGGATATGCATGCTTCAAACGTGTTAAAGATGCAAATCACCTATGGATCAAAACCTTTCTAAGAGAATGACAAACGTTCATTAAATTCTAAAGTGAACGTGCGGTGGGATATTTGCCTGAGTCAAACGAGCCATTATTTTGCCCATTTACAAAAAGCTGACCTAACGATCATAGATGATTGTAAAGTGATTTATCATGCGTTACGAGCTATATTACCCTAAGAAATGACTTATGGATTGGGAGTCAATACTCAGTTAAAAATTCCCCGACGATTGCAAAACCTGATTTATAAGAACTATAAAGAGCATACAATCCCTAAAAATTACAGACACTCCTTGGAATTATCTCTCTCTACATTTGTACATTGTGCATTTCCATTTTAGATGTACTCATTTTTCTTAAATAAAAACTTCGAGTTTTCGGTTTCCCTTCATCCCGTAAACCAAAAATGCAAATAGATCACCACAAAATGAAAATTTTAGATCTTATGTTTGGAAAAATTTTAAAAAAATAACAAGTGTAAGTAAAGAAAATTTATTCAGACAACACAAATGAACCCAAAAGTTTTGTTGTCCAAGTTTGGGAAAATCCCCCTATTCAACCCTAACTGCTTGGAATTTTCTAAGAATGAGATTTCTTCCGCACATGCTTTAAAAATGGATATGCATGCTTCAAACGTATTAAAGATGCAAATCACCTACAGATGAAAACCTTTTGAAGAGAATGACAAAAGTTCATTAAATTCAAAAGTGAACGTGCCGTTGGATATTTGCCTGAGTCAAACTAGCCATTATTTTGCCCATTTACAAAAAATCTGACCTAACGATCATAGATGATTGTAAAGTGATTTATCATGCATTACGGGCTATATTACCCTAAGAAATGACTTATGCATTGGGAGTCAACACTCAGTTAAAAATTCCCCGACGATTGCAAAACCTGATTTATAAGAACTATAAAGAGCTTACAATCCCTAAAAATTACAGACACTCCTTGGAATTATCTCTCTCTACATTTGTACATTGTGCATTTCCATTTAAGATGTACTCATTTTTCTTAAATAAAAACTTTGAGTTTTCTGTCTCCCTTCATCCCGTAAACCAAAAAATGCAAATAGATCACTACAAAATGAAAATTTTAGAGTTTATGTTTTAAAAAAATTAAAAAAATTAAGAAATGTGAGTGAAGAAAATTTATTCACACACCACAAATGAACCCAAAAGTTTTGCTGTCCAAGTTTGGGAAATTCCACCAGTTCAACCTAACTGTTAGGAATTTTATAAGAATGAGATTTCTTCCACACATGCTTTAAAAATGGATATGCATGCTTCAAACGTGTCAAAGATGCAAATCACCTATGGATCAAAACCTTTTGAAGAGAATGACAAACGTTCATTAAATTCTAAAGTGAACGTGCGGTGGGATATTTGCCTAAGTCAAACTTGTCATTATTTTGCCCATTTAGAAAAAGCTGACCTAACGATCATAGATGATTGTAAAGTGATTTATCATGCGTTACGGGCTATATTACCCTAAGAAATGACTTATGGATTGGTAGTTAACACTCAGTTAAAATTCCCTGACGATTGCAAAACCTGATTTATAAGAACTATAAAGAGCTTACAATCCCTAAAAATTACAGACACTCCTAGGAATTATCTCTCTCTACATTTGTGCATTGTGCATTTCCATTTTAGATGTACTCATTTTTCATAAATAAAAACTTTGAGTTTTCGGTCTCCCTTCATCCCGTAAACCAAAAATGCAAATAGATCACCAAAAAATGAAAATTTTCGAGTTTATGTATGGAAAAATTTTAAAACAATAACAAATGTAAGTAAAGAAAATTTATTCACACACCACAAATGAACCCAAAAGTTTTGCAGTCCAAGTTTGGGAAATTCCACTAGTTCAACCCTAACAGCTTGGAATTTTATAAGAAAGAGATTTCTTCCACACATGCTTTAAAAATGGATATGCATGCTTGAAACGTGTTAAAGATGCAAATCAACTACGGATCCAAACCTTTTAAAGAGAATGACAAATACTCATTAAATTCTCAAGTGAACGTTCGGTGGGATATTTACCCGAGTCAAACGAGCCATTATTTTGCCCACTTACAAAAAGCTGAACTAACAATTATAGATGATTGGAAAATAATTTATCATGCGTAACGGGCTATATGACCCTATGAAATAACTTATGGATTGGGAGTCAACACTCGGGTAAAAATCCCCCGCCTCACCCTTTTCCCGATGATTGCAAAACCGGATATATAAAAACTGAAAAGAGCTGACAATCCATAAAAATTACATACACACTTTGGAATTATCTCTCTCTACAGTTGTGCATTGTGCATTTCCATTTTAGAAGTTCTCTTTTTTCTTAAATAAAAACTTTGAGTTTTCGGTCTCCCTTCATCCCTTAAACAAAAAAGGCAACTAGATCACCTGAAAAAGCAAATTTTAGAGTTTATGCATGGGAAAAATTTAAACCAATAACAAATGCAAGAAAAGAAAATTTATTCAAACACAACAAATGAACACAAAAGTTTTGCAGTCTACGTTTGGGAAATTCCACTAGTTCAACCCTAACTGCTTGGAATTTCATAAGAATGAGATTTCCTCCACACATGCTTTAAAAATGGATATGCATGCATGAAACGTGTTAAAGATGCAAACCACCTATGGATCAAAACCTTTTGAAGAGAATGACAAACATTCATTAAATTCTAAAGTGAACATGCGATGGGATATTTGCCTGAGTCAAACTAGCCATTATTTTGCCCATTTAAAAAGAAGCTGACCTAACGATCATAGATGATTGTAAAGTGATTTATCATGCGTTACGGGCTATATTACCCTAAGAAATGACATATGGATTGGGAGTCAACACTCAGTTAAAAATTCCCCGACGATTGCAAAACCTGATTTATAAGAACTATAAAGAGCTTACAATCCCTAAAAATTACAGACACTCCTTGGAATTATCTCTCTGTACATTTGTGCATTGTGCATTTCCATTTTAGATGTACTAATTTTTCTTAAATCAAAACTTTGAGTTTTCGGTCTCCCTTCATCCCGTAAACCAAAAATGCAAATAGATCACCACATAATGAAAATTTTAGAGTTTATGTTTTAAAAAAATAAGAAATAAAAGTGAAGAAAATTTATTCACACACCACAAATGAACCCAAAAGTTCTGCTGTCCAAGTTTGGGAAATTCCACCAGTTCAACCCTATGGATCAAAACCTTTTGAAGAGAATGACAAACGTTCATTAAATTCTAAAGTGAACGTGCGGTGGGATATTTGGATGAGTCAGACTAGCCACTATTTTGCCCATTTACAAAAAGCTGACCTAACGATCATAGATGATTGTAAAGCTATTTATCATGCGTTACGGGCTATATTACCCTAAGAAATGACTTATGGATTAGGAGTAAACACTCAGTTAATAATTCCCCGACGATTGCAAAACCTGACTTATAAGAACTATAAAGAGCTTACAATCCCTAAAAATTACAGACACTCCTTGGAATTATCTCTCTCTACATTTGTACATTGTGCATTTCCATTTTAGATGTACTCATTTTTCTTAAATAAAAACTTTGAGTTTTCGGTCTCCCTTCATCCCGTAAACCAAAAAATGCAAATAGATCACCACAAAATGAAAATTTTAGAGTTTATGTTTTAAAAAATTTTTAAACAATAACAAATGTAAGTATAGAATATTTATTCACACACCACAAATGAACCCAAAAGTTTTGCTGTCCAAGTTTGGGAAATTCCACTAGTTCAACCCTAACAGGCTTGGAATTTTATAAGAAAGAGATTTCTTCCTCACATGCTTTAAAAATGGATATGCATGCATGAAACGTGTTAAAGATGCAAATCACCTATGGATCAAAACCTTTTGAAGAGAATGACAAACGTTCATTAAATTCTAAAGTGAACGTGCGGTGGGATATTTGCCTGAGTCAGACTAGCCATTATTTTGCCCATTTACAAAAAGCTGACCTAACGATCATAGATTATTGTAAAGTGATTTATCATGCGTTACGGGCTATATTACCCTAAGAAATGACTGATGCATTGGGAGTCAACACTCAGTTAAAAATTCCCCGACGATTGCAAAACCTGATTTATAAGAACTATAAAGAGCTTACAATCCCTATAAATTACAGACACTCTTTGGAATTATCTCTCTCTACATTTGTACATTGTGCATTTCCATTTTAGATGTACTCATTTTTCTTAAATAAAAACTTTCAGTTTTCGGTCTCCCTTCATCCCGTAACCCAAAAATGCAAATAGATCACCACAAAATGAAAATTTTAGAGTTTAAGTTTGGAAAAATTTTAAAACAATAACAAGTGTAGGTAAAGAAAATTTATTCAGACAACACAAATGAACCCAAAAGTTTTGCAGTCCAAGTTTCGGAAATTCCACTAGTTCAACACTAACAGCTTGGAATTTTATAAGAAAGAGATTTCTTCCACACATGCTTTAAAAATGGAAATGCATGCTTGAAACGTGTTAAAGATGCAAATCAACTACGGATCCAAACCTTTTAAAGAGAATGACAAATACTCATTAAATTCTCAAGTGAACGTTCGGTGGGATATTTGCCTGAGTCAAACGAGCCATTATTTTGCCCATTTACAAAAAGCTGACCTAACGATCATAGATGATTGTAAAGTGATTTATCATGCGTTACGGGTTATATTACCCTAAGAAATGACTTATGGATTGCGATTCAACACTCAGTTAAAAATTCCCCGACGATTGCAAAACCGGATTTATAAGAACTATAAAGAGCTTACAATCCGTATAAATTACAGACACTCCTTGGAATTATGTCTCTCTACATTTGTGCATTGTGCATTTCCATTTTAGATGTACTCATTTTTCTTAAATCAAAACTTTGAGTTTTCGGTCTCCCTTCATCCCGTAAACCAAAAATGCAAATAGATCACCACAAAATGAAAATTTTAGAGTTTATGTTTTGAAAAATTTTTAAACAATAACAAATGTAAGTATAGAAAATTTATTCACACACCACAAATGAACCCAAAAGTTTTGCAGTCGAAGTTTGGGAAATTCCACTAGTTCAACCCTAACAGCTTGGAATTTTATAAGAAAGAGATTTCTTCCACACATGCTTTAAAAATGGATATGCATGCATGAAACGTGTTAAAGATGCAAATCACCTATGGATCAAAACCTTTTGAAGAGAATGACAAACGCTCATTAAATTCTAAAGTGAACGTGCGGTGGGATATTTGCCCGAGTCAAACTAGCCATTATTTTGCCCATTTACAAAAAAGCTGACCTAACGATCATAGATGATTGTAAAGTGATTTATCATGAGTTACGGGCTATATTACCCTAAGAAATGACTTATGGATTGGGAGTCAACACTCAGTTCAAAATTCCCCGACGATTGCAAAACCTGATTTATAAGAACTATAAAGAGCTTACAATCCCTAAAGATTACAGACACTCTTCGGAATTATCTCTCTCTACATTTGTGCATTGTGCATTTCCATTTTAGATGTACTCATTTTTCATAAATAAAAACTTTGAGTTTTCGGTCTCCCTTCATCCCGTAAACCAAAAATGCAAATAGATCACCAAAAAATGAAAATTTTCGAGTTTATGTATGGAAAAATTTTAAAACAATAACAAATGTAAGTAAAGAAAATTTATTCACACACCACAAATGAACCCAAAAGTTTTGCAGTCCAAGTTTGGGAAATTCCACTAGTTCAACCCTAACAGCTTGGAATTTTATAAGAAAGAGATTTCTTCCACACATGCTTTAAAAATGGATATGCATGCTTGAAACGTGTTAAAGATGCAAATCAACTACGGATCCAAACCTTTTAAAGAGAATGACAAATACTCATTAAATTCTCAAGTGAACGTTCGGTGGGATATTTACCCGAGTCAAACGAGCCATTATTTTGCCCACTTACAAAAAGCTGAACTAACAATTATAGATGATTGGAAAATAATTTATCATGCGTAACGGGCTATATGACCCTATGAAATAACTTATGGATTGGGAGTCAACACTCGGGTAAAAATCCCCCGCCTCACCCTTTTCCCGATGATTGCAAAACCGGATATATAAAAACTGAAAAGAGCTGACAATCCATAAAAATTACATACACACTTTGGAATTATCTCTCTCTACAGTTGTGCATTGTGCATTTCCATTTTAGAAGTTCTCTTTTTTCTTAAATAAAAACTTTGAGTTTTCGGTCTCCCTTCATCCCTTAAACAAAAAAGGCAACTAGATCACCTGAAAAAGCAAATTTTAGAGTTTATGCATGGGAAAAATTTAAACCAATAACAAATGCAAGAAAAGAAAATTTATTCAAACACAACAAATGAACACAAAAGTTTTGCAGTCTACGTTTGGGAAATTCCACTAGTTCAACCCTAACTGCTTGGAATTTCATAAGAATGAGATTTCCTCCACACATGCTTTAAAAATGGATATGCATGCATGAAACGTGTTAAAGATGCAAACCACCTATGGATCAAAACCTTTTGAAGAGAATGACAAACATTCATTAAATTCTAAAGTGAACATGCGATGGGATATTTGCCTGAGTCAAACTAGCCATTATTTTGCCCATTTAAAAAGAAGCTGACCTAACGATCATAGATGATTGTAAAGTGATTTATCATGCGTTACGGGCTATATTACCCTAAGAAATGACATATGGATTGGGAGTCAACACTCAGTTAAAAATTCCCCGACGATTGCAAAACCTGATTTATAAGAACTATAAAGAGCTTACAATCCCTAAAAATTACAGACACTCCTTGGAATTATCTCTCTGTACATTTGTGCATTGTGCATTTCCATTTTAGATGTACTAATTTTTCTTAAATCAAAACTTTGAGTTTTCGGTCTCCCTTCATCCCGTAAACCAAAAATGCAAATAGATCACCACATAATGAAAATTTTAGAGTTTATGTTTTAAAAAAATAAGAAATAAAAGTGAAGAAAATTTATTCACACACCACAAATGAACCCAAAAGTTCTGCTGTCCAAGTTTGGGAAATTCCACCAGTTCAACCCTATGGATCAAAACCTTTTGAAGAGAATGACAAACGTTCATTAAATTCTAAAGTGAACGTGCGGTGGGATATTTGGATGAGTCAGACTAGCCACTATTTTGCCCATTTACAAAAAGCTGACCTAACGATCATAGATGATTGTAAAGCTATTTATCATGCGTTACGGGCTATATTACCCTAAGAAATGACTTATGGATTAGGAGTAAACACTCAGTTAATAATTCCCCGACGATTGCAAAACCTGACTTATAAGAACTATAAAGAGCTTACAATCCCTAAAAATTACAGACACTCCTTGGAATTATCTCTCTCTACATTTGTACATTGTGCATTTCCATTTTAGATGTACTCATTTTTCTTAAATA
Organism: Aristolochia californica; assembly: GCF_029961685.1. NCBI lineage: Eukaryota > Viridiplantae > Streptophyta > Magnoliopsida > Piperales > Aristolochiaceae > Aristolochia > Aristolochia californica. The sequence goes on from NW_027182214.1 coordinate 15,496,343, forward strand.
AAAACTTTGAGTTTTCGGTCTCCCTTCATCCCGTAAACCAAAAAATGCAAATAGATCACCACAAAATGAAAATTTTAGAGTTTATGTTTTAAAAAATTTTTAAACAATAACAAATGTAAGTATAGAATATTTATTCACACACCACAAATGAACCCAAAAGTTTTGCTGTCCAAGTTTGGGAAATTCCACTAGTTCAACCCTAACAGGCTTGGAATTTTATAAGAAAGAGATTTCTTCCTCACATGCTTTAAAAATGGATATGCATGCATGAAACGTGTTAAAGATGCAAATCACCTATGGATCAAAACCTTTTGAAGAGAATGACAAACGTTCATTAAATTCTAAAGTGAACGTGCGGTGGGATATTTGCCTGAGTCAGACTAGCCATTATTTTGCCCATTTACAAAAAGCTGACCTAACGATCATAGATTATTGTAAAGTGATTTATCATGCGTTACGGGCTATATTACCCTAAGAAATGACTGATGCATTGGGAGTCAACACTCAGTTAAAAATTCCCCGACGATTGCAAAACCTGATTTATAAGAACTATAAAGAGCTTACAATCCCTATAAATTACAGACACTCTTTGGAATTATCTCTCTCTACATTTGTACATTGTGCATTTCCATTTTAGATGTACTCATTTTTCTTAAATAAAAACTTTCAGTTTTCGGTCTCCCTTCATCCCGTAACCCAAAAATGCAAATAGATCACCACAAAATGAAAATTTTAGAGTTTAAGTTTGGAAAAATTTTAAAACAATAACAAGTGTAGGTAAAGAAAATTTATTCAGACAACACAAATGAACCCAAAAGTTTTGCAGTCCAAGTTTCGGAAATTCCACTAGTTCAACACTAACAGCTTGGAATTTTATAAGAAAGAGATTTCTTCCACACATGCTTTAAAAATGGAAATGCATGCTTGAAACGTGTTAAAGATGCAAATCAACTACGGATCCAAACCTTTTAAAGAGAATGACAAATACTCATTAAATTCTCAAGTGAACGTTCGGTGGGATATTTGCCTGAGTCAAACGAGCCATTATTTTGCCCATTTACAAAAAGCTGACCTAACGATCATAGATGATTGTAAAGTGATTTATCATGCGTTACGGGTTATATTACCCTAAGAAATGACTTATGGATTGCGATTCAACACTCAGTTAAAAATTCCCCGACGATTGCAAAACCGGATTTATAAGAACTATAAAGAGCTTACAATCCGTATAAATTACAGACACTCCTTGGAATTATGTCTCTCTACATTTGTGCATTGTGCATTTCCATTTTAGATGTACTCATTTTTCTTAAATCAAAACTTTGAGTTTTCGGTCTCCCTTCATCCCGTAAACCAAAAATGCAAATAGATCACCACAAAATGAAAATTTTAGAGTTTATGTTTTGAAAAATTTTTAAACAATAACAAATGTAAGTATAGAAAATTTATTCACACACCACAAATGAACCCAAAAGTTTTGCAGTCGAAGTTTGGGAAATTCCACTAGTTCAACCCTAACAGCTTGGAATTTTATAAGAAAGAGATTTCTTCCACACATGCTTTAAAAATGGATATGCATGCATGAAACGTGTTAAAGATGCAAATCACCTATGGATCAAAACCTTTTGAAGAGAATGACAAACGCTCATTAAATTCTAAAGTGAACGTGCGGTGGGATATTTGCCCGAGTCAAACTAGCCATTATTTTGCCCATTTACAAAAAAGCTGACCTAACGATCATAGATGATTGTAAAGTGATTTATCATGAGTTACGGGCTATATTACCCTAAGAAATGACTTATGGATTGGGAGTCAACACTCAGTTCAAAATTCCCCGACGATTGCAAAACCTGATTTATAAGAACTATAAAGAGCTTACAATCCCTAAAGATTACAGACACTCTTCGGAATTATCTCTCTCTACATTTGTGCATTGTGCATTTCCATTTTAGATGTACTCATTTTTCATAAATAAAAACTTTGAGTTTTCGGTCTCCCTTCATCCCGTAAACCAAAAATGCAAATAGATCACCAAAAAATGAAAATTTTCGAGTTTATGTATGGAAAAATTTTAAAACAATAACAAATGTAAGTAAAGAAAATTTATTCACACACCACAAATGAACCCAAAAGTTTTGCAGTCCAAGTTTGGGAAATTCCACTAGTTCAACCCTAACAGCTTGGAATTTTATAAGAAAGAGATTTCTTCCACACATGCTTTAAAAATGGATATGCATGCTTGAAACGTGTTAAAGATGCAAATCAACTACGGATCCAAACCTTTTAAAGAGAATGACAAATACTCATTAAATTCTCAAGTGAACGTTCGGTGGGATATTTACCCGAGTCAAACGAGCCATTATTTTGCCCACTTACAAAAAGCTGAACTAACAATTATAGATGATTGGAAAATAATTTATCATGCGTAACGGGCTATATGACCCTATGAAATAACTTATGGATTGGGAGTCAACACTCGGGTAAAAATCCCCCGCCTCACCCTTTTCCCGATGATTGCAAAACCGGATATATAAAAACTGAAAAGAGCTGACAATCCATAAAAATTACATACACACTTTGGAATTATCTCTCTCTACAGTTGTGCATTGTGCATTTCCATTTTAGAAGTTCTCTTTTTTCTTAAATAAAAACTTTGAGTTTTCGGTCTCCCTTCATCCCTTAAACAAAAAAGGCAACTAGATCACCTGAAAAAGCAAATTTTAGAGTTTATGCATGGGAAAAATTTAAACCAATAACAAATGCAAGAAAAGAAAATTTATTCAAACACAACAAATGAACACAAAAGTTTTGCAGTCTACGTTTGGGAAATTCCACTAGTTCAACCCTAACTGCTTGGAATTTCATAAGAATGAGATTTCCTCCACACATGCTTTAAAAATGGATATGCATGCATGAAACGTGTTAAAGATGCAAACCACCTATGGATCAAAACCTTTTGAAGAGAATGACAAACATTCATTAAATTCTAAAGTGAACATGCGATGGGATATTTGCCTGAGTCAAACTAGCCATTATTTTGCCCATTTAAAAAGAAGCTGACCTAACGATCATAGATGATTGTAAAGTGATTTATCATGCGTTACGGGCTATATTACCCTAAGAAATGACATATGGATTGGGAGTCAACACTCAGTTAAAAATTCCCCGACGATTGCAAAACCTGATTTATAAGAACTATAAAGAGCTTACAATCCCTAAAAATTACAGACACTCCTTGGAATTATCTCTCTGTACATTTGTGCATTGTGCATTTCCATTTTAGATGTACTAATTTTTCTTAAATCAAAACTTTGAGTTTTCGGTCTCCCTTCATCCCGTAAACCAAAAATGCAAATAGATCACCACATAATGAAAATTTTAGAGTTTATGTTTTAAAAAAATAAGAAATAAAAGTGAAGAAAATTTATTCACACACCACAAATGAACCCAAAAGTTCTGCTGTCCAAGTTTGGGAAATTCCACCAGTTCAACCCTATGGATCAAAACCTTTTGAAGAGAATGACAAACGTTCATTAAATTCTAAAGTGAACGTGCGGTGGGATATTTGGATGAGTCAGACTAGCCACTATTTTGCCCATTTACAAAAAGCTGACCTAACGATCATAGATGATTGTAAAGCTATTTATCATGCGTTACGGGCTATATTACCCTAAGAAATGACTTATGGATTAGGAGTAAACACTCAGTTAATAATTCCCCGACGATTGCAAAACCTGACTTATAAGAACTATAAAGAGCTTACAATCCCTAAAAATTACAGACACTCCTTGGAATTATCTCTCTCTACATTTGTACATTGTGCATTTCCATTTTAGATGTACTCATTTTTCTTAAATAAAAACTTTGAGTTTTCGGTCTCCCTTCATCCCGTAAACCAAAAAATGCAAATAGATCACCACAAAATGAAAATTTTAGAGTTTATGTTTTAAAAAATTTTTAAACAATAACAAATGTAAGTATAGAATATTTATTCACACACCACAAATGAACCCAAAAGTTTTGCTGTCCAAGTTTGGGAAATTCCACTAGTTCAACCCTAACAGGCTTGGAATTTTATAAGAAAGAGATTTCTTCCTCACATGCTTTAAAAATGGATATGCATGCATGAAACGTGTTAAAGATGCAAATCACCTATGGATCAAAACCTTTTGAAGAGAATGACAAACGTTCATTAAATTCTAAAGTGAACGTGCGGTGGGATATTTGCCTGAGTCAGACTAGCCATTATTTTGCCCATTTACAAAAAGCTGACCTAACGATCATAGATTATTGTAAAGTGATTTATCATGCGTTACGGGCTATATTACCCTAAGAAATGACTGATGCATTGGGAGTCAACACTCAGTTAAAAATTCCCCGACGATTGCAAAACCTGATTTATAAGAACTATAAAGAGCTTACAATCCCTATAAATTACAGACACTCTTTGGAATTATCTCTCTCTACATTTGTACATTGTGCATTTCCATTTTAGATGTACTCATTTTTCTTAAATAAAAACTTTCAGTTTTCGGTCTCCCTTCATCCCGTAACCCAAAAATGCAAATAGATCACCACAAAATGAAAATTTTAGAGTTTAAGTTTGGAAAAATTTTAAAACAATAACAAGTGTAGGTAAAGAAAATTTATTCAGACAACACAAATGAACCCAAAAGTTTTGCAGTCCAAGTTTCGGAAATTCCACTAGTTCAACACTAACAGCTTGGAATTTTATAAGAAAGAGATTTCTTCCACACATGCTTTAAAAATGGAAATGCATGCTTGAAACGTGTTAAAGATGCAAATCAACTACGGATCCAAACCTTTTAAAGAGAATGACAAATACTCATTAAATTCTCAAGTGAACGTTCGGTGGGATATTTGCCTGAGTCAAACGAGCCATTATTTTGCCCATTTACAAAAAGCTGACCTAACGATCATAGATGATTGTAAAGTGATTTATCATGCGTTACGGGTTATATTACCCTAAGAAATGACTTATGGATTGCGATTCAACACTCAGTTAAAAATTCCCTGACGATTGCAAAACCGGATTTATAAGAACTATAAAGAGCTTACAATCCGTATAAATTACAGACACTCCTTGGAATTATGTCTCTCTACATTTGTGCATTGTGCATTTCCATTTTAGATGTACTCATTTTTCTTAAATCAAAACTTTGAGTTTTCGGTCTCCCTTCATCCCGTAAACCAAAAATGCAAATAGATCACCACAAAATGAAAATTTTAGAGTTTATGTTTTGAAAAATTTTTAAACAATAACAAATGTAAGTATAGAAAATTTATTCACACACCACAAATGAACCCAAAAGTTTTGCAGTCGAAGTTTGGGAAATTCCACTAGTTCAACCCTAACAGCTTGGAATTTTATAAGAAAGAGATTTCTTCCACACATGCTTTAAAAATGGATATGCATGCATGAAACGTGTTAAAGATGCAAATCACCTATGGATCAAAACCTTTTGAAGAGAATGACAAACGCTCATTAAATTCTAAAGTGAACGTGCGGTGGGATATTTGCCCGAGTCAAACTAGCCATTATTTTGCCCATTTACAAAAAAGCTGACCTAACGATCATAGATGATTGTAAAGTGATTTATCATGAGTTACGGGCTATATTACCCTAAGAAATGACTTATGGATTGGGAGTCAACACTCAGTTCAAAATTCCCCGACGATTGCAAAACCTGATTTATAAGAACTATAAAGAGCTTACAATCCCTAAAGATTACAGACACTCTTCGGAATTATCTCTCTCTACATTTGTACATGGTGCATTTCCATTTTAGATGTACTCATTTTTCTTAAATAAAAACTTTGAGTTTTCGGTCTCCCTTCATCCCGTAACCCAAAAATGCAAATAGATCACCACAAAATGAAAATTTTAGAGTTTATGTTTGGAAAAATTTTAAAACAATATCAAATGTAAGTAAAGAAAATTTATTCACACACCACAAATGAACCCAAAAGTTTTGCAGTCCAACTTTGGGAAATTCCACTAGTTCATCCCTAACAGCTTGGAATTTTATAAGAAAGAGATTTCTTCCACACATGCTTTAAAAATGGGTATGCATGCTTGAAACGTGTTAAAGATGCAAATCAACTACGGATCCAAACCTTTTAAAGAGAATGACAAATACTCATTAAATTCTCAAGTGAACGTTCGGTGGGATATTTACCCGAGTCAAACGAGCCATTATTTCGCCCACTTACAAAAAGCTGAACTAACAATCATAGATGATTGGAAAATAATTTATCATGCGTAACGGGCTATATGACCCTAAGAAATAACTTATGGATTGGGAGTCAACACTCGGTTAAAAATCCCCCGCCTCACCCTTTTCCCGATGATTGCAAAACCGGATATATAAAAACTAAAAAGAGCTTACAATCCATAAAAATTACATACACACTTTGGAATTATCTCTCTCTACATTTGTGCATTGTGCATTTCCATTTTAGAAGTTCTCTTTTTTCTTAAATAAAAACTTTGAGTTTTCGGTCTCCCTTCATCCCGTAAACAAAAAAGGCAACTTGATCACATCAAAATGCAAATTTTAGAGTTTATGCATGGGAAAAATTTAAACCAATAACAAATGCAAGAAAAGAAAATTTTTTCAAACACAACAAATGAACACAAAAGTTTTGCAGTCCAAGTTTGGGAAATTCCACTAGTTCAACCCTAACTGCTTGGAATTTTATAAGAATGAGATTTCCTCCTCACATGCTTTAAAAATGGATATGCATGCATGAAACGTGTTAAAGATGAAAACCACCTATGGATCAAAACCTTTTGAAGAGAATGACAAACATTCATTAAATTCTAAAGTGAACATGCGGTGGGATATTTGCCTGAGTCAAACTAGCCATTATTTTACCCATTTAAAACGAAGCTGACCTAACGATCATAGATTATTGTAAAGTGATTTATGATGCGTTACGGGCTATATTACCCTAAGAAATGACTTATGCATTGGGAGTCAACACTCAGTTAAAAATTCCCCGACGATTGCACAACCTGATATATAAGAACTAAAAAGAGCTTACAAACCCTAAAAATTACAGACACTCCTTGGAATTATCACTCTCTACATTTGTGCATTGTGCATTTCCATTTTAGATGTACTCATTTTTCTTAAATAAAAACTTTGAGTTTTCGGTCTCCATTCATCCCGTAAACCAAAAATGCAAATAGATCACCACAAAATGAAAATTTTAGAGTTTATGCATGGGAAAAATTTAAACCAATAACAAATGCAAGAAAAGAAAATTTATTCAATCACAACAAATGAACACAAAAGTTTTGCAGTCCAAGTTTGGGAAATTCCACTAGTTCAACCCTAACTGCTTGGAATTTTATAAGAATGAGATTTCCCTCCGCACATGCTTTAAAAATGGATATGCATGCATGAAACGTGTTAAAGATGAAAACCACCTATGGATCAAAACCATTTGAAGAGAATGACAAACATTCATTAAATTCTAAAGTGAACATGCGGTGGGATATTTGCCTGAGTCAAACTAGCCATTATTTTACCCATTTACAAAAAGCTGACCTAACGATCATAGATGATTGTAAAGTGATTTATCATGCGTTACGGGCTATATTACCCTAAGAAATGACTTATGGATTGCGATTCAACACTCAGTTAAAAATTCCCCGACGATTGCAAAACAGGATTTATAAGAACTATAAAGAGCTTACAATCCCTATAAATTACAGACACTCCTTGGAATTATGTCTCTCTACATTTGTCCATTGTGCATTTCCATTTTAGATGTACTCATTTTTCTTAAATCAAAACTTTGAGTTTTCGGTCTCCCTTCATCCCGTAAACCAAAAATGCAAATAGATCACCACAAAATGAAAATTTTAGAGTTTATGTTTTAAAAAATTTTTAAACAATAACAAATGTAAGTATAGAATATTTATTCACACACCACAAATGAACCCAAAAGTTTTGCTGTCCAAGTTTGGGAAATTCCACTAGTTCAACCCTAACAGGCTTGGAATTTTATAAGAAAGAGATTTCTTCCTCACATGCTTTAAAAATGGATATGCATGCATGAAACGTGTTAAAGATGCAAATCACCTATGGATCAAAACCTTTTGAAGAGAATGACAAACGTTCATTAAATTCTAAAGTGAACGTGCGGTGGGATATTTGCCTGAGTCAGACTAGCCATTATTTTGCCCATTTACAAAAAGCTGACCTAACGATCATAGATTATTGTAACGTGATTTATCATGCGTTACGGGCTATATTACCCTAAGAAATGACTTATGCATTGGGAGTCAACACTCAGTTAAAAATTCCCCGACGATTGCAAAACCTGATTTATAAGAACTATAAAGAGCTTACAATCCCTATAAATTACAGACACTCTTTGGAATTATCTCTCTCTACATTTGTACATTGTGCATTTCCATTTTAGATGTACTCATTTTTCTTAAATAAAAACTTTCAGTTTTCGGTCTCCCTTCATCCCGTAACCCAAAAATGCAAATAGATCACCACAAAATGAAACTTTTAGAGTTTAAGTTTGGAAAAATTTTAAAACAATAACAAGTGTAGGTAAAGAAAATTTATTCAGACAACACAAATGAACCCAAAAGTTTTGCAGTCCAAGTTTGGGAAATTCCACTAGTTCAACCCTAACAGCTTGGAATTTTATAAGAAAGAGATTTCTTCCACACATGCTTTAAAAATGGAAATGCATGCTTGAAACGTGTTAAAGATGCAAATCAACTACGGATCCAAACCTTTTAAAGAGAATGACAAATACTCATTAAATTCTCAAGTGAACGTTCGGTGGGATATTTGCCTGAGTCAAACGAGCCATTATTTTGCCCATTTACAAAAAGCTGACCTAACGATCATAGATGATTGTAAAGTGATTTATCATGCGTTACGGGCTATATTACCCTAAGAAATGACTTATAGATTGCGATTCAACACTCAGTTAAAAATTCCCCGACGATTGCAAAACCGGATTTATAAGAACTATAAAGAGCTTACAATCCGTATAAATTACAGACACTCCTTGGAATTATGTCTCTCTACATTTGTGCATTGTGCATTTCCATTTTAGATGTACTCATTTTTCTTAAATCAAAACTTTGAGTTTTCGGTCTCCCTTCATCCCGTAAACCAAAAATGCAAATAGATCACCACAAAATGAAAATTTTAGAGTTTATGTTTTGAAAAATTTTTAAACAATAACAAATGTAAGTATAGAAAATTTATTCACACACCACAAATGAACCCAAAAGTTTTGCAGTCGAAGTTTGGGAAATTCCACTAGTTCAACCCTAACAGCTTGGAATTTTATAAGAAAGAGATTTCTTCCACACATGCTTTAAAAATGGATATGCATGCATGAAACGTGTTAAAGATGCAAATCACCTATGGATCAAAACCTTTTGAAGAGAATGACAAACGCTCATTAAATTCTAAAGTGAACGTGCGGTGGGATATTTGCCCGAGTCAAACTAGCCATTATTTTGCCCATTTACAAAAAAGCTGACCTAACGATCATAGATGATTGTAAAGTGATTTATCATGAGTTACGGGCTATATTACCCTAAGAAATGACTTATGGATTGGGAGTCAACACTCAGTTCAAAATTCCCCGACGATTGCAAAACCTGATTTATAAGAACTATAAAGAGCTTACAATCCCTAAAGATTACAGACACTCTTTGGAATTATCTCTCTCTACATTTTTACATGGTGCATTTCCATTTTAGATGTACTCATTTTTCTTAAATAAAAACTTTGAGTTTTCGGTCTCCCTTCATCCCGTAACCCAAAAATGCAAATAGATCACCACAAAATGAAAATTTTAGAGTTTATGTTTGGAAAAATTTTAAAACAATAACAAATGTAAGTAAAGAAAATTTATTCACACACCACAAATGAACCCAAAAGTTTTACAGTCGAAGTTTAGGAAATTCCACTAGTTCAACCCTAACAGCTTGGAATTTTATAAGAAAGAGATTTCTTCCACACATGCTTTAAAAATGGATATGCATGCTTGAAACGTGTTAAAGATGCAAATCAACTACGGATCCAAACCTTTTAAAGAGAATGACAAATACTCATTAAATTCTCAAGTGAACGTTCGGTGGGATATTTACCCGAGTCAAACGAGCCATTATTTTACCCACTTACAAAAAGCTGAACTAACAATCATAGATGATTGGAAAATAATTTATCATGCATAACGGGCTATATGACCCTAAGAAATAACTTATGGATTGGGAGTCAAAACTCGGTTAAAAATCCCCCGCCTCACCCTTTCCCCGATGATTGCAAAACCAGATATATAAAAACTAAAAACAGCTTACAATCCATAAAAATTACATACACACTTTGGAATTATCTCTCTCAACATTTGTGCATTGTGCATTTCCATTTTAGAAGTTCTCTTTTTTCTTAAATAAAAACTTTGAGTTTTCGGTCTCCCTTCATCCCGTAAACAAAAAAGGCAACTTGATCACCTCAAAATGCAAATTTTAGAGTTTATGCATGGGAAAAATTTAAACCAATAACAAATGCAAGAAAAGAAAATTTATTCAAACACAACAAATGAACACAAAAGTTTTGCAGTCCAAGTTTGGGAAATTCTACTAGTTCAACCCTAACTGCTTGGAATTTTATAAGAATGAGATTTCCTCCACACATGCTTTAAAAATGGATATGCATGCATGAAACGTGTTAAAGATGCAAACCACCTATGGATCCAAACCTTTTGTGGAGAATGACAAACATTCATTAAATTCTAAAGTGAACATGCGATGGGATATTTGCCTGAGTCAAACTAGCCATTATTTTGCCCATTTAAAAAGAAGCTGACCTAACGATCATAGATTATTGTAAAGTGATTTATCATGTGTTACGGGCTATATTACCCTAAGAAATGACTTATGCAATGGGAGTCAACACTCAGTTAAAAATTCCCCGACGATTGCAAAACCTGATATATAAGAACTAAAAAGAGCTTACAATCCCTAAAAATAACAGACACTCCTTAGAATTATCTCTCTCTACATTTGTGCATTGTGCATTTCCATTTTAGATTTACTCATTTTTCTTAAATAAAAACTTTGAGTTTTCGGTCTCCCTTCATCCCATAAACATAAAATGCAAATAGATCACCATAAAATTTTAAAACAATAACAAATGTAAGTAAAGAAATTTATTCACACACCACAAACGAACCCAAAATTTTTGTTGTCCAAGTTTGGGAAATTCCACCAGTTCAACCCTAACAGCTTGGAATTTTATAAGAATGAGATTTCTTCCACACATGCTTTAAAAATGGATATGCATGTTTGAAACGTGTTAAAGATGTAAGTCACCTATGGATCAAAACCTTTTGAAGAGAATCACAAACGTTCATTAAATTCTAAAGTGAACGTGCGGTGGGATATTTGCCTGAGTCAAACTAGCCATTATTTTGCCCTTTTACAAAAAGCTGACCTAATGATCGTAGATGATTATAAAGTGATTTATCATGCGTTACGGGCTATATTACCCTAAGAAATGACTTATGGATTGGGAGTCAACACTCAGTCAAAAATTCCCCGACGATTGCAAAACCTGATATATAAGAACTGAAAAGAGCTTACAAACCCTAAAAATTACAGACACTCCTTGGAATTATCTCTCTCTACATTTGTGCTTTGTGCATTTCCATTTTAGACGTTCTCATTTTTCTTAAATAAAAACGTTGAGTTTTCCGTCTCCCTTCATCCCGTAAACAAAAAATGCAAATAGATCACCACAAAATGAAAATTTTAGAGTTTATGTTTTAAAAAAATTTAAAAACATAAGTAATGTGAGTGAAGAAAATTTATTCACACACCACAAATGAACCCAAAAGTTTTGCTGTCCAAGTTTGGGAAATTCCACCAGTTCAACCCTAACAGCTTCGAATTTTATAAGAATGAGATTTCTTCCACACATGCTTTAAAAATGGACATGCATGCTTCAAACGTGTTAAACATGCAAATCACCTATGGATAAAAACCTTTTGAAGAGAATGACAAACATTCATTAAATTCTAAAGTGAACGTGCTGTGGGATATTTGCCGGAGTCAATTTAGCCATTATTTTGCCCATTTAAAAAAAAGCTGACCTAACGATCATAGTTGATTGTAAAGTGATTTATCATGCGTTACGGGCTATATTACCCTAAGAAATGACTTATGCATTGGGAGTCAACACTCAGTTCAATATTCCCCGACGATTGCAAAACCTGATATATAAGAACTAAAAAGAGCTTACAATCCCTAAAAATTACGGACACTCCTTGGAATTATCTCTCTCTACATTTGTGCATTGTGCATTTCCATTTTAGATGTACTCATTTTTCTTAAATAAAAACTTTGAGTTTTCGGTCTCCCTTCATCCCGTGAACGAAAAACGCAAATAGATCACCACAAAATGAAAATTTTAGAGTTTATGTTTGGAAAAATTTTAAAACAATAACAAATGTAAGTAAAGAAAATTTATTCACACACCACAAATGAACCCAAAAGTTTTGCTGTCCAAGTTTGGGAAATTCCACCAGTTCAACCATAACAGCTTGGAATTTTATAAGAATGAGAATTCTTCCACACATGCTTTAAAAATGGATATGCATGCTTCAAACGTGTTAAAGATGCAAATCACCTATGGATCAAAACCTTTTGAAGAGAATGACAAACGTTCATTAAATTCTAAAGTGAACGTGCGGTGGTATATTTGCCTGAGTCAAACTAGCCATTATTTTGCCCATTTACAAAAAGCTGACCTAACGATCATAGATGATTGTAAAGTGATTTATCATGCGTTACGGGCTATATTACCCTAAGAAATGACTTATGGATTGGGAGTCAACACTCAGTTCAAAATTCGCCGACGATTGCAAAACCTGATATATAAGAATTAAAATGAGCTTACAATCCCTAAAAATTACAGACACTCCTAGGAATTATCTCTCTCTACATTTGTGCATTGTGAATTTCCATTTTAGATGTATTCATTTTTCTTAAATAAAAAGTTTGAGTTTTCGGTCTCCCTTCATCCCGTGAACCAAAAACGCAAATAGATCACCACATAATGAAAATTTTAGAGTTTATGTTTGGAAATATTTTAAAACAATAACAAATGTAAGTGAAGAAAATTTATTCACACACCACAAATGAACCCAAAAGTTTTGTTGTCCAAGTTTGGGAAATTCCACCGGTTCAACCCTAACAACTTGGAATTTTATAAGAATGAGATTTCTTCCACACATGCTTTAAAAATGGATATGCATGCTTCAAACGTGTTAAAGATGCAAATCACCTATGGATCTAAACCTTTTGAAGAGAATGACAAACGTTCATTAAATTCTAAAGTGAACGTGCGGTGGGATATTTGCCTGAGTCAAACTAGCCATTATTTTGCCCATTTACAAAAAGCTGACCTAACGATCATAGATGATTGTAAAGTGATTTATCATGCGTTACGAGCTATATTACCCTAAGAAATGACTTATGGATTGGGAGTCAACACTCAGTTAAAAATTCCCCGACGATTGCAAAACCTGATTTATAAGAACTATAAAGAGCATACAATCCCTAAAAATTACAGACACTCCTTGGAATTATCCCTCTCTACATTTGTGCATTGTGCATTTCCATTTTAGATGTACTCATTTTTCTTAAATAAAAACTTCGAGTTTTCGGTTTCCCTTCATCCCGTAAACCAAAAATGCAAATAGATTACCACAAAATGAAAATTTTAGATCTTATGTTTGGAAAAATTTTAAAAAAGTAACAAGTGTAAGTAAAGAAAATTTATTCAGACAACACAAATGAACCCAAAAGTTTTGTTGTCCAAGTTTGGGAAAATCCCCCTATTCAACCCTAACTGCTTGGAATTTTCTAAGAATGAGATTTCTTCCGCACATGCTTTAAAAATGGATATGCATGCTTCAAACGTATTAAAGATGCAAATCACCTACAGATGAAAACCTTTTGAAGAGAATGACAAAAGTTCATTAAATTCAAAAGTGAACGTGCGGTTGGATATTTGCCTGAGTCAAAATAGCCATTATTTTGCCCATTTACAAAAAAGCTGACCTAACGATCATAGATGATTGTAAAGTGATTTATCATGCGTTACGGGCAATATTACCCTAAGAAATGACTTATGCATTGGGAGTCAACACTCAGTTCAAAATTCCCCGACGATTGCAAAACCTGACTTATAAGAACTATAAAGAGCTTACAATCCCTAAAAATTACAGACACTCCTTGGAATTATCTCTCTCTACATTTTTACATTGTGCATTTCCATTTTAGATGTACTCATTTTTCTTAAATAAAAACTTTGAGTTTTCGGTCTCCCTTCATCCCGTAAACCAAAAAATGCAAATAGATCACTACAAAATGAAAATTTTAGAGTTTATGTTTTAAAAAAATTATAAAAATTAAGAAATGTGAGTGAAGAAAATTTTTTCACACACCACAAATGAACCCAAAAGTTTTGCTGTCCAAGTTTGGGAAATTCCACCAGTTCAACCCTAACTGTTAGGAATTTTATAAGAATGAGATTTCTTCCACACATGCTTTAAAAATGGATATGCATGCTTCAAACGTGTTAAAGAAGCAAATCACCTATGGATCAAAACCTTTTGAAGAGAATGACAAACGTTCATTAAATTCTAAAGTGAACGTGCGGTGGGATATTTGCCAGAGTCAAACTTGTCATTATTTTGCCCATTTACAAAAAGCTGACCTAACGATCATAGATGATTGTAAAGTGATTTATCATGCGTTACGGGCTATATTACCCTAAGAAATGACTTATGGATTGGTAGTTAACACTCAGTTAAAAATTCCCCGACGATTGCAAAACCTGATTTATAAGAACTATAAAGAGCTTACAATCCCTAAAAATTACAGACACTCCTAGGAATTATCTCTCTCTACATTTGTGCATTGTGCATTTCCATTTTAGATGTACTCATTTTTCATAAATAAAAACTTTGAGTTTTCGGTCTCCCTTCATCCCGTAAACCAAAAATGCAAATAGATCACCAAAAAATGAAAATTTTAGAGTTTATGTTTGGAAAAATTTTAAAACAATAACAAATTTAAGTAAAGAAAATTTATTCACACACCACAAATGAACCCAAAAGTTTTGCAGTCCAAGTTTGGGAAATTCCACAAGTTCAACCCTAACAGCTTGGAATTTTATAAGAAAGAGATTTCTTCCACACATGCTTTAAAAATGGATATGCATGCTTGAAACGTGTTAAAGATGCAAATCAACTACGGATCCAAACCTTTTAAAGAGAATGACAAATACTCATTAAATTCTCAAGTGAACGTTCGGTGGGATATTTACCTTAGTCAAACGAGCCATTATTTTGCCCACTTACAAAAAGCTGAACTAACAATTATAGATGATTGGAAAATAATTTATCATGTGTAACGGGCTATATGACCCTAAGAAATAACTTATGGATTGGGAGTCAACACTCGGTTAAAAATCCACCGCCTCACCCTTTTCCCGATGATTGCAAAATCGGATATATAAAAACTAAAAAGAGCTTACAATCCATAAAAATTACATACTCACTTTGGAATTATCCCTCTCTACAGTTGTGCATTGTGCATTTCCATTTTAGAAACTCTCTTTTTTCTTAAATAAAAACTTTGAGTTTTCGGTCTCCCTTCATCCCTTAAACAAAAAAGGCAACTAGAACACCTGAAAAAGCAAATTTTAGAGTTTATGCATGGGAAAAATTTAAACCAATAACAAATGCAAGAAAAGAAAATTTATTCAAACACAACAAATGAACACAAAAGTTTTGCAGTCTAAGTTTGGGAAATTCCACTAGTTCAACCCTAACTGCTTGGAATTTTATAAGAATGAGATTTCCTCCACACATGCTTTAAAAATGGATATGCATGCATGAAACGTGTTAAAGATGCAAACCACCTATGGATCAAAACCTTTTGAAGAGAATGACAAACATTCATTAAATTCTAAAGTGAACATACGGTGGGATATTTGCCTGAGTCAAACTAGCCATTATTTTGCCCATTTAAAAGAAGCTGACCTAACGATCATAGATGATTGTAAAGTGATTTATCATGCGTTACGGGCTATATTACCCTAAGAAATGACATATGGATTGGGAGTCAACACTCAGTTAAAAATTCCCCGACGATTGCAAAACCTGATTTATAAGAACTATAAAGAGCTTACAATCCCTAAAAATTACAGACACTCCTTGGAATTATCTCTCTCTACATTTGTGCATTGTGCATTTCCATTTTAGATGTACTGATTTTTCTTAAATCAAAACTTTGAGTTTTCGGTCTCCCTTCATCCCGTAAACCAAAAATGCAAATAGATCACCACAAAATGAAAATTTTAGAGTTTATGTTTTAAAAAAATAAGAAATATGAGTGAAGAAAATTTACTCACACACCACAAATGAACCCAAAAGTTCTGCTGTCCAAGTTTGGGAAATTCCACCAGTTCAACCCTGTGGATCAAAACCTTTTGAAGAGAATGACAAACGTTCATTAAATTCTAAAGTGAACGTGCGGTGGGATATTTGCATGAGTCAGACTAGCCACTATTTTGCCCATTTACAAAAAGCTGACCTAACGATCATAGATGATTGTAAAGCAATTTATCATGCGTTACGGGCTATATTACCCTAAGAAATGAATTATGGATTAGGAGTAAACACTCAGTTATTAATTCCCCGACGATTCCAAAACCTGATATATAAGAACTAAAAATAGCTTACAATCTCTAAAAATTACAGACACTCCTTGGAATTATCTCTCTCTACATTTGTGCATTGTGCATTTCCATTTTAGATGTACTCATTTTTCTTAAATAAAAACTTCGAGTTTTCGGTTTCCCTTCATCCCGTAAACCAAAAATGCAAATAGATCACCACAAAATGAAAATTTTAGAGTTTATGTTTGGAAAAATTTTAAAACAATAACAAGTATAAGTAAAGAAAATTTATTCAGACAACACAAATGAACCCAAAAGTTTTGCGGTCCAAGTTTGGGAAAATCCCCCTATTCAACCCTAACAGCTTGGAATTTTCTAAGAATGAGATTTCTTCCGCACATGCTTTAAAAATGGATATGCATGCTTCAAACGTATTAAAGATGCAAATCACCTACAGATGAAAACCTTTTGAAGAGAATGACAAAAGTTCATTAAATTCAAAAGTGAACGTGCGGTTGGATATTTGCCTGAGTCAAACTAGCCATTATTTTGCCCATTTAAAAAGATGCTGACCTAACGATGATAGATGATTGTAAAGTGATTTATCATGCGTTACGGGCCATATTACCCTAAGAAATGACATATGGATTGGGAGTCAACACTCAGTTAAAAATTCCCCGACGATTGCAAAACCTGATTTATAAGAACTATAAAGAGCTTACAATCCCTAAAAATTACAGACACTCCTTGGAATTATCTCTCTCTACATTTGTGCATTGTGCATTTCTATTTTAGATGTACTAATTTTTCTTAAATCAAAACTTTGAGTTTTCGGTCTCCCTTTATCCCGTAAACCAAAAATGCAAATAGATCACCACAAAATGAAAATTTTAGAGTTTATGTTTTAAAAAAATAAGAAATATGAGTGAAGAAAATTTATTCACACACCACAAATGAACCCAAAAGTTCTGCTGTCCAAGTTTCGGAAATTCCACCAGTACAACCCTATGGATCAAAACCTTTTGAAGAGAATGACAATCGTTCATTAAATTCTAAAGTGAACGTGCGGTGGGATATTTGCCTGAGTCAGACTAGCCACTATTTTGCCCATTTACAAAAAGTTGACCTAACGATCATAGATGATTGTAAAAGTGATTTATCATGCGTTACGGGCTATATTACCCTAAGAAATGAATTATGGATTGGGAGTCAACACTCAATCAAAAATTCCCCGACGATTGCAAAACCTGATATATAAGAACTAAAAAGAGCTTACAAACCCTAAAAATTACAGAAAATCCTTGGAATTATCACTCTCTACATTTGTGCATTGTGCATTTCCATTTTAGATGTACTCATTTTTCTTAAATAAAAACTTTGAGTTTTTGGTCTCCCTTCATCCTGTAACCCAAAAATGCAAATAGATCACCACAAAATGAAAATTTTAGAGTTTATGTTTTGAAAAATTTTAAAACAATAACAAATGTAAGTATAGAAAATTTATTCACACGCCACAAATGAACCCAAAAGTTTTGTTGTCCAAGTTTGGGAAATTCCACAAGTTCAACCCTAACAGCTTGGAATTTTATAAGAAAGAGATTTCTTCCTCACATGCTTTAAAAATGGATATGCATGCATGGAACGTGTTAAAGATGCAAATCACCTATGGATCAAAACCTTTTGAAGTTCGGTGGGATATTGACCTGAGTCAAACGAGCCATTATTTCGCCCACTTACAAAAAGCTGAACTAACAATCATAGATGATTGGAAAATAATTTATCATGCGTAACGGGCTATATGACCCTAAGAAATAACTTATGGATTGGGAGTCAACACTCGGTTAAAGATCCCCCGCCTCACCCTTTTCCCGATGATTGCAAAACCGGATATATAAAAACTAAAAAGAGCTTACAATCCATAAAAATTACATACACACTTTGGAATTATCTCTCTCTACATTTGTACATTGTGTATTTCCATTTTAGAAGTTCTCTTTTTTCTTAAATAAAAACTTTGTGTTTTCGGTCTCCCTTCATCCCGTAAACAAAAAAGGCAACTAGATCACCTCAAAATGCAAATTTTAGAGTTTATGCATGGGAAAAATTTAAACCAAAAACAAATGCAAGAAAAGAAAATTTATTCAAACACAACAAATGAACACAAAAGTTTTGCAGTCCAAGTTTGGGAAATTCCACTATTTCAACCGTAACTGCTTGGAATTTTATAAGAATGAGATTTCCTCCACACATGCTTTAAAAATGGATATGCATGCATGAAACGTGTTAAAGATGAAAACCACCTATGGATCAAAACCTTTTGAAGAGAATGACAAACATTCATTAAATTCTAAAGTGAACATGCGGTGGGATATTTGCCTGAGTCAAACTAGCCATTATTTTACCCATTTAAAACGAAGCTGACCTAACGATCATAGATTATTGTAAAGTGATTTATCATGCGTTACGGGCTATATTACCCTAAGAAATGACTTATGCATTGGGAGTCAACACTCAGTTAAAAATTCCCCGACGATTGCACAACCTGATATATAAGAACTAAAAAGAGCTTACAATCCCTAAAAATAACAGACACTCCTTGGAATTATCTCTCTCTACATTTGTGCATTGTGCATTTCCATTTTAGATTTACTCATTTTTCATAAATATAAACTTTGAGTTTTTGGTCTCCCTTCATCCCATAAACATAAAATGCAAATAGATCACCACAAAATTTTAAAACAATAACAAATGTAAGTAAATAAATTTATTCACACACCACAAATGAACCCAAAATTTTTCATGTCCAAGTTTGGGAAATTCCACCAGTTCAACCCTAACAGCTTGGAATTTTATAAGAATGAGATTTCTTCCACACATGCTTTAAAAATGGATATGCATGTTTGAAACGTGTTAAAGATGCAAATCACCTATGGATCAAAACCTTTTGAAGAGAATCACAAACGTTCATTAAATTCTAAAGTGAACGTGCGGTGGGATATTTGCCTGAGTCAAACTAGCCATTATTTTGCCCATTTACAAAAAGCTGACCTAACGATCGTAGATGATTATAAAGTGATTTATCATGCGTTACGGGCTATATTACCCTAAGAAATGACTTATGGATTGGGAGTCAACACTCAATCAAAAATTCCCCGACGATTGCAAAACCTGATATATAAGAACTAAAAAGAGCTTACAAACCCTAAAAATTACAGACACTCCTTGGAATTATCACTCTCTACATTTGTGCATTGTGCATTTCCATTTTAGATGTACTCATTTTTCTTAAATAAAAACTTTGAGTTTTCGGTCTCCATTCATCCCGTAAACCAAAAATGCAAATAGATCACCACAAAATGAAAATTTTAGAGTTTATGCATGGGAAAAATTTAAACCAATAACAAATGCAAGAAAATAAAATTTATTCAATCACAACAAATGAACACAAAAGTTTTGCAGTCCAAGTTTGGGAAATTCCACTAGTTCAACCCTAACTGCTTGGAATTTTATAAGAATGAGATTTCCTCCACACATGCTTTAAAAATGGATATGCATGCATGAAACGTGTTAAAAATGAAAACCACCTATGGATCAAAACCATTTGAAGAGAATGACAAACATTCATTAAATTCTAAAGTGAACATGCGGTGGGATATTTGCCTGAGTCAAACTAGCCATTATTTTACCCATTTAAAAAGAAGCTGACCTAACGATCATAGATTATTGTAAAGTGATTTATCATGCGTTACGGGCTATATTACCCTAAGAAATGACTTATGCATTGGGAGTCAACACTCAGTTAAAAATTCCCCGATGATTGCAAAACCAGATTTATAAGAACTATAAAGAGCTTACAATCCCTAAAAATTACAGACACTCCTTGGAATTATCTCTCTCTACATTTGTACATTGTGCATTTCCATTTTAGATGTACTCATTTTTCTTAAATAAAAACTTTGAGTTTTCGGTCTCCCTTCATCCCGTAACCCAAAAATGCAAATAGATCACCACAAAATGAAAATTTTAGAGTTTATGTTTGGAAAAATTTTAAAACAATAACAAATGTAAGTAAATAAAATTTATTCACACACCACAAATGAACCCAAAAGTTTTGCAGTCCAAGTTTGGGAAATTCCACTAGTTCAACCCTAACAGCTTGGAATTTTATAAGAAAGAGATTTCTTCCACACATGCTTTAAAAATGGGTATGCATGCTTGAAACGTGTTAAAGATGCAAATCAACTACGGATCCAAACCTTTTAAAGAGAATGACAAATACTCATTAAATTCTCAAGTGAACGTTCGGTGGGATATTTACCCGAGTCAAACGAGCCATTATTTCGCCCACTTGCAAAAAGCTGAACTAACAATCATAGATGATTGGAAAATAATTTATCATGCGTAACGGGCTATATGACCCTAAGAAATAACTTATGGATTGGGAGTCAACACTCGGTTAAAAATCCCCGGCCTCACCCTTTTCCCGATGATTGCAAAACCGGATATATAAAAACTAAAAAGAGCTTGCAATCCATAAAAATTACATACACACTTTGGAATTATCTCTCTCTACATTTGTGCAATGTGCATTTCCATTTTTGAAGTTCTCTTTTTTCTTAAATAAAAACTTTGAGTTTTCGGTCTCCCTTCATCCCGTAAACAAAAAAGGCAACTAGATCACCTCAAAATGCAAATTTTAGAGTTTATGCATGGGAAAAATTTAAACCAATAACAAATGCAAGAAAAGAAAATTTATTCAAACACAACAAATGAACACAAAAGTTTTGCAGTCCATGTTTGGGAAATTCCACTAGTTCAACCCTAACTGCTTGGAATTTTATAAGAATGAGATTTCCTCCACACATGCTTTAAAAATGGATATGCATGCATGAAACGTGTTAAACATGAAAACCACCTATGGATCAAAACCTTTTGAAGAGAATGACAAACATTCATTAAATTCTAAAGAGAACATGCGGTGGGATATTTGCCTGAGTCAAACTAGCCATTATTTTACCCATTTAAAAAGAAGCTGACATAACGATCATAGATAATTGTAAAGTGATTTATCATGCGTTACGGGCTATATTACCCTAAGAAATGACTTATGCATTGGGAGTCAACACTCAGTTAAAAATTCCCCGACGATTGCAAAACCTGATTTATAAGAACTATAAAGAGCTTACAATCCCTAAAAATTACAGACACTCCTTGGAATTATCTCTCTCTACATTTGTACATTGTGCATTTCCATTTTAGATGTACTCATTTTTCTTTAATAAAAACTTTGAGTTTTCGGTCTCCCTTCATCCCGTAACCCAAAAATGCAAATAGATCACCACAAAATAAAAATTTTAGAGTTTATGTTTGGAAAAATTTTAAAACAATAACAAATGTAAGTAAAGAAAATTTATTCACACACCACAAATGAACCCAAAAGTTTTGCAGTCCAAGTTTGGGAAATTCCACTAGTTCAACCCTAACAGCTTGGAATTTTATAAGAAAGAGATTTCTTCCACACATGCTTTAAAAATGGGTATGCATGCTTGAAACGTGTTAAAGATGCAAATCAACTACGGATCCAAACCTTTTAAAGAGAATGACAAATACTCATTAAATTCTCAAGTGAACGTTCGGTGGGATATTTACCCGAGTCAAACGAGCCATTATTTCGCCCACTTACAAAAAGCTGAACTAACAATCATAGATGATTGGAAAATAATTTATCATGCGTAACGGGCTATATGACCCTAAGAAATAACTTATGGATTGGGAGTCAACACTCGGCTAAAAATCCCCCGCCTCACCCTTTTCCCGATGATTGCAAAACCGGATATATAAAAACTAAAAAGAGCTTACAATCCATAAAAATTACATACACACTTTGGAATTATCTCTCTCTACATTTGTGCATTGTGCATTTCCATTTTAGAAGTTCTCTTTTTTCTTAAATAAAAACTTTGAGTTTTCGGTCTCCCTTCATCCCGTAAACAAAAAAGGCAACTAGATCACCTCAAAATGCAAATTTTAGAGTTTATGCATGGGAAAAATTTAAACCAATAACAAATGCAAGAAAAGAATATTTATTCAAACACAACAAATGAACACAAAAGTTTTGCAGTCCAAGTTTGGGAAATTCCACTAGTTCAACCCTAACTGCTTGGAATTTTATAAGAATGAGATTTCCTCCACACATGCTTTAAAAATGGATATGCATGCATGAAACGTGTTAAAGATGAAAACCACCTATGGATCAAAACCTTTTGAAGAGAATGACAAACATTCATTCAATTCTAAAGTGAACATGCGGTGGGATATTTGCCTGAGTCAAACTAGCCACTATTTTACCCATTTAAAAAGAAGCTGACCTAACGATCATAGATTATTGTAAAGTGATTTATCATGCGTTACGGGCTATATTACCCTAAGAAATGACTTATGCATTGGGAGTCAACACTCAGTTAAAAATCCCCGACGATTGCAAAACCTTATATATAAGAACTAAAAAGAGCTTACAATCCCTAAAAATAACAGACACTCCTTGGAATTATCTCTCTCTACATTTGTGCATTGTGCATTTCCATTTTAGATTTACTCATTTTCCTTATATAAAAACTTTGAGTTTTCGGTCTCCCTTCATCCCATAAACATAAAATGCAAATAGATCACCACAAAATTTTAAAACAATAACAAATGTAAGTAAAGAAATTTATTCACACACCACAAATGAACCCAAAATTTTTGCTGTCCAAGTTTGGGAAATTCCACCAGTTCAACCCTAACAGCTTGGAATTTTCTAAGAATGAGATTTCTTCCACACATGCTTTAAAAATGGATATGCATGTTTGAAACGTGATAAAGATGCAAATCACCTATGGATCAAAACCTTTTGAAGAGAATCACAAACGTTCATTAAATTCTAAAGTGAACGTGCAGTGGGATATTTGCCTGAGCCAAACTAGGCATTATTTTGCCCATTTACAAAAAGCTGACCTAACGATCGTAGATGATTATAAAGTGATTTATCATGCGTTACGGGCTATATTACCCAAAGAAATGACTTATGGATTGGGAGTCAACACTCAGTCAAAAATTCCCCGACGATTGCAAAACCTGATATATAAGAATTGAAAAGAGCTTACAAACCCTAAAAATTACAGACACTCCTTGGAATTATCACTCTCTACATTTGTGCATTGTGCATTTTCATTTTAGATGTACTCATTTTTCTTAAATAAAAACTTTGAGTTTTCGGTCTCCACTCATCCCGTAAACCAAAAATGCACATAGATCACCACAAAATGAAAATTTTAGAGTTTATGTTTTAAAAAAATTTAAAAACATAAGAAATGTGAGTGAAGAAAATTTATTCACACACCACGAATGAACCCAAAAGTTTTGCCGTCCAAGTTTGGGAAATTCCACCAGTTCAACCCTAACAGCTTGGAATTTTCTAAGTATGAGATTTCTTCCACACATGCTTTAAAAATGGATACGCATGCTTCCAACGTATTAAAGATTCAAATCACCGATGGATCAAAACCTTTTGAAGAGAATGATAAAAGTTCATTAAATTCTAAAGTGAACGTGCGGTGGGATATTCGCCTGAGTCAAACTAGCCATTATTTTGCCCATTTACAAAAAGCTGACCCAACGATCATAGATGATATTAAAGTGATTTATCATGCATTACGGGATATATTACCCTAAGAAATGACTTATGGATTGGGAGTCAACACTCAGTTAAAATTCCCCGACGATTGCAAAACCGGATATATAACAACTAAAAAGAGCTTACAATCCCTAAAAATTACAGACACTCCTTGGAATTATCTCTCTCTACATTTGTGCATTGTGCATTTCCATTTTAGATGTACTCATTTTTCATAAATAAAAACTTTGAGTTTTCGGTCTCCCTTCATCCCGTAAACCAAAAATGCAAATAGATCACAACAAAATGAAAATTTTAGAGTTTATGTTTGGAAAATTTTTCAAACAATAACAAATGTAAGTAAAGAAAATTTAGTCACACACCACAAATGAACCCAAAAGTTTTGCAGTCCAAGTTTGGGAAATTCCACTAGTTCAACCCTAACAGCTTGGAATTTTATAAGAATGAGATTTCTTCCACACATACTTTAAAAATGGATATGCATGCATGAAACGTGTTAAAGATACAAATCACCTATGGATCAAAAGCTTTTGAAGAGAATGACAAATTTTCATTAAATTCTAAAGTGAATGTGCGGTGGGATATTCGCCTGAGTCAATCTAGCCATTATTATGCCCATTTACAAAATTGACCTAACGATCATATATGATTGTATAGTGATTTATCATGCGTTACGGGCTATATTACCCTAAGAAATGACTTATGGATTGGGAGTCAACACTCAGTTCAAAATTCCTCGACGATTGCAAAACCGGATATATAAGAACTAAAAAGAGCTTACAATCCCTAAAAATTACAGACACTCCTTGCAATTATCTCTCTTTACATTTGTGCATTGTGCATTTCCTTTTTAGATGTACGCATTTTTCATAAATAAAAACTTTGAGTTTTCGGTCTCCCTTCATCCCGTTAACCAAAAATGCAAATAGATCACCACAAAATGAAAATTTTAGAGTTTATGTTTGGAAAAATTTTAAAACAATAACAAATGTAAGTAAAGAAAATTTATTCAGACACCACAAATGAACCCAAAAGTTTCGCAGTCCAAGTTTGGGAAATTCCACTAGTTTAACCCTTACAGCTTGGAATTTTATAAGAAAGAGATTTCTTCCACACATGCTTTAAAAATGGATATGCATGCATGAAACGTGGTAAAGATGCAAATCACCTATGGATCAAAACCTTTTGAAGAGAATGACAAATGTTCATTAAATTCTAAAGTGAACGTGCGGTGGGATATTTGCCTGAGTCAGACTAGCCATTATTTTGCCCATTTCCAAAATTTGACCTAACGATCATAGATGATTGCAAAGTGATTTATCATGTGTTACGGGCTATATTACCCTCATAAATGATTTATGGATTAGGAGTCAACACTCAGTTCAAAATTCCCCGACGATTGCAAAACCTGATATATAAGAACTAAAAAGAGCTTACAATCCCTAAAAATTACAGACACTCCTTGGAATTATCTCTCTCTACATTTGTGCATTGTGCATGTCCATTTTAGATGTACTCATTTTTGATAAATAAAAATTTTGAGTTTTCGGTCTCTTCATCCCGTAAACCAAAACTGCAAATCGATCACCACAAAATGAAAATTTTAGAGTTTATGTTTGGAAAAATTTTAAAACAATAACAAATGTAAGTAAAGAAAATTTATTTAGACACCACAAATGAACCCAAAATTTTTGTTGTCCAAGTTTTGGAAATTCCACCAGTTCAACCCTAACAGCTTGGAATTTTCTAAGAATGAGATTTCTTCCACACATGCTTTAAAAATGGATATGCATGCTTGAAACGTATTAAAGATGCAAATCACCTACGGATCAAAACCTTTTGAAGAGAATAACAAAAGTTCATGAAATTCTAAGGTGAACGTGCGGTGGGATATTTGCCCGAGTCAAACTAGCCATTATTTTGCCCATTTACAAAAAGCTGACCTAACGATCATAGATGATTGTAAAGTGATTTATCATGTGTTACGGGCTATATTACCTTAAGACAAGACTTATGCATTGGGAGTCAACACTCAGTTCAAAATTCCCCGACGATTGCAAAACCTGATATATAAGAACTAAAAAGAGCTTACAATCCCCACAAATTATAGACACTCCTTGGAATAATCTCTCTCTACATTTGTGCATTGTGCATTTCCATTTTAGATGTACTCATTTTTCATAAATAAAAACATTGAGTTTTCGGTCTCCCTTCATCCCGTAAACCAAAAATGCAAATAGATCACCACAAAATGAAAATTTTAGAGTTTATGTTTGGAAAAATTTTAAAACAATAATAAATGTAAGTAAAGAAAATTTATTCACACACCACAAATGAACCCAAAAGTTTTGCAGTCCAAGTTTGGGAAATTCCACTAGTTCAACCCTAACAGCTTGGAATTTTATAAGAAAGAGATTTCTTCCACACATCCTTTAAAAATGGATATGCATGCATGAAACGTGTTAAAGATACAAATCACCTATGGATAAAAACCTTTTGAAGAGAATGACAACATTCATTAAATTCTAAAGTGAACGTGCGGTGGGATATTTGCCCGAGTCAAACTAGCCATTATTTTGCCCATTTACAAAAAAGCTCTCCCACCGATCATAGATGATTGTAAAGTGATTTATCATGCGTTACGGGCTATATTACCCTAAGAAATGACTTATGGATTGGGAGTCAACAGTCAGTTCAAAATTCCCCGACAATTGCAAAACCTGATATATAAGAACTAAAAAGAGCTTACAATCCCTAAAAATTACAGACACTCCTAGGAATTATCTCTCTCTACATTTGTGCATTGTGCATTTCCCTTTTAGATGTACTCATTTTTTTTAAATAAAAACTTTGAGTTTTCGGTCTCCCTTCATCCCGTAAACCAAAAATGCAAATAGATCACCACAAAATGAAAATTTTAGAGTTTATGTTTGGAAAAACTTTAAAACAATAACAAATGTAAGTAAAGAAAATTTATCCACACACCACAAATGAACCCAAAAGTTTTGCTGTCCAAGTTTGGGAAATTCCACCAGTTCAACCCTAAAACAGCTTCGAATTTTATAAGAACGAGATTTCTTCCACACATGCTTTAAAAATGGATATGCATGCTTCAAACGTGTTAAAGATGCAAATCACCTATGGATCAAAACCTTTTGAAGAGAATGACAAACGTTCATTAAATTCTAAAGTGAACGTGCGGTGTGATATTTGCCCGAGTCAAACTAGCCATTATTTTGCCCATTTACAAAAAACCTGACCTAACGATCATAGATGATTGTAAAGTGATTTATCATGCGTTACGGGCTATATTACCATAAGAAATGTCTTATGGATTGGGAGTCAACACTCAGTTCAAAATTCCCCGACGATTGCAAAACCTGATATATAAGAACTAAAAAGAGCTTACAATCCCTAAAAATTACAGACACTCCTTGGAATTATATCTCTCTACATTTGTGCATTGTGCATTTCCATTTTAGATGTACTCTTTTTTTTTAAATAAAAACTTTGAGTTTTCGGTCTCCCTTCATCCCGTAAACCAAAAATGCAAATAGATCACCACAAAATGAAAATTTTAGAGTTTATGTTTGGAAAAACTTTAAAACAATAACAAATGTAAGTAAAGAAAATTTATCCACACACCACAAATGAACCCAAAAGTTTTGCTGTCCAAGTTTGGGAAATTCCACCAGTTCAACCCTAAAACAGCTTGGAATTTTATAAGAATGAGATTTCTTCCACACATGCTTTAAAAATGGATATGCATGCTTCAAACGTGTTAAAGATGCAAATCACCTATGGATCAAAACCTTTTGAAGAGAATGACAAACGTTCATTAAATTCTAAAGTGAACGTGCGGTGTGATATTTGCCCGAGTCAAACTAGCCATTATTTTGCCCAGTTACAAAAAAGCTGACCTAACGATCATAGATGATTTTAAAGTGATTTATCATGCATTACGGGCTATATTACCCTAAGAAATGACTTATGGATTGGGAGTCAACACTCAGTTCAAAATTCCCCGACGATTGCAAAACCTGATATATAAGAACTAAAAAGAGCTTATAATCCCTAAAAATAACAGACACTCCTTGGAATTATCTCTCTCTACATTTGTGCATTGTGCATTTCCATTTTAGATGTACTCATTTTTCTTAAATAAAAACTTTGAGTTTTCGGTCTCCCTTTATCCCGTACACCAAATATGCAAATAGATCACCACAAAATGAAAATTTTAGAGTTTATGTTTGGAAAAACTTTAAAACAATAACAAATGTAAGTAAAGAAAATTTATCCACACACCACAAATGAACCCAAAAGTTTTGCTGTCCAAGTTTGGGAAATTCCACCAATTCAACCCTAAAACAGCTTGGAATTTTATAAGAATGAGATTTCTTCCACACATGCTTTAAAAAAGGATATGCATGCTTCAATCGTGTTAAAGATGCAAATCACCTATGGATCAAAACCTTTTGAAGAGAATGACAAACGTTCATTAAATTCTAAAGTGAACGTGCGGTGGGATATTTGCCCGAGTCAAACTAGCCATTATTTTGCCCATTTACAAAAACGCTGACCTAACGATCATTGATGATTGTAAAGTGATTTATCATGCGTTATGGGCTATATTACCCTAAGAAATTACTTATGGATTGGGAGTCAACACTCAGTTCAAAATTCCCCGACGATTGCAAAACCTGATATATAAGAACTAAAAAGAGCTTACAATCCCTAAAAAATAAAGACACTCCTTGGAATTATATCTCTCTACATTTGTGCATTGTGCATTTCCATTTTAGATGTACTCATTTTTTTTAAATAAAAACTTTGAGTTTTCGGTCTCCCTTCATCCCGTAAACCAAAAATGCAAATAGATCACCACAAAATGAAAATTTTAAAGTTTATGTTTGGAATAACTTTAAAACAATAACAAATGTAAGTAAAGAAAATTTATCCACACACCACAAATGAACCCAAAAGTTTTGCTATCCAAGTTTGGGAAATTCCACCAGTTCAACCCTAAAACAGCTTGGAATTTTATAAGAATGAGATTTCTTCCACACATGCATTAAAAATGGATAAGCATGCTTCAAACGTGTTAAAGATGCAAATCACCTATGGATCAAAACCTTTTGAAGAGAATGACAAACGTTCATTAAATTCTAAAGTGAACGTGCGGTGGGATATTTGCCCGAGTCAACTAGCCATTATTTTGCCCATTTACAAAAAAGCTGACCTAACGATCATAGATGATTGTAAAGTGATTTATCATGCGTTACGGGCTATATTACCCTAAGAAATGACTTATGGATTGGGAGTCAACACTCAGTTCAAAATTCCCCGACGATTGCAAAACCTGATATATAAGAACTAAAAAGAGCTTACAATCCCTAAAAATTACCGACACTCCTTGGAATTATCTCTCTCTACATTTGTGCATTTTGCATTTCCATTTTAGATGTACTCATTTTTCTTAAATAAAAACTTTGAGTTTTCGGTCTCCCTTCATCCCGTAAACCAAAAATGCAAATAGATCACCACAAAATGAAAATTTTTGAGTTTATGTTTGGAAAAACTTTAAAACAATAACAAATGTAAGTAAAGAAAGTTTATTCACACACCACAAATGAACCCAAAAGTTTTGTTGTCCAAGTTTGGGAAATTCCACTAGTTAAACCCTAAAACAGCTTGGAATTTTATAAGAATGAGATTTCTTCCACACATGCTTTAAAAATGGATATGCATGCTTCAAACGTATTAAAGATGCAAATCACCTACGGATCAAAACCTTTTGAAGAGAATGACAAAAGTTCATGAAATTCTAAAGTGAACGTGCGGTGGGATATTCGCCTGAGTCAAACTAGCCATTATTTTGCCCATTTACAAAAAGCTGACCTAACGATCATAGATGATTGTAAAGTGATTTATCATGTGTTACGGGCTATATTACCTTAAGAAAAGACTTATGGACTGGGAGTCAACACTCAGTTCAAAATTCCCCGACGATTACAAAACCTGATATATAAGAACTAAAAAGAGCTTACAATCCCTAAAAATAATAGACACTCCTTGGAATAATCTCTCTCAACATTTGTGCATTGTGCATTTCCATTTTAGATGTACTCATTTTTCATAAATAAAAACATTGAGTTTTCGGTCTCCCTTCATCCCGTAAACCAAAAATGCAAATAGATCACCACAAAATGAAAATTTTAGAGTTTATGTTTTGAAAAATTATAAAACAATAACAAATGTAAGTAAAGAAAATTTATTCACACACCACAAATGCACCCAAAAGTTTTGCAGTCCAAGTTTGGGAAATTCCACTAGTTCAACCCTAACAGCTTGGAATTTTATAAGAAAGAGATTTCTTCCACACATCCTTTAAAAATGGATATGCATGCATGAAACGTGTTAATGATACAAATCACCTATGGATAAAAACCTTTTGAAGAGAATGACAAACGTTCATTAAATTCTAAACTGAACGTGCGGTGGGATATTTGCCCGAGTCAAACTAGCCATTATTTTATCATTTACAAAAAAGTTGACCCAACGATCATAGATGGTTGTAAATTGATTTATCATGTGTTACGGGCTATATTACCATAAGAAATGACTTATGGATTGGGAGTCAACACTCAGTTCAAAATTCCCCAACGATTGCAAAACCTGATATATAAGAACTAAAAAGAGCTTACAATCCCTAAAAATTACAGACACTCCTTGGAATTATCTCTCTCTACATTTGTGCATTGTGCATTTCCATTTTAGATGTACTCATTTTTTTTAAATAAAAACTTTGAGTTTTCGGTCTCCCTTCATCCCGTAAACCAAAAATGCAAATAGATCAGCACAAAATGAAAATTTTAGAGTTTATGTTTGGAAAAACATTAAAACAATAAAAAATGTAAATAAAGAAAATTTATCCACGCACCACAAATGAACCCAAAAGTTTTGTTGTCCAAGTTTGGGAAATTCCACCAGTTCAACCCTAAAACAGCTTGGAATTTTATAAGAATGAGATTTCTTCCACACATGCTTTAAAAATGGATATGCATGCTTCAAACGTGTTAAAGATGCAAATCACCTATGGATCAAAACCTTTTGAAGAGAATGACAAACGTTCATTAAATTCTAAAGTGAACGTGCGGTGTGATATTTGCCCGAGTCAAACTAGCCATTATTTTGCCCATTTACAAAAAAGCTGACCTAACGATCATAGATGATTGTAAAGTGATTTATCATGCGTTACGGGCTATATTACCCTAAGAAATGACTTATGGATTGGGAGTCAACACTCAGTTCAAAATTCCTCGACGATTGCAAAACCTGATATATAAGAACTAAAAAGAGCTTATAATCCCTAAAAATTACAGACACTCCTTGGAATTATCTCTCTCTACATTTGTGCATTGTGCATTTCCATTTTAGATGTACTCATTTTTCTTAAATAAAAACTTTGAATTTTCGGTCTCCCTTCATCCCGTAAACCAAAAATGCAAATAGATCACCACAAAATGAAAATTTTAGAGTTTATGTTTGGAAAAACTTTCAAACAATAACAAATGTAAGTAAAGAAAGTTTATTCTCACACCACAAATGAACCCAAAAGTTTTGCTGTCCAAGTTTGGGAAATTCCACCAGTTCAACCCTAAAACAGCTTGGAATTTTATAAGAATGAAATTTCTTCCACACATGCTTTAAAAATGGATATGCATGCTTCAAACGTGTTACAGATGCAAATCACCTATGGATCAAAACCTTTTGAAGAGAATGACAAACGTTCATTAAATTCTAAAGTGAACGTGCGGTGGGATATTTGCGCGACTCAAACTAGCCATTATTTTGCCCATTTACAAAAAAGCTGTCCTAACGATCATAGATGATTGTAAAGTGATTTATCATACATTACGGGCTATATTACCCTAAGAAATGACTTATGGATTGGGAGTCAACACTGAGTTCAAAATTCCCCGACGATTGCAAAACCTGATATATAAGAACTAAAAAGAGCTTACAATCCCTAAAAATTACAGACACTCCTAGGAATTATCTCTCTCTGCATTTGTGCATTGTGCATTTCGATTTTAGATGTACTCATTTTTCTTAAATAAAAACTTTGAGTTTTCGGTCTCCATTCATCCCGTAAACCCAAAATGCAAATAGATCACCACAAAATGAAAATTTTAGAGTTTATGTTTGGAAAAACTTTAAAACAATAACAAATGTAAGTAAAGAAAATTTATCCACACACCACAAATGAACCCAAAAGTTTTGCTGTCCAAGTTTGGAAAATTCCACTAGTTCAACCCTAAAACAGCTTAGAATTTTATAAGAATGAGATTTCTTCCACACATGCTTTAAAAATGGATATGCATGCTTCAAACGTGTTAAAGATGCAAATCAC
Source organism: Aristolochia californica (assembly GCF_029961685.1). Taxonomy (NCBI): domain Eukaryota; kingdom Viridiplantae; phylum Streptophyta; class Magnoliopsida; order Piperales; family Aristolochiaceae; genus Aristolochia; species Aristolochia californica. The sequence goes on from NW_027182214.1 coordinate 15,529,191, forward strand.
CTATGGATCAAAACCTTTTGAAGAGAATGACAAACGTTCATTAAATTCAAAAGTGAACGTGCGGTGGGATATTTGCCCGAGTCAAACTAGCCATTATTTTGCCCATTTACAAAAAAGCTGACCTAACGATCATATATGATTGTAAAGTGATTTATCATGCGTTACGGGCTATATTACCCTAAGAAATGACTTATGGATTGGGAGTCAACACTCAGTTCAAAATTCCCCGACGATTGCAAAACCTGATATATAAGAACTAGAAAGAGCTCACAATCCCTAAAAATTACAGACACTCCTTGGAATTATCTCTCTCTACATTTATGCATTGTGCATTTCCATTTTAGATGTACTCATTTTTTTTAAATAAAAACTTTGAGTTTTCGGTCTCTCTTCATCCTGTAAACCAAAAATGCAAATAGATCACCACAAAATGAAAATTTTAGAGTTTATGTTTGGAAAAACTTTAAAACAATAACAAATGTAAGTAAAGAAAATTTATCCACACACCACAAATGAACCCAAAAGTTTTGCTGTCCAAGTTTGGGAAATTCCACCAGTTCAATCCTAAAACAGCTTGGAATTTTATAAGAATGAGATTTCTTCCACACAAGCTTTAAAAATGGATATGCATGCTTCAAACGTGTTAAAGATGCAAATCACCTATGGATCAAAACCTTTTGAAGAGAATGACAAACGTTCATTAAATTCAAAAGTGAACGTGCGGTGGGATATTTGCCCGAGTCAAACTAGCCATTATTTTGCCCATTTACAAAAAAGCTGACCTAACGATCATAGATGATTGTAAAGTGATTTATCATGCGTTACGGGCTATATTACCCTAAGAAATGACTTATGGATTGGGAGTCAACACTCAGTTCAAAATTCCCCGACGATTGCAAAACCGGATATATAAGAACTAAAAAGAGCTTACAATCCCTAAAAATTACAGACACTCCTAGGAATTATCTCTCTCTACATTTGTGCATTGTGCATTTCCATTTTTGATGTACTCATTTTTCTTAAATTAAAACTTTGAGTTTTCGGTCTCCCTTCATCCCGTAAACCCAAAATGCAAATAGATCACCACAAAATGAAAATTTTAGAGTTTATGTTTGGAAAAACTTTAAAACAATAACAAATGTAAGTAAAGAAAATTTATCCACACACCACAAATTAACCCAAAAGTTTTGCTGTCCAAGTTTGGAAAATTCCACCAGTTCAACCCTAAAACAGCTTGGAATTTTATAAGAATGAGATTTCTTCCACACATGCTTTAAAAATGGATATGCATGCTTCAAACGTGTTAAAGATGCAAATCACCTATGGATCAAAACCTTTTGAAGAGAATGACAAACGGTCATTAAATTCAAAAGTGAATGTGCGGTGGGATATTTGCCCCAGTCAAACTAGCCATTATTTTGCCCATTTACAAAAAAGCTGACCTAACGATCATATATGATTGTAAAGTGATTTATCATGCGTTACGGGCTATATTACCCTAACAAATGACTTATGGATAGGGAGTCAACACTCAGTTCAAAATTCCCCGACGATTGCAAAACCTGATATATAAGAACTAAAAAGATCTTACAATCCCTAAAAATTACACACACTCCTTGGAATTATCTCTCTCTACATTTATGCATTGTGCATTTCCATTTTAGATGTACTCATTTTTTTTAAATAAAAACTTTGAGTTTTCGGTCTTCCTTCATCCTGTAAACCAAAAATGCAAATAGATCACCACAAAATGAAAATTTTAGAGTTTATGTTTGGAAAAACTTTAAAACAATAACAAATGTAAGTAAAGAAAATTTATCCACACACCAGAAATTAACCCAAAAGTTTTGCTGTCCAAGTTTGGAAAATTCCACCAGTTCAACCCTAAAACAGCTTGGAATTTTATAAGAATGAGATTTCTTCCACACATGCTTTAAAAATGGATATGCATGCTTCAAACGTGTTAAAGATGCAAATCACCTTTGGATCAAAACCTTTTGAAGAGAATGACAAACGGTCATTAAATTCAAAAGTGAACGTGCGGTGGGATATTTGCCCGAGTCAAACTAGCCATTATTTTGCCCATTTACAAAAAAGCTTACCTAACGATCATATATGATTGTAAAGTGATTTATCATGCGTTACGGGCTATATTACCCTAAGAAATGACTTATGGATTGGGAGTCAACACTCAGTTCAAAATTCCCCGACGATTGCAAAACCTCATATATAAGAACTAAAAAGAGCTTACAATCCCTAAAAATTACAGACACTCCTTGGAATTATCTCTCTCTGCATTTATGCATTGTGCATTTCCATTTTAGATGTACTCATTTTTTTTAAATAAAAACTTTGAGTTTTCGGTCTCCCTTCATCCTGTAAACCAAAAATGCAAATAGATCACCACAAAATGAAAATTTTAGAGTTTATGTTTGGAAAAACTTTAAAACAATAACAAATGTAAGTAAAGAAAATTTATCCACACACCAGAAATTAACCCAAAAGTTTTGCTGTCCAAGTTTGGGAAATTCCACCAGTTCAATCCTAAAACAGCTTGGAATTTTATAAGAATGAGATTTCTTCCACACATGCTTTAAAAATGGATATGCATGCTTCAAACGTGTTAAAGATGCAAATCACCTATGGATCAAAACCTTTTGAAGAGAATGACAAACGTTCATTAAATTCAAAAGTGAACGTGCGGTGGGATATTTGCCCGAGTCAAACTAGCCATTATTTTGCCCATTTACAAAAAAGCTGACCTAACGATCATAGATGATTGTAAAGTGATTTATCATGCGTTACGGGCTATATTACCCTAAGAAATGACTTATGGATTGGGAGTCAACACTCAGTTCAAAATTCCCCGACGATTGCAAAACCTGATATATAAGAACTAAAAAGAGCTTACAATCTCTAAAAATTACAGACACTCCTTGGAATTATCTCTCTCTACATTTTTGTATTGTGCATTTCCATTTTAGATGTACTCATTTTTTTTAAAGAAAAACTTTGAGTTTTCGGTCTCCCTTCATCCTGGAAACCAAAAATGCAAATAGATCACCACAAAATGAAAATTTTAGAGTTTATGTTTGGAAAAACTTTAAAACAATAACAAATGTAAGTAAAGAAAATTTATCCACACACCACAAATGAACCCAAAATTTTTGCTGTCCAAGTTTGGGAAATTCCACCAGTTCAACCCTAAAACAGCTTGGAATTTTATAAGAATGAGATTTCTTCCACACATGCTTTAAAAATGGATATGCATGCTTCAAACGTGTTAAAGATACAAATCACCTATGGATCAAAACCTTTTGAAGAGAATGACAAACATTCATTAAATTCTAAAGTGAACGTGCAGTGGGATATTTGCCCGAGTCAAACTAGCCATTATTTTGCCCATTTACGAAAAAGCTGACCTAACGATCATAGATGATTGTAAAGTGATTTATCATACATTACGGGCTATATTACCCTAAGAAATGACTTATGGATTGGGAGTCAACACTCAGTTCAAAATTCCGCGACGATTAAAAAACCTGATATATAAGAACTAAAAAGAGCTTACAATCCCTAAAAATTATAGACACTCCTAGGAATTATCTCTCTCTACATTTGTGCATTGTGCATTTCCATTTTAGATGTACTCATTTTTCTTAAATAAAAACTTTGAGTTTTCGGTCTCCATTCATCCCGTAAACCAAAAATGCAAATAGATCACCACAAAATGAAAATTTTAGAGTTTATGTTTGGAAAAACATTAAAACAATAACAAATGTAAGTAAAGAAAATTTATCCACACACCACAAATGAACCCAAAAGTTTTGCTGTCCAAGTTTGGAAAATTCCACCAGTTCAACCCTAAAACAGCTTGGAATTTTATAAGAATGAGATTTCTTCCACACATGCTTTAAAAATGGATATGCATGCTTCAAACGTGTTAAAGATGCAAATCACCTATGGATCAAAACCTTTTGAAGAGAATGACAAACGTTCATTAAATTCAAAAGTGAACGTGCGGTGGGATATTTGCCCGAGTCAAACTAGCCATTATTTTGCCCATTTACAAAAAAGCTGACCTAACGATCATATATGATTGTAAAGTGATTTATCATGCGTTACGGGCTATATTACCCTAAGAAATGACTTATGGATTGGGAGTCAACACTCAGTTCAAAATTCCCCGACGATTGCAAAACCTGATAAATAAGAACTAAAAAGAGCTTACAATCCCTAAAAATTACAGACACTCCTTGGAATTATCTCTCTCTACATTTATGCATTGTGCATTTCCATTTTAGATGTACTCATTTTTTTTAAATAAAAACTTTGAGTTTTCGGTCTCCCTTCATCCTGTAAACCAAAAATGCAAATAGATCACCACAAAATGAAAATTTTAGAGTTTATGTTTGGAAAAACTTTAAAACAATAACAAATGTAAGTAAAGAAAATTTATCCACACACCACAAATGAACCCAAAAGTTTTGCTGTCCAAGTTTGGGAAATTCCACCAGTTCAACCCTAAAACAGCTTGGAATTTTATTATAATGAGATTTCTTCCACACATGCTTTAAAAATGAATATGCAGGCGTCAAACGTGTTAAAGACGCAAATCACCTATGGATCAAAACCTTTTGAAGAGAATGACAAACGTTCATTAAATTCAAAAGTGAACGTGCGGTGGGATATTTGCCCGAGTCAAACTAGCCATTATTTTGCCCATTTACAAAAAAGCTGACCTAACGATCATATATGATTGTAAAGTGATTTATCATGCGTTACGGGCTATATTACCCTAAGAAATGACTTATGGATTGGGAGTCAACACTCAGTTCAAAATTCCCCGACGATTGCAAAACCTGATATATAAGAACTAAAAAGAGCCTACAATCCCTAAAAATTACAGACACTCCTTGGAATTATCACTCTCTACATTTGTGCATTGTGCATTTCCATTTTAGATGTACTCATTTTTTTTAAATAAAAACTTTGAGTTTTCGGTCTCCCTTCATCCTGTAAACCAAAAATGCAAATAGATCACCACAAAATGAAAATTTTAGAGTTTATGTTTGGAAAAACTTTAAAACAATAACAAATGTAAGTAAAGAAAATTTATCCACACACCACAAATGAACCCAAAATTTTTGCTGTCCAAGTTTGGCAAATTCCACCAGTTCAACCCTAAAACAGCTTGGAATTTTATAAGAATGAGATTTCTTCCACACATGCTTTAAAAATGGATATGCATGCTTCAAATGTGTTAAAGATGCAAATCACCTATGGATCAAAACCTTTTGAAGAGAATGACAAACATTCATTAAATTCTAAAGTGAACGTGCAGTGGGATATTTGCCCGAGTCAAACTAGCCATTATTTTGCCCATTTACAAAAAAGCTGTCCTAACGATCATAGATGATTGTAAAGTGATTTATCATACATTACGGGCTATATTACCCTAAGAAATGACTTATGGATTGGGAGTCAACACTCAGTTCAAAATTCCCCGACGATTGAAAAACCTGATATATAAGAACTAAAAAGAGCTTACAATCCCTAAAAATTACAGACACTCCTAGGAATTATCTCTCTCTACATTTGTGCATTGTGCATTTCCATTTTAGATGTACTCATTTTTCTTAAATAAAAACTTTGAGTTTTCGGTCTCCATTCATCCCGTAAACCCAAAATGCAAATAGATCACCACAAAATGAAAATTTTAGAGTTTATGTTTGGAAAAACTTTAAAACAATAACAAATGTAAGTAAAGAAAATTTATCCACACACCACAAATGAACCCAAAAGTTTTGCTGTCCAAGTTTGGAAAATTCCACCAGTTCAACCCTAAAACAGCTTAGAATTTTAAAAGAATGAGATTTCTTCCACACATGCTTTAAAATTGGATATGCATGCTTCAAACGTGTGAAAGATGCAAATCACCTATGGATCAAAACCTTTTGAAGAGAATGACAAACGTTCATTAAATTCAAAAGTGAACGTGCGGTGGGATATTTGCCCGAGTCAAACTAGCCATTATTTTGCCCATTTACAAAAAAGCTGACCTAACGATCATATATGATTGTAAAGTGATTTATCATGCGTTACGGGCTATATTACCCTAAGAAATGACTTATGGATTGGGAGTCAACACTCAGTTCAAAATTCCCCGACGATTGCAAAACCTGATATATAAGAACTAAAAAGAGCCTACAATCCCTAAAAATTACAGACACTCCTTGGAATTATCTCTCTCTACATTTGTGCATTGTGCATTTCCATTTTAGATGTACTCATTTTTTTTAAATAAAAACTTTGAGTTTTCGGTCTCCCTTCATCCTGTAAACCAAAAATGCAAATAGATCACCACAAAATGAAAATTTTATAGTTTATGTTTGGAAAAACTTTAAAACAATAACAAATGTAAGTAAAGAAAATTTATCTACACACCACAAATGAACCCAAAAGTTTTGCTGTCCAAGTTTGGGAAATTCCACCAGTTCAATCCTAAAACAGCTTGGAATTTTATAAGAATGAGATTTCTTCCACACAAGCTTTAAAAATGGATATGCATGCTTCAAACGTGTTAAAGATGCAAATCACCTATGGATCAAAACCTTTTGAAGAGAATGACAAACGTTCATTAAATTCAAAAGTGAACGTGCGGTGGGATATTTGCCCGAGTCAAACTAGCCATTATTTTGCCCATTTACAAAAAAGCTGACCTAACGATCATAGATGATTGTAAAGTGATTTATCATGCGTTACGGGCTATATTACCCTAAGAAATGACTTATGGATTGGGAGTCAACACTCAGTTCAAAATTCCCCGACGATTGCAAAACCTGATATATAAGAACTAAAAAGAGCTTACAATCCCTAAAAATTACAGACACTCCTAGGAATTATCTCTCTCTACATTTGTGCATTATGCATTTCCATTTTTGATGTACTCATTTTTCTTAAATAAAAACTTTGAGTTTTCGGTCTCCATTCATCCCGTAAACCCAAAATGCAAATAGATCACCACAAAATGAAAATTTTAGAGTTTATGTTTGGAAAAACTTTAAAACAATAACAAATGTAAGTAAAGAAAATTTATCCACACACCACAAATTAACCCAAAAGTTTTGCTGTCCAAGTTTGGAAAATTCCACCAGTTCAACCCTAAAACAGCTTGGAATTTTATAAGAATGAGATTTCTTCCACACATGCTTTAAAAATGGATATGCATGCTTCAAACGTGTTAAAGATGCAAATCACCTATGGATCAAAACCTTTTGAAGAGAATGACAAACGGTCATTCAATTCAAAAGTGAACGTGCGGTGGGATATTTGCCCCAGTCAAACTAGCCATTATTTTGCCCATTTACAAAAAAGCTGACCTAACGATCATATATGATTGTAAAGTGATTTATCATGCGTTACGGGCTATATTACCCTAAGAAATGACTTATGGATTGGGAGTCAACACTCAGTTCAAAATTCCCCGACGATTGCAAAACCTGATATATAAGAACTAAAAAGAGCTTACAATCCCTAAAAATTACCGACACTCCTTGGAATTATCTCTCTCTACATTTGTGCATTTTGCATTTCCATTTTAGATGTACTCATTTTTCTTAAATAAAAACTTTGAGTTTTCGGTCTCCCTTCATCCCGTAAACCAAAAATGCAAATAGATCACCACAAAATGAAAATTTTAGAGTTTATGTTTGGAAAAACTTTAAAACAATAACAAATGTAAGTAAAGAAAGTTTATTCACACACCACAAATGAACCCAAAAGTTTTGTTGTCCAAGTTTGGGAAATTCCACTAGTTAAACCCTAAAACAACTTGGAATTTTATAAGAATGAGATTTCTTCCACACATGCTTTAAAAATGGATATGCATGCTTCAAACGTATTAAAGATGCAAATCACCTACGGATCAAAACCTTTTGAAGAGAATGACAAAAGTTCATGAAATTCTAAAGTGAACGTGCGGTGGGATATTCGCCTGAGTCAAACTAGCCATTATTTTGCCCATTTACAAAAAGCTGACCTAACGATCATAGATGATTGTAAAGTGATTTATCATGTGTTACGGGCTATATTACCTTAAGAAAAGACTTATGGACTGGGAGTCAACACTCAGTTCAAAATTCCCCGACGATTACAAAACCTGATATATAAGAACTAAAAAGAGCTTACAATCCCTAAAAATAATAGACACTCCTTGGAATAATCTCTCTCAACATTTGTGCATTGTGCATTTCCATTTTAGATGTACTCATTTTTCATAAATAAAAACATTGAGTTTTCGGTCTCCCTTCATCCCGTAAACCAAAAATGCAAATAGATCACCACAAAATGAAAATTTTAGAGTTTATGTTTTGAAAAATTATAAAACAATAACAAATGTAAGTAAAGAAAATTTATTCACACACCACAAATGCACCCAAAAGTTTTGCAGTCCAAGTTTGGGAAATTCCACTAGTTCAACCCTAACAGCTTGGAATTTTATAAGAAAGAGATTTCTTCCACACATCCTTTAAAAATGGATATGCATGCATGAAACGTGTTAATGATACAAATCACCTATGGATAAAAACCTTTTGAAGAGAATGACAAACGTTCATTAAATTCTAAACTGAACGTGCGGTGGGATATTTGCCCGAGTCAAACTAGCCATTATTTTATCATTTACAAAAAAGTTGACCCAACGATCATAGATGGTTGTAAATTGATTTATCATGTGTTACGGGCTATATTACCATAAGAAATGACTTATGGATTGGGAGTCAACACTCAGTTCAAAATTCCCCAACGATTGCAAAACCTGATATATAAGAACTAAAAAGAGCTTACAATCCCTAAAAATTACAGACACTCCTTGAAATTATCTCTCTCTACATTTGTGCATTGTGCATTTCCATTTTAGATGTACTCATTTTTTTTAAATAAAAACTTTGAGTTTTCGGTCTCCCTTCATCCCGTAAACCAAAAATGCAAATAGATCAGCACAAAATGAAAATTTTAGAGTTTATGTTTGGAAAAACATTAAAACAATAAAAAATGTAAATAAAGAAAATTTATCCACGCACCACAAATGAACCCAAAAGTTTTGTTGTCCAAGTTTGGGAAATTCCACCAGTTCAACCCTAAAACAGCTTGGAATTTTATAAGAATGAGATTTCTTCCACACATGCTTTAAAAATGGATATGCATGCTTCAAACGTGTTAAAGATGCAAATCACCTATGGATCAAAACCTTTTGAAGAGAATGACAAACGTTCATTAAATTCTAAAGTGAACGTGCGGTGTGATATTTGCCCGAGTCAAACTAGCCATTATTTTGCCCATTTACAAAAAAGCTGACCTAACGATCATAGATGATTGTAAAGTGATTTATCATGCGTTACGGGCTATATTACCCTAAGAAATGACTTATGGATTGGGAGTCAACACTCAGTTCAAAATTCCTCGACGATTGCAAAACCTGATATATAAGAACTAAAAAGAGCTTATAATCCCTAAAAATTACAGACACTCCTTGGAATTATCTCTCTCTACATTTGTGCATTGTGCATTTCCATTTTAGATGTACTCATTTTTCTTAAATAAAAACTTTGAATTTTCGGTCTCCCTTCATCCCGTAAACCAAAAATGCAAATAGATCACCACAAAATGAAAATTTTAGAGTTTATGTTTGGAAAAACTTTCAAACAATAACAAATGTAAGTAAAGAAAGTTTATTCTCACACCACAAATGAACCCAAAAGTTTTGCTGTCCAAGTTTGGGAAATTCCACCAGTTCAACCCTAAAACAGCTTGGAATTTTATAAGAATGAAATTTCTTCCACACATGCTTTAAAAATGGATATGCATGCTTCAAACGTGTTACAGATGCAAATCACCTATGGATCAAAACCTTTTGAAGAGAATGACAAACGTTCATTAAATTCTAAAGTGAACGTGCGGTGGGATATTTGCCCGACTCAAACTAGCCATTATTTTGCCCATTTACAAAAAAGTTGTCCTAACGATCATAGATGATTGTAAAGTGATTTATCATACATTACGGGCTATATTACCCTAAGAAATGACTTATGGATTGGGAGTCAACACTGAGTTCAAAATTCCCCGACGATTGCAAAACCTGATATATAAGAACTAAAAAGAGCTTACAATCCCTAAAAATTACAGACACTCCTAGGAATTATCTCTCTCTGCATTTGTGCATTGTGCATTTCGATTTTAGATGTACTCATTTTTCTTAAATAAAAACTTTGAGTTTTCGGTCTCCATTCATCCCGTAAACCCAAAATGCAAATAGATCACCACAAAATGAAAATTTTAGAGTTTATGTTTGGAAAAACTTTAAAACAATAACAAATGTAAGTAAAGAAAATTTATCCACACACCACAAATGAACCCAAAAGTTTTGCTGTCCAAGTTTGGAAAATTCCACTAGTTCAACCCTAAAACAGCTTAGAATTTTATAAGAATGTGATTTCTTCCACACATGCTTTAAAAATGGATATGCATGCTTCAAACGTGTTAAAGATGCAAATCACCTATGGATCAAAACCTTTTGAAGAGAATGACAAACGTTCATTAAATTCAAAAGTGAACGTGCGGTGGGATATTTGCCCGAGTCAAACTAGCCATTATTTTGCCCATTTACAAAAAAGCTGACCTAACGATCATATATGATTGTAAAGTGATTTATCATGCGTTACGGGCTATATTACCCTAAGAAATGACTTATGGATTGGGAGTCAACACTCAGTTCAAAATTCCCCGACGATTGCAAAACCTGATATATAAGAACTAGAAAGAGCTCACAATCCCTAAAAATTACAGACACTCCTTGGAATTATCTCTCTCTACATTTATGCATTGTGCATTTCCATTTTAGATGTACTCATTTTTTTTAAATAAAAACTTTGAGTTTTCGGTCTCCCTTCATCCTGTAAACCAAAAATGCAAATAGATCACCACAAAATGAAAACTTTAGAGTTTATGTTTGGAAAAACTTTAAAACAATAACAAATGTAAGTAAAGAAAATTTATCCACACACCACAAATGAACCCAAAAGTTTTGCTGTCCAAGTTTGGGAAATTCCACCAGTTCAATCCTAAAACAGCTTGGAATTTTATAAGAATGAGATTTCTTCCACACAAGCTTTAAAAATGGATATGCATGCTTCAAACGTGTTAAAGATGCAAATCACCTATGGATCAAAACCTTTTGAAGAGAATGACAAACGTTCATTAAATTCAAAAGTGAACGTGCGGTGGGATATTTGCCCGAGTCAAACTAGCCATTATTTTGCCCATTTACAAAAAAGCTGACCTAACGATCATAGATGATTGTAAAGTGATTTATCATGCGTTACGGGCTATATTACCCTAAGAAATGACTTATGGATTGGGAGTCAACACTCAGTTCAAAATTCCCCGACGATTGCAAAACCGGATATATAAGAACTAAAAAGAGCTTACAATCCCTAAAAATTACAGACACTCCTAGGAATTATCTCTCTCTACATTTGTGCATTGTGCATTTCCATTTTTGATGTACTCATTTTTCTTAAATAAAAACTTTGAGTTTTCGGTCTCCATTCATCCCGTAAACCCAAAATGCAAATAGATCACCACAAAATGAAAATTTTAGAGTTTATGTTTGGAAAAACTTTAAAACAATAACAAATGTAAGTAAAGAAAATTTATCCACACACCACAAATTAACCCAAAAGTTTTGCTGTCCAAGTTTGGAAAATTCCACCAGTTCAACCCTAAAACAGCTTGGAATTTTATAAGAATGAGATTTCTTCCACACATGCTTTAAAAATGGATATGCATGCTTCAAACGTGTTAAAGATGCAAATCACCTATGGATCAAAACCTTTTGAAGAGAATGACAAACGGTCATTAAATTCAAAAGTGAACGTGCGGTGGGATATTTGCCCCAGTCAAACTAGCCATTATTTTGCCCATTTACAAAAAAGCTGACCTAACGATCATATATGATTGTAAAGTGATTTATCATGCGTTACGGGCTATATTACCCTAAGAAATGACTTATGGATTGGGAGTCAACACTCAGTTCAAAATTCCCCGACGATTGCAAAACCTGATATATAAGAACTAAAAAGAGCTTACAATCCCTAAAAATTACACACACTCCTTGGAATTATCTCTCTCTACATTTATGCATTGTGCATTTCCATTTTAGATGTACTCATTTTTTTTAAATAAAAACTTTGAGTTTTCGGTCTTCCTTCATCCTGTAAACCAAAAATGCAAATAGATCACCACAAAATGAAAATTTTAGAGTTTATGTTTGGAAAAACTTTAAAACAATAACAAATGTAAGTAAAGAAAATTTATCCACACACCACAAATTAACCCAAAAGTTTTGCTGTCCAAGTTTGGAAAATTCCACCAGTTCAACCCTAAAACAGCTTGGAATTTTATAAGAATGAGATTTCTTCCACACATGCTTTAAAAATGGATATGCATGCTTCAAACGTGTTAAAGCTGCAAATCACCTATGGATCAAAACCTTTTGAAGAGAATGACAAACGGTCATTAAATTCAAAAGTGAACGTGCGGTGGGATATTTGCCCGAGTCAAACTAGCCATTATTTTGCCCATTTACAAAAAAGCTGACCTAACGATCATATATGATTGTAAAGTGATTTATCATGCGTTACGGGCTATATTACCCTAAGAAATGACTTATGGATTGGGAGTCAACACTCAGTTCAAAATTCCCCGACGATTGCAAAACCTGATATATAAGAACTAAAAAGAGCTTACAATCCCTAAAAATTACAGACACTCCTTGGAATTATCTCTCTCTACATTTATGCATTGTGCATTTCCATTTTAGATGTACTCATTTTTTTTAAATAAAAACTTTGAGTTTTCGGTCTCCCTTCATCCTGTAAACCAAAAATGCAAATAGATCACCACAAAATGAAAATTTTAGAGTTTATGTTTGGAAAAACTTTAAAACAATAACAAATGTAAGTAAAGAAAATTTATCCACACACCACAAATGAACCCAAAAGTTTTGCTGTCCAAGTTTGGGAAATTCCACCAGTTCAAACCTAAAACAGCTTGGAATTTTATAAGAATGAGATTTCTTCCACACATGCTTTAAAAATGGATATGCATGCTTCAAACGTGTTAAAGATGCAAATCACCTATGGATCAAAACCTTTTGAAGAGAATGACAAACGTTCATTAAATTCAAAAGTGAACGTGCGGTGGGATATTTGCCCGAGTCAAACTAGCCATTATTTTGCCCATTTACAAAAAAGCTGACCTAACGATCATAGATGATTGTAAAGTGATTTATCATGCGTTACGGGCTATATTACCCTAAGAAATGACTTATGGATTGGGAGTCAACACTCAGTTCAAAATTCCCCGACGATTGCAAAACCTGATATATAAGAACTAAAAAGAGCTTACAATCTCTAAAAATTACAGACACTCCTTGGAATTATCTCTCTCTACATTTTTGTATTGTGCATTTCCATTTTAGATGTACTCATTTTTTTTAAAGAAAAACTTTGAGTTTTCGGTCTCCCTTCATCCTGGAAACCAAAAATGCAAATAGATCACCACAAAATGAAAATTTTAGAGTTTATGTTTGGAAAAACTTTAAAACAATAACAAATGTAAGTAAAGAAAATTTATCCACACACCACAAATGAACCCAAAATTTTTGCTGTCCAAGTTTGGGAAATTCCACCAGTTCAACCCTAAAACAGCTTGGAATTTTATAAGAATGAGATTTCTTCCACACATGCTTTAAAAATGGATATGCATGCTTCAAACGTGTTAAAGATACAAATCACCTATGGATCAAAACCTTTTGAAGAGAATGACAAACATTCATTAAATTCTAAAGTGAACGTGCAGTGGGATATTTGCCCGAGTCAAACTAGCCATTATTTTGCCCATTTACAAAAAAGCTGACCTAACGATCATAGATGATTGTAAAGTGATTTATCATACATTACGGGCTATATTACCCTAAGAAATGACTTATGGATTGGGAGTCAACACTCAGTTCAAAATTCCGCGACGATTAAAAAACCTGATATATAAGAACTAAAAAGAGCTTACAATCCCTAAAAATTATAGACACTCCTAGGAATTATCTCTCTCTACATTTGTGCATTGTGGATTTCCATTTTAGATGTACTCATTTTTCTTAAATAAAAACTTTGAGTTTTCGGTCTCCATTCATCCCGTAAACCAAAAATGCAAATAGATCACCACAAAATGAAAATTTTAGAGTTTATGTTTGGAAAAACTTTAAAACAATAACAAATGTAAGTAAAGAAAATTTATCCACACACCACAAATGAACCCAAAAGTTTTGCTGTCCAAGTTTGGAAAATTCCACCAGTTCAACCCTAAAACTGCTTGGAATTTTATAAGAATGAGATTTCTTCCACACATGCTTTAAAAATGGATATGCATGCTTCAAACGTGTTAAAGATGCAAATCACCTATGGATCAAAACCTTTTGAAGAGAATGACAAACGTTCATTAAATTCAAAAGTGAACGTGCGGTGGGATATTTGCCCGAGTCAAACTAGCCATTATTTTGCCCATTTACAAAAAAGTTGACCTAACGATCATATATGATTGTAAAGTGATTTATCATGCGTTACGGGCTATATTACCCTAAGAAATGACTTATGGATTGGGAGTCAACACTCAGTTCAAAATTCCCCGACGATTGCAAAACCTGATAAATAAGAACTAAAAAGAGCTTACAATCCCTAAAAATTACAGACACTCCTTGGAATTATCTCTCTCTACATTTATGCATTGTGCATTTCCATTTTAGATGTACTCATTTTTTTTAAATAAAAACTTTGAGTTTTCGGTCTCCCTTCATCCTGTAAACCAAAAATGCAAATAGATCACCACAAAATGAAAATTTTAGAGTTTATGTTTGGAAAAACTTTAAAACAATAACAAATGTAAGTAAAGAAAATTTATCCACACACCACAAATGAACCCAAAAGTTTTGCTGTCCACGTTTGGGAAATTCCACCAGTTCAACCCTAAAACAGCTTGGAATTTTATTAGAATGAGATTTCTTCCACACATGCTTTAAAAATGAATATGCAGGCGTCAAACGTGTTAAAGACGCAAATCACCTATGGATCAAAACCTTTTGAAGAGAATGACAAACGTTCATTAAATTCAAAAGTGAACGTGCGGTGGGATATTTGCCCGAGTCAAACTAGCCATTATTTTGCCCATTTACAAAAAAGCTGACCTAACGATCATATATGATTGTAAAGTGATTTATCATGCGTTACGGGCTATATTACCCTAAGAAATGACTTATGGATTGGGAGTCAACACTCAGTTCAAAATTCCCCGACGATTGCAAAACCTGATATATAAGAACTAAAAAGAGCTTACAATCCCTAAAAATTACAGACACTCCTTGGAATTATCACTCTCAACATTTGTGTATTGTGCATTTCCATTTTAGATGTACTCATTTTTTTTAAAGTAAAACTTTGAGTTTTCGGTCTCCCTTCATCCTGGAAACCAAAAATGCAAATAGATCACCACAAAATGAAAATTTTAGAGTTTATGTTTGGAAAAACTTTAAAACAATAACAAATGTAAGTAAAGAAAATTTATCCACACACCACAAATGAACCCAAAATTTTTGCTGTCCAAGTTTGGGAAATTCCACCAGATCAACCCTAAAACAGCTTGGAATTTTATAAGAATGAGATTTCTTCCACACATGCTTTAAAAATGGATATGCATGCTTCAAATGTGTTAAAGATGCAAATCACCTATGGATCAAAACCTTTTGAAGAGAATGACAAACATTCATTAAATTCTAAAGTGAACGTGCAGTGGGATATTTGCCCGAGTCAAACTAGCCATTATTTTGCCCATTTACAAAAAAGCTGTCCTAACGATCATAGATGATTGTAAAGTGATTTATCATACATTACGGGCTATATTACCCTAAGAAATGACTTATGGATTGGGAGTCAACACTCAGTTCAAAATTCCCCGACGATTGAAAAACCTGATATATAAGAACTAAAAAGAGCTTACAATCCCTAAAAATTACAGACACTCCTAGGAATTATCTCTCTCTACATTTGTGCATTGTGCATTTCCATTTTAGATGTACTCATTTTTCTTAAATAAAAACTTTGAGTTTTCGGTCTCCATTCATCCCGTAAACCCAAAATGCAAATAGATCACCACAAAATGAAAATTTTAGAGTTTATGTTTGGAAAAACTTTAAAACAATAACAAATGTAAGTAAAGAAAATTTATCCACACACCACAAATGAACCCAAAAGTTTTGCTGTCCAAGTTTGGAAAATTCCACCAGTTCAACCCTAAAACAGCTTAGAATTTTAAAAGAATGAGATTTCTTCCACACATGCTTTAAAATTGGATATGCATGCTTCAAACGTGTGAAAGATGCAAATCACCTATGGATCAAAACCTTTTGAAGAGAATGACAAACGTTCATTAAATTCAAAAGTGAACGTGCGGTGGGATATTTGCCCGAGTCAAACTAGCCATTATTTTGCCCATTTACAAAAAAGCTGACCTAACGATCATATATGATTGTAAAGTGATTTATCATGCGTTACGGGCTATATTACCCTAAGAAATGATTTATGGATTGGGAGTCAACACTCAGTTCAAAATTCCCCGACGATTGCAAAACCTGATATATAAGAATTAAAAAGAGCCTACAATCCCTAAAAATTACAGACACTCCTTGGAATTATCTCTCTCTACATTTGTGCATTGTGCATTTCCATTTTAGATGTACTCATTTTTTTTAAATAAAAACTTTGAGTTTTCGGTCTCCCTTCATCCTGTAAACCAAAAATGCAAATAGATCACCACAAAATGAAAATTTTATAGTTTATGTTTGGAAAAACTTTAAAACAATAACAAATGTAAGTAAAGAAAATTTATCCACACACCACAAATGAACCCAAAAGTTTTGCTGTCCAAGTTTGGGAAATTCCACCAGTTCAATCCTAAAACAGCTTGGAATTTTATAAGAATGAGATTTCTTCCACACAAGCTTTAAAAATGGATATGCATGCTTCAAACGTGTTAAAGATGCAAATCACCTATGGATCAAAACCTTTTGAAGAGAATGACAAACGTTCATTAAATTCAAAAGTGAACGTGCGGTGGGATATTTGCCCGAGTCAAACTAGCCATTATTTTGCCCATTTACAAAAAAGCTGACCTAACGATCATAGATGATTGTAAAGTGATTTATCATGCGTTACGGGCTATATTACCCTAAGAAATGACTTATGGATTGGGAGTCAACACTCAGTTCAAAATTCCCCGACGATTGCAAAACCTGATATATAAGAACTAAAAAGAGCTTACAATCCCTAAAAATTACAGACACTCCTAGGAATTATCTCTCTCTACATTTGTGCATTATGCATTTCCATTTTTGATGTACTCATTTTTCTTAAATAAAAACTTTGAGTTTTCGGTCTCCATTCATCCCGTAAACCCAAAATGCAAATAGATCACCACAAAATGAAAATTTTAGAGTTTATGTTTGGAAAAACTTTAAAACAATAACAAATGTAAGTAAAGAAAGTTTATTCACACACGACAAATGAACCCAAAAGTTTTGCCGTCCAAGTTTGGGAAATTCCAGCAGTTGAACCCTAAAACAGCTTGGAATTTTATAAGAATGAGATTTCTTCCACACATGCTTTAAAAATGGATATGCATGCTTCAAACGTGTTAAAGATGCAAATCACCTATGGATCAAAACCTTTTGAAGAGAATGACAAACGGTCATTAAATTCAAAAGTGAACGTGCGGTGGGATATTTGCCCGAGTCAAACTAGCCATTATTTTGCCCATTTACAAAAAAGCTGACCTAACGATCATATATGATTGTAAAGTGATTTATCATGCGTTATGGGCTATATTACCCTAAGAAATGACTTATGGATTGGGAGTCAACACTCAGTTCAAAATTCCCCGACGATTGCAAAACCTGATATATAAGAACTAAAAAGAGCTTACAATCCCTAAAAATTACCGACACTCCTTGGAATTATCTCTCTCTACATTTGTGCATTTTGCATTTCCATTTTAGATGTACTCATTTTTTTTAAATAAAAACTTTGAGTTTTCGGTCTCCCTTCATCCCGTAAACCAAAAATGCAAATAGATCACCACAAAATGAAAATTTTAGAGTTTATGTTTGGAAAAACTTTAAAACAATAACAAATGTAAGTAAAGAAAGTTTATCCACACACCACAAATGAACCCAAAAGTTTTGCTGTCCAAGTTTGGGAAATTCCACCAGTTCAATCCTAAAACAGCTTGGAATTTTATAAGAAAGAGATTTCTTCCACACATGTTTTAAAAATGGATATGCATGCTTCAAACGTGTTAAAGATGCAAATCACCTATGGATCAAAACCTTTTGAAGTGAATGACAAACGTTCATTAAATTCAAAAGTGAACGTGCGGTGGGATATTTGCCCGAGTCAAACTAGCCATTATTTTGCTCATTTACAAAAAAGCTGACCTAACGATCATAGATGATTGTAAAGTGATTTATCATGCGTTACGGGCTATATTACCCTAAGAAATGACTTATGGATTGGGAGTCAACACTCAGTTCAAAATTCCCCGACGATTGCAAAACCTGATATATAAGAACTAAAAAGAGCTTACAATCCCTAAAAATTACAGACACTCCTAGAAATTATCTCTCTCTACATTTGTGCATTGTGCATTTCCATTTTAGATGTACTCATTTTTCTTAAATAAAAACTTTGAGTTTTCGGTCTCCATTCATCCCGTAAACCCAAAATGCAAATAGATCACCACAAAATGAAAATTTTAGAGTTTTTGTTTGGAAAAACTTTAAAACAATAACAAATGTAAGTAAAGAAAATTTATCCACACACCACAAATGAACCCAAAAGTTTTGCTGTCCAAGTTTGGGAAATTCCACCAGTTCAATCCTAAAACAGCTTGGAATTTTATAAGAAAGAGATTTCTTCCACACATGCTTTAAAAATGGATATGCATGCTTCAAACGTGTTAAAGATGCAAACCACCTATGGATCAAAACCTTTTGAAGAGAATGACAAACGTTCATTAAATTCAAAAGTGAACGTGCGGTGGGATATTTGTCCGAGTCAAACTAGCCATTATTTTGCTCATTTACAAAAAAGCTGACCTAACGATCATTGATGATTGTAAAGTGATTTATCATGCGTTACGGGCTATATTACCCTAAGAAATGACTTATGGATTGGGAGTCAACACTCAGTTCAAAATTCCTTGACGATTGCAAAACCTGATATATAAGAACTAAAAAGAGCTTACAATCCCTAAAAATTACAGACACTCCTAGAAATTATCTCTCTCTACATTTGTGCATTGTGCATTTCCATTTTAGATGTACTCATTTTTCTTAAATAAAAACTTTGAGTTTTCGGTCTCCATTCATCCCGTAAACCCAAAATGCAAATAGATCACCACAAAATGAAAATTTTAGAGTTTATGTTTGGAAAAACATTAAAACAATAAAAAATGTAAATAAAGAAAATTTATCCACACACCACAAATGAACCCAAAAGTTTTGCTGTCCAAGTTTGGGAAATTCCACCTGTTCAACCCTAAAACAGCTTGGAATTTTATAAGAATGAGATTTCTTCCACACATGCTTTAAAAATGAATATGCAGGCGTCAAACGTGTTAAAGATGCAAATCACCTATGGATCAAAACCTTTTGAAGAGAATGACAAACGTTCATTAAATTCAAAAGTGAACGTGCGGTGGGATATTTGCCCGAGTCAAACTAGCCATTATTTTTCCCATTTACAAAAAAGCTGACCTAACGATCATATATGATTGTAAAGTGATTTATCATGCGTTACGGGCTATATTACCACAAGAAATGACTTATGGATTGGGAGTCAACACTCAGTTCAAAATTCCCCGACGATTGCAAAACCTGATATATAAGAACTAAAAAGAGCTTACAATCCCTAAAAATTACAGACACTCCTTGGAATTATCTCTCTCTACATTTGTGCATTGTGCATTTCCATTTTAGATGTACTCATTTTTTTTAAATAAAAACTTTGAGTTTTCGGTCTCCCTTCATCCTGTAAACCAAAAATGCAAATAGATCACCACAAAATGAAAATTTTAGAGTTTATGTTTGGAAAATCTTTCAAACAATACCAAATGTAAGTAAAGAAAGTTTATTCTCACACCACAAATGAACCCAAAAGTTTTGCTGTCCAAGTTTGGGAAATTCCACCAGTTCAACCCTAAAACAGCTTGGAATTTTATAAGAATGAAATTTCTTCCACACATGCTTTAAAAATGGATATGCATGCTTCAAACGTGTTACAGATGCAAATCACCTATGGATCAAAACCTTTTGAAGAGAATGACAAACGTTCATTAAATTCAAAAGTGAACGTGCGGTGGGATATTTGCCCGAGTCAAACTAGCCATTATTTTGCCCATTTACAAAAAAGCTGTCCTAACGATCATAGATGATTGTAAAGTGATTTATCATACATTACGGGCTATATTACCCTAAGAAATGACTTATGGATTGGGAGTCAACACTGAGTTCAAAATTCCCCGACGATTGCAAAACCTGATATATAAGAACTAAAAAGAGCTTACAATCCCTAAAAATTACAGACACTCCTAGGAATTATCTCTCTCTGCATTTGTGCATTGTGCATTTCGATTTTAGATGTACTCATTTTTCTTAAATAAAAACTTTGAGTTTTCGCTCTCCATTCATCCCGTAAACCCAAAATGCAAATAGATCACCACAAAATGAAAATTTTAGAGTTTATGTTTGGAAAAACTTTAAAACAATAACAAATGTAAGTAAAGAAAATTTATCCACACACCACAAATGAACCCAAAAGTTTTGCTGTCCAAGTTTGGAAAATTCCACCAGTTCAATCCTAAAACAGCTTGGAATTTTATAAGAATGAGATTTCTTCCACACATGCTTTAAAAATGGATATGCATGCTTCAAACGTGTTAAAGATGCAAATCACCTATGGATCAAAACCTTTCGAAGAGAATGACAAACGTTCATTAAATTCTAAAGTGAACGTGCGGTGTGATATTTGCCAGAGTCAAACTAGCCATTATTTTGCCCGTTTACAAAAAAGCTGACCTAACGATCATAGATGATTGTAAAGTGATTTATCATGCGTTACGGGCTATATTACCCTAACAAATGACTTATGGATTGGGAGTCAACACTCAGTTCAAAATTCCCCGACGATTGCAAAACCTGATATACAAGAACTAAAAAGAGCTGACAATCCCTAAAAATTACAGACACTCCTTGGAATTATCTCTCTCTACATTTGTGCATTATGCATTTCCATTTTTGATGTACTCATTTTTCTTAAATAAAAACTTTGAGTTTTCGGTCTCCATTCATCCCGTAAACCCAAAATGCAAATAGATCACCACAAAATGAAAATTTTAGAGTTTATGTTTGGAAAAACTTTAAAACAATAACAAATGTAAGTAAAGAAAATTTATCCACACACCACAAATTAACCCAAAAGTTTTGCTGTCCAAGTTTGGAAAATTCCACCAGTTCAACCCTAAAACAGCTTGGAATTTTATAAGAATGAGATTTCTTCCACACATGCTTTAAAAATGGATATGCATGCTTCAAACGTGTTAAAGATGCAAATCACCTATGGATCAAAACCTTTCGAAGAGAATGACAAACGGTCATTAAATTCAAAACTGAACGTGCGGTGGGATATTTGCCCGAGTCAAACTAGCTATTATTTTGCCCATTTACAAAAAAGCTGACCTAACGATCATATATGATTGTAAAGTGATTTATCATGCGTTACGGGCTATATTACCCTAAGAAATGACTTATGGATTGGGAGTCAACACTCAGTTCAAAATTCCCCGACGATTGCAAAACCTGATATATAAGAACTAAAAAGAGCTTACAATCCCTAAAAATTACAGACACTCCTTGGAATTATCTCTCTCTACATTTATGCATTGTGCATTTCCATTTTAGATGTACTCATTTTTTTTAAATAAAAACTTTGAGTTTTCGGTCTTCCTTCATCCTGTAAACCAAAAATGCAAATAGATCACCACAAAATGAAAATTTTAGAGTTTATGTTTGGAAAAACTTTAAAACAATAACAAATGTAAGTAAAGAAAATTTATCCACACACCAGAAATTAACCCAAAAGTTTTGCTGTCCAAGTTTGGAAAATTCCACCAGTTCAACCCTAAAACAGCTTGGAATTTTATAAGAATGAGATTTCTTCCACACATGCTTTAAAAATGGATATGCATGCTTCAAACGTGTTAAAGATGCAAATCACCTATGGATCAAAACCTTTTGAAGAGAATGACAAACGGTCATTAAATTCAAAAGTGAACGTGCGGTGGGATATTTGCCCGAGTCAAACTAGCCATTATTTTGCCCATTTACAAAAAAGCTGACCTAACCATCATATATGATTGTAAAGTGATTTATCATGCGTTACGGGCTATATTACCCTAAGAAATGACTTATGGATTGGGAGTCAACACTCAGTTCAAAATTCCCCGACGATTGCAAAACCTGATATATAAGAACTAAAAAGAGCTTACAATCCCTAAAAATTACAGACACTCCTTGGAATTATCTCTCTCTACATTTATGCATTGTGCATTTCCATTTTAGATGTACTCATTTTTTTTAAATAAAAACTTTGAGTTTTCGGTCTCCCTTCATCCTGTAAACCAAAAATGCAAATAGATCACCACAAAATGAAAATTTTAGAGTTTATGTTTGGAAAAACTTTAAAACAATAACAAATGTAAGTAAAGAAAATTTATCCATACACCACAAATGAACCCAAAAGTTTTGCTGTCCAAGTTTGGGAAATTCCACCAGTTCAATCCTAAAACAGCTTGGAATTTTATAAGAATGAGATTTCTTCCACACATGCTTTAAAAATGGATATGCATGCTTCAAACGTGTTAAAGATGCAAAACACCTATGGATCAAAACCTTTTGAAGAGAATGACAAACGTTCATTAAATTCAAAAGTGAACGTGCGGTGTGATATTTGCCCGAGTCAAACCAGCCATTATTTTGCCCATTTACAAAAAAGCTGACCTAACGATCATAGATGATTGTAAAGTGATTTATCATGCGTTACGGGCTATATTACCCTAAGAAATGACTTATGGATTGGGAGTCAACACTCAGTTCAAAATTCCCCGACGATTGGAAAACCTGATATATAAGAACTAAAAAGAGCTTACAATCCCTAAAAATTACAGACACTCCTTGGAATTATCTCTCTCTACATTTATGCATTTTGCATTTCCATTTTAGATGTACTCATTTTTTTTAAATAAAAACTTTGAGTTTTCGGTCTCCCTTCATCCTGTAAACCAAAAATGCAAATAGATCACCACAAAATGAAAATTTTAGAGTTTATGTTTGGAAAAACTTTAAAACAATAAAAAATGTAAGTAAAGAAAATTTATCCACACACCACAAATGAACCCAAAAGTTTTGCTGTCCAAGTTTGGGAAATTCCACCAGTTCAACCCTAAAACAGCTTGGAATTTTATAAGAAAGAGATTTCTTCCACACATGCTTTAAAAATGGATATGCATGCTTCAAACGTGTTAAAGATGCAAATCACCTATGGATCAAAACGTTTTGAAGAGAATGACAAACGTTCATTAAATTCTAAAGTGAACGTGCGGTGGAATATTTGCCCGAGTCAAACTAGCCATTATTTTGCCCATTTACAAAAAAGTTGACCTAACGATCATAGATGATTGTAAAGTGATTTATCATATGTTACGGGCTATATTACCCTAAGAAATGACTTATGGATTGGGAGTCAACACTCAGTTCAAAATTCCCCGACGATTGGAAAACCTGATATATAAGAACTAAAAAGAGCTTACAATCCCTTAAAATTACAGACACTCCTAGGAATTATCTCTCTCTACATTTGTGCATTGTGCATTTCCATTTTAGATGTACTCATTTTTCTTAAATAAAAACTTTGAGTTTTCGGTCTCCGTTCATCCCGTAAACCAAAAATGCAAATAGATCACCACAAAATGAAAATTTTAGAGTTTAGGTTTGGAAAAACTTTAAAACAATAACAAATGTAAGTAAAGAAAATTTCTCCACACACCACAAATGAACCCAAAAGTTTTGCTGTCCAAGTTTGGGAAATTCCACCAGTTCAATCCTAAAACAGCTTGGAATTTTATAAGAATGAGATTTCTTCGACACATGCTTTAAAAATGGATATGCATGCTTCAAACGTGTTAAAGATGCAAATCACCTATGGATCAAAACCTTTTGAAGAGAATGACAAACGTTCATTAAATTCTAAAGTGAACGTGCGGTGTGATATTTGCCCGAGTCAAACCAGCCATTATTTTGCCCATTTACAAAGAAGCTGACCTAACGATCATAGATGATTGTAAAGTGATTTATCATGCGTTATGGGCTATATTACCCTATGAAATGACTTATGGATTGGGAGTCAACACTCAGTTCAAAATTCCCCGACGATTGGAAAACCTGATATATAAGAACTAAAAAGAGCTTACAATCCCTAAAAATTACAGACACTCCTTGGAATTATCTCTCTCTTCATTTATGCATTGTGCATTTCCATTTTAGATGTACTCATTTTTTTTAAATAAAAACTTTGAGTTTTCGGTCTCCCTTCATCCTGTAAACCAAAAATGCAAATAGATCAGCAGAAAATGAAAATTTTAGAGTTTATGTTTGGAAAAACATTAAAACAATAAAAAATGTAAATAAAGAAAATTTATCCACACACCACAAATGAACCCAAAAGTTTTGCTGTCCAAGTTTGGGAAATTCCACCAGTTCAACCCTAAAACAGCTTGGAATTTTATTAGAATGAGATTTCTTCCACACATGCTTTAAAAATGAATATGCAGGCGTCAAACGTGTTAAAGACGCAAATCACCTATGGATCAAAACCTTTTGAAGAGAATGACAAACGTTCATTAAATTCTAAAGTGAACGTGCGGTGGGATATTTGCCCGAGTCAAACTAGCCATTATTTTGCCCATTTACAAAAAAGCTGACCTAACGATCATATATGATTGTAAAGTGATTTATCATGCGTTACGGGCTATATTACCCTAAGAAATGACTTATGGATTGGGAGTCAACACTCAGTTCAAAATTCCCCGACGATTGCAAAACCTGATATATAAGAACTAAAAAGAGCTTACAATCCCTAAAAATTACAGACACTCCTAGGAATTATCTCTCTCTACATTTGTGCATTGTGCATTTCCATTTTTGATGTACTCATTTTTCTTAAATAAAAACTTTGAGTTTTCGGTCTCCATTCATCCCGTAAACCCAAAATGCAAATAGATCACCACAAAATGAAAATTTTAGAGTTTATGTTTGGAAAAACTTTAAAACAATAACAAATGTAAGTAAAGAAAATTTATCCACACACCACAAATGAACCCAAAAGTTTTGCTGTCCAAGTTTGGGAAATTCCACCAGTTAAACCCTAAAACAGCTTCGAATTTTATAAGAATGAGATTTCTTCCACACATGCTTTAAAAATGGATATGCATGCTTCAAACGTGTTAAAGATGCAAATCACCTATGGATCAAAACCTTTTGAAGAGAAAGACAAACGTTCATTAAATTCTAAAGTGAACATGCAGTGGGATATTTGCCCGACTCAAACTAGCCATTATTTTGCCCATTTACAAAAAAGCTGACCTAACGATCATAGATGATTGTAAAGTGATTTATCATGCGTTACGGGCTATATTACCCTAACAAATGACTTATGGATTGGGAGTCAACACTCAGTTCAAAATTCCCCGACGATTGCAAAACCTGATATATAAGAACTAAAAAGAGCAGACAATCCCTAAAAATTACAGACACTCCTTGGAATTATCTCTCTCTACATTTGTGCATTGTGCATTTCCATTTTAGATGTACTCATTTTTCTTAAATATAAACTTTGAGTTTTCGGTCTCCCTTCATCCCGTAAAACAAAAATGCAAATAGATCAGCACAAAATGAAAATTTTAGAGTTTATGTTTGGAAAAACATTAAAACAATAAAAAATGTAAATAAAGAAAATTTATCCACACACCACAAGTGAACCCAAAAGTTTTGCTGTCCAAGTTTGGGAAATTCCACCAGTTCAACCCTAAAACAGCTTGGAATTTTATTAGAATGAGATTTCTTCCACACATGCTTTAAAAATGAATATGCAGGCGTCAAACGTGTTAAAGACGCAAATCACCTATGGATCAAAACCTTTTGAAGAGAATGACAAACGTTCATTAATTTCTAAAGTGAACGTGCGGTGGGATATTTGCCCGAGTCAAACTAGCCATTATTTTGCCCATTTACAAAAAAGCTGACCTAACGATCATATATGATTGTAAAGTGATTTATCATGCGTTACGGGCTATATTACCCTAGGAAATGACTTACGGATTGGGAGTCAACACTCAGTTCAAAATTCCCCGACGATTGCAAAACCTGATATATAAGAACTAAAAAGAGCTTACAATCCCTAAAAATTACAGACACTCCTAGGAATTATCTCTCTCTACATTTGTGCATTGTGCATTTCCATTTTAGATGTACTCATTTTTCTTAAATAAAAACTTTGAGTTTTCGGTCTCCATTCATCCCGTTAACCAAAAATGCAAATAGATCACCACAAAATGAAAATTTTGGAGTTCATGTTTGGAAAAACTTTAAAACAATAACGGATGTAAGTAAGAACTAAAAAGAGCTTACAATCCCTAAAAATTACAGACACTCCTTGGAATTATCTCTCTCTACATTTGTGCATTGTGCATTTCCATTTTAGATGTACTCATTTTTCTTAAATAAAAACTTTGAGTTTTCGGTCTCCCTTCATCCCGTAAACCAAAAATGCAAATAGATCACCACAAATGAAAATTTTAGAGTTTATGTTTGGAAAAACTTTAAAACAATAAGAAATGTAAGTAAAGAAAGTATATTCACACACCACAAATGAACCCAAAAGTCTTGCTGTCCAAGTTTGGGAAATTCCACCAGTTCAACCCTAAAACAGCTTGGAATTTTATAAGAATGAGATTTCTTCCACACATGCTTTAAAAATGGATATGCATGCTTCAAACGTGTTAAAGATGCAAATCACCTATGGATCAAAACCTTTCGAAGAGAATGACAAACGTTCATTAAATTCTAAAGTGAACGTGCGGTGTGATATTTGCCAGAGTCAAACTAGCCATTATTTTGCCCGTTTACAAAAAAGCTGACCTAACGATCATAGATGATTGTAAAGTGATTTATCATGCGTTACGGGCTATATTACCCTAACAAATGACTTATGGATTGGGAGTCAACACTCAGTTCAAAATTCCCCGACGATTGCAAAACCTGATATACAAGAACTAAAAAGAGCTTACAATCCCTAAAAATTACAGACACTCCTTGGAATTATCTCTCTCTACATTTGTGCATTGTGCATTTCCATTTTAGATGTACACATTTTTCTTAAATAAAAATTTTGAGTTTTCGTTCTCCCTTCATCCCGTAAACCAAAAATGCAAATAGATCACCACAAATGAAAATTTTAGAGTTTATGTTTGGAAAAACTTTAAAACAATAACAAATGTAAGTAAAGAAAGTTTATTCACACACGACAAATGAACCCAAAAGTTTTGCTGTCCAAGTTTGGGAAATTCCAGCAGTTGAACCCTAAAACAGCTTGGAATTTTATAAGAATGAGATTTCTTCCACACATGCTTTAAAAATGGATATGCATGCTTCAAACGTGTTAAAGATGCAAATCACCTATGGATCAAAACCTTTTGAAGAGAATGACAAACGTTCATTAAATTCAAAAGTGAACGTGCGGTGGGATATTTGCCCGAGTCAAACTAGCCATTATTTTGCCCATTTACAAAAAAGCTGACCTAACGATCATAGATGATTGTAAAGTGATTTATCATGCGTTACGGGCTATATTACCCTAAGAAATGACTTATGGATTGGGAGTCAACACTCAGTTCAAAATTCCCCGACGATTGCAAAACCGGATATATAAGAACTAAAAAGAGCTTACAATCCCTAAAAATTACAGACACTCCTAGGAATTATCTCTCTCTACATTTGTGCATTGTGCATTTCCATTTTTGATGTACTCATTTTTCTTAAATAAAAACTTTGAGTTTTCGGTCTCCATTCATCCCGTAAACCCAAAATGCAAATAGATCACCACAAAATGAAAATTTTAGAGTTTATGTTTGGAAAAACTTTAAAACAATAACAAATGTAAGTAAAGAAAATTTATCCACACACCACAAATTAACCCAAAAGTTTTGCTGTCCAAGTTTGGAAAATTCCACCAGTTCAACCCTAAAACAGCTTGGAATTTTATAAGAATGAGATTTCTTCCACACATGCTTTAAAAATGGATATGCATGCTTCAAACGTGTTAAAGATGCAAATCACCTATGGATCAAAACCTTTTGAAGAGAATGACAAACGGTCATTAAATTCAAAACTGAACGTGCGGTGGGATATTTGCCCGAGTCAAACTAGCTATTATTTTGCCCATTTACAAAAAAGCTGACCTAACGATCATATATGATTGTAAAGTGATTTATCATTCGTTACGGGCTATATTACCCTAAGAAATGACTTATGGATTGGGAGTCAACACTCAGTTCAAAATTCCCCGACGATTGCAAAACCTGATATATAAGAACTAAAAAGAGCTTACAATCCCTAAAAATTACAGACACTCCTTGGAATTATCTCTCTCTACATTTATGCATTGTGCATTTCCATTTTAGATGTACTCATTTTTTTTAAATAAAAACTTTGAGTTTTCGGTCTTCCTTCATCCTGTAAACCAAAAATGCAAATAGATCACCACAAAATGAAAATTTTAGAGTTTATGTTTGGAAAAACTTTAAAACAATAACAAATGTAAGTAAAGAAAATTTATCCACACACCAGAAATTAACCCAAAAGTTTTGCTGTCCAAGTTTGGAAAATTCCACCAGTTCAACCCTAAAACAGCTTGGAATTTTATAAGAATGAGATTTCTTCCACACATGCTTTAAAAATGGATATGCATGCTTCAAACGTGTTAAAGATGCAAATCACCTATGGATCAAAACCTTTTGAAGAGAATGACAAACGGTCATTAAATTCAAAAGTGAACGTGCGGTGGGATATTTGCCCGAGTCAAACTAGCCATTATTTTGCCCATTTACAAAAAAGCTGACCTAACGATCATATATGATTGTAAAGTGATTTATCATGCGTTACGGGCTATATTACCCTAAGAAATGACTTATGGATTGGGAGTCAACACTCAGTTCAAAATTCCCCGACGATTGCAAAACCTGATATATAAGAACTAAAAAGAGCTTACAATCCCTAAAAATTACAGACACTCCTTGGAATTATCTCTCTCTACATTTATGCATTGTGCATTTCCATTTTAGATGTACTCATTTTTTTTAAATAAAAACTTTGAGTTTTCGGTCTCCCTTCATCCTGTAAACCAAAAATGCAAATAGATCACCACAAAATGAAAATTTTAGAGTTTATGTTTGGAAAAACTTTAAAACAATAACAAATGTAAGTAAAGAAAATTTATCCACACACCACAAATGAACCCAAAAGTTTTGCTGTCCAAGTTTGGGAAATTCCACCAGTTCAATCCTAAAACAGCTTGGAATTTTATTAGAATGAGATTTCTTCCACACATGCTTTAAAAATGAATATGCAGGCGTCAAACGTGTTAAAGACGCAAATCACCTATGGATCAAAACCTTTTGAAGAGAATGACAAACGTTCATTAAATTCTAAAGTGAACGTGCGGTGGGATATTTGCCCGAGTCAAACTAGCCATTATTTTGCCCATTTACAAAAAAGCTGACCTAACGATCATATATGATTGTAAAGTGATTTATCATGCGTTACGGGCTATATTACCCTAAGAAATGACTTATGGATTGGGAGTCAACACTCAGTTCAAAATTCCCCGACGATTGCAAAACCTGATATATAAGAACTAAAAAGAGCTTACAATCCCTAAAAATTACAGACACTCCTAGGAATTATCTCTCTCTACATTTGTGCATTGTGCATTTCCATTTTAGATGTACTCATTTTTCTTAAATAAAAACTTTGAGTTTTCGGTCTCCATTCATCCCGTAAACCAAAAATGCAAATAGATCACCACAAAATGAAAATTTTAGAGTTTATGTTTGGAAAAACTTTAAAACAATAACAAATGTAAGTAAAGAAAATTTATCCACACACCACAAATGAACCCAAAAGTTTTGCTGTCCAAGTTTGGGAAATTCCACCAGTTAAACCCTAAAACAGCTTCGAATTTTATAAGAATGAGATTTCTTCCACACATGCTTTAAAAATGGATATGCATGCTTCAAACGTGTTAAAGATGCAAATCACCTATGGATCAAAACCTTTTGAAGAGAAAGACAAACGTTCATTAAATTCTAAAGTGAACATGCAGTGGGATATTTGCCCGACTCAAACTAGCCATTATTTTGCCCATTTACAAAAAAGCTGACCTAACGATCATAGATGATTGTAAAGTGATTTATCATGCGTTACGGGCTATATTACCCTAACAAATGACTTATGGATTGGGAGTCAACACTCAGTTCAAAATTCCCCGACGATTGCAAAACCTGATATATAAGAACTAAAAAGAGCAGACAATCCCTAAAAATTACAGACACTCCTTGGAATTATCTCTCTCTACATTTGTGCATTGTGCATTTCCATTTTAGATGTACTCATTTTTCTTAAATATAAACTTTGAGTTTTCGGTCTCCCTTCATCCCGTAAACCAAAAATGCAAATAGATCAGCACAAAATGAAAATTTTAGAGTTTATGTTTGGAAAAACATTAAAACAATAAAAAATGTAAATAAAGAAAATTTATCCACACACCACAAGTGAACCCAAAAGTTTTGCTGTCCAAGTTTGGGAAATTCCACCAGTTCAATCCTAAAACAGCTTGGAATTTTATTAGAATGAGATTTCTTCCACACATGCTTTAAAAATGAATATGCAGGCGTCAAACGTGTTAAAGACGCAAATCACCTATGGATCAAAACCTTTTGAAGAGAATGACAAACGTTCATTAAATTCTAAAGTGAACGTGCGGTGGGATATTTGCCCGAGTCAAACTAGCCATTATTTTGCCCATTTACAAAAAAGCTGACCTAACGATCATATATGATTGTAAAGTGATTTATCATGCGTTACGGGCTATATTACCCTAAGAAATGACTTATGGATTGGGAGTCAACACTCAGTTCAAAATTCCCCGACGATTGCAAAACCTGATATATAAGAACTAAAAAGAGCTTACAATCCCTAAAAATTACAGACACTCCTAGGAATTATCTCTCTCTACATTTGTGCATTGTGCATTTCCATTTTAGATGTACTCATTTTTCTTAAATAAAAACTTTGAGTTTTCGGTCTCCATTCATCCCGTAAACCAAAAATGCAAATAGATCACCACAAAATGAAAATTTTAGAGTTTATGTTTGGAAAAACTTTAAAACAATAACAAATGTAAGTAAAGAAAATTTATCCACACACCACAAATGAACCCAAAAGTTTTGCTGTCCAAGTTTGGGAAATTCCACCAGTTAAACCCTAAAACAGCTTCGAATTTTATAAGAATGAGATTTCTTCCACACATGCTTTAAAAATGGATATGCATGCTTCAAACGTGTTAAAGATGCAAATCACCTATGGATCAAAACCTTTTGAAGAGAAAGACAAACGTTCATTAAATTCTAAAGTGAACATGCAGTGGGATATTTGCCCGACTCAAACTAGCCATTATTTTGCCCATTTACAAAAAAGCTGACCTAACGATCATAGATGATTGTAAAGTGATTTATCATGCGTTACGGGCTATATTACCCTAACAAATGACTTATGGATTGGGAGTCAACACTCAGTTCAAAATTCCCCGACGATTGCAAAACCTGATATATAAGAACTAAAAAGAGCAGACAATCCCTAAAAATTACAGACACTCCTTGGAATTATCTCTCTCTACATTTGTGCATTGTGCATTTCCATTTTAGATGTACTCATTTTTCTTAAATATAAACTTTGAGTTTTCGGTCTCCCTTCATCCCGTAAACCAAAAATGCAAATAGATCAGCACAAAATGAAAATTTTAGAGTTTATGTTTGGAAAAACATTAAAACAATAAAAAATGTAAATAAAGAAAATTTATCCACACACCACAAGTGAACCCAAAGGTTTTGCTGTCCAAGTTTGGGAAATTCCACCAGTTCAACCCTAAAACAGCTTGGAATTTTATTAGAATGAGATTTCTTCCACACATGCTTTAAAAATGAATATGCAGGCGTCAAACGTGTTAAAGACGCAAATCACCTATGGATCAAAACCTTTTGAAGAGAATGACAAACGTTCATTAATTTCTAAAGTGAACGTGCGGTGGGATATTTGCCCGAGTCAAACTAGCCATTATTTTGCCCATTTACAAAAAAGCTGACCTAACGATCATATATGATTGTAAAGTGATTTATCATGCGTTACGGGCTATATTACCCTAAGAAATGACTTATGGATTGGGAGTCAACACTCAGTTCAAAATTCCCCGACGATTGCAAAACCTGATATATAAGAACTAAAAAGAGCTTACAATCCCTAAAAATTACAGACACTCCTAGGAATTATCTCTCTCTACATTTGTGCATTGTGCATTTCCATTTTAGATGTACTCATTTTTCTTAAATAAAAACTTTGAGTTTTCGGTCTCCATTCATCCCGTTAACCAAAAATGCAAATAGATCACCACAAAATGAAAATTTTGGAGTTCATGTTTGGAAAAACTTTAAAACAATAACAGATGTAAGTAAGAACTAAAAAGAGCTTACAATCCCTAAAAATTACAGACACTCCTTGGAATTATCTCTCTCTACATTTGTGCATTGTGCATTTCCATTTTAGATGTACTCATTTTTCTTAAATAAAAACTTTGAGTTTTCGGTCTCCCTTCATCCCGTAAACCAAAAATGCAAATAGATCACCACAAATGAAAATTTTAGAGTTTATGTTTGGAAAAACTTTAAAACAATAAGAAATGTAAGTAAAGAAAGTATATTCACACACCACAAATGAACCCAAAAGTCTTGCTGTCCAAGTTTGGGAAATTCCACCAGTTCAACCCTAAAACATCTTGGAATTTTATAAGAATGAGATTTCTTCCACACATGCTTTAAAAATGGATATGCATGCTTCAAACGTGTTAAAGATGCAAATCACCTATGGATCAAAACCTTTCGAAGAGAATGACAAACGTTCATTAAATTCTAAAGTGAACGTGCGGTGTGATATTTGCCAGAGTCAAACTAGCCATTATTTTGCCTGTTTACAAAAAAGCTGACCTAACGATCATAGATGATTGTAAAGTGATTTATCATGCGTTACGGGCTATATTACCCTAACAAATGACTTATGGATTGGGAGTCAACACTCAGTTCAAAATTCCCCGACGATTGCAAAACCTGATATACAAGAACTAAAAAGAGCTTACAATCCCTAAAAATTACAGACACTCCTTGGAATTATCTCTCTCTACATTTGTGCATTGTGCATTTCCATTTTAGATGTACACATTTTTCTTAAATAAAAATTTTGAGTTTTCGTTCTCCCTTCATCCCGTAAACCAAAAATGCAAATAGATCACCACAAATGAAAATTTTAGAGTTTATGTTTGGAAAAACTTTAAAACAATAACAAATGTAAGTAAAGAAAGTTTATTCACACACGACAAATGAACCCAAAAGTTTTGCTGTCCAAGTTTGGGAAATTCCAGCAGTTGAACCCTAAAACAGCTTGGAATTTTATAAGAATGAGATTTCTTCCACACATGCTTTAAAAATGGATATGCATGCTTCAAACGTTTTAAAGATGCAAATCACCTATGGATCAAAACCTTTTGAAGAGAATGACAAACGTTCATTAAATTCTAAAGTGAACGTGCGGTGGGATATTTGCCCGAGTCAAACTAGCCATTATTTTGCCCATTTACAAAAAAGCTGACCTAACGATCATAGATGATTGTAAAGTGATTTACCATGCGTTACGGGCTATATTACCCTAACAAATGACTTATGGATTGGGAGTCAACACTCAGTTCAAAATTCCCCGACGATTGCAAAACCTGATATATAAGAACTAAAAAGAGCTTACAATCCCCTAAAATTACAGACACTCCTTGGAATTATCTCTCTCTACATTTGTGCATTGTGCATTTCCATTTTAGATGTACTCATTTTTCTTAAATAAAAACTTTGAGTTTTCGGTCTCCCTTCATCCCGTAAACAAAAAATGCAAATAGATCACCACAAAATGAAAATTTTAGATTTTATGTTTGGAAAAACTCTAAAACAATAACAAATGTAAGTAAAGAAAGTTTATTCACACACCACAAATGAACCCAAAAGTTTTGCTGTCCAAGTTTGGGAAATTCCACCAGTTAAACCCTAAAACAGCTTGGAATTTTATAAGAATGAGATTTCTTCCACACATGCTTTAAAAATGGATATGCATGCTTCAAACATGTTAAAGATGCAAATCACCTATGGATCAAAACCTTTTGAAGAGAATGACAAACGTTCATTAAATTCTAAAATGAACGTGCGGTGCGATATTTGCCTGAGTCAAACTAGCCATTATTTTGCCCATTTACAAAAAGCTGACCTAACGATCATAGATGATTGTGAAGTGATTTATCATGCATTACGGGCTATATTACCCTAAGAAATGACTTATGGATTGGGAGTCAACACTCAGTTCAAAATTCCCCGACGATTGCAAAACCTGATATATAAGAACTAAAAAGAGCTTACGATCCCTAAAAATTACAGACACTCCTTGGAATTATCTCTCTCTACATTTGTGCATTGTGCATTTCCATTTTAGATGTACTCATTTTTCTTAAATAAAAACTTTTTTGAAGAGAATGACAAACGTTCATTAAATTCTAAAGTGAACGTGCGGTGGGATATTTGCCTGAGTCAAACTAGCCATTATTTTGCCCATTTACAAAAAAGCTGACCTAACAATCATAGATGATTGTGAAGTGATTTATCATGCGTTACGGGCTACATTACCCTAAGAAATGACTTATGGATTGGGAGTCAACACTCAGTTCAAAATTCCCCGACGATTGGAAAACCTGATATATAAGAACTAAAAAGAGCTTACAATCCCTAAAAATTACAGACACTCCTTGGAATTATCTCTCTCTACATTTGTGCATTGTGCATTTCCATTTTAGATGTACTCATTTTTCTTAAATAAAAACTTTGAGTTTTCGGTCTCCCTTCATCCTGTAAACCAAAAAAGTAAATAGATCACCACAAAATGAAAATTTTAGAGTTTATGTTTGGAAAAACTTTAAAACAATAAGAAATGTAAGTAAAGAAAGTTTATTCACACACCACAAATGAACCCAAAAGTTTTGCTGTCCAAGTTTGGGAAATTCCACCAGTTCAACCCTAAAACAGCTTGGAATTTTATAAGAATGAGATTTCTTCCACACATGCTTTAAAAATGGATATGCATGCTTCAAACGTGTTAAAGATGCAAATCACCTATGGATCAAAACCTTTCGAAGAGAATGACAAACGTTCATTAAATTCTAAAGTGAACGTGCGGTGTGATATTTGCCAGAGTCAAACTAGCCATTATTTTGCCCATTTACAAAAAAGCTGACCTAACGATCATAGATGATTTTAAAGTGATTTATCATGCGTTACGGGCTATATTACCCTAACAAATGACTTATGGATTGGGAGTCAACACTCAGTTCAAAATTCCCCGACGATTGCAAAACCTGATATATAAGAACTAAAAAGAGCTTACAATCCCTAAAAATTACAGACACTCCTTGGAATTATCTCTCTCTACATTTGTGCATTGTGCATTTCCATTTTAGATGTACTCATTTTTCTTAAATAAAAACTTTGAGTTTTCGGTCTCCCTTCATCCCGTAAACCAAAAATGCAAATCGATCACCACAAAATGAAAATTTTAGAGTTTATGTTTGGAAAAATTTTAAAACAATAACAAATGTAAGAGAAGAAAATTTATTCACACACCACAAATGAACCCAAAAGTTTTGCTGTCCAAGTTTGGGAAATTCCACCAGTTCAACCCTAAAACAGCTTGGAATTTTGTAAGAATGAGATTTCTTCCACACATGCTTTAAAAATGGATATGCATGCTTCAAACGTGTTAAAGATGCAAATCACCTATGGATCAAAACCTTTTGAAGAGAATGACAAACGTTCATTAAATTCTAAAGTGAACGTGGGGTGGGATATTTGCTCGAGTCAAACTAGCCTTTATTTTGCCCATTTAAATAAAAGCTGACCTAACGATCATAGATGATTGTAAAGTGATTTATCATGCGTTACGGGCTATATTACCCTAAGAAATGACTTATGGATTGGGAGTCAACACTCAATTCAAAATTCCCCGAGGATTGCAAAACCTGATATATAAGAACTAAAAAGAGCTTACGATCCCTAAAAATTACAGACACTCCTTGGAATTATCTCTCTCTACATTTGTGCATTGTGCATTTCCATTTTAGATGTACTCATTTTTCTTAAATAAAAACTTTTTTGAAGAGAATGACAAACGTTCATTAAATTCTAAAGTGAACGTGCGGTGGGATATTTGCCTGAGTCAAACTAGCCATTATTTTGCCCATTTACAAAAAAGCTGACCTAACAATCATAGATGATTGTGAAGTGATTTATCATGCGTTACGGGCTACATTACCCTAAGAAATGACTTATGGATTGGGAGTCAACACTCAGTTCAAAATTCCCCGACGATTGGAAAACCTGATATATAAGAACTAAAAAGAGCTTACAATCCCTAAAAATTACAGACACTCCTTGGAATTATCTCTCTCTACATTTGTGCATTGTGCATTTCCATTTTAGATGTACTCATTTTTCTTAAATAAAAACTTTGAGTTTTCGGTCTCCCTTCATCCTGTAAACCAAAAAAGTAAATAGATCACCACAAAATGAAAATTTTAGAGTTTATGTTTGGAAAAACTTTAAAACAATAAGAAATGTAAGTAAAGAAAGTTTATTCACACACCACAAATGAACCCAAAAGTTTTGCTGTCCAAGTTTGGGAAATTCCACCAGTTCAACCCTAAAACAGCTTGGAATTTTATAAGAATGAGATTTCTTCCACACATGCTTTAAAAATGGATATGCATGCTTCAAACGTGTTAAAGATGCAAATCACCTATGGATCAAAACCTTTCGAAGAGAATGACAAACGTTCATTAAATTCTAAAGTGAACGTGCGGTGTGATATTTGCCAGAGTCAAACTAGCCATTATTTTGCCCATTTACAAAAAAGCTGACCTAACGATCATAGATGATTGTAAAGTGATTTATCATGCGTTACGGGCTATATTACCCTAACAAATGACTTATGGATTGGGAGTCAACACTCAGTTCAAAATTCCCCGACGATTGCAAAACCTGATATATAAGAACTAAAAAGAGCTTACAATCCCTAAAAATTACAGACACTCCTTGGAATTATCTCTCTCTACATTTGTGCATTGTGCATTTCCATTTTAGATGTACTCATTTTTCTTAAATAAAAACTTTGAGTTTTCGGTCCCCCTTCATCCCGTAAACCAAAAATGCAAATAGATCACCACAAAATGAAAATTTTAGAGTTTATGTTTGGAAAAATTTTAAAACAATAACAAATGTAAGTAAAGAAAATCTATTCACACACCACAAATGAACCCAAAAGTTTTGCTGTCCAAGTTTGGGAAATTCCACCAGTTCAACCCTAACAGCTTGGAATTTTATAAGAATGAGATTTCTTCCACACATGCTTTAAAAATGGATATGCATGCTTCAAACGTGTTAAGGATGCAAATCACCTATGGATCAAAACCTTTTGAAGAGAATGACAAACGTTCATTAAATTCTAAAATGAACGTGCGGTGGGATGTTTGCCCAAGTCAAACTAGCCATTATTTTGCCCATTTAAAAAAAAGCTGACCTAACGATCATAGATGATTGTAAAGTGATTTATCATGCGTTACGGGCTATATTACCCTAAGAAATGACTTACGAATTGGGAGTCAACACTCAGTTCAAAATTCCCCGACGATTGCAAAACCTGATATATAAGAACTAAAAAGGGCTTACAATCCCTAAAAATTACAGACACTCCTTGGAATTATCACTCTCTACATTTGTGCATTGTGCATTTCCATTTTAGATGTACTCGTTTTTCTTAAATAAAAACTTTGAGTTTTCAGTCTCCCTTCATCCCGTAAACCAAAAATGCAAATAGATCACCACAAAATGAAAATTTTAGAGTTTATGTTTGGAAAAATTTTAAAACAATAACAAATGTAAGTAAAGAAAATCTATTCACACACCACAAATGAACCCAAAAGTTTTGCTGTCCAAGTTTGGGAAATTCCACCAGTTCAACCCTAACAGCTTGGAATTTTATAAGAATGAGATTTCTTCCACACATGCTTTAAAAATGGATATGCATGCTTCAAACGTGTTAAAGATGCAAATCTCCTATGGATCAAAACCTTTTGAAGAGAATGACAAACGTTCATTAAATTCTAAAGTGAACGTGCGGTGGGATATTTGCCCGAGTCAAACTAGCCATTATTTTGCCCATTTACAAAAAAGCTGACCTAACAATCATAGATGATTGTAAAGTGATTTATCATGCGTTACAGGCTATATTACCCTAAGAAATGACTTACGGATTGGGAGTCAACACTCAGTTCAAAATTCCCAGACGATTGCAAAACCTGATATATAAGTACTAAAAAGGGCTTACAATCAGTAAAAATTACAGACACTCCTTGGAATTATGTCTCTCTACATTTGTGCATTGTGCATTTCCGTTTTAGATGTACTCGTTTTTCTTAAATAAAAACTTTGAGTTTTCGGTCTCCCTTCATCCCGTAAACCTAAAATGCAAACAGATCACCACAAAATGAAAATTTTAGAGTTTATGTTTGGAAAAATTTTAAAACAATAACAAATGTAAGTAAAGAAAATCTATTCACACACCACAAATGAACCCGAAAGTTTTGCTGTCCAAGTTTGGGAAATTCCACCAGTTCAACCCTAAGAGCTTGGAATTTTATAAGAATGAGATTTCTTCCACACATGCTTTAAAAATGGATATGGATGCTTCAAACGTGTTAAAGATGCAAATCACCTATGGATTGAAACATTTTGAAGAGAATGACAAACGTTCATTAAATTCTAAAGTGAACGTGCGGTGGGATATTTGCCCGAGTCAAACTAGCCATTATTTTGCCCATTTACAAAAAAGCTGACCTAACGATCATAGATGATTGTAAAGTGATTTATCATGCGTCACCGGCTATATTACCCTAAGAAATGACTTACGGATTGGGAGTCAACACTCAGTTCAAAATTCCCAGACGATTGCAAATCCTGATATATAAGAACTAAAAAGGGCTTACAATCCCTAAAAATTACAGACACTCCTTGGAATTATCTCTCTCTACATTTGTGCATTGTGCATTTCCATTTTAGATGTACTCGTTTTTCTTAAATAAAAACTTTGAGTTTTCGGTCTCCCTTCGTCCCGTAAACCAAAAATGCAAATAGATCACCACAAAATGAAAATTTTAGAGTTTATGTTCGGAAAAATTTTAAAACAATAACAAATGTAAGTAAAGAAAATCTATTCACACAACACAAATGAACCCAAAAGTTTTGCTGTCCAAGTTTGGGAAATTCCACCAGTTCAACCCTAACAGCTTGGAATTTTATAAGAATGAGATTTCTTCCACACATGCTTTAAAAATGGATATGCATGCTTCAAACGTGTTAAAGATGCAAATCACCTATGGATCAAAACCTTTTGAAGAGAATGACAAACTTTCATTAAATTTTAAGTGAACGTGCGGTGGGATATTTGCCCGAGTCAAACTAGCCATTATTTTGCCCATTTACAAAAAATCTGACCTAACGATCATAGATGATTGTAAAGTGATTTATCATGCGTTACGGGCTATATTACCCTATGAAATGACTTACGGATTGGGAGTCAACACTCAGTTCAAAATTCCCAGACGATTGCAAAACCTGATATATAAGAACTAAAAAGGGCTTACAATCCCTAAAAATTACAGACACTCCTTGCAATTATCTCTCTCTACATTTGTGCATTGTGCATTTCCATTTTAGATGTACTCGTTTTTGTTAAATAAAAACTTTGAGTTTTCGGTCTCCCTTCATCCCGTAAACCAAAAATGCAAACAGATCACCACAAAATGAAAATTTTAGAGTTTATGTTTGGAAAAATTTTTAAACAATGACAAATGTAAGTAAAGAAAATCTATTCACACACCACAAATGAACCCAAAAGTTTTGCTGTCCAAGTTTGGGAAATTCCACCAGTTCAACCCTGACAGCATGGAATTTTATAAGAATGAGATTTCTTCCACACATGCTTTAAAAATGGATATGCATGCTTCAAACGTGTTAAAGATGCAAATCACCTATGGATCAAAACCTTTTGAAGAGAATGACAAACGTTCATTAAATTCTAAAGTTAACGTGCGGTGGGATATTTGCCTGAGTCAAACTAGCCATTATTTTGCCCATTTACAAAAAGCTGACCTAACGATCATAGATGATTGGAAAGTGATTTATCATGCGTTACGGGCTATATTACCCTAAGAAATGACATATGGATTGGGAGTCAACACTCAGTTCAAAATTCCCCGACGATTGCAAAACCTGATATATAAGAACTAAAAAGAGCTTACAATCCCTAAAGATTACAGACACACCTTGGAATTATCTCTCTCTACATTTGTGCATTGTGCATTTCCATTTTAGATGTACTCATTTTTCTTAAATAAAAACTTTGAGTTTTCGGTCTCCCTTCATCCCGTAAACCAAAAACGCAAATAGATCACCACAAAATGAAATTTTAGAGTTTATGTTTGGAAAAATTTTAAAATAATAACAAATGTAAGTAAAGAAAATTTATTCACACACCACAAATGAACCCAAAAGTTTTGCTGTCCAAGTTTGGGAAATTCCACCAGTTCAACCCTAACAACCTGCAATTTTATAAGAATGTGATTTCTTCCACACATGCTTTAAAAATGGATATGCATGCTTCAAACGTGTTAAAGATGCAAATCACCTATGGATCAAAACCTTTTGAAGAGAATGACAAACGTTCATTAAATTCTAAAGTGAACGTGCGGTGGGATATTTGCCTGAGTCAAATTAGCCATTATTTTGCCCATTTACAAAAAGCTGACATAACAATCATAGATGATTGTAAAGTGATTTATCATGCGTTACGGGCTATATTACCCTAAGAAATGACGTATGGATTGCGAGTCAACACTCAGTTCAAAATTCCCCGAGAATTGCAAAACCTGATATATAAGAACTAAAAAGAGCTTACAATCCCTAAAAATTATAGACACTCCTTGGAATTATCTCTCTCTACATTTGTGCATTGTGCATTTCCATTTTAGATGTACTCATTTTTCTTAAATAAAAACTTTGAGTTTTCGGTTTCCCTTCATCCTGTAAACCAAAAACGCAAATAGATCACTACAAAATGAAAATTTTAGAGTTTATGTTTGGAAAAATTTTAAAACAATAACAAATGTATGTACAGAAAATTTATTCACACACCACAAATCAACCCAAAAGTTTTGTTGTCCAAGTTTGGGAAATTCCACTAGTTCAACCCTGACAGCTTGGAATTTTATAAGAATGAGATTTCTTCCACACATGCTTTAAAAATGGATATGCATGCTTCAAACGTGTTAAAGATGCAAATCACCTATGGATCAAAACCTTTTGAAGAGAATGACAAACGTTCATTAAATTCTTAAGTGAACGTGCGGTGGGATATTTGCCTGAGTCAAACTAGCCATTATTTTGCCCATTAACAAAAGGCCGACCTAACGATCATAGATGATTGTAAAGTGATTTATCATGCGTTACGGGCTATATTACCCTAAGAAATGACTTATGGATTGGGAGTCAACACTCAGTTCAAAATTCCCCGACGATTGCAAAACCTCATATATAAGAACTAAAAAGAGCTTACAATCCCTAAAAATTACAGACTCTCCTTGGAATTGTCTCTCTCTATATTTGTGCATTGTGCATTTCCATTTTAGATGTACTCATTTTTCTTAAATAAAAACTTTGAGTTTTCGGTCTCCATTCATCCCGTAAACCAAAAACGCAAATAGATCACCACAAAATGAAAATTTTAGAGTTTATGTTTGGAAAAATTTTAAAAAAATAACAAATGTAAGTAAAGAAATTTATTCACACACCACAAATGAACCCAAAAGTTTTGCTGTCCAAGTGTGGGAAATTCCACCAGTTCAACCCTAACAGCTTGGAATTTTATAAGATTGAGATTTCTTCCACACATGCTTTAAAAATGGATATGCATGCTTCAAACGTGTTAAAGATGCAAATCACCTACGGATCAAAACCTTTTGAAGAGAATGACAAACGTTCATTAAATTCTAAAGTGAACGTGCAGTGGGATATTTGCCCGAGTCAAACTAGCCATTATTTTGCCCATTTACAAAAGGCTGACCTAACGATCATAGATGATTGTAAAGTGATTTATCATGCGTTACGGGCTATATTAACCTAAGAAATGACTTATGGATTGGGAGTCAACACTCAGTTCTAAATTCCCCGACGATTGCAAAACCAGATAAATAAGAACTAAAAAGAGCTTACAATCCCTATAAATTACAGACACTCCTTGGAATTATCTCTCTCTACATTTGTGCATTGTGCATTTCCATTTTAGATGTACTCATTTTTCTTAAATAAAAACTTTGAGTTTTTGGTCTCCCTTCATCCCGTAAACCAAAAATGCAAATAGATCACCACAAAATGAAAATTTTAGAGTTTATGTTTGGAAAAATTTTAAAACAATAACAAATGTATGTAAAGAAAATTTATTCACACACCACAAATGAACCCAAAAGTTTTGCTGTCCAAGTTAGGGAAATTCCACCAGTTCAAACCTAACAGCTTGGAATTTTATAAGAATGAGATTTCCTCCACACATGCTTTAAAAATGGATATGCATGCTTCAAACGTGTTAAAGAAGCAAATCACCTATGGATCAAAACCTTTTGAAGAGAATGAGAAACGTTTATTAAATTCTAAAGTGAACGTGCGGTGGGATATTTGCCTGAGTCAAACTAGCCATTATTTTGCCCATTTACAAAAAGCTGACCTAACGATCATAGATGATTCTAAAGTGATTTGTCATGCGTTACGGGCCATCTTACCCTAAGAAATGACGTATGGATTGGTAGTCAACACTCAGTTCAAAATTCCCCGATGATTGCAAAACCTGATATATAAGAACTAAAAAGAGCTTACAATCCCAATAAATTACAGACACTCCTTGGAATTATCTCTCTCTACATTTGTGCATTGTGCATTTCCATTTTAGATGTACTCATTTTTCTTAAATAAAAACTTTGAGTTTTCGGTCTCCCTTCATCCCGTAAACCAAAAACGCAAATAGATCACCACAAAAGGAAAATTTTAGAGTTTTTGTTTGGAAAAATTTTAAGACAATAACAAATGTAAGTAAAGAAAATTTATTCACACACCAAAAATGAACCCAAAAGTTTTGCTGTCCAAGTTTGGGAAATTCCACCAGTTCAACCCTAACAGCTTGGAATTTTATAAGAATGAGATTTCTTCCACACATTCTTTAAAAATGGATATGCAAGCTTCAAACGTGTTAAAGATGCAAATCACCTATGGATCAAAACCTTTTGAAGAGAATGACAAACGTTCACTAAATTCTAAAGTGAACGTGCGTTGGGATATTTGCCCGAGTCAAACTAGCCATTATTTTGCCCATTTACAAAAAAGCTGACCG
Organism: Aristolochia californica; assembly: GCF_029961685.1. Lineage (NCBI taxonomy): Eukaryota > Viridiplantae > Streptophyta > Magnoliopsida > Piperales > Aristolochiaceae > Aristolochia > Aristolochia californica. The sequence continues at coordinate 15,573,364 of NW_027182214.1, forward strand.
AACGATCATAGATGATTGTAAAGTGATTTATCATGCGTTACGGGCTATATTACCCTAAGAAATGACTTACGGATTGGGAGTCAACACTCAGTTCAAAATTCCTAGACGATTGCAAAACCTGATATATAAGAACTAAAAAGGGCTTACAATCCCTAAAAATTACTGACACTCCTTGGAATTATGTCTCTCTACATTTGTGCATTGTGCATTTCCATTTTAGATGTACTCGTTTTTCTTAAATAAAAACTTTGAGTTTTCGGTCTCCCTTCATCCCGTAAACCTAAAATGCAAACAGATCACCACAAAATGAAAATTTTAGAGTTTATGTTTGGAAAAATTTTAAAACAATAACAAATGTAAGTAAAGAAAATCTATTCACACACCACAAATGAACCCGAAAGTTTTGCTGTCCAAGTTTGGGAAATTCCACCAGTTCAACCCTAACAGCTTGGAATTTTATAAGAATGAGATTTCTTCCACACATGCTTTAAAAATGGATATGCATGCTTCAAATGTGTTAAAGATGCAAATCACCTATGGATTAAAACCTTTTGAAGAGAATGACAAACGTTCATTAAATTCTAAAGTGAACGTGCGGTGGGATATTTGCCCGAGTCAAACTAGCCATTATTTTGCCCATATTCAAAAAAGCTGACCTAACGATCATAGATGATTGTAAAGTGATTTATCATGCGTCACGGGCTATATTACCCTAAGAAATGACTTACGGATTGGGAGTCAACACTCAGTTCAAAATTCCCAGACGATTGCAAATCCTGATATATAAGAACTAAAAAGGGCTTACAATCCCTAAAAATTACAGACACTCCTTGGAATTATCTCTCTCTACATTTGTGCATTGTGCATTTCCATTTTAGATGTACTCGTTTTTCTTAAATAAAAACTTTGAGTTTTCGGTATCCCTTCATCCCGTAAACCAAAAATGCAAATAGATCACCACAAAATGAAAATTTTAGAGTTTATGTTTGGAAAAATTTTAAAACAATAACAAATGTAAGTAAATAAAATCTATTCACACACCACAAATGAACCCAAAAGTTTTGCTATCCAAGTTTGGGAAATTCCACCAGTTCAACCCTAACAGCTTGGAATTTTATAAGAATGAGATTTCTTCCACACATGCTTTAAAAATGGATATGCATGCTTCAAACGTGTTAAAGATGCAAATCACCTATGGATCAAAACCTTTTGAAGAGAATGACAAACGTTCATTAAATTCTAAAGTGAACGTGCGGTGGGATATTTGCCCGAGTCAAACTAGCCATTATTTTGCCCATTAACAAAAGGCCGACCTAACGATCATAGATGATTGTAAAGTGATTTATCATGCGTTACGGGCTATATTACCCTAAGAAATGACTTATGGATTGGGAGTCAACACTCAGTTCAAAATTCCCCGACGATTGCAAAACCTGATATATAAGAACTAAAAAGAGCTTACAATCCCTAAAAATTATAGACTCTCCTTGGAATTATCTCTCTCTATATTTGTGCATTGTGCATTTCCATTTTAGATGTACTCATTTTTCTTAAATAAAAACTTTGAGTTTTCGGTCTCCATTCATCCCGTAAACCAAAAACGCAAATAGATCACCACAAAATGAAAATTTTAGAGTTTATGTTTGGAAAAATTTTAAAAAAATAAAAAATGTAAGTAAAGAAAATTATTCACACACCACAAATGAACCCAAAAGTTTTGCTGTCCAAGTGTGGGAAATTCCACCAGTTCAACCCTAACAGCTTGGAATTTTATAAGAATGAGATTTCTACCACACATTCTTTAAAAATGGATATGCATGCTTCAAACGTGTTCAAGATGCAAATCACCTACGGATCAAAACCTTTTGAACAGAATGACAAACGTTCATTAAATTCTAAAGTGAACGTGCGGTGGGATATTTGCCTGAGTCAAACTAGCCATTATTTTGCCCATTTACAAAAGGCTGACCTATCGATCATAGATGATTGTAAAGTGATTTATCATGCGTTACGGGCTATATTACCCTAAGAAATGACTTATGGATTGGGAGTCAACACTCAGTTCTAAATTCCCCGACGATTGCAAAACCAGATAAATAAGAACTAAAAAGAGCTTACAATCCCTAAAACTTACAGACACTCCTTGGAATTATCTCTCTCTACATTTGTGCATTGTGCATTTCCATTTTAGATGTACTCATTTTTCTTAAATAAAAACTTTGAGTTTTCGGTCTCCCTTCATCCCGTAAACCAAAAACGCAAATAGATCACCACAAAATGAAAATTTTAGAGTTTATGTTTGGAAAAATTTTAAAACAATAACAAATGTAAGTAAAGAAAATTTATTCACACACCACAAATGAACCCAACAGTTTTGCTGTCCAAGTTTGGGAAATTCCACCAGTTCAACCCTAACAGCTTGGAATTTTATGAGAATGAGATTTCCTCCACACATGCTTTAAAAATGGATATGCATGCTTCAAACGTGTTAAAGAAGCAAATCACCTATGGATCAAAACCTTTTGAAGAGAATGAGAAACGTTTATTAAATTCTAAAGTGAACGTGCTGTGGGATATTTGCCTGAGTCAAACTAGCCATTATTTTGCCCATTTACAAAAAGCTGACCTAACGATCATAGATGATTGTAAAGTGATTTATCTTGCGTTACGGGCTATCTTACCCTAAGAAATGACGTATGGATTGGGAGTCAACACTCAGTTCAAAATTCCCCGATGATTGCAAAACCTGATATATAAGAACTAAAAAGAGCTTACAAACCCAACAAATTACAGACACTCCTTGGAATTATCTCTCTCTACATTTGTGCATTGTGCATTTCCATTTTAGATGTACTCATTTTTCTTAAATAAAAACTTTGAGTTTTCGGTCTCCCTTCATCCCGTAAACCAAAAACGCAAATAGATCACCACAAAATGAAAATTTTAGAGTTTTTGTTTGGAAAAATTTTAAAACAATAACAAATGTAACTAAAGAAAATTTATTCACACACCAAAAATGAACCCAAAAGTTTTGCTGTCCAAGTTTGGGAAATTCCACCAGTTCAACCCTAACAGCTTGGAATTTTATAAGAATGAGATTTCTTCCACACATTCTTTAAAAATGGATATGCATGCTTCAAACGTGTTAAAGATGCAAATCACCTATGGATCAAAACCTTTTGAAGAGAATGACAAACGTTCATTAAATTCTAAAGTGAACGTGCGGTGGGATATTTGCCTGAGTCAAACTAGCCATTATTTTGCCCATCTACAAAAAGCTGACCTAACGATCATAGATGATTGGAAAGTGATTTATCATGCGTTACGGGCTATATTACCCTAAGAAATGACTTATGGATTGGGAGTCAACACTCAGTTCAAAATTCCCCGACGATTGCAAAACCTGATATATAAGAACTAAAAAGAGCTTACAATCCCTAAAAATTACAGACACTCCTTGGAATTATCTCTCTTTACATTTGTGCATTGTGCATTTCCATTTTAGAAGTACTCATTTTTCTTAAATAAAAACTTTGAGTTTTCGGTCTCCCTTAATCCCGTAAACCAAAAACGCAAATAGATCACCACAAAATGAAAATTTTAGAGTTTTTGTTTGGAAAAATTTTAAAACAATAACAAATGTAAGTAAAGAAAATTTATTCACACACCACAAATGAACCCAAAAGTTTTCCTGTCCAAGTTTGGGAAATTCCACCAGTTCACCAGTTCAACCCTGACAGCATGGAATTTTATAAGAATGAGATTTCTTCCACACATGCTTTAAAAATGGATATGCATGCTTCAAACGTGTTAAAGATGCAAATCACCTATGGATCAAAACCTATTGAAGAGAATGACAAACATTCATTAAATTCTAAAGGGTGCGGTGGGATATTTGCCTGAGTCAAACTAGACATTATTTTGCCCATTTAAAAAAAGCTGACCTAACGATCATAGATGATTGGAAAGTGATTTATCATGCGTTACGGGCTATATTACCCTAAGAAATGACTTATGGATTGGGAGTCAACACTAAGTTCAAAATTCCTCGACGATTGCAAAACCTGATATATAAGAACTAAAAAGTGCTTACAATCCCTAAAAATTACAGACACTCCTTGGAAGTATCTCTCTCTACATTTGTGCATTGTGCATTGTGCATTTCCATTTTAGATGTACTCATTTTTCTTAAATAAAAACATTGAGTTTTCGGTCTCCCTTCATCCCGTAAACCAAAAATGCAAACAAATCACCACAAAATGAAAATTTTAGAGTTTATGTTTGGAAAAATTTTAAAACAATAACAAATGTAAGTAAAGAAAATCTATTCACACACCACAAATGAACCCAAAAGTTTTGTTGTCCAAGTTTGGGAAATTCCACCAGTTCACCCCTAACAGCTTGGAATTTTATAAGAATGAGATTTCTTCCACACATGCTTTAAAAATGGATATGCATGCTTCAAACGTGTTAAAGATGCAAATCACCTATGGATCAAAACCTTTTGAAGAGAGTGACAAACGTTCATTAAATTCTAAAGTGAACGTGCGGTGGGATATTTGCCTGAGTCAAACTAGCCATTATTTTGCCCATTTACAAAAGGCTGACCTAACGATCATAGATGATTGTAAAGTGATTTATCATGCGTTCCGGGCTATATTACCCTAAGAAATGACTTATGGATTGGGAGTCAACACTCAGTTCTAAATTCCCCGACGATTGCAAAACCAGATAAATAAGAACTAAAAAGAGCTTACAATCCCAATAAATTACAGACACTCCTTGGAATTATCTCTCTCTACATTTGTGCATTGTGCATTTCCATTTTAGATGTACTCATTTTTCTTAAATAAAAACTTTGAGTTTTCGGTCTCCCTTCATCCCGTAAACCAAAAACGCAAATAGATCACCACAAAATGAAAATTTTAGAGTTTATGTTTGGAAAAATTTTAAAACAATAACAAATGTAAGTAAAGAAAATTTATTCACACACCACAAATGAACCCAACAGTTTTGCTGTCCAAGTTTGGAAAATTCCACCAGTTCAACCCTAACAGCTTGGAATTTTATGAGAATGAGATTTCCTCCACACATGCTTTAAAAATGGATATGCATGCTTCAAACGTGTTAAAGAAGCAAATCACCTATGGATCAAAACCTTTTGAAGAGAATGAGAAACGTTTATTAAATTCTAAAGTGAACGTGCTGTGGGATATTTGCCTGAGTCAAACTAGCCATTATTTTGCCCATTTACAAAAAGCTGACCTAACGATCATAGATGATTGTAAAGTGATTTATCTTGCGTTACGGGCTATCTTACCCTAAGAAATGACGTATGGATTGGGAGTCAACACTCAGTTCAAAATTCCCCGATGATTGCAAAACCTGATATATAAGAACTAAAAAGAGCTTACAAACCCAACAAATTACAGACACTCCTTGGAATTATCTCTCTCTACATTTGTGCATTGTGCATTTCCATTTTAGATGTACTCATTTTTCTTAAATAAAAACTTTGAGTTTTCGGTCTCCCTTCATCCCGTAAACCAAAAACGCAAATAGATCACCACAAAATGAAAATTTTAGAGTTTTTGTTTGGAAAAATTTTAAAACAATAACAAATGTAACTAAAGAAAATTTATTCACACACCAAAAATGAACCCAAAAGTTTTGCTGTCCAAGTTTGGGAAATTCCACCAGTTCAACCCTAACAGCTTGGAATTTTATAAGAATGAGATTTCTTCCACACATGCTTTAAAAATGGATATGCATGCTTCAAACGTGTTAAAGATGCAAATCACCTATGGATCAAAACCTTTTGAAGAGAATGACAAACGTTCATTAAATTCTAAAGTGAACGTGCGGTGGGATATTTGCCTGAGTCAAACTAGCCATTATTTTGCCCATCTACAAAAAGCTGACCTAACGATCATAGATGATTGGAAAGTGATTTATCATGCGTTACGGGCTATATTACCCTAAGAAATGACTTATGGATTGGGAGTCAACACTCAGTTCAAAATTCCCCGACGATTGCAAAACCTGATATATAAGAACTAAAAAGAGCTTACAATCCCTAAAAATTACAGACACTCCTTGGAATTATCTCTCTTTACATTTGTGCATTGTGCATTTCCATTTTAGAAGTACTCATTTTTCTTAAATAAAAACTTTGAGTTTTCGGTCTCCCTTAATCCCGTAAACCAAAAACGCAAATAGATCACCACAAAATGAAAATTTTAGAGTTTTTGTTTGGAAAAATTTTAAAACAATAACAAATGTAAGTAAAGAAAATTTATTCACACACCACAAATGAACCCAAAAGTTTTCCTGTCCAAGTTTGGGAAATTCCACCAGTTCACCAGTTCAACCCTGACAGCATGGAATTTTATAAGAATGAGATTTCTTCCACACATGCTTTAAAAATGGATATGCATGCTTCAAACGTGTTAAAGATGCAAATCACCTATGGATCAAAACCTATTGAAGAGAATGACAAACGTTCATTAAATTCTAAAGGGTGCGGTGGGATATTTGCCTGAGTCAAACTAGACATTATTTTGGCCATTTAAAAAAAGCTGACCTAACGATCATAGATGATTGGAAAGTGATTTATCATGCGTTACGGGCTATATTACCCTAAGAAATGACTTATGGATTGGGAGTCAACACTCAGTTCAAAATTCCTCGACGATTGCAAAACCTGATATATAAGAACTAAAAAGAGCTTACAATCCCTAAAAATTACAGACACTCCTTGGAAGTATCTCTCTCTACATTTGTGCATTGTGCATTGTGCATTTCCATTTTAGATGTACTCATTTTTCTTAAATAAAAACATTGAGTTTTCGGTCTCCCTTCATCCCGTAAACCAAAAATGCAAACAAATCACCACAAAATGAAAATTTTAGAGTTTATGTTTGGAAAAATTTTAAAACAATAACAAATGTAAGTAAAGAAAATCTATTCACACACCACAAATGAACCCAAAAGTTTTGTTGTCCAAGTTTGGGAAATTCCACCAGTTCACCCCTAACAGCTTGGAATTTTATAAGAATGAGATTTCTTCCACACATGCTTTAAAAATGGATATGCATGCTTCAAACGTGTTAAAGATGCAAATCACCTATGGATCAAAACCTTTTGAAGAGAGTGACAAACGTTCATTAAATTCTAAAGTGAACGTGCGGTGGGATATTTGCCTGAGTCAAACTAGCCATTATTTTGCCCATTTACAAAAGGCTGACCTAACGATCATAGATGATTGTAAAGTGATTTATCATGCATTCCGGGCTATATTACCCTAAGAAATGACTTATGGATTGGGAGTCAACACTCAGTTCTAAATTCCCCGACGATTGCAAAACCAGATAAATAAGAACTAAAAAGAGCTTACAATCCCTAAAACTTACAGACACTCCTTGGAATTATCTCTCTCTACATTTGTGCATTGTGCATTTCCATTTTAGATGTACTCATTTTTCTTAAATAAAAACTTTGAGTTTTCGGTCTCCCTTCATCCCGTAAACCAAAAACGCAAATAGATCACCACAAAATGAAAATTTTAGAGTTTATGTTTGGAAAAATTTTAAAACAATAACAAATGTAAGTAAAGAAAATTTATTCACACACCACAAATGAACCCAACAGTTATGCTGTCCAAGTTTGGAAAATTCCACCAGTTCAACCCTAACAGCTTGGAATTTTATGAGAATGAGATTTCCTCCACACATGCTTTAAAAATGGATATGCATGCTTCAAACGTGTTAAAGAAGCAAATCACCTATGGATCAAAACCTTTTGAAGAGAATGAGAAACGTTTATTAAATTCTAAAGTGAACGTGCTGTGGGATATTTGCCTGAGTCAAACTAGCCATTATTTTGCCCATTTACAAAAAGCTGACCTAACGATCATAGATGATTGTAAAGTGATTTATCTTGCGTTACGGGCTATCTTACCCTAAGAAATGACGTATGGATTGGGAGTCAACACTCAGTTCAAAATTCCCCGATGATTGCAAAACCTGATATATAAGAACTAAAAAGAGCTTACAAACCCAACAAATTACAGACACTCCTTGGAATTATCTCTCTCTACATTTGTGCATTGTGCATTTCCATTTTAGATGTACTCATTTTTCTTAAATAAAAACTTTGAGTTTTCGGTCTCCCTTCATCCCGTAAACCAAAAACGCAAATAGATCACCACAAAATGAAAATTTTAGAGTTTTTGTTTGGAAAAATTTTAAAACAATAACAAATGTAACTAAAGAAAATTTATTCACACACCAAAAATGAACCCAAAAGTTTTGCTGTCCAAGTTTGGGAAATTCCACCAGTTCAACCCTAACAGCTTGGAATTTTATAAGAATGAGATTTCTTCCACACATTCTTTAAAAATGGATATGCATGCTTCAAACGTGTTAAAGATGCAAATCACCTATGGATCAAAACCTTTTGAAGAGAATGACAAACGTTCATTAAATTCTAAAGTGAACGTGCGGTGGGATATTTGCCTGAGTCAAACTAGCCATTATTTTGCCCATCTACAAAAAGCTGACCTAACGATCATAGATGATTGGAAAGTGATTTATCATGCGTTACGGGCTATATTACCCTAAGAAATGACTTATGGATTGGGAGTCAACACTCAGTTCAAAATTCCCCGACGATTGCAAAACCTGATATATAAGAACTAAAAAGAGCTTACAATCCCTAAAAATTACAGACACTCCTTGGAATTATCTCTCTTTACATTTGTGCATTGTGCATTTCCATTTTAGAAGTACTCATTTTTCTTAAATAAAAACTTTGAGTTTTCGGTCTCCCTTAATCCCGTAAACCAAAAACGCAAACAGATCACCACAAAATGAAAATTTTAGAGTTTTTGTTTGGAAAAATTTTAAAACAATAACAAATGTAAGTAAAGAAAATTTATTCACACACCACAAATGAACCCAAAAGTTTTCCTGTCCAAGTTTGGGAAATTCCACCAGTTCACCAGTTCAACCCTGACAGCATGGAATTTTATAAGAATGAGATTTCTTCCACACATGCTTTAAAAATGGATATGCATGCTTCAAACGTGTTAAAGATGCAAATCACCTATGGATCAAAACCTATTGAAGAGAATGACAAACGTTCATTAAATTCTAAAGGGTGCGGTGGGATATTTGCCTGAGTCAAACTAGACATTATTTTGCCCATTTAAAAAAAGCTGACCTAACGATCATAGATGATTGGAAAGTGATTTATCATGCGTTACGGGCTATATTACCCTAAGAAATGACTTATGGATTGGGAGTCAACACTCAGTTCAAAATTCCTCGACGATTGCAAAACCTGATATATAAGAACTAAAAAGAGCTTACAATCCCTAAAAATTACAGACACTCCTTGGAAGTATCTCTCTCTACATTTGTGCATTGTGCATTGTGCATTTCCATTTTAGATGTACTCATTTTTCTTAAATAAAAACATTGAGTTTTCGGTCTCCCTTCATCCCGTAAACCAAAAATGCAAACAAATCACCACAAAATGAAAATTTTAGAGTTTATGTTTGGAAAAATTTTAAAACAATAACAAATGTAAGTAAAGAAAATCTATTCACACACCACAAATGAACCCAAAAGTTTTGTTGTCCAAGTTTGGGAAATTCCACCAGTTCACCCCTAACAGCTTGGAATTTTATAAGAATGAGATTTCTTCCACACATGCTTTAAAAATGGATATGCATGCTTCAAACGTGTTAAAGATGCAAATCACCTATGGATCAAAACCTTTTGAAGAGAGTGACAAACGTTCATTAAATTCTAAAGTGAACGTGCGGTGGGATATTTGCCTGAGTCAAACTAGCCATTATTTTGCCCATTTACAAAAGGCTGACCTAACGATCATAGATGATTGTAAAGTGATTTATCATGCGTTCCGGGCTATATTACCCTAAGAAATGACTTATGGATTGGGAGTCAACACTCAGTTCAAAATTCCCTGACGATTGCAAAACATGATATATAAGAACTAAAAAGAGCTTACAATCCCTAAAAATAACAGACACTCCTTGGAATTATCTCTCTCTATATTTGTGCATCGTGCATTTCCATTTTAGATATACTCATTTTTCTTAAATAAAAACTTTGAGTTTTCCGTCTCCATTCATCCCGTAAACCAAAAACGCAAATAGATCACCACAAAATGAAAATTTTAGAGTTTATGTTTGGAAAAATTTTAAAACAATAACAAATGTAAGTAAAGAAAATTTATTCACACAGCACAAATGAACCCAAAAGTTTTGCTGTCCAAGTTTGGGAAATTCCACCCGTTCAACCCTAACAGCTTGGAATTTTATAAAAATGAGATTTCTTCCACACATGCTTTAAAAATGGATATGCATGCTTCAAACGTGTTAAAGATGCAAATCACCTACGGATCAAAACCTTTTGAAGAGAATGACAAACGTTCATTAAATTCTAAAGTGAACGTGCGGTGGGATATTTGCCTGAGTCAAACTAGCCATTATTTTGCCCATTTACAAAAAGCTGACCTAACGATCATAGATGATTGTAAAGTGATTTATCTTGCGTTACGGGCTATCTTACCCTAAGAAATGACGTATGGATTGGGAGTCAACACTCAGTTCAAAATTCCCCGATGATTGCAAAACCTGATATATAAGAACTAAAAAGAGCTTACAAACCCAACAAATTACAGACACTCCTTGGAATTATCTCTCTCTACATTTGTGCATTGTGCATTTCCATTTTCGATGTACTCATTTTTCTTAAATAAAAACTTCGAGTTTTCGGTCTCCCTTCATCCCGTAAACCAAAAACGCAAATAGATCACCACAAAATGAAAGTTTTAGAGTTTTTGTTTGGAAAAATTTTAAAACAATAACAAATGTAACTAAAGAAAATTTATTCACACACCAAAAATGAACCCAAAAGTTTTGCTGTCCAAGTTTGGGAAATTCCACCAGTTCAACCCTAACAGCTTGGAATTTTATAAGAATGAGATTTCTTCCACACATTCTTTAAAAATGGATATGCATGCTTCAAACGTGTTAAAGATGCAAATCACCTATGGATCAAAACCTTTTGAAGAGAATGACAAACGTTCATTAAATTCTAAAGTGAACGTGCGGTGGGATATTTGCCTGAGTCAAACTCGCCATTATTTTGCCCATCTACAAAAAGCTGACCTAACGATCATAGATGATTGGAAAGTGATTTATCATGCGTTACGGGCTATATTACCCTAAGAAATGACTTATGGATTGGGAGTCAACACTCAGTTCAAAATTCCCCGACGATTGCAAAACCTGATATATAAGAACTAAAAAGAGCTTACAATCCCTAAAAATTACAGTCACTCCTTGGAATTATCTCTCTTTACATTTGTGCATTGTGCATTTCCATTTTAGAAGTACTCATTTTTCTTAAATAAAAACTTTGAGTTTTCGGTCTCCCTTAATCCCGTAAACCAAAAACGCAAATAGATCACCACAAAATGAAAATTTTAGAGTTTTTGTTTGGAAAAATTTTAAAACAATAACAAATGTAAGTAAAGAAAATTTATTCACACACCACAAATGAACCCAAAAGTTTTCCTGTCCAAGTTTGGGAAATTCCACCAGTTCAACCCTGAAAGCATGGAATTTTATAAGAATGAGATTTCTTCCACACATGCTTTAAAAATGGATATGCATGCTTCAAACGTGTTAAAGATGCAAATCACCTACGGATCAAAACCTATTGAAGAGAATGACAAACGTTCATTAAATTCTAAAGTGTGCGGTGGGATATTTGCCTGAGTCAAACTAGACATTATTTTGCCCATTTAAAAAAAGCTGACCTAACGATCATAGATGATTGGAAAGTGATTTATCATGCGTTACGGGCTATATTACCCTAAGAAATGACTTATGGATTGGGAGTCAACACTCAGTTCAAAATTCCCCGACGATTGCAAAACCTGATATATAAGAACTAAAAAGAGCTTACAATCCCTAAAAATAACAGACACTCCTTGGAATTATCTCTCTCTATATTTGTGCATCGTGCATTTCCATTTTAGATATACTCATTTTTCTTAAATAAAAACTTTGAGTTTTCGGTCTCCATTCATCCCGTAAACCAAAAACGCAAATAGATCACCACAAAATGAAAATTTTAGAGTTCATGTTTGGAAAAATTTTAAAACAATAACAAATGTAAGTAAAGAAAATTTATTCACACAGCACAAATGAACCCAAAAGTTTTGCTGTCCAAGTTTGGGAAATTCCACCCGTTCAACCCTAACAGCTTGGAATTTTATAAAAATGAGATTTCTTCCACACATGCTTTAAAAATGGATATGCATGCTTCAAACGTGTTAAAGATGCAAATCACCTACGGATCAAAACCTTTTGAAGAGAATGACAAACGTTCATTAAATTCTAAAGTGAACGTGCGGTGGGATATTTGCCTGAGTCAAACTAGCCATTATTTTGCCCATTTACAAAAGGCTGACCTAACGATCATAGATGATTGTAAAGTGACTTATCATGCGTTACGGGCTATATTACCCTAAGAAATGACTTATGGATTGGGAGTCAACACTCAGTTCAAAATTCCCCGACGATTGCAAAACCTGATATATAAGAACTAAAAAGAGCTTACAATCCCTAAAGATTTCAGACACACCTTGGAATTATCTCTCTCTACATTTGTGCATTGTGCATTTCCATTTTAGATGTACTCATTTTTCTTAAATAAAAACTTTGAGTTTTCGGTCTCCCTTCATCCCGTAAACCAAAAACGCAAATAGATCACCACAAAATGAAATTTTAGAGTTTATGTTTGGAAAAATTTTAAAATAATAACAAATGTAAGTAAAGAAAATTTATTCACACACCACAAATGAACCCAAAAGTTTTGCTGTCCAAGTTTGGGAAATTCCACCAGTTCAACCCTAACAACCTGGAATTTTATAAGAATGTGATTTCTTCCACACATGCTTTAAAAATGGATATGCATGCTTCAAACGTGTTAAAGATGCAAATCACCTACGGATCAAAACCTTTTGAAGAGAATGACAAACGTTCATTAAATTCTAAAGTGAACGTGCGGTGGGATATTTGCCCGAGTCAAACTAGGCATTATTTTGCCCTTTTACAAAAGGCTGACCTAACGATCATAGATGATTGTAAAGTGATTTATCATGCGTTACGGGCTATATTACCCTAAGAAATGACTTATGGATTGGGAGTCAACACTCAGTTCTAAATTCCCCGACGATTGCAAAACCAGATACATAAGAACTAAAAAGAGCTTACAATCCCTAAAAATTACAGACACTCCTTGGAATTATCTCTCTCTACATTTGTGCATTGTGCATTTCCATTTTAGATGTACTCATTTTTCTTAAATAAAAACTTTGAGTTTTCGGTCTCCCTTCATCCCGTAAACCAAAAATGCAAATAGATCACCACAAAATGAAAATTTTAGAGTTTATGTTTGGAAAAATTTTAAAACAATAACAAATGTATGTAAAGAAAATTTATTCACACACCACAAATGAACCCAAAAGTTTTGCTGTCCAAGTTAGGGAAATTCCACCAGTTCAACCCTAACAGCTTGGAATTTTATAAGAATGAGATTTCCTCCACACATGCTTTAAAAATGGATATGCATGCTTCAAACGTGTTAAAGAAGCAAATCACCTATGGATCAAAACCTTTTGAAGAGAACGAGAAACGTTTATTAAATTCTAAAGTGAACGTGCGGTGGGATATTTGCCTGAGTCAAACTAGCCATTATTTTGCCCATTTAAAAAAAGCTGACCTAATGATCATAGATGATTGTAAAGTGATTTATCATGCGTTACGGGCCATCTTACCCTAAGAAATGACGTATGGATTGGGAGTCAACACTCAGTTCGAAATTCTCCGACGATTGCAAAACCTGATATATAAGAACTAAAAAGAGCTTACAATCCCTAAAAATTACAGACACTCCTATGAATTATCTCTCTCTACATTTGTGCATTGTGCATTTCCATTTTAGATGTACTCATTTTTCTTAAATAAAAACTTTGAGTTTTCGGTCTCCCTTCATCCCGTAAACCAAAAACGCAAATAGATCACCACAAAATGAAAATTTTAGAGTTTATGTTTGGAAAAATTTTAAAACAATAACAAATGTAAGTAAAGAAAATTTATTCACACACCACAAATGAACCCAAAAGTTTTGCTGTCCAAGTTTGGGAAATTCCACCAGTTCAACCCCAACAGCTTGGAATTTTATAAGAATGTGATTTCTTCTACACATGCTTTAAAAGTGGATGTGCATGCTTCAAACGTGTTAAAGATGCAAATCGCCTATGGATCAAAACCTTTTGAAGAGCATGACAAACGATCATTAAATTCTAAAGTGAACATGCGGTGGGATATTTGCTTGAGTCAAACTAGCCATTATTTTGCCCATTTACAAAAAGCTGACCTAACGATCATAGATGATTGTAAAGTGATTTATCATGCGTTACGGGCTATATTACCCTAAGAAATGACTTATGGATTGGGAGTCAACACACAGTTCAAAATTCCCCGACGATTGCAAAACCTGATATATAAGAACTAAAAAGAGCTTACAATCCCTCAAAATTACAGACACTCCTTGGAATTATCTCTCTCTACGTTTGTGCATTGTGCATTTCCATTTTAGATGTACTCGTTTTTCTTAAATAAAAACTTTGAGTTTTCGGTTTCCCTTCATCCCGTAAACCAAAAATGCAAATAGATCACCACAAAATGAAAATTTTAGAGTTTATGTTTGGAAAAATTTTAAAACAATAACAAATGTAAGTAAAGAAAATTTATTCACACACGACAAATGAACCCAAAAGTTTTGTTGTCCAAGTTTGGGAAGTTCCACCAGTTCAACCCTAACAGCTTGGAATTTTATAAGAAAGAGATTTCTTCCACACATGCTTTAAAAATGGATATGCATGCATGAAACGTGTTAAAGATGCAAATCACCTATGGATCAAAACCTTTTGAATAGAATGACAAACGTTCATTAAATTCTAAAGTGAACGTGCGGTGGGATATTCGCCTGAGTCAAACTAGCCATTATTTTGCCCATTTACAAAAAGCTGACCTAACGATCATAGATGATTGTAAAGTGATTTATCATGCGTTGCAGGCTATATTACCCTAAGAAATGACTTATGGATTGGGAGTCAACACTCAGTTCAAAATTCCCCGACGATTGCAAAACCTGATATATAAGAACTAAAAAGAGCTTACAATCCCTCAAAATTACAGACAGTCCTTGGAATTATCTCTCTCTACATTTGTGCATTGTGCATTTCCATTTTAGATGTACTCATTTTTCTTAAATAAAAACTTTGAGTTTTCGGTCTCCCTTCATCCCGTAAACCAAAAACGCAAAAATATCACCACAAAATGAAAATTTTAGAGTTTATGTTTGGAAAAATTTTAAAACAATAACAAATGTAAGTAAAGAAAATTTATTCACACACCACAAATGAACCCAAAAGTTTTGCTGTCCAAGTTTGGGAAATTCCACCAGTTCAACCCTAACAGCTTAGAATTTTATAAGAAAGAGATTTCTTCCACACATGCTTTAAAAATGGATATGCATGCATGAAACGTGTTAAAGATGCAAATCACCTATGGATCAAAACCTTTTGAAGAGAATGACAAACGTTCATTAAATTCTAAAGTGAACGTGCGGTCGGAAATTCGCCTAAGTCGCACTAGCCATTATTTTGCCCATTTACAAAAAGCTGACCTAACGATCATAGATGATTGTAAAGTGATTTATCATGCGTTGCGGGCTATATTACCCTAAGAAATGACTTATAGATAGGGAATCAACACACAATTCAAAATTCCCCGACGATTGCAAAACCTGATATATAAGAACTAAAAAGAGCTTACAATCCCTCAAAATTACAGACACTCCTTGGAATTATCTCTCTCTACATTTGTGCATTGTGCATTTCCATTTTAAATGTACTCATTTTTCTTAAATAAAAACTTTCAGTTTTCGGTCTCCCTTCATCCCGTAAACCAAAAACGCAAATAGATCACCACAAAATGAAAATTTTAGAGTTTATGTTTGGAAAAAATTTTAAACATTAAAAAATGTAAGTAAAGAAAATTTATTCACACACCACAAATGAACCCAAAAGTTTTGCTGTCCAAGTTTGGGAAATTGCAGCAGTTCAACCCTAACAGCTTGGAATTTTATAAGAAAGAGATTTCTTCTACACATGCTTTAAAAATAGATGCATATGCTTGAAACGTGTTAAAGATGCAAATCACCTATGGATCAAAACCTTTTGAAGAGAATGACAAACGTTCATTAAATTCTAAAGTGAACGTGCGGTGGGATATTCGCCTGAGTCAAACTAGCCATTATTTTGCCCATTTACAAAAAGCTGACCTAACGATCATAGATGATTGTAAAGTGATTTATCATGCGTTGCAGGCTATATTACCCTAAGAAATGACTTATGGATTGGGAGTCAACACTCAGTTCAAAATTCCCCGACGATTGCAAAACCTGATATATAAGAACTAAAAAGAGCTTACAATCCCTCAAAATTACAGACAGTCCTTGGAATTATCTCTCTCTACATTTGTGCATTGTGCATTTCCATTTTAGATGTACTCATTTTTCTTAAATAAAACTTTGAGTTTTCGGTCTCCCTTCATCCCGTAAACCAAAAACGCAAAAATATCACCACAAAATGAAAATTTTAGAGTTTATGTTTGGAAAAATTTTAAAACAATAACAAATGTAAGTAAAGAAAATTTATTCACACACCACAAATGAACCCAAAAGTTTTGCTGTCCAAGTTTGGGAAATTCTACCAGTTCAACCCTAACAGCTTAGAATTTTATAAGAAAGAGATTTCTTCCACACATGCTTTAAAAATGGATATGCATGCATGAAACGTGTTAAAGATGCAAATCACCTATGGATCAAAACCTTTTGAAGAGAATGACAAACGTTCATTAAATTCTAAAGTGAACGTGCGGTGGGATATTCGCCTAAGTCGAACTAGCCATTATTTTGCCCATTTACAAAAAGCTGACCTAACGATCATAGATGATTGTAAAGTGATTTATCATGCGTTGCGGGCTATATTACCCTAAGAAATTACTTATAGATAGGGAGTCAACACACAATTCAAAATTCCCCGACGATTGCAAAACCTGATATATAAGAACTAAAAAGAGCTTACAATCCCTCAAAATTACAGACACTCCTTGGCATTATCTCTCTCTACATTTGTGCATTGTGCATTTCCATTTTAAATGTACTCATTTTTCTTAAATAAAAACTTTCAGTTTTCGGTCTCCCTTCATCCCGTAAACCAAAAACGCAAATAGATCACCACAAAATGAAAATTTTAGAGTTTATGTTTGGAAAAAATTTTAAACATTAAAAAATGTAAGTAAAGAAAATTTATTCACACACCACAAATGAACCCAAAAGTTTTGCTGTCCAAGTTTGGGAAATTGCAGCAGTTCAACCCTAACAGCTTGGAATTTTATAAGATAGAGATTTCTTCCACACATGCTTTAAAAATAGATGCATATGCTTGAAACGTGTTAAAGATGCAAATCACCTATGGATCAAAACCTTTTGAAGAGAATGACAAACGTTCATTAAATTCTAAAGTGAACGTGCGGTGGGATATTCGCCTGAGTCAAACTAGCCATTATTTTGCCCATTTACAAAAAGCTGACCTAACGATCATAGATGATTGTAAAGTGATTTATCATGCGTTGCAGGCTATATTACCCTAAGAAATGACTTATGGATTGGGAGTCAACACTCAGTTCAAAATTCCCCGACGATTGCAAAACCTGATATATAAGAACTAAAAAGAGCTTACAATCCCTCAAAATTACAGACAGTCCTTGGAATTATCTCTCTCTACATTTGTGCATTGTGCATTTCCATTTTAGATGTACTCATTTTTCTTAAATAAAAACTTTGAGTTTTCGGTCTCCCTTCATCCCGTAAACCAAAAACGCAAAAATATCACCACAAAATGAAAATTTTAGAGTTTATGTTTGGAAAAATTTTAAAACAATAACAAATGTAAGTAAAGAAAATTTATTCACACACCACAAATGAACCCAAAAGTTTTGCTGTCCAAGTTTGGGAAATTCTACCAGTTCAACCCTAACAGCTTAGAATTTTATAAGAAAGAGATTTCTTCCACACATGCTTTAAAAATGGATATGCATGCATGAAACGTGTTAAAGATGCAAATCACCTATGGATCAAAACCTTTTGAAGAGAATGACAAACGTTCATTAAATTCTAAAGTGAACGTGCGGTGGGATATTCGCCTAAGTCGAACTAGCCATTATTTTGCCCATTTACAAAAAGCTGACCTAACGATCATAGATGATTGTAAAGTGATTTATCATGCGTTGCGGGCTATATTACCCTAAGAAATTACTTATAGATAGGGAGTCAACACACAATTCAAAATTCCCCGACGATTGCAAAACCTGATATATAAGAACTAAAAAGAGCTTACAATCCCTCAAAATTACAGACACTCCTTGGAATTATCTCTCTCTACATTTGTGCATTGTGCATTTCCATTTTAAATGTACTCATTTTTCTTAAATAAAAACTTTCAGTTTTCGGTCTCCCTTCATCCCGTAAACCAAAAACGCAAATAGATCACCACAAAATGAAAATATTAGAGTTTATGTTTGGAAAAATTTTAAAAAAATAACAAATGTAAGTAAAGAAATTTATTCACACACCACAAATGAACCCAAAAGTTTTGCTGTCCAAGTGTGGGAAATTCCACCAGTTCAACCCTAACAGCTTGGAATTTTATAAGAATGAGATTTCTTCCACACATGCTTTAAAAATGGATATGCATGCTTCAAACGTGTTAAAGATGCAAATCACCTACGGATCAAAACCTTTTGAAGAGAATGACAAACGTTCATTAAATTCTAAAGTGAACGTGCGGTGGGATATTTGCCCGAGTCAAACTAGGCATTATTTTGCCCATTTACAAAAGGCTGACCTAACGATCATAGATGATTGTAAAGTGATTTATCATGCGTTACGGGCTATATTACCCTAAGAAATGACTTATGGATTGGGAGTCAACACTCAGTTCTAAATTCCCCGACGATTGCAAAACCAGATACATAAGAACTAAAAAGAGCTTAAAATCCCTAAAAATTACAGACACTCCTTGGAATTATCTCTCTCTACATTTGTGCATTGTGCATTTCCATTTTAAATGTACTCATTTTTCTTAAATAAAAACTTTTAGTTTTCGGTCTCCCTTCATCCCGTAAACCAAAAACGCAAATAGATCACCACAAAATGAAAATTTTAGAGTTTATGTTTGGAAAAAATTTTAAATATTAAAAAATGTAAGTAAAGAAAATTTATTCACACACCACAAATGAACCCAAAAGTTTTGCTGTCCAAGTTTGGGAAATTGCAGCAGTTCAACCCTAACAGCTTGGAATTTTATAAGAAAGAGATTTCTTCTACACATGCTTTAAAAATAGATGCATATGCTTGAAACGTGTTAAAGATGCAAATCACCTATGGATCAAAACCTTTTGAAGAGAATGACAAACGTTCATTAAATTCTAAAGTGAACGTGCGGTGGGATATTCGCCTGAGTCAAACTAGCCATTATTTTGCCCATTTAAAAAAAGCTGACCTAACGATCATAGATGATTGTAAAGTGATTTATCATGCGTTACGGGCCATCTTACCCTAAGAAATGACGTATGGATTGGGAGTCAACACTCAGTTCGAAATTCTCCGACGATTGCAAAACCTGATATATAAGAACTAAAAAGAGCTTACAATCCCTAAAAATTACAGACACTCCTATGAATTATCTCTCTCTACATTTGTGCATTGTGCATTTCCATTTTAGATGTACTCATTTTTCTTAAATAAAAACTTTGAGTTTTCGGTCTCCCTTCATCCCGTAAACCAAAAACGCAAATAGATCACCACAAAATGAAAATTTTAGAGTTTATGTTTGGAAAAATTTTAAAACAATAACAAATGTAAGTAAAGAAAATTTATTCACACACCACAAATGAACCCAAAAGTTTTGCTGTCCAAGTTTGGGAAATTCCACCAGTTCAACCCCAACAGCTTGGAATTTTATAAGAATGTGATTTCTTCTACACATGCTTTAAAAGTGGATGTGCATGCTTCAAACGTGTTAAAGATGCAAATCGCCTATGGATCAAAACCTTTTGAAGAGCATGACAAACGATCATTAAATTCTAAAGTGAACATGCGGTGGGATATTTGCTTGAGTCAAACTAGCCATTATTTTGCCCATTTACAAAAAGCTGACCTAACGATCATAGATGATTGTAAAGTGATTTATCATGCGTTACGGGCTATATTACCCTAAGAAATGACTTATGGATTGGGAGTCAACACACAGTTCAAAATTCCCCGACGATTGCAAAACCTGATATATAAGAACTAAAAAGAGCTTACAATCCCTCAAAATTACAGACACTCCTTGGAATTATCTCTCTCTACGTTTGTGCATTGTGCATTTCCATTTTAGATGTACTCGTTTTTCTTAAATAAAAACTTTGAGTTTTCGGTTTCCCTTCATCCCGTAAACCAAAAATGCAAATAGATCACCACAAAATGAAAATTTTAGAGTTTATGTTTGGAAAAATTTTAAAACAATAACAAATGTAAGTAAAGAAAATTTATTCACACACGACAAATGAACCCAAAAGTTTTGTTGTCCAAGTTTGGGAAGTTCCACCAGTTCAACCCTAACAGCTTGGAATTTTATAAGAAAGAGATTTCTTCCACACATGCTTTAAAAATGGATATGCATGCATGAAACGTGTTAAAGATGCAAATCACCTATGGATCAAAACCTTTTGAATAGAATGACAAACGTTCATTAAATTCTAAAGTGAACGTGCGGTTGGATATTCGCCTGAGTCAAACTAGCCATTATTTTGCCCATTTACAAAAAGCTGACCTAACGATCATAGATGATTGTAAAGTGATTTATCATGCGTTGCAGGCTATATTACCCTAAGAAATGACTTATGGATTGGGAGTCAACACTCAGTTCAAAATTCCCCGACGATTGCAAAACCTGATATATAAGAACTAAAAAGAGCTTACAATCCCTCAAAATTACAGACAGTCCTTGGAATTATCTCTCTCTACATTTGTGCATTGTGCATTTCCATTTTAGATGTACTCATTTTTCTTAAATAAAAACTTTGAGTTTTCGGTCTCCCTTCATCCCGTAAACCAAAAACGGAAAAATATCACCACAAAATGAAAATTTTAGAGTTTATGTTTGGAAAAATTTTAAAACAATAACAAATGTAAGTAAAGAAAATTTATTCACACACCACAAATGAACCCAAAAGTTTTGCTGTCCAAGTTTGGGAAATTCCACCAGTTCAACCCTAACAGCTTAGAATTTTATAAGAAAGAGATTTCTTCCACACATGCTTTAAAAATGGATATGCATGCATGAAACGTGTTAAAGATGCAAATCACCTATGGATCAAAACCTTTTGAAGAGAATGACAAACGTTCATTAAATTCTAAAGTGAACGTGCGGTCGGAAATTCGCCTAAGTCGCACTAGCCATTATTTTGCCCATTTACAAAAAGCTGACCTAACGATCATAGATGATTGTAAAGTGATTTATCATGCGTTGCGGGCTATATTACCCTAAGAAATGACTTATAGATAGGGAGTCAACACACAATTCAAAATTCCCCGACGATTGCAAAACCTGATATATAAGAACTAAAAAGAGCTTACAATCCCTCAAAATTACAGACACTCCTTGGAATTATCTCTCTCTACATTTGTGCATTGTGCATTTCCATTTTAAATGTACTCATTTTTCTTAAATAAAAACTTTCAGTTTTCGGTCTCCCTTCATCCCGTAAACCAAAAACGCAAATAGATCACCACAAAATGAAAATTTTAGAGTTTATGTTTGGAAAAAATTTTAAACATTAAAAAATGTAAGTAAAGAAAATTTATTCACACACCACAAATGAACCCAAAAGTTTTGCTGTCCAAGTTTGGGAAATTGCAGCAGTTCAACCCTAACAGCTTGGAATTTTATAAGAAAGAGATTTCTTCTACACATGCTTTAAAAATAGATGCATATGCTTGAAACGTGTTAAAGATGCAAATCACCTATGGATCAAAACCTTTTGAAGAGAATGACAAACGTTCATTAAATTCTAAAGTGAACGTGCGGTGGGATATTCGCCTGAGTCAAACTAGCCATTATTTTGCCCATTTACAAAAAGCTGACCTAACGATCATAGATGATTGTAAAGTGATTTATCATGCGTTGCAGGCTATATTACCCTAAGAAATGACTTATGGATTGGGAGTCAACACTCAGTTCAAAATTCCCCGACGATTGCAAAACCTGATATATAAGAACTAAAAAGAGCTTACAATCCCTCAAAATTACAGACAGTCCTTGGAATTATCTCTCTCTACATTTGTGCATTGTGCATTTCCATTTTAGATGTACTCATTTTTCTTAAATAAAAACTTTGAGTTTTCGGTCTCCCTTCATCCAGTAAACCAAAAACGCAAAAATATCACCACAAAATGAAAATTTTAGAGTTTATGTTTGGAAAAATTTTAAAACAATAACAAATGTAAGTAAAGAAAATTTATTCACACACCACAAATGAACCCAAAAGTTTTGCTGTCCAAGTTTGGGAAATTCTACCAGTTCAACCCTAACAGCTTAGAATTTTATAAGAAAGAGATTTCTTCCACACATGCTTTAAAAATGGATATGCATGCATGAAACGTGTTAAAGATGCAAATCACCTATGGATCAAAACCTTTTGAAGAGAATGACAAACGTTCATTAAATTCTAAAGTGAACGTGCGGTGGGATATTCGCCTAAGTCGAACTAGCCATTATTTTGCCCATTTACAAAAAGCTGACCTAACGATCATAGATGATTGTAAAGTGATTTATCATCCGTTGCGGGCTATATTACCCTAAGAAATTACTTATAGATAGGGAGTCAACACACAATTCAAAATTCCCCGACGATTGCAAAACCTGATATATAAGAACTAAAAAGAGCTTACAATCCCTCAAAATTACAGACACTCCTTGGAATTATCTCTCTCTACATTTGTGCATTGTGCATTTCCATTTTAAATGTACTCATTTTTCTTAAATAAAAACTTTCAGTTTTCGGTCTCCCTTCATCCCGTAAACCAAAAACGCAAATAGATCACCACAAAATGAAAATTTTAGAGTTTATGTTTGGAAAAAATTTTAAACATTAAAAAATGTAAGTAAAGAAAATTTATTCACACACCACAAATGAACCCAAAAGTTTTGCTGTCCAAGTTTGGGAAATTGCAGCAGTTCAACCCTAACAGCTTGGAATTTTATAAGAAAGAGATTTCTTCCACACATGCTTTAAAAATAGATGCATATGCTTGAAACGTGTTAAAGATGCAAATCACCTATGGATCAAAACCTTTTGAAGAGAATGACAAACGTTCATTAAATTCTAAAGTGAACGTGCGGTGGGATATTCGCCTGAGTCAAACTGGCCATTATTTTGCCCATTTACAAAAAGCTGACCTAACGATCATAGATGATTGTAAAGTGATTTATCATGCGTTGCGGGCTATATTACCCTAAGAAATGACTTATGGATTGGGAGTCAACACTCAGTTCAAAATTCCCCAACGATTGCAAAACCTTATATATAAGAACTAAAAAGAGCTTACAATCCCTAAAAATTGCAGACACTCCTTGGAATTATCTCTCTCTACATTTGTGCATTGTGCATTTCCATTTTAGATGTACTCATTTTTCTTAAATAAAAACATTGAGTTTTCGGTCTCCCTTCATCCCGTAAACCAAAAACGCAAATAGATCACCACAAAATGAAAATTTTAGAGTTTATGTTT
Organism: Aristolochia californica; assembly: GCF_029961685.1. NCBI lineage: Eukaryota > Viridiplantae > Streptophyta > Magnoliopsida > Piperales > Aristolochiaceae > Aristolochia > Aristolochia californica. The sequence continues at coordinate 15,597,372 of NW_027182214.1, forward strand.
GGAAAAATTTTAAAACAATAACAAATGTAAGTAAGGAAAATTTATTCACACACCACAAATGAACCCAAAAGTTTTGCTGTCCAAGTTTGGGAAATTCCACCAGTTCAACCCTAACAGCTTGGAATTTTATAAGAAAGAGATTTCCTCCACACATGCTTTAAAAATGGATATGCACGCATGAAACGTGTTAAAGAAGCAAATCACCTGTGGATCAAAACCTTTTGAAGAGAATGACAAATGTTCATTAAATTCTAAAGTGAACGTGCGGTGGGATATTCGCCTGAGTCAAACTAGCCATTATTTTGCCCATTTACAAAAAGCTGACCTAATGATCATAGATGATTGTAAAGTGATTTATCATGCGTTGCGGGCTATATTACCCTAAGAAATGACTTACGGATTGGGAGTCAACACTCAGTTCAAAATTCCCCGACGATTGCAAAACCTGATATATAAGAACTAAAAAGAGCTTACAATCCCTAAAAATTACAGACACTCCTTGGAATTATCTCTCTCTACATTTGTGCATTGTGCATTTTCATTTTAGATGTACACATTTTTCTTATATAAAAACTTTGAGTTTTCGGTCTCCCTTGATCCCGTAAATAGATCACCACAAAATGAAAATTTTAGAGTTTATGTTTGGAAAAATGTTAAAACAATAACAAATGTAAGTAAAGAAAATTTATTCACACACCACAAATGAACCCAAAAGTTTTGCTGTCCAAGTTTGGGAAATTCCACCAGTTCAACCCTAATAGCTTGGAATTTTATAAGAAAGAGATTTCTTCCACACATGCTTTAAAAATGGATATGCATGCATGAAACGTGTTAAAGATGCAAATCACCTATGGATCAAAACCTTTTGAAGAGAATGACAAACGTTCATTAAATTCTAAAGTGAACGTGCGGTGGGATATTCGCCTGAGTCAAACTAGCCATTATTTTGCCCATTTACAAAAAGCTGACCTAACGATCATAGATGATTGTAAAGTGATTTACCATGCGTTGCGGGCTATATTACCCTAAGAAATGACCTATGGATTGGGAGTCAACACTCAGTTCAAAATTCCCCGACGATTGCAAAACCTTATATATAAGAACTAAAAAGAGCTTACAATCCCTCAAAATTACAGACACTCCTTGGAATTATCTCTCTCTACATTTGTTCATTGTGCATTTCCATTTTAGATGGACTCATTTTTCTTAAATAAAAACTTTGAGTTTTCGATCTCCCTTCATCCCGTAAACAAAAAACGCAAATAGATCACCACAAAATGAAAATTTTAGAGTTCTTGTTTGGAAAAATTTTAAAACAATAACAAATGTAAGTAAAGAAAATTTATTCACAAACCACAAATGAACCCAAAAGTTTTGCTGTCCAAGTTTGGGAAATTCCACCAGTTCAACCCTAACAGCTTGGAATTTTATAAGAATGAGATTTCTTCCACACATACTTTAAAAATGGATATGCATGCTTCAAACGTGTTAAAGATGCAAATCACCTATGGATCAAAACCTTTTGAAGAGAATGACAAACGTTCATTAAATTCTAAAGTGAACGTGCGGTGGGATATTCGCCTGAGTCAAACTAGCCATTATTTTGCCCATTTACAAAAAGCTGACCTAACGATCATAGATGATTGTAAAGTGATTTATCATGTGTTGCGGGCTATATTACCCTAAGAAATGACTTATGGATTGGGAGTCAACACTCAGTTCAAAATTCCCCGACGATTGCAAAACCTGATATATAAGAACTAAAAAGAGCTTACAATCCCTCAAAATTACAGACACTCCTTGGAATTATCTCTCTCTACGTTTGTGCATTGTGCATTTCCATTTTAGATGTACTCATTTTTCTTAAATAAAAACTTTGAGTTTTCGATCTCCCTTCATCCCGTAAACAAAAAACGCAAATAGATCACCACAAAATGAAAATTTTAGACTTCATGTTTGGAAAAATTTTAAAACAATAACAAATGTAAGTAGAGAAAATTTATTCACACACCACAAATGAACCCAAAAGTTTTGCTGTCCAAGTTTGGGAAATTCCACCAGTTCAACCCTAACAGCTTGGAATTTTATAAGAATGAGATTTCTTCCACACATACTTTAAAAATGGATATGCATGCTTCAAACGTGTTAAAGATGCAAATCACCTATGGATCAAAACCTTTTGAAGAGAATGACAAACGTTCATTAAATTCTAAAGTGAACGTGCGGTGGGATATTCGCCTGAGTCAAACTAGCCATTATTTTGCCCATTTACAAAAAGCTGACCTAACGATCATAGATGATTGTAAAGTGATTTATCATGCATTGCGGGCTATATTACCCTAAGAAATGACTTATGGATTGGGAGTCAACATTCAGTTCAAAATTCCCCGACGATTGCAAAACCTGATATATAAGAACTAAAAAGAGCTTACAATCCCTCAAAATTACAGACACTCCTCGTAATTATCTCTCTCGACGTTTGTGCATTGTGCATTTCCATTTTAGATGTACTCATTTTTCTTAATTAAAAACTTTGAGTTTTCGGTCTCCCTTCATCCCGTAAACCAAAAATGCAAATAGATCACAACAAAATGAAAATTCTAGAGTTTATGTTAGGAAAAATTTTAAAACAATAACAAATGTAAGTAAAGAAAACATATTCACACACCCCAAATGAACCCAAAAGTTTTGTTGTCCAAGTTTGGGAAATTCCACCAGTTCAACCCTAACAGCTTGGAATTTTATAAGAAAGAGATTTCTTCCACACATGCTTTAAAAATGGATATCCATGCATGAAACGTGTTAAAGATGCAAATCACCTATGGATCAAAACCTTTTGAAGAGAATGACAAACGTTCATTAAATTCTAAAGTGAACGTGCGGTGGGATATTCGCCTGACTCAAACTAGCCATTATTTTGCCCATTTACAAAAAGCTGACCTAACGATCATAGATGATTGTAAAGTGATTTATCATGCGTTGCAGGCTATATTACCCTAAGAAATGACTTATGGATTAGGAGTCAACACTCAGTTCAAAATTCCCCGACGATTGCAAAACCTGATATATAAGAACTAAAAAGAGCTTACAATCCCCCAATATTACAGACACTCTTTGGAATTATCTCTCTCTACATTTGTGCATTGTGCATTTCCATTTTAGATGTACTCATTTTTCTTAAATAAAAACTTTGAGTTTTCGGTCTCCCTTCATCTCGTAAACCAAAAACGCAAAAAGATCACCTCAAAATGAAAATTTTAGAGTTTATGTTTGGAAAAATTTTAAAACAATAACAAATGTAAGTAAAGAAAATTTATTCACACACCACAAATGAACCCAAAAGTTTTGTTGTCCAAGTTTGGGAAATTCCACCAGTTCAACCCTAACAGCTTAGAATTTTATAAGAAAGAGATTTCTTCCACACATGCTTTAAAAATGGATATGCATGCATGAAACGTGTTAAAGATGCAAATCACCTATGGATCAAAACCTTTTGAAGAGAATGACAAACGTTCATTAAATTCTAAAGTGAACGTACGGTGGGATATTCGCCTAAGTCGAACTAGCCATTATTTTGCCCATTTACAAAAAGCTGACCTAACGATCATAGATGATTGTCAAGTGATTTATCATGCGTTGCGGGCTATATTACCCTAAGAAATGACTTATGGATAGGGAGTCAACACACAGTTCAAAATTCCCCGACGATTGCAAAACCTGATATATAAGAACTAAAAAGAGCTTACAATCCCTAAAAATTACAGACACTCCTTGGAATTATCTCTCTCTATATTTGTGCATTGTGCATTTCCATTTTAGATGTTCTCATTTTTCTTAAATAAAAACTTTGAGTTTTCGGTCTCCATTCATCCCGTAAACCAAAACCGCAAATAGATCACCACAAAATGAAAATTTTAGAGTTTATGTTTGGAAAAATTTTAAAACAATAACAAATGTAAGTAAAGAAAATTTATTCACACACCACAAATGAACCCAAAAGTTTTGCTGTCCAAGTTTGGCAAATTCCACCAGTTCAATCCTAACAGCTTGGAATTTTATAAGAAAGAGATTTCTTCCACACATGCTTTAAAAATGGATATGCATGCATGAAATGTGTTAAAGATGCAAATCACCTATGGATCAAAACCTTTTGAAGAGAATGACAAACGTTCATTAAATTCTAAAGTGAACGTGAGGTGGGGTATTCGCCTGAGTCAAACTAGCCATTATTTTGCCCATTTACAAAAAGCTGACCAAACGATCATAGATGATTGTAAAGTGATTTATCATGCGTTGCGGGCTATATTACCCTAAGAAATGACTTATGGATTGGGAGTCAACACTCAGTTCAAAATTCCCCGACGATGGCAAAACCTGATATATAAGAACTAAAAAGAGCTTACAATCCCTCAAAATTACAGACACTCCTTGGAATTATCTCTCTCTACATTTGTGCATTGTGCATTTCCATTTTAGATGTACCCATTTTTCTTAAATAAAAACTTTGAGTTTTCGGTCTCCCTTCATCCCGTAAAGAAAAAACGCAAATAGATCACCACAAAATGAAAATTTTAGAGTTCATGTTTGGAAAAATTTTAAAACAATAACAAATGTAAGTAAAGAAAATTTATTCACACACCACAAATGAACCCAAAAGTTTTGCTGTCCAAGTGTGGGAAATTCCACCAGTTCAACCCTAACAGCTTGGAATTTTATAAGAATGAGATTTCTTCCACACATACTTTAAAAATGGATATGCATGCTTCAAACGTGTTAAAGATGCAAATCACCTATGGATCAAAACCTTTTGAAGAGAATGACAAACGTTCATTAAATTCTAAAGTGAACGTGCGGTGGGATATTCGCCTGAGTCAAACTAGCCATTATTTTGCCCATTTACAAAAAGCTGACCTAACGATCATAGATGATTGTAAAGTGATTTATCATGCGTTGCGGGCTATATTACCCTAAGAAATGACTTATGGATTGGGAGTCAACACTCAGTTCAAAATTCCCCGACGATTGCAAAACCTGATATATAAGAACTAAAAAGAGCTTACAATCCCTCAAAATTACAGACACTCCTTGGAATTATCTCTCTCTACGTTTGTGCATTGTGCATTTCCATTTTAGATGTACTCATTTTTCTTAAATAAAAACTTTGAGTTTTCGGTCGCCCTTCATCCCGTAAACCAAAAATGCAAACAGATCACCACAAAATGAAAATTTTAGAGTTTAGGTTTGGAAAAATTTCAAAACAATAACAAATGTAAGTAAAGAAAATTTATTCACACACCACAAATGAACCCAAAAGTTTTGTTGTCCAAGTTTGGGAAATTCCACCAGTTCAACCCTTATTGCTTGGAATTTTATAAGAAAGAGATTTCTTCCACACATGCTTTAAAAATGGATATGCATGCATGAAACGTGTTAAAGATGCATATCACCTGTGGATCAAAACCTTTTGAAGAGAATAACAAATGTTCATTAAATTCTAAAGTGAAAGTGCGGTGGGATATTCGCCTGAGTCAAACTAGCCATTATTTTGCCCATTTACAAAAAGTTGACCTAACGATCAGAGATGATTGTAAAGTGATTTATCATGCGTTGCAGGCTATATTACCCTAAGAAATGACTTATGGATTGGGAGTCAACACTCAGTTCAAAATTCCCCGACAATTGCAAAACCTGATATATAAGAACTAAAAAGAGCTTACAATCCCTCAAAATTACAGAAACTCCTTGGAATTATCTCTCTCTACATTTGTGCATTGTGCATTTCCATTTTAGATGTACTCATTTTTCTTAAATAAAAACTTTGAGTTTTCGGTCTCCCTTCATCCCGTAAACCAAAAACGCAAATAGATCACCACAAAATGAAAATTTCAGAGTTTATGTTTGGAAATATTTTAAAACAATAACAAATGTAAGTAAAGAAAATTTATTCACACGCCACAAATGAACCCAAAAGTTTTGCTGTCCAAGTTTGGGAAATTCCACCAGTTCAACCCTAACAGCTTGGAATTTCATAAGAAACAGATTTCTTCCACACATGCTTTAAAAATGGATATGCATGCATGAAACGTGTTAAAGATGCAAATCACCTGTGGATCAAAACCTTTTGAAGAGAATAACAAACATTCATTAAATTCTAAAGTGAACGTGCGGTGGGATATTCGCCTGAGTCAAACTAGCCATTATTTTGCCCATTTACAAAAAGCTGACCTAACGATCATAGATGATTGTAAAGTGATTTATCATGCGTTGCAGGCTATATTACCTAAGAAATGACTTATGGATTGGGAGTCAACACTCAGTTCAAAATTCCCCGACGATTGCAAAACCTGATATATAAGAACTAAAAAGAGCATACATTCCCTCAAAATTACAGACACTCCTTGGAATTATCTCTCTCTACATTTGTGCATTGTGCATTTCCATTTTAGATGTACACATTTTTCTTAAATAAAAACTTTGAGTTTTCGGTCTCCCTTCATCCCGTAAACCAAAAATGCAAATAGATCGCCACAAAATGAAAATTTTAGAGTTTATGTTTGGAAAAATTTTAAAAAAAACAAATTTAAGTAAAGAAAATTTATTCACACACCACAAATGAACCCAAAAGTTTTGCTGTCCAAGTTTGGGAAATTCCACCAGTTCAACCCTAACAGCTTGGAATTTTATAAGAATGAGATTTCTTCCACACATGCTTTAAAAATGGATATGCATGCTTCAAACGTGTTAAAGATGCAAATCACCTATGGATCAAAACCTTTTGAAGAGAATTACAAACGTTCATTAAATTCTAAAGTGAACGTGCGGTGGGATATTTGCCTGAGTCAAACTAGCCATTATTTTGCCCATTTACAAAAATCTGACCTAACGATCATAGATGATTGTAAAGTGATTTATCATGCGTTACGGGTTATATTACCCTAAGAAATGACTTATGGATTGGGAGTCAACACTCAGTTCAAAATTCCCCGACGATTGCAAAACCTGATATATAAGAACTAAAAAGAGCTTACAATCCCTAAAAATTACAGACACTCCTTGGAATTATCTCTCTCTACATTTGTGCATTGTGCATTTCCATTTTAGATGTACTCATTTTTCTTAAATAAAAACTTTGAGTTTTCTGTCTCCCTTCATCCTGGAAACCATAAATGCAAATAGATCACCACAAAATTAAAATTTTAGAGTTTATGTATGGAAAAATTTTAAAACAATAACAAATGTAAGTAAAGAAAATTATTCACACACCACAAATGAACCCAAAAGTTTTGCTGTCCAAGTTTGGGAAATTCCACCAGTTCAACCCTAACAGCTCGGAATTTTATAAGAATGAGATTTCTTCCACACAAGCTTTTAAAATGGATATGCATGCTTCAAACGTGTTAAAGATGCAAATCACCTATGGACCAAAATCTTTTGAAGAGAATGACAAACGTTCATTAAATTCTAAAGTGAACGTGCGGTGGGTTATTTGCCTGAGTCAAACTAGCCATTATTTTGCCCATTTACAAAAAGCTGACCTAACGATCATAGATGATTGTAAAGTGATTTATCATACGTTACTGGCTATATTACCCTATGAAATGACTTATGGATTGGGCACTCAGTTCAAAATTCCCCGACGATTGCAAAACCTGCTATATAAGAACTAAAAAGAGCTTACAATCCCTAAAAATCACAGACACTCCTTGGAATTATCTCTCTCTACATTTGTGCATTGTGCAATTCCATTTTAGATGTACTCATTTTTGTTAAATAAAAACTTTGAGTTTTCGGTCTCCCTCAATCCCGTAAACAAAAAATGCAAATAGATCACCACAAAATGAAAATTTTAGAGTTTATGTTTGGAAAAATTTTAAAACAATAACAAATGTAAGTAAAGAAATGTTATTCACACACCACAAATGAACCCAAAAGTTTTGCTGTCCAAGTTTGGCAAATTCCACTAGTTCAACCCTAACAGCTTGGAATTTTATAAGAATGAGATTTCTTCCTCACATGCTTTAAAAATGGATATGCATGCTTCAAACGTGTTAAAGATGCAAATCACCTATGGATCAAAACCTTTTGAAGAGAATGACAAACGTTCATTAAATTCTAAAGTGAACATGCGGTGGGATATATGCCTGAGTCAAACTAGCCATTATTTTGCCCATTTACAAAAAGCTGACCTAACGATCATAGATGATTGTAAAGTGATTTATCATGCGTTACGGGCTATATTACCCTAACAAATGACTTATGGATTGGGCACTCAGTTCAAAATTCCCCGACGATTGCAAAACCTGATATATAAGAACTAAAAAGTGCTAACAATCCCTAAATATTACAGACACTCCTTGGAATTATCTCTCTCTACATTTGTGCATTGTGCCTTTCCATTTTAGATGTACTCATTTTTCTTAAATAAAAACTTTGAGTTTTCGGTCTCCCTTCTTCCCGTGAACGAAAAAAGCAAATAGATCACCACAAAATGAAAATTTTACAGTTTATGTTTGGAAAAATTTTAAAACAATAACAAATGTAAGTAAAGAAAATTTATTCACACACCACAATTGAACCCAAAAGTATTGCTGTCCAAGTTTGGGAAATTCCACCAGTTCAACCCTAACAGCTTGGAATTTTATAAGAATGAGATTTCTTCCACACATGCTTTAAAAATGGATATGCATGCTTCAAATATGTTAAAGATGCAAATCACCTATGGATCAAAACCTTCTGAAGAGAATGACAAACGTTCATTAAATTCTAAACTGAACGTGTGGAGGGATATTTGCCTGAGTCAAACTAGCCATTATTTTTCCCATTTACAAAAAGCTGACCTAACGATCATAGATGATTGTAAAGTGATTTATCATGCGTTACGGGCTATATTACCCTAAGAAATGACTTATGGGTTGGGCAGTCAGTTCAAAATTCCCCGACGATTGCAAAACCTGATATATAAGAACTAAAAAGAGCTTACAATCCCTAAAAATTATAGACACTCCTTGGAATTATCTCTCTGTACATTTGTGCATTGTGCATTTCCATTTTAGATGTACTCATTTTTCTTAAATAAAAACTTTGAGTTTTCGGTCTCCCTTCATCCCGTGAACCAAAAACGCAAATAGATCACCACAAAATGAAAATTTTAGAGTTTATGTTTGGAAAAATTTTAAAACAATAACAAATGTAAGTAAAAAAAATTTATTCACACACCACAAATGAACCCAAAAGTTTTGTTGTCCAAGTTTGGGAAATTCCATGAGTTCAACCCTAACAGCTTGGAATTTTATAAGAATGAGATTTCTTCCACACATGCTTTAAAAATGGATATGCATGCTTCAAACGTGTTAAAGATGCAAATCACCTATGGATCAAAACCTTTTGAAGAGAATGACAAACGTACATTAAATTCTAAAGTGAACGTGCGGTGGGATATTTGCCTGAGTCAAACTAGCCATTATTTTTCCCATTTACAAAATGCTGACCTAACGATCATAGATGATTCTAAAGTGATTTACCATGCGTTACGGGCTATATTACCCTAAGAAATGACTTATGGATTGCGCACTCAGTTCAAAATTCCCCGACGATTGCAAAACCTGATATATAAGAACTAAAAAGAGCTTACAATCCCTAAAAATTACAGACACTCCTTGGAATTATCTCTCTCTATATTTGTGCATTGTGCATTTCCATTTTAGCTGTACTCATTTTTCTTAAATAAAAACTTTGAGTTTTCGGTCTCCCTTCATCCCGTAAACCAAAAATGCAAATAGATCACCACAAAATGAAAAATTTAGAGTTTATGTTTGGAAAAATTTTAAAACAATAACAAATGTAAGTAAAGAAAATTTATTCACACACCACAAATGAACCCAAAAGTTTTGTTGTCCAAGTTTGGGAAATTCCAAGAGTTCAACCCTAACAGCTTGGAATTTTATAAGAATGAGATTTCTTCCACACATGCTTTAAAAATGGATATGCATACTTCAAACGTGTTAAAGATGCAAATCACCTATGGATCAAAACCTTTTGAAGAGAATGACAGACGTTCATTAAATTCTAAAGTGAACGTGCGGTGGGATATTTGCCTGAGTCAAACTAGCCATTATTTTGCCCATTTACAAAAAAGCTGACCTAACAATCATAGATGATTGTGAAGTGATTTATCATGCGTTACGGGCTACATTACCCTAAGAAATGACTTATGGATTGGGAGTCAACACTCAGTTCAAAATTCCCCGACGATTGTAAAACCTGATATATAAGAACTAAAAAGAGCTTACAATCCCTAAAAATTACAGACACTCATTGGAGTTATCTCTCTCTACATTTGTGCATTGTGCATTTCCATTTTAGGTGTAGTCATTTTTCTTAAATAAAAACTTTGAGTTGTCGGTCTCCCTTCATCCCGTAAACCAAAAACGCAAATAGATCACCACAAAATGAAAATTTTAGATTTTATGTTTGGAAAAATTTTAAAACAATAACAAATGTAAGTAAAGAAAATTTATTCACACACCACAAATGAACCCAAAAGTTTTGCTGTCCAAGTTTGGGAAATTCCACCAGTTCAACCCTAACAGCTTGGAATTTCATAAGAAAGAGATTTCTTCCACACATGCTTTAAAAATGGATATGCATGCATGAAACGTGCTAAAGATGCAAATCACCTATGGATCAAAACCTTTTGAAGAGAATGACAAACGTTCATTAAATTCTAAAGTGAAAGTGTTGTGGGATATTCGCCTGAGTCAAACTAGCCATTATTTTGCCCATTTACAAAAAGCTGACCTAACGATAATAGATGATTGCAAAGTGATTTATCATGCGTTACGGGCTATATTACCCTAAGAAATGACTTATGGATTGGGAGTCAACACTCAGTTCAAAATTCCCCGACGATTGCAAAACCTGATATGTAAGAACTAAAAAGAGCTTACAATCCTTAAAAATTACAGACACTCCTTGGAATTATCTCTCTCTACATTTGTGCATTGTGCAATTCCATTTTAGACGTACTCATTTTTCTTAAATAAAAACTTTGAGTTTTCGGTCTCCCTTCATCCCGTAAACCAAAAACGCAAATAGATCACCACAAAATGAAAATTTTAGAGTTTATGTTTGGAAAAATTTTAAAACAATAACAAATGTAAGTAAAGAAAATTTATTCACACACCACAAATGAACCCAAAAGTTTTGTTGTCCAAGTTTGGGAAATTCCACCAGTTCAACCCTAACAGCTTGGAATTTCGTAAGAAAGAGATTTCTTCCACACATGCTTTAAAAATGGATATGCATGCATGAAACGTGTTAAAGATGCAAATCACCTATGGATCAAAACCTTTTGAAGAGAATGACAAACGTTCATTAAATTCTAAAGTGAAAGTGTTGTGGGATATTCGCCTGAGTCAAACTAGCCATTATTTTGCCCATTTACAAAAAGCTGACCTAACGATAATAGATGATTGCAAAGTGATATATCATGCGTTGCGGGCTATATTACCCTAAGAAATGACTTATGGATTGGGAGTCAACACTCAGTTCAAAATTCCCCGACGATTGCAAAACCTGATATATAAGAACTAAAAAGAGCTTACAATCCCTAAAAATTACAGACACTCCTTGGAATTATCTCTCTCTACATTTGTGCATTGTGCATTTCCATTTTAGATGTACTCATTTTTCTTAAATAAAAACTTTGAGTTTTCGGTCTCCCTTCATCCCGTAAACCAAAAACGCAAATAGATCACCACAAAATGAAAATTTTAGAGTTTATGTTTGGAAAAATTTTAAAACAATAAAAAATGTAAGTAAATAAAATTTATTCACACACCACAAATGAACCCAAAAGTTTTGCTGTCCAAGTTTGGGAAATTCCACCAGTTCAACCCTAACAGCTTGGAATTTTATAAGAATGAGATTTCTTCCACACATGCTTTAAAAATGCATATGCATGCTTCAAACGTGTTAAAGATGCAAATCACCTATGGATCAAAACCTTTTGAAAAGAATGACAAACGTTCATTAAATTCTAAAGTGAACGTGCGGTTGGATATTCGACTGATTCAAACTAGCCATTATTTTGCCCATTTACAAAAAGCTGACCTAACGATCATAGATGATTGTAAAGTGATTTATCATGCGTTACGGGCTATATTACGCTAAGTAATGACTTATGGATTGGGAGTCAACACTCAGTTCAAAATTCCCCGACGATTGCAAAACCTGATATATAAGAACTAAAAAGAGCTTACAATCCCTAAAAATTACAGACACTCCTTGGAATTATCTCTCTCTACATTTGTGCATTGTGCATTTCCATTTAAGATGTACTCATTTTTCTTAAATAAAAACATTGTGTTTTCGGTCTCCCTTCATCCCGTCAACCAAAAACGCAAATAGATCACCACAAAATGAAAATTTTAGAGTTTATGTTTGGAAAATTTTTAAAACAATAACAAATGTAAGTAAAGAAAATTTATTCACACACCACAAATGAACCCAAAAGTTTTGCTGTCCAAGTTTGGGAAATTCCACCAGTTCAACCCTTATAGCTTGGAATTTTATAAGAAAGAGATTTCTTCCACACATGCTTTAAAAATGGATATGCAAGCATGAAACGTGTTAAAGATGCAAATCACCTATGGATCAAAACCTTTTGAAGAGAATGACAAACATTCATTAAATTCTAAAGTGAACGTGCGGTGGGATATTCGCCTGAGTCAAACTAGTCATTATTTTGACCATTTACAAAAAGCTGACCTAACGATCATAGATGATTGTAAAGTGATTTATCATGCGTTCCGGGCTATATTACCCTAAGAAATGACTTATGGATTGGGAGTCAACACTCAGTTCAAAATTCACCGACGATTGCAAAACCTGATATATAAGAACTAAAAAGAGCTTACAATCCCTCAAAATTACAGACACTCCTTGGAATTATCTCTCTCTACATTTGTGCATTGTGCATTTCCATTTAAGATGTACTCATTTTTCTTCAATAAAAACTTTGAGTTTTCGGTCTCCCTTCATCCCGTAAACCAAAAACGCAAATAGATCACCACAAAATGAAAATTTTAGAGTTTATGTTTGGAAAAATTTTAAAACAATAACAAATGTAAGTAAAGAAAATTTATTCACACACCACAAATGAACCCAAAAGTTTTGTTGTCCAAGTTTGGGAAATTCCACCAGTTGAACCTTAACAGCTTGGAATTTCATAAGAAAGAGATTTCTTCCACACATGCTTTAAAAATGGATATGCATGCATGAAACGTGTTAAAGATGCAAATCACCTATGGATCAAAACCTTTTGAAGAGAATGACAAACGTTCATTAAATTCTAAAGTGAACGTGTTGTGGATATTCGCCTGAGTCAAACTAGCCATTATTTTGCCCATTTACAAAAAGCTGACCTAACGATAATAGATGATTGCAAAGTGATTTATCATGCGTTGCGGGCTATATTACCCTAAGAAATGACTTATGGATTGGGAGTCAACACTCAGTTCAAAATTCCCCGACAATTGCAAAACCTGATATATAAGAACTAAAAAGAGCTTACAATCCCTAAAAATTACAGACACTCCTTGGAATTACCTCTCTCTACATTTGTGCATTGTGCATTTCCATTTTAGATGTACTCATTTTTCTTAAATAAAAACTTTGAGTTTTCGGTCTCCCTTCATCCCGTAAACAAAAAACGCAAATAGATCACCACAAAATGAAAATTTTAGAGTTTATGTTTGGAAAAATTTTAAAACAATAACAAATGTAAGTAAAGAAAATTTATTCACACACCACAAATGAACCCAAAAGTTTTGCTGTCCAAGTTTGGGAAATTCCACCAGTTCAACCCTAACAGCTTGGAATTTTATAAGAATGAGATTTCTTCCACACATGCTTTAAAAATGGATATGCATGCTTCAAACGTGTTAAAGATGCAAATCACCTATGGATCAAAACCTTTTGAAAAGAATGACAAACGTTCATTAAATTCTAAAGTGAACGTGCGGTTGGATATTCGACTGATTCAAACTAGCCATTATTTTGCCCATTTACAAAAAGCTGACCTAACGATCATAGATGATTGTAAAGTGATTTATCATGCGTTACGGGCTATATTACGCTAAGAAATGACTTATGGATTGGGAGTCAACACTCAGTTCAAAATTCCCCGACGATTGCAAAACCTGATATATAAGAACTAAAAAGAGCTTACAATCCCTCAAAATTAAAGACACTCCTTGGAATTATCTCTCTCTACGTTTGTGCATTGTGCATTTCCATTTTAGATGTACTGATTCTTCTTAAATAAAAACTTTGAGTTTTCGGTCTCCCTTCATCCCGTCAACCAAAAACGCAAATAGATCACCACAAAATGAAAATTTTAGAGTTTATGTTTGGAAAATTTTTAAAACAATAACAAATGTAAGTAAAGAAAATTTATTCACACACCACAAATGAACCCAAAAGTTTTGCTGTCCAAGTTTGGGAAATTCCACCAGTTCAACCGTTATAGCTTGGAATTTTATAAGAAAGAGATTTCTTCCACACATGCTATAAAAATGGATATGCATGCATGAAACGTGTTAAAGATGCAAATCACCTATGGATCAAAACCTTTTGAAGAGAATGACAAACGTTCATTAAATTCTAAAGTGAACGTGCGGTGGGATATTCGCCTGAGTCAAACTAGCCATTATTTTGACCATTTACAAAAAGCTGACCTAACGATCATAGATGATTGTAAAGTGATTTATCATGCGTTCCGGGCTATATTACCCTAAGAAATGACTTATGGATTGGGAGTCAACACTCAGTTCAAAATTCCCCGACGATTGCAAAACCTGATATATAAGAACTAAAAAGAGCTTACAATCCCTCGAAATTACAGACACTCCTTGGAATTATCTCTCTCTACATTTGTGCATTGTGCATTTCCATTTAAGATGTACTCATTTTTCTTCAATAAAAACTTTGAGTTTTCGGTCTCCCTTCATCCCGTAAACCAAAAACGCAAATAGATCACCACAAAATGAAAATTTTAGAGTTTATGTTTGGAAAAATTTTAAAACAATAACAAATGTATGTAAAGAAAATTTATTCACACACCACAAATGAACCCAAAAGTTTTGTTGTCCAAGTTTGGGAAATTCCACCATTTGAACCTTAACAGCTTGGAATTTCATAAGAAAGAGATTTCTTCCACACATGCTTTAAAAATGGATATGCATGCATGAAACGTGTTAAAGATGCAAATCACCTATGGATCAAAACCTTTTGAAGAGAATGACAAACGTTCATTAAATTCTAAAGTGAATGTGTTGTGGATATTCGCCTGAGTCAAACTAGCCATTATTTTCCCATTTACAAAAAGCTGACCTAACGATAATAGATAATTGCAAAGTGATTTTTCATGCGTTGCGGGCTATATTACCCTACGAAATGACTTATGGATTGGGAGTCAACACTCAGTTCAAAATTCCCCGACGATTGCAAAACCTGATATATAAGAACTAAAAAGAGCTTACAATCCCTCAAAATTACAGACACTCCTTCGAATTATCTCTCTCTACATTTGTGCATTGTGCATTTCCATTTTAGATGTACACATTTTTCTTAAATAAAAACTTTGAGTTTTCGGTCTCCCTTCATCCCGTAAACCAAAAATGCAAATAGATCACCACAAAATGAAAATTTTAGAGTTTATGTTTGGAAAAATTTAAAAAAAAACAAATGTAAGTAAAGAAAATTTATTCACACACCACAAATGAACCCAAAAGTTTTGCTGTCCAAGTTTGGGAAATTCCACCAGTTCAACCCTAACAGCTTGGAATTTTATAAGAATGAGATTTCTTCCACACATGCTTTAAAAATGGATATGCATGCTTCAAACGTGTTAAAGATGCAAATCACCTATGGATCAAAACCTTTTGAAGAGAATTACAAACGTTCATTAAATTCTAAAGTGAACGTGCGGTGGGATATTTGCCTGAGTCAAACTAGCCATTATTTTGCCCATTTACAAAAATCTGACCTAACGATCATAGATGATTGTAAAGTGATTTATCATGCGTTACGGGTTATATTACCCTAAGAAATGACTTATGGATTGGGAGTCAACACTCAGTTCAAAATTTCCCGACGATTGCAAAACCTGATATATAAGAACTAAAAAGAGCTTACAATCCCTAAAAATTACAGACACTCCTTCGAATTATCTCTCTCTACATTTGTGCATTGTGCATTTCCATTTTAGATGTACTCATTTTTCTTAAATAAAAACTTTGAGTTTTCGGTCTCCCTTCATCCCGTAAACCAAAAATGCAAATATATCACCACAAAATGAAAATTTTAGAGTTTATGTTTGGAAAAATTTTAAAACAATAACAAATGTATGTAAAGAAAATTTATTCACACCCCACAAATGAACCCAAAAGTTTTGCTGTCCAAGTTTGGGAAATTCCACCAGTTCAACCCTAATAGCTTGGAAATTTATAAGAAAGAGATTTCTTCCACACATGCTTTAGAAATGGATATGCATGCTTCAAACGTGTTAAAGATGCAAATCACCTATGGATCAAAACCTTTTGAAGAGAATGACAAACGTTCATTAAATTCTAAAGTGAACGTGCGGTGGGATATTTGCCTAAGTCAAACTTGCAATTATTTTGCCCATTTACAAAAAGCTGACCTAGCGATCATAGATGATTGTAAAGTGATTTATCATGCGTTACGGGCTATATTACCCTAAGAAATGACTTACGGATTGGGAGTCAACACTCAGTTCAAAATTCCCCGACGATTGCAAAACCTGATATATAAGAACTAAAAAGAGCTTACAATCCCTAAAAATTACAGACACTCCTTGGAATTATCTCTCTCTACATTTGTGCATTGTGCATTTCCATTTTAGATGTACTCATTTTTCTTAAATAAAAACTTTGAGTTTTCTGTCTCCCTTCATCCTGGAAACCATAAATGCAAATAGATCACCACAAAATTAAAATTTTAGAGTTTATGTTTGGAAAAATTTTAAAACAATAACAAATGTAAGTAAAGAAAATTATTCACACACCACAAATGAACCCAAAAGTTTTGCTGTCCAAGTTTGGGAAATTCCACCAGTTCAACCCTAACAGCTCGGAATTTTATAAGAATGAGATTTCTTCCACACAAGCTTTTAAAATGGATATGCATGCTTCAAACGTGTTAAAGATGCAAATCACCTATGGACCAAAATCTTTTGAAGAGAATGACAAACGTTCATTAAATTCTAAAGTGAACGTGCGGTGGGATATTTGCCTGAGTCAAACTAGCCATTATTTTGCCCATTTACAAAAAGCTGACCTAACGATCATAGATGATTGTAAAGTGATTTATCATACGTTACTGGCTATATTACCCTATGAAATGACTTATGGATTGGGCACTCAGTTCAAAATTCCCCGACGATTGCAAAACCTACTATATAAGAACTAAAAAGAGCTTACAATCCCTAAAAATCACAGACACTCCTTGGAATTATCTCTCTCTACATTTGTGCATTGTGCAATTCCATTTTAGATGTACTCATTTTTGTTAAATAAAAACTTTGAGTTTTCGGTCTCCCTCAATCCCGTAAACAAAAAATGCAAATAGATCACCACAAAATGAAAATTTTAGAGTTTATGTTTGGAAAAATTTTAAAACAATAACAAATGTAAGTAAAGAAATGTTATTCACACACCACAAATGAACCCAAAAGTTTTGCTGTCCAAGTTTGGTAAATTCCACCAGTTCAACCCTAACAGCTTGGAATTTTATAAGAATGAGATTTCTTCCTCACATGCTTTAAAAATGGATATGCATGCTTCAAACGTGTTAAAGATGCAAATCACCTATGGATCAAAACCTTTTGAAGAGAATGACAAACGTTCATTAAATTCTAAAGTGAACGTGCGGTGGGATATATGCCTGAGTCAAACTAGCCATTATTTTGCCCATTTACAAAAAGCTGACCTAACGATCATAGATGATTGTAAAGTGATTTATCATGCGTTACGGGCTATATTACCCTAACAAATGACTTATGGATTGGGCACTCAGTTCAAAATTCCCCGACGATTGCAAAACCTGATATATAAGAACTAAAAAGTGCTAACAATCCCTAAATATTACAGACACTCCTTGGAATTATCTCTCTCTACATTTGTGCATTGTGCCTTTCCATTTTAGATGTACTCATTTTTCTTAAATAAAAACTTTGAGTTTTCGGTCTCCCTTCATCCCGTGAACGAAAAACGCAAATAGATTACCACAAAATGAAAATTTTACAGTTTATGTTTGGAAAAATTTTAAAACAATAACAAATGTAAGTAAAGAAAATTTATT
This sequence comes from Aristolochia californica, assembly GCF_029961685.1. Taxonomy (NCBI): domain Eukaryota; kingdom Viridiplantae; phylum Streptophyta; class Magnoliopsida; order Piperales; family Aristolochiaceae; genus Aristolochia; species Aristolochia californica. The sequence continues at coordinate 15,615,756 of NW_027182214.1, forward strand.
CACACACCACAATTGAACCCAAAAGTATTGCTGTCCAAGTTTGGGAAATTCCACCAGTTCAACCCTAACAGCTTGGAATTTTATAAGAATGAGATTTCTTCCACACATGCTTTAAAAATGGATATGCATGCTTCAAATATGTTAAAGATGCAAATCACCTATGGATCAAAACCTTCTGAAGAGAATGACAAACGTTCATTAAATTCTAAACTGAACGTGTGGAGGGATATTTGCCTGAGTCAAACTAGCCATTATTTTTCCCATTTACAAAAAGCTGACCTAACGATCATAGATGATTGTAAAGTGATTTATCATGCGTTACGGGCTATATTACCCTAAGAAATGACTTATGGGTTGGGCAGTCAGTTCAAAATTCCCCGACGATTGCAAAACCTGATATATAAGAACTAAAAAGAGCTTACAATCCCTAAAAATTATAGACACTCCTTGGAATTATCTCTCTGTACATTTGTGCATTGTGCATTTCCATTTTAGATGTACTCATTTTTCTTAAATAAAAACTTTGAGTTTTCGGTCTCCCTTCATCCCGTGAACCAAAAACGCAAATAGATCACCACAAAATGAAAATTTTAGAGTTTATGTTTGGAAAAATTTTAAAACAATAACAAATGTAAGTAAAAAAAATTTATTCACACACCACAAATGAACCCAAAAGTTTTGTTGTCCAAGTTTGGGAAATTCCATGAGTTCAACCCTAACAGCTTGGAATTTTATAAGAATGAGATTTCTTCCACACATGCTTTAAAAATGGATATGCATGCTTCAAACGTGTTAAAGATGCAAATCACCTATGGATCAAAACCTTTTGAAGAGAATGACAAACGTACATTAAATTCTAAAGTGAACGTGCGGTGGGATATTTGCCTGAGTCAAACTAGCCATTATTTTTCCCATTTACAAAAAGCTGACCTAACGATCATAGATGATTGTAAAGTGATTTACCATGCGTTACGGGCTATAATACCCTAAGAAATGACTTATGGATTGCGCACTCAGTTCAAAATTCCCCGACGATTGCAAAACCTGATATATAAGAACTAAAAAGAGCTTACAATCCCTAAAAATTACAGACACTCCTTGGAATTATCTCTCTCTATATTTGTGCATTGTGCATTTCCATTTTAGCTGTACTCATTTTTCTTAAATAAAAACTTTGAGTTTTCGGTCTCCCTTCATCCCGTAAACCAAAAATGCAAATAGATCACCACAAAATGAAAAATTTAGAGTTTATGTTTGGAAAAATTTTAAAACAATAACAAATGTAAGTAAAGAAAATTTATTCACACACCACAAATGAACCCAAAAGTTTTGTTGTCCAAGTTTGGGAAATTCCAAGAGTTAAACCCTAACAGCTTGGAATTTTATAAGAATGAGATTTCTTCCACACATGCTTTAAAAATGGATATGCATACTTCAAACGTGTTAAAGATGCAAATCACCTATGGATCAAAACCTTTTGAAGAGAATGACAGACGTTCATTAAATTCTAAAGTGAACGTGCGGTGGGATATTTGCCTGAGTCAAACTAGCCATTATTTTGCCCATTTACAAAAAAGCTGACCTAACAATCATAGATGATTGTGAAGTGATTTATCATGCGTTACGGGCTACATTACCCTAAGAAATGACTTATGGATTGGGAGTCAACACTCAGTTCAAAATTCCCCGACGATTGTAAAACCTGATATATAAGAACTAAAAAGAGCTTACAATCCCTAAAAATTACAGACACTCATTGGAATTATCTCTCTCTACATTTGTGCATTGTGCATTTCCATTTTAGGTGTAGTCATTTTTCTTAAATAAAAACTTTGAGTTGTCGGTCTCCCTTCATCCCGTAAACCAAAAACGCAAATAGATCAGCACAAAATGAAAATTTTAGAGTTTATGTTTGGAAAAATTTTAAAACAATAACAAATGTACGTAAAGAAAATTTATTCACACACCACAATTGAACCCAAAAGTTTTGCTATCCAAGTTTGGGAAATTCCACCAATTCAACCCTAACAGATTGGAATTTTATAAGAATGAGATTTCTTCCACACATGCTTTAAAAATGGATATTCATGCTTCAAACATGTTAAAGATGCAAATCACCTATGGATCAAAACGTTTTGAAGAGAATGACAAACGTTCATTAAATTCTAAAGTGAAGTGCGGTGGGATATTTGCCTGAGTCAAACTAGCCATTATTTGGCCCATTTACAAAAAGCTTACCTAACGATCATAGATGATTGTAAAGTGATTTATCATGCGTTACGGGCTATATTACCCTAAGAAATGACTTATGGATTGGGAGTCAACACTCAGTTCAAAATTCCCCGACGATTGCAAAACCTGATATATAAGAACTAAAAAGAGCTTACAATCCCTAAAAATTACAGACACTCCTTGGAATTATCTCTCTCTACATTTTGTGCATTGTGCATTTCCATTTTAGATGTACTCGTTTTTCTTAAATAAAAACTTTGAGTTTTCGGTCTCCCTTCATCCCGTGACCCAATAAAGCAAATAGATTGTTATGGTCCTGGGTTAAGTACCTATGTCTTCCGCTCCTAACAGGCCGGTCTTTTGGGTAGTATTGGCTAGGTGCTTTTGGCTAGGTGCTTAACATAGATCACCACAAAATGAAAATTTTAGAGTTTATGTTTGGAAAAATTTTAAAACAATAACAAATGAAAGTAAAGAAAATTTATTCACACACCACAAATGAACCCAAAAGTTTTGTTGTCCAAGTTTGGGAAATTCCACCAGTTCAACCCTAACAGCGTGGAATTTTATAAGAATGAGATTTCTTCCACACATGCTTTTCAAATGGATATGCATGCTTCAAACGTGTTAAAGATGCAAATCACCTATGGACCAAAACCTTTTGAAGAGAATGACAAACGTTCATTAAATTCTAAAGTGAACGTGCGGTGGGATATTTGCCTGAGTCAAACTAGCCATTATTTTGCCCATTTACAAAAAGCTGACCTAACGATCATAGATGATTGTAAAGTGATTTATCATGCGTTACGGGCTATATTACCCTAAGAAATGACTTATGGATTGGGAGTCAACACTCAGTTCAAAATTCCGCGACGATTGCAAAACCTGATATATAAGAACTAAAAATAGCTTATAATCCCTAAAAATTACAGACACTCCTTGGAATTATCTCTCTCTACATTTGTGCATTGTGCATTTCCATTTTAGATGTACTCATTTTTCTTAAATAAAAACTTTGACTTTTCGGTCTCCTTTCATCCTGTAAACCAAAAATGCAAATAGATCACCACAAAATTAAAATTTTAGAGTTTATGTTTAGAAAAATTTTAAAACAATAACAAATGTAAGTAAAGAAAATTTATTCACACACCACAAATGAACCCAAAAGTTTTGCTGTCCAAGTTTGGGAAATTCCACCAGTTCAACCCTATCAGCTTGGAATTTTATAAGAATGAGATTTCTTCCACACATGCTTTAAAAATGGATATGCATGCTTCAAACGTGTTAAAGATGCAAATCACCTATGGATCAAAACCTTTTGAAGAGAATGACAAACGTTCATTAAATTCTAAAGTGAATGTGCGGTGCGATATTTGCCTGAGTCAAACTAGCCATTATTTTCCCCATTTACAAAAAGCTGACCTAACGATCATTGATGATTGTAAATGGATTTATCATGCGTTACGGGCTATATTACCCTAAGAAATGACTTATGGATTGGGAGTCAACACTCAGTTCAAAATTCCCCGACGATTGCAAAACCTGATATATAAGAACTAAAAAGAGCTTACGATCCCTAAAAGCTACAGACACTCCTTGGAATTATCTCTCTCTACATTTGTGCATTGTGCATTTACATTTTAGGTGTACTCATTTTTGTTAAATAAAAACTTTGAGTTTTCGGTCTCCCTTCATCCCGTGACCCAAAAAAGCAAATAGATCACCACAAAATGAAAATTTTAGAGTTTATGTTTGGAAAAATTTTAAAACAATAACAAATGTAAGTAAAGAAAATTTATTCACACACCACAAATGAACCCAAAAGTTTTGCTGTCCAAGTTTGGGAAATTCCACCAGTTCAACCCTAACAGCTTGGAATTTTATAAAAATGAGATTTCTTCCACACATGCTTTAAAAATGGATATGCAGCTTCAAACGTGTTAAAGATGCAAATCACCTATGGATCAAAACCTTTTGAAGAGAATGACAAACGTTCATTAAATTCTAAAGTGAACGTGCTGTGGGATATTCGCCTGAGTCAAACTAGCCATTATTTTGTCCATTTACAAAAAAGCTGACCTAACGATCATAGACGATTGTGAAGTGATTTATCATGCGTTACGGGCTATATTACCCTAAGAAATGACTTATGGATTGGGAGTCAACACTCAGTTCAAAATTCCCCGACGATTGCAAAACCTAATAGATAAGAACTAAAAAGAGCTTACGATCCCTAAAAACTACAAACACTCCTTGGAATTATCTCTCTCCACATTTGTGCATTGTGCATTTCCATTTTAGGTGTACTCATTTTTCTTAAATAAAAACTTTGAGTTTTCGGTCTCCCTTCATCCCGTGAACCAAAAACGCAAATAGATCACCACAAAATGAAAATTTTAGTGTTTATGTTTGGAAAAATTATAAAACAATAACAAATGTAAGTAAAGAAATTTTATTCACACACCACAAATGAACCCAAAAGTTTTGCTGTCCAAGTTTGGGAAATTTCACCAGTTCAACCCTAACAGCTTGGAATTTTATAAGAATGAGAATTCTTCCACACATGTTTTAAAAATGGATATGCATGCTTCAAACGTGTTAAAGATGCAAATCACCTATGGATCAAAACCTTTTGAAGAGAATGACAAACGTTCATTAAATTCTAAAGTGAACGTGCGGTGGGATATTTGCCTGAGTCAAACTAGCCATTATTTTTGCCATTTACAAGAAGCTGACCTAACGATCATAGATGATTGTAAAGTGATTTATCATGCGTTACGGGCTATATTACCCTAAGAACTGACTTATGGATTGGGAGTCAACACTCAGTTCAAAATTCCCCGACGATTGCAAAACCTCATATATAAGAACTAAAAAGAGCTTACAATCCCGAAAAATTACAAACACTCCTAGGAATTATCTCTCTCTACATTTGTGCATTGTGCATTTCCACTTTAGATGTACTCATTTTTCTTAAATAAAAACTTTGAGTTTTCGGTCTCCCTTCATCCCGTGAACCAAAAAAGGAAATAGATCACCACAAAATGAAAATTTTAGAGTTTATGTTTGGAAAAATCTTAAAACAATAACAAATGTAAGTAAAGAAAATTTATTCACACACCACAAATGAACCCAAAAGTTTTGTTGTCCAAGTTTGGCAAATTCCACCAGTTCAACCCTAACAGCTTGGAATTTTATAAGAATGAGATTTCTTCCACACATGCTTTAAAAATGGATATGCATGCTTCAAATGTGTTAAAGATGCAAATCACCTATGGATCAAAACCTTTTGAAGAGAATGACAAACATTCATTAAATTCTAAAGTGAACGTGCAGTGGGATATTTGCCTGAGTCAAACTAGCCATTATTTTGCCCATTTACATAAAGCTGACCTAACGATCATAGATGATTGTAAAGTGATTTATCATGCGTTACGGGCTATATTACCCTAAGAAATGACTTATGGATTGGGAGTCAACACTCAATTCAAAATTCCCCGACGATTGCAAAACCTGATATATAAGAACTAAAAAGAGCTTACAATCCCTAAAAATTACTGACACTCCTTGGAATTATCTCTCTCTACATTTGTGCATTTTGCATTTCCATTTTAGATGTACTCATTTTTCTTAAATAAAAACTTTGAGCTTTCGGTGTCCCTTCATCCCGTGAACCAAAAACGCAAATAGATCACCACAAAATGAAAATTTTAGAGTTTATGTTTGGAAAAATTTTAAAACAATAACAAATGTAAGTGAAGAAAATTTATTCACACACCACAAATGAACCGAAAAGTTTTGCTGTCCAAGTTTGGGAAATTCCACCAGTTCAACCCTAACAGCTTGGAATTTTATAAGAATGAGATTTCTTCCACACATGCTTTAAAAATGGATATGCATGCTTCAAACGTGTTAAAGATGCAAATCACCTATGGATCAAAACCTTTTGAAGAGAATGACAAACGTTCATTAAATTCTAAAGTGAACGTGCGGTGGGATATTTGCCTAAGTCAAACTAGCCATTATTTTGCCCATTTACAAAAAGCTGACCTAACGATCATAGATGATTGTAAAGTGATTTATCATGCGTTACGGGCTATATTACCCTAAGAAATGACTTATGGATTGGGAGTCAATACTCAGTTCAAAATTCCCCGACGATTGCAAAACCTGATATATAAGAACTAAAAAGAGCTTACAATCCCTAAAAAATACAGAAACTCCTTGGAATTATCTCTCTCTACATTTGTGCATTGTGCACTTCCATTTTAGGTGTACTCATTTTTCTTAAATAAAAACTTTGAGTTTTCGGTCTCCCTTCATCCCGTAAACCAGAAAAGCAAATAGATCACCACAAAATGAAAATTTTAGAGTCTATGTTTGGGAAAATTTTAAAACAATAACAAATGTAAGTAAAGAAAATTTATTCACCAACCACAAATGAACCCAAAAGTTTTGTTGTCCAAGTTTGGGAAATTCCACCAGTTCAACCCTAACAGCTTTGAATTTTATAAGAATGAGATTTCTTCCACACATGCTTTAAAAATGGATATGCATGCTTCAAACGTGTTAAAGATGTAAATCACCTATGTATCAAAACCTTTTGAAGAGAATGACAAACGTTCATTAAATTCTAAAGTGAACATGCGGTGGGATATTTGCCTGAGCCAAACTAGCCATTATTTTGCCCATTTACAAAAAGCTGACCTAACGATCATAGAGGATTGTAAAGTGATTTATCATGCGTTACGGGCTATATTACCCTAAGAAATGACTTATGGATTGGGAGTCAACACTCAGATCAAAATTCCCCGACGATTGCAAAACCTGATATATAAGAACTAAAAACAGCTTACCATCCCTAAAAATTACAGACACTCCTTGGAATTACCTCTCTCTACATTTGAGCATTGTGTTTTTCCATTTTAGATGTACTCATTTTTCTTAAATAAAAACTTTGAGTTTTCGGTCTCCCTTCATCCCGTGAACCAAAAATGCAAATACATCACCACAAAATGAAAATTTTAGAGTTTATGTTTGGAAAAATTTTAAAACAATAACAAATGTAAGTAAAGGAAATTTATTCACATACCACAAATGAACCCAAAAGTTTTGCTGTCCAAGTTTGGGAAATTCCACCAGTTCAACCCTAACTGCTTGGAATTTTATAAGAATGAGATTTCTTCCACACATGCTTTAAAAATGGATATGCATGCTTCAAACGTGTTAAAGATGCAAATCACCTATGGATCAAAACCTTTTGAAGAGAATGACAAACGTTCATTAAATTCCCAAGTGAACGTGCGGTGGGATATTTCCCTGAGTCAAACTAACCATTATTTTGCCCATTTAAAAAAAAGCTGACCTAACGATCATAGATGATTGTAAAGTGATTTATGATGCGTTACGGGCTATATTACCCTAATAAATGACTTATGGATTGGGAGTCAACACTCAGTTCAAAATTCCCCGACGATTGCAAAACCTGATATATAAGAACTAAAAAGAGCTTACGATCCCTAAAAATTACAGACACTCCTTGGAATTATCTCTCTCTACATTTGTGCATTGTGCATTTCCATTTTAGATGTACTCATTTTTCTTAAATAAAAACTTTGAGTTTTCGGTCTCCCTTCATCCCGTGAACCAAAAACGCAAATAGATCACCTCAAAATGAAAATTTTAGAGTTTATGTTTGGAAGAATTTTAAAACAATAACAAATGTAAGTAAAGAAAATTTATTCACACACCACAAATGAACCCAAAAGTTTTGCTGTCCAAGTTTGGGAAATTCCACCAGTTCAACGCTAACAACTTGGAATTTTATAAGAATGAGATTTCTTCCGCACATGCTTTAAAAATGGATATGCATGCTTCAAACGTGTTAAAGATGCAAATCACCTATGGATCAAAACGTTTTGAAGAGAATGACAAACGTTCATTAAATTCTAAAGTGAACGTGCGGTGGGATATTTGCCTGAGTCAAACTAGCCATTATTTTTCCCATTTACAAAAAGCTTACCTAACGATCATAGATGATTGTAAAGTGATTTATAATGCGTTACGGGCTATATTACCCTAGGAAATGACTTATGGATTGGGAGTCAATACTCAGTTCAAAATTCCGCGACGATTGCAAAACCTGATATATAAGAACTAAAAAGCGCTTACAATCCCTAAAAATTACAGACACTCCTTGGAATTATCTCTCTCTACATTTGTGCATTGTGCATTTCCATTTTAGATGTACTAATTTTTCTTAAATAAAAACTTTGAGTTTTCGGTCTCCGTTCATCCCGTGAACCAAAAACGCAAATAGATCACCTCAAAATGAAAATTTTAGAGTTTATGTTTGGAAGAATTTTAAAACAATAACAAATGTAAGTAAAGAAAATTTATTCACACACCACAAATGAACCCAAAAGTTTTGCTGTCCAAGTTTGGGAAATTCCACCAGTTCAACCCTAACAGCTTGGAATTTTATAAGAATGAAATTTTTCCACACATGCTTTAAAAATGGATATGCATACTTCAAAGGTGTTAAAGATGCAATTCACCTATGGATCAAAACCTTTTGAAGAGAATGACAAACGTTCATTAAATTCTAAAGTGAACATGCGGTGGGATATTTGCCTGAGTCAAACTAGCCATTATTTTGCCCATTTACAAAAAGCTGACCTAACGATCATAGAGGATTGTAAAGTGATTTATCATGCGTTACGGGCTATATTACCCTAAGAAATGACTTATGGATTGGGAGTCAACACTCAGATCAAAATTCCCCGACGATTGCAAAACCTGATATATAAGAACTAAAAACAGCTTACCATCCCTAAAAATTACAGACACTCCTTGGAATTATCTCTCTCTACATTTGAGCATTGTGCTTTTCCATTTTAGATGTACTCATTTTTCTTAAATAAAAACTTTGAGTTTTCGGTCTCCCTTCATCCCGTGACCCAAAAACGCAAATAGATCACCACAAAATGAAAATTTTAGAGTTTATGTTTGGAAAAATTTTAAAACAATAACAAATGTAAGTAAAGAAAATTTTTTCACACACCACAAATGAACCCAAAAGTTTTGCTGTCCAAGTTTGGGAAATTCCACCAGTTCAACCCTAACAGCTTGGAATTTTATAAGAATGAGATTTCTTCCACACATGCTTTAAAAATGGATATGCATGCTTCAAACGTGTTAAAGATGCAAATCACCTATGGATCAAAACCTTTTGAAGAGAATGACAAACGTTCATTAAATTCTCAAGTGAACGTGCGGTGGGATATTTCCCTGAGTCGAACTAACCTTTATTTTGCCCATTTAAAAAAAAGCTGACCTAACGATCATAGATGATCGTAAAGTGATTTATGATGCGTTACGGGCTATATTACCCTAATAAATGACTTATGGATTGGGAGTCAACACTCAGTTCAAAATTCCCCGACGATTGCAAAACCTGATATATAAGAACTAAAAAGAGCTTACGATCCCTAAAAATTACAGACACTCCTTGGAATTATCTCTCTCTACATTTGTGCATTGTGCATTTCCATTTTAGATGTACTAATTTTTCTTAAATAAAAACTTTGAGTTTTCGGTCTCCGTTCATCCCGTGAACCAAAAACGCAAATAGATCACCTCAAAATGAAAATTTTAGAGTTTATGTTTGGAAGAATTTTAAAACAATAACAAATGTAAGTAAAGAAAATTTATTCACACACCACAAATGAACCCAAAAGTTTTGCTGTCCAAGTTTGGGAAATTCCACCAGTTCAACGCTAACAACTTGGAATTTTATAAGAATGAGATTTCTTCCGCACATGCTTTAAAAATGGATATGCATGCTTCAAACGTGTTAAAGATGCAAATCACCTATGGATCAAAACGTTTTGAAGAGAATGACAAACGTTCATTAAATTCTAAAGTGAACGTGCGGTGGGATATTTGCCTGAGTCAAACTAGCCATTATTTTTCCCATTTACAAAAAGCTTACCTAACGATCATAGATGATTGTAAAGTGATTTATCATGCGTTACGGGCTATATTACCCTAAGAAATGACTTATGGATTGGGAGTCAATACTCAGTTCAAAATTCCGCGACGATTGCAAAACCTGATATATAAGAACTAAAAAGCGCTTACAATCCCTAAAAATTACAGACACTCCTTGGAATTATCTCTCTCTACATTTGTGCATTGTGCATTTCCATTTTAGATGTACTCATTTTTCTTAAATAAAAACATTGAGTTTTCGGTCTCCCTTCATCCCGTGACCCAAAAACGCAAATAGATCACCACAAAATGAAAATTTTAGAGTCTATGTTTGGAAAAATTTTAAAACAATAACAAATGTAAGTAAAGAAAATTTATTCACACACCACAAATGAACCCAAAAGTTTTGCTGTCCAAGTTTGGGAAATTCCACCAGTTCAACCCTAACAGCTTGGAATTTTATAAGAATGAAATTTTTCCACACATGCTTTAAAAATGGATATGCATACTTCAAAGGTGTTAAAGATGCAATTCACCTATGGATCAAAACCTTTTGAAGAGAATGACAAACGTTCATTAAATTCTAAAGTGAACGTGCGATGGAGATTTGCCTGAGTCAAACAAGCCATTATTTTGCCCAATTACAAAAAGCTGACCAAACGATCATAGATGATTGTAAAGAGATTTATCATGAGTTACGGGCTATATTACCCTAAGAAATGACTTATGGATTGGGAGTCAATACTCAGTTCAAAATTCCCCGACGATTGCAAAACATGATATATAAGAACTAAAAAGAGCTTACAATCCCTAAAAATTATAGACACTCCTTGGAATTATCTCTCTCCACATTTGTGCATTGTGCATTTCCATTTTAGATGTACTTATTTTTCTTAAATAAAAACTTTGAGTTTTCGGTCTCCCTTCATCCCGTGAACCAAAAATGCAAATACATCACCACAAAATGAAAATTTTAGAGTTTATGTTTGGAAAAATTTTAAAACAATAACAAATGTAAGTAAAGGAAATTTATTCACACACCACAAATGAACCCAAAAGTTTTGCTGTCCAAGTTTGGGAAATTCCACCAGTTCAACCCTAACTGCTTGGAATTTTATAAGAATGAGATTTCTTCCACACATGCTTTAAAAATGGATATGCATGCTTCAAACGTGTTAAAGATGCAAATCACCTATGGATCAAAACCTTTTGAAGAGAATGACAAACGTTTATTAAATTCTAAAGTGAACGTGCGGTGGTATATTTGCCTGAGTCAAACTAGCCATTATTTTGCCCATTTACAAAAAAGTTGACCTAACGATCATAGAGGATTGTGAAGTGATTTATCATGCGTGACGGGCTATATTACGCTAAGAAATGACTTATGGATTGGGAGTCAACACTCAGTTCAAAATTCCCCGACGATTGCAAAACCTGATATATAAGAACTAAAAAGAGCTTACAATCCCTAAAAATTACTGACACTCCTTGGAATTATCTCTCTCTACATTTGTGCATTTTGCATTTCCATTTTAGATGTACTCATTTTTCTTAAATAAAAACTTTGAGCTTTCGGTGTCCCTTCATCCCGTGAACCAAAAACGCAAATAGATCACCACAAAATGAAAATTATAGAGTTTACGTTTGGAAAAATTTTAAAACAATAACAAATGTAAGTGAAGAAAATTTATTCACACACCACAAATGAACCGAAAAGTTTTGCTGTCCAAGTTTGGGAAATTCCACCAGTTCAACCCTAACAGCTTGGAATTTTATAAGAATGAGATTTCTTCCACACATGCTTTAAAAATGGATATGCATGCTTCAAACGTGTTAAAGATGCAAATCACCTATGGATCAAAACCTTTTGAAGAGAATGACAAACGTTCATTAAATTCTAAAGTGAACGTGCGGTGGGATATTTGCCTAAGTCAAACTAGCCATTATTTTGCCCATTTACAAAAAGCTGACCTAACGATCATAGATGATTGTAAAGTGATTTATCATGCGTTATGGGCTATATTACCCTAAGAAATGACTTATGGATTGGGAGTCAATACTCAGTTCAAAATTCCCCGACGATTGCAAAACCTGATATATAAGAACTAAAAAGAGCTTACAATCCCTAAAAAATACAGAAACTCCTTGGAATTATCTCTCTCTACATTTGTGCATTGTGCACTTCCATTTTAGGTGTACTCATTTTTCTTAAGCAAAAACTTTGAGTTTTCGGTCTCCCTTCATCCCGTAAACCAAAAAAGCAAATAGATCACCACAAAATGAAAATTTTAGAGTCTATGTTTGGGAAAATTTTAAAACAATAACAAATGTAAGTAAAGAAAATTTATTCACCAACCACAAATGAACCCAAAAGTTTTGTTGTCCAAGTTTGGGAAATTCCACCAGTTCAACCCTAACAGCTTTGAATTTTATAAGAATGAGATTTCTTCCACACATGCTTTAAAAATGGATATGCATGCTTCAAACGTGTTAAAGATGGAAATCACCTATGTATCAAAACCTTTTGAAGAGAATGACAAACGTTCATTAAATTCTAAAGTGAACATGCGGTGGGATATTTGCCTGAGTCAAACTAGCCATTATTTTGCCCATTTACAAAAAGCTGACCTAACGATCATAGAGGATTGTAAAGTGATTTATCATGCGTTACGGGCTATATTACCCTAAGAAATGACTTATGGATTGGGAGTCAACACTCAGATCAAAATTCCCCGACGATTGCAAAACCTGATATATAAGAACTAAAAACAGCTTACCATCCCTAAAAATTACAGACACTCCTTGGAATTATCTCTCTTTACATTTGAGCATTGTGCTTTTCCATTTTAGATGTACTCATTTTTCTTAAATAAAAACTTTGAGTTTTCGGTCTCCCTTCATCCCGTGACCCAAAAACGCAAATAGATCACCACAAAATGAAAATTTTAGAGTTTATGTTTGGAAAAATTTTAAAACAATAACAAATGTAAGTAAAGAAAATTTATTCACACACCACAAATGAACCCAAAAGTTTTGCTGTCCAAGTTTGGGAAATTCCACCAGTTCAACCCTAACAGCTTGGAATTTTATAAGAATGAGATTTCTTCCACACATGCTTTAAAAATGGATATGCATGCTTCAGACGTGTTAAAGATGCAAATCACCTATGGATCAAAACCTTTTGAAGAGAATGACAAACGTTCATTAAATTCTCAAGTGAACGTGCGGTGGGATATTTCCCTGAGTCAAACTAACCATTATTTTGCCCATTTAAAAAAAAGCTGACCTAACGATCATAGATGATTGTAAAGTGATTTATGATGCGTTACGGGCTATATTACCCTAATAAATGACTTATGGATTGGGAGTCAACACTCAGTTCAAAATTCCCCGACGATTGCAAAACCTTATATATAAGAACTAAAAAGAGCTTACGATCCCTAAAAATTACAGACACTCCTTGGAATTATCTCTCTCTACATTTGTGCATTGTGCATTTCCATTTTAGATGTACTCATTTTTCTTAAATAAAAACTTTGAGTTTTCGGTCTCCCTTCATCCCGTGAACCAAAAACGCAAATAGATCACCTCAAAATGAAAATTTTAGAGTTTATGTTTGGAAGAATTTTAAAACAATAACAAATGTAAGTAAAGAAAATTTATTCACACACCACAAATGATCCCAAAAGTTTTGCTGTCCAAGTTTGGGAAATTCCACCAGTTCAACGCTAACAACTTGGAATTTTATAAGAATGAGATTTCTTCCGCACATGCTTTAAAAATGGATATGCATGCTTCAAACGTGTTAAAGATGCAAATCACCTATGGATCAAAATGTTTTGAAGAGAATGACAAACGTTCATTAAATTCTAAAGTGAACGTGCGGTGGGATATTTGCCTGAGTCAAACTAGCCATTATTTTTCCCATTTACAAAAAGCTTACCTAACGATCATAGATGATTGTAAAGTGATTTATCATGCGTTACGGGCTATATTACCCTAAGAAATGACTTATGGATTGGGAGTCAATACTCAGTTCAAAATTCCGCGACGATTGCAAAACCTGATATATAAGAACTAAAAAGCGCTTACAATCCCTAAAAATTACAGACACTCCTTGGAATTATCTCTCTCTACATTTGTGCATTGTGGATTTCCATTTTAGATGTACTCATTTTTCTTAAATAAAAACATTGAGTTTTCGGTCTCCCTTCATCCCGTAACCCAAAAACGCAAATAGATCACCACAAAATGAAAATTTTAGAGTCTATGTTTGGAAAAATTTTAAAACAATAACAAATGTAAGTAAAGAAAATTTATTCACACACCACAAATGAACCCAAAAGTTTTGCTGTCCAAGTTTGGGAAATTCCACCAGTTCAACCCTATCAGCTTGGAATTTTATAAGAATGAGATTTCTTCCACACATGCTTTAAAAATGGATATGCATGCTTCAAACGTGTTAAAGATGCAAATCACCTATGGATCAAAACCTTTTGAAGAGAATGACAAACGTTCATTAAATTCTAAAGTGAATGTGCGGTGCGATATTTGCCTGAGTCAAACTAGCCATTATTTTCCCCATTTACAAAAAGCTGACCTAACGATCATTGATGATTGTAAATGGATTTATCATGCGTTACGGGCTATATTACCCTAAGAAATGACTTATGGATTGGGAGTCAACACTCAGTTCAAAATTCCCCGACGATTGCAAAACCTGATATATAAGAACTAAAAAGAGCTTACGATCCCTAAAAGCTACAGACACTCCTTGGAATTATCTCTCTCTACATTTGTGCATTGTGCATTTACATTTTAGGTGTACTCATTTTTGTTAAATAAAAACTTTGAGTTTTCGGTCTCCCTTCATCCCGTGACCCAAAAAAGCAAATAGATCACCACAAAATGAAAATTTTAGAGTTTATGTTTGGAAAAATTTTAAAACAATAACAAATGTAAGTAAAGAAAATTTATTCACACACCACAAATGAACCCAAAAGTTTTGCTGTCCAAGTTTGGGAAATTCCACCAGTTCAACCCTAACAGCTTGGAATTTTATAAAAATGAGATTTCTTCCACACATGCTTTAAAAATGGATATGCAGCTTCAAACGTGTTAAAGATGCAAATCACCTATGGATCAAAACCTTTTGAAGAGAATGACAAACGTTCATTAAATTCTAAAGTGAACGTGCTGTGGGATATTCGCCTGAGTCAAACTAGCCATTATTTTGTCCATTTACAAAAAAGTTGACCTAACGATCATAGAGGATTGTGAAGTGATTTATCATGCGTGACGGGCTATATTACGCTAAGAAATGACTTATGGATTGGGAGTCAACACTCAGTTCAAAATTCCCCGACGATTGCAAAACCTGATATATAAGAACTAAAAAGAGCTTACAATCCCTAAAAATTACTGACACTCCTTGGAATTATCTCTCTCTACATTTGTGCATTTTGCATTTCCATTTTAGATGTACTCATTTTTCTTAAATAAAAACTTTGAGCTTTCGGTGTCCCTTCATCCCGTGAACCAAAAACGCAAATAGATCACCACAAAATGAAAATTTTAGAGTTTATGTTTGGAAAAATTTTAAAACAATAACAAATGTAAGTGAAGAAAATTTATTCACACACCACAAATGAACCGAAAAGTTTTGCTGTCCAAGTTTGGGAAATTCCACCAGTTCAACCCTAACAGCTTGGAATTTTATAAGAATGACATTTCTTCCACACATGCTTTAAAAATGGATATGCATGCTTCAAACGTGTTAAAGATGCAAATCACCTATGGATCAAAACCTTTTGAAGAGAATGACAAACGTTCATTAAATTCTAAAGTGAACGTGCGGTGGGATATTTGCCTAAGTCAAACTAGCCATTATTTTGCCCATTTACAAAAAGCTGACCTAACGATCATAGATGATTGTAAAGTGATTTATCATGCGTTACGGGCTATATTACCCTAAGAAATGACTTATGGATTGGGAGTCAATACTCAGTTCAAAATTCCCCGACGATTGCAAAACCTGATATATAAGAACTAAAAAGAGCTTACAATCCCTAAAAAATACAGAAACTCCTTGGAATTATCTCTCTCTACATTTGTGCATTGTGCACTTCCATTTTAGGTGTACTCATTTTTCTTAAACAAAAACTTTGAGTTTTCGGTCTCCCTTCATCCCGTAAACCAAAAAAGCAAATAGATCACCACAAAATGAAAATTTTAGAGTCTATGTTTGGGAAAATTTTAAAACAATAACAAATGTAAGTAAAGAAAATTTATTCACCAACCACAAATGAACCCAAAAGTTTTGTTGTCCAAGTTTGGGAAATTCCACCAGTTCAACCCTAACAGCTTTGAATTTTATAAGAATGAGATTTCTTCCACACATGCTTTAAAAATGGATATGCATGCTTCAAACGTGTTAAAGATGGAAATCACCTATGTATCAAAACCTTTTGAAGAGAATGACAAACGTTCATTAAATTCTAAAGTGAACATGCGGTGGGATATTTGCCTGAGTCAAACTAGCCATTATTTTGCCCATTTACAAAAAGCTGACCTAACGATCATAGAGGATTGTAAAGTGATTTATCATGCGTTACGGGCTATATTACCCTAAGAAATGACTTATGGATTGGGAGTCAACACTCAGATCAAAATTCCCCGACGATTGCAAAACCTGATATATAAGAACTAAAAACAGCTTACCATCCCTAAAAATTACAGACACTCCTTGGAATTATCTCTCTCTACATTTGAGCATTGTGCTTTTCCATTTTAGATGTACTCATTTTTCTTAAATAAAAACTTTGAGTTTTCGGTCTCCCTTCATCCCGTGACCCAAAAACGCAAATAGATCACCACAAAATGAAAATTTTAGAGTTTATGTTTGGAAAAATTTTAAAACAATAACAAATGTAAGTAAAGAAAATTTTTTCACACACCACAAATGAACCCAAAAGTTTTGCTGTCCAAGTTTGGGAAATTCCACCAGTTCAACCCTAACAGCTTGGAATTTTATAAGAATGAGATTTCTTCCACACATGCTTTAAAAATGGATATGCATGCTTCAAACGTGTTAAAGATGCAAATCACCTATGGATCAAAACCTTTTGAAGAGAATGACAAACGTTCATTAAATTCTCAAGTGAACGTGCGGTGGGATATTTCCCTGAGTCGAACTAACCATTATTTTGCCCATTTAAAAAAAAGCTGACCTAACGATCATAGATGATCGTAAAGTGATTTATGATGCGTTACGGGCTATATTACCCTAATAAATGACTTATGGATTGGGAGTCAACACTCAGTTCAAAATTCCCCTACGATTGCAAAACCTGATATATAAGAACTAAAAAGAGCTTACGATCCCTAAAAATTACAGACACTCCTTGGAATTATCTCTCTCTACATTTGTGCATTGTGCATTTCCATTTTAGATGTACTCATTTTTCTTAAATAAAAACTTTGAGTTTTCGGTCTCCCTTCATCCCGTGAACCAAAAACGCAAATAGATCACCTCAAAATGAAAATTTTAGAGTTTATGTTTGGAAGAATTTTAAAACAATAACAAATGTAAGTAAAGAAAATTTATTCACACACCACAAATGAACCCAAAAGTTTTGCTGTCCAAGTTTGGGAAATTCCGCCAGTTCAACGCTAACAACTTGGAATTTTATAAGAATGAGATTTCTTCCGCACATGCTTTAAAAATGGATATGCATGCTTCAAACGTGTTAAAGATGCAAATCACCTATGGATCAAAACGTTTTGAAGAGAATGACAAACGTTCATTAAATTCTAAAGTGAACGTGCGGTGGGATATTTGCCTGAGTCAAACTAGCCATTATTTTTCCCATTTACAAAAAGCTTACCTAACGATCATAGATGATTGTAAAGTGATTTATCATGCGTTACGGGCTATATTACCCTAAGAAATGACTTATGGATTGGGAGTCAATACTCAGTTCAAAATTCCGCGACGATTGCAAAACCTGATATATAAGAACTAAAAAGCGCTTACGATCCCTAAAAATTACAGACACTCCTTGGAATTATCTCTCTCTACATTTGTGCATTGTGCATTTCCATTTTAGATGTACTCATTTTTCTTAAATAAAAACATTGAGTTTTCGGTCTCCCTTCATCCCGTGACCCAAAAACGCAAATAGATCACCACAAAATGAAAATTTTAGAGTCTATGTTTGGAAAAATTTTAAAACAATAACAAATGTAAGTAAAGAAAATTTATTCACACACCACAAATGAACCCAAAAGTTTTGCTGTCCAAGTTTGGGAAATTCCACCAGTTCAACCCTAACAGCTTGGAATTTTATAAGAATGAAATTTTTCCACACATGCTTTAAAAATGGATATGCATACTTCAAAGGTGTTAAAGATGCAATTCACCTATGGATCAAAACCTTTTGAAGAGAATGACAAACGTTCATTAAATTCTAAAGTGAACGTGCGATGGAGATTTGCCTGAGTCAAACAAGCCATTATTTTGCCCAATTACAAAAAGCTGACCTAACGATCATAGATGATTGTAAAGAGATTTATCATGAGTTACGGGCTATATTACCCTAAGAAATGACTTATGGATTGGGAGTCAATACTCAGTTCAAAATTCCCCGACGATTGCAAAACATGATATATAAGAACTAAAAAGAGCTTACAATCCCTAAAAATTATAGACACTCCTTGGAATTATCTCTCTCCACATTTGTGCATTGTGCATTTCCATTTTAGATGTACTTATTTTTCTTAAATAAAAACTTTGAGTTTTCGGTCTCCCTTCATCCCGTGAACCAAAAATGCAAATACATCACCACAAAATGAAAATTTTAGAGTTTATGTTTGGAAAAATTTTAAAACAATAACAAATGTAAGTAAAGGAAATTTATTCACACACCACAAATGAACCCAAAAGTTTTGCTGTCCAAGTTTGGGAAATTCCACCAGTTCAACCCTAACTGCTTGGAATTTTATAAGAATGAGATTTCTTCCACACATGCTTTAAAAATGGATATGCATGCTTCAAACGTGTTAAAGATGCAAATCACCTATGGATCAAAACCTTTTGAAGAGAATGACAAACGTTTATTAAATTCTAAAGTGAACGTGCGGTGGTATATTTGCCTGAGTCAAACTAGCCATTATTTTGCCCATTTACAAAAAAGTTGACCTAACGATCATAGAGGATTGTGAAGTGATTTATCATGCGTGACGGGCTATACTACGCTAAGAAATGACTTATGGATTGGGAGTCAACACTGAGTTCAAAATTCCCCGACGATTGCAAAACCTGATATATAAGAACTAAAAAGAGCTTACAATCCCTAAAAATTACAGACACTCCGTGGAATTATCTCTCTCTACATTTGTGCATTGTTCATTTCCATTTTAGATGTACTCATTTTTCTTAAATAAAAACTTTGTGTTTTCGGTCTCCCTTCATCCCGTAAACCAAAAATGCAAATACATCACCACAAAATGAAAATTTTAGAGTTTATGTTTGGAAAAATTTTAAAACAATAACAAATGTAAGTAAAGAAAAATTATTCACACACCACAAATGAACCCAAAAATTTTGCTGTCCAAGTTTGGGAAATTCCAACAGTTCAACCCTAACAGCTTGGAATTTTATAAGAATGAGATTTCTTCCACACATGCTTTAAAAATGGATATGCATGCTTCAAATGTGTTAAAGATGCAAATCACCTATGGATCAAAACCTTTTGAAGAGAATGACAAACGTTCATTAAATTCTAAAGTGAACGTGCGGTGGGATATTTGCCTGAGTCAAACTAGCCATTATTTTGCCCATTTACAAAAAACTGACCTAACGATCATAGATGATTGTGAAGTGATTTATCATGGGTTACGGGCTATATTACCCTAAGAAATGACTTATGGATTGGGAGTCAACACTCAGTTCAAAATTCCCCGACGATTGCAAAACCTGATATATAAGAACTAAAAAGAGCTTACAATCCCTAAAAATTACAGACACTCCTTGCAATGATCTCTCTCTACATTTGTGCATTGTGCATTTCCATTTTAGATGTACTCATTTTTCTTAAATAAAAACTTTGAGTTTTCGGTCTCCCTTCATCCCGTGAACCAAAAACGCAAATAGATCACCACAAAATGAAAATTTTAGAGTTTATGTTTGGAAAAATTTTAAAACAATAACAAATGTAAGTAAAGAAAATTTATTCACACACCACAAATGAACCCAAAAGTTTTGCTGTCCAAGTTTGGGAAATTCCACCAGTTCAACCCTAACAGCTTAAAATTTTATAAGAATGAGATTTCTTGCACACATGCTTTAAAAATGGATATGCATGCTTCAAACGTGTTAAAGATGCAAATCACCTATGGATCAAAACCTTTTGAAGATAATGACAAACGTTCATTAAATTCTAAAGTGAACGCGCGGAGGGATATTTGCCTGAGTCAAACTAGCCATTATTTTGCCCTTTTACAAAAAAGCTGGCCTAACAGTCATAGATGATTGTGAAGTGATTTATCATGCGTTACGGGCTATATTACGCTAAGAAATGACTTATGGATTGGGAGTCAACACTCAGTTCAAAATTCCCCGATGATTGCAAAACCTGATATATAAGAACTAAAAAGAGCTTACGATCCCTAAAAATTACAGACACTCCTTGGAATTATCTCTCTCTACATTTGTGCATTGTGCATTTCCATTTTAGATGTACTCATTTTTCTTAACTAAAAACATTGAGTTTTCGGTCTCCCTTCATCCCGTGAACCAAAAACGCAAGTAGATCACCACAAAATGAAAATTTTAGAGTTTATGTTTGGAAGAATTTTAAAACAATAACAAATGAAAGTAAAGAAAATTTATTCACACACCACAAATGAACCCAAAAGTTTTGCTGTCCATGTTTGGGAAATTCCACCATTTCAACCCTAACAGCTTGGAATTTTATAAGAATGAGATTTCTTCCACACATGCTTTAAAAATGGATATGCATGCTTCAAATGTGTTAAAGATGCAAATCACCTATGGATCAAAACCTTTTGAAGAGAATGACAAACGTTCATTAAATTCTAAAGTGAACGTGCGGTGGGATATTTGCCTGAGTCAAACTAGCCATTATTTTGCCCATTTACAAAAAGCTGACCTAACGATCATAGATGATTGTGAAGTGATTTATCTTGGGTTACGGGCTATATTACCCTAAGAAATGACTTATGGATTGGGAGTCAACACTCAATTCAAAATTCCCCGACGATTGCAAAACCCTTTTATATAAGAACTAAAAAGAGCTTACAATCCCTAAAAATTACAGACACTCCTTGGAATTATCTCTCTCTACATTTGTGCATTGTACATTTCCATTTTAGATGTACTCATTTTTCTTAAATAAAAACTTTGAGTTTTCGGTCTCCCTTCATCCCGTGAACCAAAAACGCAAATAGATCACCACAAAATGAACATTTTAGAGTTTATGTTTGGAAAAATTTTAAAACAATAACAAATGTAAGTAAAGAAAATTTATTCACACACCACAAATGAACCCAAAAGTTTTGCTGTCCAAGTTTGGGAAATTCCACCTGTTCAACCCTAACAGCTTGAAATTTTATAAGAATGAGATTTCTTCCACACATGCTTTAAAAATGGATATGCATGCTTCAAACGTGTTAAAGATGCAAATCACCTATGGATCAAAACCTTTTGAAGAGAATGACAAACGTTCATTAAATTCTAAAGTGAACGCGCGGTGGGATATTTGCCTGAGTCAAACAAGCCATTATTTTGCCCATTTACAAAAAAGCTGGCCTAACAGTCATAGATGATTGTGAAGTGATTTATCATGCGTTACGGGCTATATTACGCTAAGAAATGACTTATGGATTGGGAGTCACCACTCAGTTCAAAATTCCCCGACGATTGCAAAACCTAATATATAAGAACTAAAAAGAGCTTACGATCCCTAAATATTACAGACACTCCTTGGAATTATCTCTCTCTACATTTGTGCATTGTGCATTTGCATTTTAGACTTACTCAGTTTTCTTAAATAAAAACTTTGAGTTTTCAGTCTCCCATCATCCCGTGAACCAAAAACGCAAATAGATCACCACAAAATGAAAATTTTAGAGTTTATGTTTGGAAAAATTTTAAAACAATAACAAATGTAAGTAAAGAAATTTATTCACACACCACAAATGAACCCAAAAGTTTTGCTGTCCAAGTTTGGGAAATTCCACCAGTTCAACCCTAATAGCTTGGAATTTTATAAGAATGAGATTTCTTCCACACATGCTTTAAAAATGGATATGCATGCTTCAAACGTGTTAAAGATGTAAATCACCTATGGATCAAAACCTTTTGAAGAGAATGACAAACGTTCATTAAATTCTAAAGTGAACGCGCGGTGGGATATTTGCCTGAGTCAAACTAGCCATTATTTTGCCCTTTTACAAAAAAGCTGGCCTAACAGTCATAGATGATTGTGAAGTGATTTATCATGCGTTACGGGCTATATTACGCTAAGAAATGACTTATGGATTGGGAGTCACCACTCAGTTCAAAATTCCCCGACGATTGCAAAACCTGATATATAAGAACTAAAAAGTGCTTACGATCCCTAAAAATTACAGACACTCCTTGGAATTATCTCTCTCTAAATTTGTGTATTGTGCATTTCCATTTTAGATGTACTCATTTTTCTTAAATAAAAACTTTGAGTTTTCGGTCTCCCTTCATCCCGTGAACCAAAAACGCAAGTAGATCACCACAAAATGAAAATTTTAGAGTTTATGTATGGAAGAATTTTAAAACAATAACAAATGTCAGTAAAGAAAATTTATTCACACACCACAAATGAACCCAAAAGATTTGCTGTCCAAGTTTGGGAAATTCCACCAGTTCAACCCTAACAGCTTGGAATTTTATAAGAATGAGATTTCTTCCACACATGCTTTAAAAATGGATATGCATGCTTCAAACGTGTTAAAGATGCAAATCACCTATGGATCAAAACCTTTTGAAGAGAATGACAAACGTTCAATAAATTTTAAAGTGAACGTGCTGTGGGATATTTGCATGAGTCAAACTAGCCATTATTTTGCCCATTTACAAAAAGCTGACCTAACGATCATAGATGATTGTGAAGTGATTTATCATGCGTTAAGGGCTATATTACCCTAAGAAATGACTTATGGATTGGGAGTCAACACTCAGTTCAAAATTTCCCGACGATTGCAAAACCTGATATGTAAGAATTAAAAAGAGCTTACAATCCCTGAAAATTACAGACACTCCTTGGAATTATCTCTCTCTACAATTGTGCACTGTGCATTTCCATTTTAGATGTACTCATTTTTCTTAAATAAAAACTTTGAGTTTTCGGTCTCCCTTCATCCCGTGAATCAAAAACGCAAGTAGATCACCACAAAATGAAAATTTTAGAGTTAATGTTTGGAAGAATTTTAAAACAATAACAAATGTAAGTAAAGAAAATTTATTCACACACCACAAATGAACCCAAAAGTTTTGCTGTCCAAGTTTGGGAAATTCCACCAGTTCAACCCTAACAGCTTGGAATTTTATAAGAATGAGATTTCTTCCACACATGCTTTAAAAATGGATATGCATGCTTCAAACGTGTTAAAGATGCAAATCACCTATGGATCAAAACCTTTTGAAGAGAATGACAAACGTTCATTAAATTCTAAAGTGAACGTGCGGTGGGATATTTGCCTGAGTCAAACTAGCAATTATTTTGCCCATTTACAAAAAGCTGACCTAACGATCATAGATGATTGTGAAGTGATTTATCATGGGTTACGGGCTATATTACCCTAAGAAATGACTTATGGATTGGGAGTCAACACTCAGTTCAAAATTCCCCGACGATTGCAAAACCTGATATATAAGAACTAAAAAGAGCTTACAATCCCTAAAAATTACAGACACTCCTCGGAATTATCTCTCTCTACATTTGTGCATTGTGCATTTCCATCTTAGATGTACTCATTTTTCTTAAATAAAAACTTTGAGTTTTCGGTCTCCCTTCATCCCGTGAACCAAAAACGCAAGTAGATCACCACAAAATGAAAATTTTAGAGTTTATGTTTGGAAGAATTTTAAAACAATAACAAATGTAAGTAAAGAAAATTTATTCACACACCACAAATGAACCCAAAAGATTTGCTGTCCAAGTTTGGGAAATTCCACCAGTTCAACCCTAACAGCTTGGAATTTTATAAGAATGAGATTTCTTCCACACATGCTTTAAAAATGGATATGCATGCTTCAAACGTGTTAAAGATGCAAATCACCTATGGATCAAAACCTTTTGAAGTGAATGACAAACGGTCATTAAATTTTAAAGTGAACGTGCTGTGGGATATTTGCATGAGTCAAACTAGCCATTATTTTGCCCATTTACAAAAAGCTGACCTACCGATCATAGATGATTGTGAAGTGATTTATCATGCGTTACGGGCTATATTACGCTAAGAAATGACTTATGGATTGGGAGTCAACACTCTGTTCAAAATTCCCCGATGATTGCAAAACCTGATATATAAGAACTAAAAAGAGCTTACGATCCCTAAAAATTACAGACACTCCTTGGAATTATCTCTCTCTACATTTGTGCATTGTGCATTTCCATTTTAGATGTACTCATTTTTCTTAAATAAAAACATTGAGTTTTCGGTCTCCCTTCATCCCGTGAACCAAAAACGCAAGTAGATCACCACAAAATGAAAATTTTAGAGTTTATGTTTGGAAGAATCTTAAAACAATAACAAATGAAAGTAAAGAAAATTTATTCACACACCACAAATGAACCCAAAAGTTTTGTTGTCCAAGTTTCGGAAATTCCACCAGTTCAACCCTAACAGCTTGGAATTTTATAAGAATGAGATTTCTTCCACACATGCTTTAAAAATGGATATGCATGCTTCAAATGTGTTAAAGATGCAAATCACCTATGGATCAAAACCTTTTGAAGAGAATGACAAACGTTCATTAAATTCTAAAGTGAACGTGCGGTGGGATATTTGCCTGAGTCAAACTAGCCATTATTTTGCCCATTTACAAAAAGCTGACCTAACGATCATAGATGATTGTAAAGTGATTTATCATGGGTTACGGGCTATATTACCCTAAGAAATGACTTATGGATTGGGAGTCAACACTCAGTTCAAAATTCCCCGACGATTGCAAAACCTGATATATAAGAACTAAAAAGAGCTTACAATACCTAAAAATTACAGACACTCATTGGAATTATCTCTCTCTACATTTGTGCATTGTGCATTTCCATTTTAGATGTACTCATTTTTATTAAATAAAAACTTTGAGTTTTCGGTCTCCCTTCATCCTGTGAACCAAAAACGCAAATAGATCACCACAAAATGAAAATTTTAGAGTTTATGTTTGGAAAAATTTTAAAACAATAACAAATGTAAGTAAAGAAAATTTATTCACACACCACAAATGAACCCAAAAGTTTTGCTGTCCAAGTTTGGGAAATTCCACCAGTTCGACCCTAACAGCTTCGAATTTTATAAGAATGAGATTTCTTCCACACATGCTTTAAAAATGGATATGCATGCTTCAAACGTGTTAAAGATGCAAATCACCTATGGATCAAAACCTTTTGAAGAGAATGACAAACATTCATTAAATTCTAAAGTGAACGCGCGGTGGGATATTTGCCTGAGTCAAACTAGCCATTATTTTGCGCTTTTACAAAAAAGCTGGCCTAACAGTCATAGATGATTGTGAAGTGATTTATCATTCGCTACAGGCTATATTACGCTAAGAAATGTCTTATGGATTAGGAGTCACCACTCAGTTCAAAATTCCCCGATGGTTGCAAAACCTGATATATAAGAACTAAAAAGAGCTTACGATCCCTAAAAATTACAGACACTCCTTGGAATTATCTCTCTCAACATTTGTACACTGTGCATTTCCATTTTAGATGTACTCATTTTTCTTAAATAAAAACTTTGAGTTTTCGGTCTCCCTTCATCCCGTGAACCAAAAACGCAAGTAGATCACCACAAAATGAAAATTTTAGAGTTTATGTTTGGAAGAATTTTAAAACAATAAGCAATGTAAGTAAATAAAATTTATTCACACACCACAAATGAACCCAAAAATTTTGCAGTCCAAGTTTGGGAAATTCCACAAGTTCAACCCTAACAGCTTGGAATTTTACAAGAATGAGATTTCTTCCACACATGCTTTGAAAATGGATATGCATGCTTCAAACGTGTTAAAGATGCAAATCATCTATGGATGAAAACCTTTTGAAGAGAATGACAAACGTTCATTAAATTCTAAAGTGAACGTGCGGTGGGATATTTGCCTGAGTCAAACTAGCCATTATTTTTCCCATTTACAAAAAGCTGACCTAACGATCATAGATGATTGTGAAGTGATTTATCTTGCGTTACGGGCTATATTACCCTAAGAAATGACTTATGGATTGGGAGTCATCACTCAGTTCAAAATTCCCCTACGATTGCAAAACGTGATATATAAGAACTAAAAAGAGCTTACAATCCCTAAAAATTACAGACACTCCTTGGAATTATCTCTCTCTACATTTGTGCATTGTGCATTTGCATTTTAGATGTACTCATTTTTCTTAAATAAAAACTTTGAGTTTTCGGTCTCCCTTCATCCCGTGAACCAAAAACGCAAGTAGATCACCATAAAATGAAAATTTTAGAGTTTATGTTTGGAAGAATTTTAAAACAATAACAAATGTAAGTAAAGAAAATTTATTCACACACCACAAATGAACCCAAAAGTTTTGCTGTCCAAGTTTGGGAAATTCCACCAGTTCAACCCTAACAGCTTGGAATTTTATAAGAATGAGATTTCTTCCACACATGCTTTAAAAATGGATATGCATGCTTCAAACGTCTTAAAGATGCAAATCACTTATGGATCAAAACCTTTTGAAGAGAATGACAAACGTTCATTAAATTCTAAAGTGAACGCGCGGTGGGATATTTGCCTGAGTCAAAGTAGCCATTATTTTGCCTATTTACAAAAAAGCTAGCCTAACAGTCATAGATGATTGTGAAGTGATTTATCATGCGTTACGGGCTATATTACGCTAAGAAATGACTTATGGATTGGGAGTCACCACTCAGTTCAAAATTCCCCGACGATTGCAAAACCTAATATATAAGAACTAAAAAGAGCTTACGTTCCCTAAAAATTACAGACACTCCTTGGAATTATCTCTCTCTACATTTGTGCATTGTGCATTTGCATTTTAGACTTACTCAGTTTTCTTAAATAAAAAGTTTGGTTTTCGGTCTCCCATCATCCCGTGAACCAAAAACGCAAATAGATCACCACAAAATGAAAATTTTAGAGTTTATGTTTGGAAAAATTTTAAAACAATAACAAATGTAAGTAAAGAAATTTATTCACACACCACAAATGAACCCAAAAGTTTTGCTGTCCAAGTTTGGGAAATTCCACCAGTTCAACCCTAACAGCTTGGAATTTTATAAGAATGAGATTTCTTCCACACATGCTTTAAAAATGGATATGCATGCTTCAAACGTGTTAAAGATGTAAATCACCTATGGATCAAAACCTTTTGAAGAGAATGACAAACGTTCATTAAATTCTAAAGTGAACGCGCGGTGGGATATTTGCCTGAGTCAAACTAGCCATTATTTTGCCCTTTTACAAAAAAGCTGGCCTAACAGTCATAGATGATTGTGAAGTGATTTATCATGCGTTACGGGCTATATTACGCTAAGAAATGACTTATGGATTGGGAGTCACCACTCAGTTCAAAATTCCCCGACGATTGCAAAACCTGATATATAAGAACTAAAAAGAGCTTACGATCCCTAAAAATTACAGACACTCCTTGGAATTATGTCTCTCTACATTTGTGTATTGTGCATTTCCATTTTAGATGTACTCATTTTTCTTAAATAAAAACTTTGAGTTTTCGGTCTCCCTTCATCCCGTGAACCAAAAACGCAAGTAGATCACCACAAAATGAAAATTTTAGAGTTTATGTTTGGAAGAATTTTAAAACAATAACAAATGTAAGTAAAGAAAATTTATTCACACACCACAAATGAACCCAAAAAATTTGCTGTCCAAGTTTGGGAAATTCCACCAGTTCAACCCTAACAGCTTGGAATTTTATAAGAATGAGATTTCTTGCACACATGCTTTAAAAATGGATATGCATGCTTCAAACGTGTTAAGGATGCAAATCACCTATGGATCAAAACCTTTTGAAGAGAATGACAAACGTTCATTAAATTTTAAAGTGAACGTGCTGTGGGATATTTGCATGAGTCAAACTAGCCATTATTTTGCCCATTTACAAAAAGCTGCCATAACGATCATAGATGATTGTGAAGTGATTTATCATGCGTTAAGGGCTATATTACCCTAAGAAATGACTTATGGATTGGGAGTCAACACTCAGTTCAAAATTCCCCGACGATTACAAAACCTGATATGTAAGAACTAAAAAGAGCTTACAATCCCTAAAAATTACAGACACTCCTTGGAATTATCTCTCTCTACATTTGACCATTGTGCATTTCCATTTTAGATGTACTCATTTTTCTTAAATAAAAACTTTGAGTTTTCGGTCTCCCTTCATCCCGTGAATCAAAAACGCAAGTAGATCACCACAAAATGAAAATTTTAGAGTTAATGTTTGGAAGAATTTTAAAACAATAACAAATGTAAGTAAAGAAAATTTATTCACACACCACAAATGAACCCAAAAGTTTTGCTGTCCAAGTTTGGGAAATTCCACCAGTTCAACCCTAACAGCTTGGAATTTTATAAGAATGAGATTTCTTCCACACATGCTTTAAAAATGGATATGCATGCTTCAAACGTGTTAAAGATGCAAATCACCTATGGATCAAAACCTTTTGAAGAGAATGACAAACGTTCATTAAATTCTAAAGTGAACGTGCGGTGGGATATTTGCCTGAGTCAAACTAGCAATTATTTTGCCCATTTACAAAAAGCTGACCTAACGATCATAGATGATTGTGAAGTGATTTATCATGGGTTACGGGCTATATTACCCTAAGAAATGACTTATGGATTGGGAGTCAACACTCAGTTCAAAATTCCCCGACGGTTGCAAAACCTGATATAAGAACTAAAAAGAGCTTACAATCCGTAAAAATTACTGACACTCCTTGGAATTATCTCTCTCTACATTTGTACACTGTGCATTTCCATTTTAGATGTACTCATTTTTCTTAAATAAAAATTTTGAGATTTCGGCCTCCCTTCATCCCGTGAACCAAAAACGAAATAGATCACCACAAAATGAAAATTTTAGAGTTTATGTTTGGAAAAATTTTAAAACAATAACAAATGTAAGTAAAGAAAATTTATTCACTCACCACAAATGAACCCAAATGTTTTGCTGTCCAAGTTTAGGAAATTCCCCCAGTTCAACCCTAACAGCTTGGAATTTTATAAGAATAAGATTTCTTCCACACATACTTTAAAAATGGATATGCATGCTTCAAACGTGTTAAAGATGCAAATCACCTATGGATCATTTGACCTTTTGAACAGAATGACAAACGTTCATTAAATTCTAAAGTGAACGTGCGGTGGGATATTTGCCTGAGTCAAACTAGCCATTATTTTGCCCATTTACAAAAAAGCTGACCTAACGATCATAGATGATTGTGAAGTGATTTATCATCTGTTACGGGCAATATTACCCTAAGTAATGACTTATGGATTGGGAGTCAACACTCAGTTCAAAATTCCCCGACGGTTGCAAGACCAGATATATAAGAACTAAAAAGAGCTTACAATCCCTAAAAATTACAGACACTCCTTGGAATTATCTCTCACTATATTTTTGCATTGTGCATTTCCATTTTAGATGTACTCATTTTTCTTAAATAAAAACTTTGAGTTATCGGTCTCCCTTCATCCCGTGAACCAAAAACGCAAATAGATCACCACAAAATGAAAATTTTAGAGTTTATGTTGGAAAAAATTTTAAAACAATAACAAATGTAAGTAAAGAAAATTTATTCATACACCACAAATGAACCCAAAAGTTTTGCTGTCCAAGTTTGGGAAATTCCACCAATTCAACCCTAACAGCTTGGAATTTTATAACAATGAGATTTCTTCCACACATGCTTTAAAAATGGATATGGATGCTTCAAACGGGTTAAAGATGCAAATCACCTATGGATCATTTGACCTTTTGAAGAGAATGACAAACGTTCATTAAATTCTAAAGTGAACGTGCGGTGGGATATTTGCCTGAGTCAAACTAGCCATTATTTTGCCCATTTACAAAAAAGCTGACCTAACGATCATAGATGATTCTGAAGTGATTTATCATGCGTTACGGGATATATTACCCTAAGTAATGACTTATGGATTGGGAGTCAACACTCAGTTCAAAATTCCCCGACGATTGCAAAACCTGGTATATAAGAACTAAAAAGAGCTTACAATCCCTAAAAATTACAGACACTCCTTGGAATTATCTCTCTCTACATTTGTGCATTGTGCATTTCCATTTTAGATGTACTCATTTTTCTTAAATAAAAACTTTGAGTTTTCGGTCTCCCTTCATCCCGAGAACCAAAAACGCAAATAGATCACCACAAAATGAAAATTTTAGAGTTTATGTTTGGAAAAATTTTAAAACAATAACAAATCTAAGTAAAGAAAATTTATTCACACACCGCAAATGAACCCAAAAGTTTTGCTGTCCAAGTTTGGGAAATTCCACCAGTTCAACCCTAACGGCTTGGAATTTTATAAGAATGAGATTTCTTCCACACATGCTTCAAAAATGGATATGCATGCTTCAAACGTGTTAAAGATGCAAATCACCTATGGATCAAAACCTTTTGAAGAGAATGACAAACGGTCATTAAATTCAAAAGTGAACGAGCGGTGGGATATTTGCCTGAGTCAAACTAGCCATGATTTTGCCCATTTACAAAAAAGCTGATTTAACGATCATAGATGATTGTGAAGTGATTTATCATGCGTTACGGGCTATATTACCCTAAGTATTGACTTATGGATTGGGAGTCAACACTCAGTTCAAAATTCCCCGACGGTTGCAAAACCTGATATATAAGAACTAAAAAGAGCTTACAATCCCTAAAAATTACACACACTCGTTGGAATTATCTCTCTCTACATTTGTGCATTGTGCATTTCCATTTTACATGTACTCATTTTTCTTAAATAAAAACTTTGAGTTTTCGGTCTCCCTTCATCCCGTGAACCAAAAACGCAAATAGATCACCACAAAATGAAAATTTTAGAGTTTATGTTTGGAAAAATTTTAAAACTATAACTAATGTAAGTAAAGAAAATTTATTCACAGACCACAAATGAACCCAAATGTTTTGTTGTCCAAGTTTGGGAAATTCCACCAGTTCATCCCTAACAGCTTGGAATTTTATAAGAATGAGATTTCTTCCACACATGCTTTAAAAATGGATATGCATGCTTCAAATGTGTTAAAGATGCAAATCACCTATGGATCATTTGACCTTTTGAAGAGAATGACAAACGTTCATTAAATTCTAAAGTGAACGTGCAGTGGGATATTTGCCTGAGTCAAACTAGACATTATTTTGCCCATTTACAAAAAAGCTGACCTAACGATCATAGATGATTGTGAAGTGATTTATCATGCGTTACGGGCTATATTACCCTAAGTAATGACTTATGGATTGGGAGCCAACACTCAGTTCAAAATTCCCCGACGGTTGCAAAACCTGATATATAAGAACTAAAAAGAGCTTACAATCCCTAAAAATTACAAACACTCCTTGGAATTATCTCTCACTATATTTGTGCATTGTGCATTTCCATTTTACATGTACTCATTTTTCTTAAATAAAAACTTTGAGTTTTCGGTCTCCCTTCATCCCGTGAACAAAAAACGCAAATAGATCACCACAAAATGAAAATTTTAGAGTTTATGTTGGAAAAAATTTTAAAACAATAAAAAATGTAAGTAAAGAAAATTTATGCACACACCACAAATGAACCCAAAAGTTTTGCTGTCCAAGTTCTGGAAATTCCACCAGTTCAACCCTAACAGCTTGGAATTTTATAAGAATGAGATTTCTTCCACACATGCTTTAAAAATGGATATGCATACTTCAAACGTGTTAAAGATGCAAATCACCTATGGATCAAAACCTTTTGAAGAGAATGACAAACGTTCATTAAATTCTAAAGTGAACGTGCGGTTGGATATTTGCCTGAGTCAAACTAGCCATTATTTTGCCCATTTACAAAAAAGCTGACGTAACGATCATAGATGATTGTTAAGTGATTTATGATGCGTTACGGGCTATATTACCCTAAGTAATGACTTATGGATTGGGTGTCAACACTCAGTTCAAAATTCCCCGACGGTTGCAAAACTTGACATATAAGAACTAAAAAGTGCTTACAATCCTTAAAAATTACAGACACTCCATGGAAATATCTCTCTCTACATTTGTGCATTGTGCATTTCCATTTTAGATGTACTCATTTTTCTTAAATAAAAACTTTGAGTTTTCGGTCTCCCTTCATCCCGTGAACCAAAAACGCAAATAGATCTCCACAAAATGAAAATTTTAGAGTTTATGTTTGGAAAAATTTTAAAACAATAACAAATGTAAGGAAGGAAAATTAATTCACACACCACAAATGAACCCAAAAGTTTTGCTGTCCAAGTTTGGGAAATTCCACCAGTTCAACCCTAACAGCTTGGAATTTTATAAGAATGAGATTTCTTCCACACATGCTTTAAAAATGGATATGCATGCTTCAAACGTGTTAAAGATGCAAATCACCTATGGATCATTTGACCTTTTGAAGAGAATGACAAATGTTCATTAAATTCTAAAGTGAACGTGCGGTGGGATATTTGCCTGAGTCAAACTAGCCATTATTTTGCCCATTTACAAAAAAGCTGACCTAACGATCATAGATGATTGTGAAGTTATTTATCATGCGTTACGGGCTATATTACCCTAAGTAATGCATTATGGATTGGGAGTCAACACTCAGTTCAAAATTCCCCGACGGTTGCAAAACCTGATATATAAGAACTAAAAAGAGCTTACAATCCCTAAAAATTACATACACTCCTTGGAATGATCTCTCTCTACATTTGTGCATTGTGCATTTCCATTTTAGATGTACTCATTTTTCTTAAATAAAAACTTTGACTTTTCGGTCTCCCTTCATCCCGTGAACCAAAGACGCAAATAGATCACCACAAAATGAAAATTTTAGAGTTTATGTTTGGAAAAATTTTAAAACAATAACAAATGTAAGTAAAGAAAATTTAATCACACACCACAAATGAACCCAAAAGTTTTGCTGTCCAAGTTTGGGAAATTCCACCAGTTCAACCCTAACAGCTTGGAATTTTATAAGAATGAGATTTCTTCCACACATGTTTTAAAAATGGATATGCATGCTTCAAACGTGTTAAAGATGCAAATCACCTATGGATCAAAACCTTTTGAAGAGAATGACACACGTTCATTAAATTCTAAACTGAACGTGCGGTGGGATATTTGCCTGAGTCAAACTAGCCATTATTTTTCCCATTTACAAAAAGCTGACCTAACGATCATAGATGATTGTAAAGTGATTTATCATGCGTTACGGGCTATATTACCCTAAGAAATGACTTATGGATTGGGAGTCAACACTCAGTTCAATATTCCCCGACGATTGCAAAACCGGATATATAAGAACTAAAAAGAGCTTACAATCCCTAAAAATTACGGACACTCCTTGGAATTATCTCTCTCTACATTTGTGCATTGTGCATTTCCATTTTAGATGTACTCATTTTTCTTAAATAAAAACTTTGAGTTTTCGGTCTCCCTTCATCCCGTGAACCAAAAACGCAAATAGATCACCACAAAATGAAAATTTTAGAGTTTATGTTTGGAAAAATTTTAAAACAATAACAAGTGTAAGTAAAGAAAATTTATTCACACACCACAAATGAACCCAAAAGTTTTGTTGTCCAAGTTTGGGAAATTCCACCAGTTCGACCCTAACAGCTTGGAATTTTATAAGAATGAGATTTCTTCCACACATGCTTTAAAAATGGATATGCATGCTTCAAACGTGTTAAAGATGCAAATCACCTATGGATCAAAACCTTTTGAAGAGAATGACACACGTTCATTAAATTCTAAACTGAACGTGCGGTGGGATATTTGCCTGAGTCAAACTAGCCATTATTTTTCCCATTTACAAAAAGCTGACCTAACGATCATAGATGATTGTAAAGTGATTTATCATGCGTTACGGGCTATATTACCCTAAGAAATGACTTATGGATTGGGAGTCAACACTCAATTCAATATTCCCCGACGATTGCAAAACCGGATATATAAGAACTAAAAAGAGCTTACAATCCCTAAAAATTACGGACACTCCTTGGAATTATCTCTCTCTACATTTGTGCATTGTGCATTTCCATTTTAGATGTACTCATTTTTCTTAAATAAAAACTTTGAGTTTTCGGTCTCCCTTCATCCCGTGAACCAAAAACGCAAATAGATCACCACAAAATGAAAATTTTAGAGTTTATGTTTGGAAAAATTTTAAAACAATAACAAGTGTAAGTAAAGAAAATTTATTCACACACCACAAATGAACCCAAAAGTTTTGTTGTCCAAGTTTGGGAAATTCCACCAGTTCGACCCTAACAGCTTGGAATTTTATAAGAATGAGATTTCTTCCACACATGCTTTAAAAATGGATATGCATGCTTCAAACGTGTTAAAGATGCAAATCACCTATGGACCAAAACCTTTTAAAGAGAATGACAAACGTTCATTAAATTCTAAACTGAATGTGCGGTGGGATATTTGCCTGAGTCAAACTAGCCATTATTTTGCCCATTTACAAAAAGCAGACCTAACGATCATAGATGATTGTAAAGTGATTTATCATGCGTTACGGGCTATATTACCCTAAGAAATGACTTATGGATTGGGAGTCATCACTCAGTTCAATATTCCCCGACGATTGCAAAACCTGATATATAAGAACTAAAAAGAGCTTACAATCCCTAAAAATTACGGACACTCCTTGGAATTATCTCTCTCTACATTTGTGCATTGTGCATTTCCATTTTAGATGTACTCATTTTTCTTAAATAAAAACTTTGAGTTTTCGGTCTCCCTTCATCCCGTGAACCAAAAACGCAAATAGATCTCCACAAAATGAAAATTTTAGAGTTTATGTTTGGAAAAATTTTAAAACAATAACAAATGTAAGGAAGGAAAATTAATTCACACACCACAAATGAACCCAAAAGTTTTGCTGTCCAAGTTTGGGAAATTCCACCAGTTCAACCCTAACAGCTTGGAATTTTATAAGAATGAGATTTCTTCCACACATGCTTTAAAAATGGATATGCATGCTTCAAACGTGTTAAAGATGCAAATCAC
Organism: Aristolochia californica; assembly: GCF_029961685.1. Taxonomy (NCBI): domain Eukaryota; kingdom Viridiplantae; phylum Streptophyta; class Magnoliopsida; order Piperales; family Aristolochiaceae; genus Aristolochia; species Aristolochia californica. Next base: position 15,651,498 of record NW_027182214.1, read on the forward strand.
CTATGGATCATTTGACCTTTTGAAGAGAATGACAAACGTTCATTAAATTCTAAAGTGAACGTGCGGTGGGATATTTGCCTGAGTCAAACTAGCCATTATTTTGCCCATTTACAAAAAAGCTGACCTAACGATCATAGATGATTGTGAAGTTATTTATCATGCGTTACGGGCTATATTACCCTAAGTAATGCATTATGGATTGGGAGTCAACACTCAGTTCAAAATTCCCCGACGGTTGCAAAACCTGATATATAAGAACTAAAAAGAGCTTACAATCCCTAAAAATTACATACACTCCTTGGAATGATCTCTCTCTACATTTGTGCATTGTGCATTTCCATTTTAGATGTACTCATTTTTCTTAAATAAAAACTTTGACTTTTCGGTCTCCCTTCATCCCGTGAACCAAAGACGCAAATAGATCACCACAAAATGAAAATTTTAGAGTTTATGTTTGGAAAAATTTTAAAACAATAACAAATGTAAGTAAAGAAAATTTAATCACACACCACAAATGAACCCAAAAGTTTTGCTGTCCAAGTTTGGGAAATTCCACCAGTTCAACCCTAACAGCTTGGAATTTTCTAAGAATGAGATTTCTTCCACACATGTTTTAAAAATGGATATGCATGCTTCAAACGTGTTAAAGATGCAAATCACCTATGGATCAAAACCTTTTGAAGAGAATGACACACGTTCATTAAATTCTAAACTGAACGTGCGGTGGGATATTTGCCTGAGTCAAACTAGCCATTATTTTTCCCATTTACAAAAAGCTGACCTAACGATCATAGATGATTGTAAAGTGATTTATCATGCGTTACGGGCTATATTACCCTAAGAAATGACTTATGGATTGGGAGTCAACACTCAGTTCAATATTCCCCGACGATTGCAAAACCGGATATATAAGAACTAAAAAGAGCTTACAATCCCTAAAAATTACGGACACTCCTTGGAATTATCTCTCTCTACATTTGTGCATTGTGCATTTCCATTTTAGATGTACTCATTTTTCTTAAATAAAAACTTTGAGTTTTCGGTCTCCCTTCATCCCGTGAACCAAAAACGCAAATAGATCACCACAAAATGAAAATTTTAGAGTTTTTGTTTGGAAAAATTTTAAAACAATAACAAGTGTAAGTAAAGAAAATTTATTCACACACCACAAATGAACCCAAAAGTTTTGTTGTCCAAGTTTGGGAAATTCCACCAGTTCGACCCTAACAGCTTGGAATTTTATAAGAATGAGATTTCTTCCACACATGCTTTAAAAATGGATATGCATGCTTCAAAAGTGTTAAAGATGCAAATCACCTATGGATCAAAACCTTTTGAAGAGAATGACACACGTTCATTAAATTCTAAACTGAACGTGCGGTGGGATATTTGCCTGAGTCAAACTAGCCATTATTTTTCCCATTTACAAAAAGCTGACCTAACGATCATAGATGATTGTAAAGTGATTTATCATGCGTTACGGGCTATATTACCCTAAGAAATGACTTATGGATTGGGAGTCAACACTCAGTTCAATATTCCCCGACGATTGCAAAACCGGATATATAAGAACTAAAAAGAGCTTACAATCCCTAAAAATTACGGACACTCCTTGGAATTATCTCTCTCTACATTTGTGCATTGTGCATTTCCATTTTAGATGTACTCATTTTTCTTAAATAAAAACTTTGAGTTTTCGGTCTCCCTTCATCCCGTGAACCAAAAACGCAAATAGATCACCACAAAATGAAAATTTTAGAGTTTATGTTTGGAAAAATTTTAAAACAATAACAAGTGTAAGTAAAGAAAATTTATTCACACACCACAAATGAACCCAAAAGTTTTGTTGTCCAAGTTTGGGAAATTCCACCAGTTCGACCCTAACAGCTTGGAATTTTATAAGAATGAGATTTCTTCCACACATGCTTTAAAAATGGATATGCATGCTTCAAACGTGTTAAAGATGCAAATCACCTATGGACCAAAACCTTTTGAAGAGAATGACAAACGTTCATTAAATTCTAAAGTGAATGTGCGGTGGGATATTTGCCTGAGTCAAACTAGCCATTATTTTGCCCATTTACAAAAAGCAGACCTAACGATCATAGATGATTGTAAAGTGATTTATCATGCGTTACGGGCTATATTACCCTAAGAAATGACTTATGGATTGGGAGTCAACACTCAGTTCAATATTCCCCGACGATTGCAAAACCTGATATATAAGAACTAAAAAGAGCTTACAATCCCTAAAAATTACGGACACTCCTTGGAATTATCTCTCTCTACATTTGTGCATTGTGCATTTCCATTTTAGATGTACTCATTTTTCTTAAATAAAAACTTTGAGTTCTCGGTCTCCCTTCATCCCGTGAACGAAAAACGCAAATAGATCACCACAAAATGAAAATTTTAGAGTTTATGTGTGGAAAAATTTTAAAACAATAACAAATGTAAGTAAAGAAAATTTATTCACACACCACAAATGAACCCAAAAGTTTTGCTGTCCAAGTTTGGGAAATTCCACCAGTTCAACCATAACAGCTTGGAATTTTATAAGAATGAGATTTCTTCCACACATGCTTTAAAAATGGATATGCATGCTTCAAACGTGTTAAAGATGCAAATCACCTATGGATCAAAACCTTTTGAAGAGAATGACAAACGTTCATTAAATTCTAAAGTGAACGTGCGGTGGTATATTTGCCTGAGTCAAACTAGCCATTATTTTGCCCATTTACAAAAAGCTGACCTAACGATCATAGATGATTGTAAAGTGATTTATCATGCGTTACGGGCTATATTACCCTAAGAAATGACTTATGGATTGGGAGTCAACACTCAGTTCAAAATTCGCCGACGATTGCAAAACCTGATATATAAGAATTAAAATGAGCTTACAATCCCTAAAAATTACAGACACTCCTAGGAATTATCTCTCTCTACATTTGTGCATTGTGAATTTCCATTTTAGATGTATTCATTTTTCTTAAATAAAAAGTTTTAGTTTTCGGTCTCCCTTCATCCCGTGAACCAAAAACGCAAATAGATCACCACATAATGAAAATTTTAGAGTTTATGTTTGGAAAAATTTTAAAACAATAACAAATGTAAGTGAAGAAAATTTATTCACACACCACAAATGAACCCAAAAGTTTTGTTGTCCAAGTTTGGGAAATTCCACCGGTTCAACCCTAACAACTTGGAATTTTATAAGAATGAGATTTCTTCCACACATGCTTTAAAAATGGATATGCATGCTTCAAACGTGTTAAAGATGCAAATCACCTATGGATCTAAACCTTTTGAAGAGAATGACAAACGTTCATTAAATTCTAAAGTGAACGTGCGGTGGGATATTTGCCCGAGTCAAACTAGCCATTATTTTGCCCATTTACAAAAAGCTGACCTAACGATCATAGATGATTGTAAAGTGATTTATCATGCATTACGGGCTATAATACCCCAAGAAATGACTTATGGATTGGGAGTCAACACTCTGTTCGAAATTCCCCGACGATTGCAAAACCAGATATATAAGAACTAAAAAGAGCTTACAATCCCTAAAAATTACAGACACTCCTTGGAATTATCTCTCTCTACATTTGTGCATTGTGCATTTCCATTTTAGATGTACTCATTTTTCTTAAATAAAAACTTTGAGTTTTCGGTCTCCCTTCATCCCGTGAACCAAAAACGCAAATAGATCACCACAAAATGAAAATTTTAGAGTTTATGTTTGGAAAAATTTTTAAAACAGTAACAAATGTATGTAAAGAAAATTTATTCACACACCACAATGTTATGGTCCCTAGCCATGGATCTAGTAACTCGGCGAGTTGAATATGAATCCAGCACTGTTGGAGGGTTTCTTAACACATTTTTGTGAAAAGAAACTATCTTTTTCTTCCCTCACACGTTATAATTGAAAAGGAGTTTCCTTTTCTCAATTATAGATGCAACCAGCAAGTTAAAGGACTTTTTAAGCACTCAGATATGAAACCCCTCTTTTATGATTCATGTGAAGAGGGTTTTACTTGCTGTAATTACTCAAGAACGACCCCTTTCCCTTTACTGAATTCATTCCCCTTGAAAAGTAGTTTCCTTTTCTTAATTATGAATGCACCAATTCAAGCAAGAGACTGTTTTAAGGATCCAATTATGAAACCCCACTTTATACCTCACATCAATGTGTAGGGTTTCTGAATTCATGCAACTACCAATGCTGAATGTAAAGAGGGCAGTCTCTAGCTCTTGTAAACTCGGAAAAGATAGATAAAAATACCTCTTGAAGACCTCCTTCAATTCAGCAACTTGAAAATCCCTTTCTTGATGCTAAGACTCAACCAAATCCTCCTTCCCTCACTACTGGTTCGTGGAAGCGATGGATGACTATTGCAGCATGGAAGAGAAGGCTGATTCCTCCTCCTTTTCCTTCCAAGATCTCCTCAAAGACTCCCCAATGGATGGAGCAAACCCCCAAGAGAGTTCACTCCAAGAACCCTAGAATAGAGAACCTAGAAGGAACCTAAATTACCCTAGTTTATGCTAATTCCGAACTTCCTTTATTTCTCCATCCTTACCCCTTAAATAGGGTAATTAACATCAACATAGGTTAGGGTTATTAAACCCAATTCTACCCCTACCTTTAAGTCTTATTACAAATCAATAAATTCGAAATTAAAAGCAACATAAATAATAAAAGTAAAGTAGATGACTCAGTCTTATTGAGTCCATAACATCTGCCCCCCCTTGGAGATCGAGCTTGACCTCAAGCTCGGAAGCTGGGTAGACCTGGTGAAAGTTGTCGAGCCGCTCCCATTTTGCGTAGTTGTGGCTGATTGCTGCCCAGTAATGGCATGCAGGGAGATGTCCGGTGGTTCTTCCTCAATCATATCCTCTGTCACCTCGATATCCTCATCTTCAACCTTATCGATCAAAAACAATCTTTTGCACTGATGCCCAACCCGATATGGTTCATCACAGTTGTAACATAGATTCTTAGCCTGCCGTTCTGCCATCTCAGCACTTGTCAATTTTTTTATATAAGGAGTTGTAGGATGACTAGATCTCAGATCCCCTGTCAAAGTAATACCCGGGTTGTTTCTCGGAGGAATGCGCTCCCCTGACCCTGGAGGTCGCCTGTGTTGTGCCCGTTGTCGCAATTCTAAAGCACGAGCTATATTCATAGCGCTGGATAAGTCAACAGGTGCATAGAGCTCCACCTCAAGCTTTAAGGCCTCTGTCAGTCCCGCTGTAAATAGCGTAACTTGCTGATCCACTTGTACCATACTGCTGGCTCGTGCTAATTTTTCCTGGAATAATTTTTTATATTGCTCCACGGCCCCAGTTTGGCGTAGTAAAACCAAATCTCCCAAAGGGTTACTGTAAGCCGGAGGACCAAAACGGAGAGAACACAATCGCTTAAATTCATCCCAATCTACCACCTCGCTATCAACCTCAACTAGCTGGTACCAAAGTTGTGCTTCCCCTAGTAAGTGGAAAACAACTACGTTGACTCGGTCATAGGTTGGGACTCGCTGATGGCTAAAAAATTTTTCACATCGATACAACCATATCAAAGGGTCTTCTGACCCATTATAAGTAGGGAATTCCATTTTAGTATACCTCGGAACAGTGCCTCCCCCCAGGTAGAAGTGTCCCCCCGGAATGAGGGGTCCTTGCTGTCCTGAAAAACTCGTGCGCCTCGGAAATTCATCTCCCCCTCTGTTATACGAATGGTCCCCTCCTCTCTGATCTGGAATGAGGGGTACAGTCCCTCCCCCATGGTTGAGGTGTCCCCCCGGAATGAAGGGTCCTTGCTGACCCGAGAAACTCGTGTGTCTAGTAAACTCATCTCCCCCTCTGATCTGCGAATGGTCTCCCGGAATTGGGTTCTTGCCAGTGCTCAGACCAGTCTCCATGCTATCCATCCTTCCTTTCAAAGTTTCCAAACTGAGAGTGAACTTCTCCTCCAATGCAGCAAATTTCTTGCCAGTAGTTAGACCATTCTCCATGCTATCCATCCTTCCCTTCAAGGTCTCCATATCGATATCAATTTTTGAGAACCTCTCTAGGACAATATCAAATTTTCTTTCAAGCAATTCAAAGTATTCATTGGTGCTTCTCTCTACCGGGTTACCCTGCTCTGATACCAAGTTGTTATGGTCCCTAGCCATGGATCTAGTAACTCGGCGAGTTGAATATGAATCCAGCACAGTTAGAGGGTTTCTTAACACGTTTTTGTGAAAAGAAACTATATTTTTCTTCCCTCACACGTTATAATTGAAAAGGAGTTTCCTTTTCTCAATTATAGATGCAACCAGCAAGTTAAAGGACTGTTTAAGCACTCAGATATGAAACCCTTCTTTTATGATTCATGTGAAGAGGGTTTTACTTGCTGTAATTACTCAAGAACAACCCCTTTCCCTTTACTGAATTCATTCCCCTTGAAAAGGAGTTTCCTTTTCTTAATTATGAATGCACCAATTCAAGCAAGAGACTGTTTTAAGGATCCAATTATGAAACCCCACTTTATACCTCACATCAATGAGTAGGGTTTCTGAATTCATGCAACTACCAATGCTGAATATAAAGAGGGCAGTCTCTAGCTCTTGTAAACTCGGAAAAGATAGATAAAAATACCTCTTGAAGACCTCCTTCAATTCAGCAACTCGAAAATCCCTTTCTTGATGCTAAGACTCAACCAAATCCTCCTTCCCCCACTACTGGTTCGTGGAAGAGATGGATGACTATTGCAACATGGAAGAGAAGGCTGATTCCTCCTCCTTTTCCTTCCAAGATCTCCTCAAAGACTCCCCAATGGATGCAGCAAACCCCCAAGAGAGTTCACACCAAGAACCCTAGAATAGAGAACCCAGAAGGAACCTAAATTACCCTAGTTTATGCTAATTCCGAACTTCCTTTATTTCTCCATCCTTACCCCTTAAATAGGATAATTAACATCAACATAGGTTAGGGTTATTAAACCCAATTCTACCCCTACCTTTAAGTCTTATTACAAATCAATAAAATTCGAAATTAAAAGCAACATAAATAATAAAAGTAAAGTAGATGACTCAGTCTTATTGAGTCCATAACACACAAATGAACCAAAAAGTTTTGCTGTCCAAGTTTGGGAAATTCCACCAGTTCAACCCTAACAGCTTGCAATTTTATAAGAATGAGATTTCTTCCACACATGCTTTAAAAATGGATATGCATGCTTCAAACGTGTTAAAGATTCAAATCACCTATGGATCAAAACTTTTTGAAGAGAATGACAAACGTTCATTAAATTCTAAAGAGAACGTGCGGTGGGATATTTGCCCGAGTCAAACTAGCCATTATTTTGCCCATTTACAAAAAGCTGACCTAACGATCATAGATGATTGTAAAGTGATTTATCATGCGTTACGGGCTATATTACCCCAAGAAATGACTTATGGATTGGGAGTCAACACTCAGTTCAAAATTCCCCGACGATTGCAAAACCAGATATATAAGAACTAAAAAGAGCTTACAATCCCTAAAAATTACAGACACTCCTTGGAATTATCTCTCTCTACATTTGTGCATTGTGCATTTCCATTTTAGATGCACTCATTTTTCTTAAATAAAAACTTCGAGTTTTCGGTCTCCCTTCATCCCGTAAACCAAAAACGCAAACAGATAACCACAAAATGAAAATTTTGTAGTTTATGTTTGGAAAAATTTTAAAACAATAACAAATGCATAAGTCATTTCTTAGGGTAATATAGCCCGTAACGCATGATAAATCACTTTACAATCATCTATGATCGTTAGGTCAACATTTTGTAAATGGGCAAAATAATGGCTAGTTTGACTCAGGCAAATATCCCACCGCACGTTCACTTTAGAATTTAATGAACGTTTGTCATTCTCTTCAAAAGGTTTTGATCCATAGGTGATTTGCATCTTTAACACATTTGAAGCATGCATATCCATTTTTAAAGCATGTGTGGAAGAAATCTCATTCTTATAAAATTCCATGCTGTTAGGGTTGAACTGGTGGAATTTCCCAAACTTGGACAGCAAAACTTTTGGGTTCATTTGTGGTGTGTGAATAAATTTTCTTTACTTACATTTGTTAAAATTTTTTCAAACATAAACTCTAAAATTTTCATTTTGTGGTGATGTATTTGCGTTTTTGGTTTACGGGATGAAGGGAGACCGAAAACTCAAAGTTTTTATTTAAGAAAAATGAGTACATCTAAAATGGAAATGCACAATGCACAAATGTAGAGAGAGATAATTCCAAGGAGTGTCTGTAATTTTTAGGGATTGTAAGCTCTTTTTAGTTCTTATATATCAGGTTTTGCAATCGTCGGGGAATTTTGAACTGAGTTTTGACTCCCAATCCATAAGTCATTTCTTAGGGTAATATAGCCCGTAACGCATGATAAATCACTTTACAATCATCTATGATCATTAGGTCAGCTTTTTGTAATGGGGAAAAATAATGGCTAGTTTGACTCAGGCAAATATCCCACCGCACGTTCACTTTAGAATTTAATGAACGTTTGTCATTCTCTTCAAAAGGTTTTGATCCATAGGTGATTTGCATCTTTAACACGTTCGAAGCATGCATATCTATTTTTAGAGCATGTGTGGAAGAAATCTCATTCTTATAAAATTCCAAGCTATTAGGGTTGAACTGGTGGAATTTCCCAAACTTGGACAGCAAAACTTTTTGGTTCATTTGTGGTGTGTGAATAAATTTTCTTTACTTACATTTGTTTCAATTTTTCCAAACATAAACTCTAAAATTTTCATTTTGCTGTGATCTATTTGCGTTTTTGGTTTACGGGATGAAGGGAGACCGAAAACTCAAAGTTTTTATTTAAGAAAAATGAGTACATCTAAAATGGAAATTCACAATGCACAATTTTAGAGAGAGATAATTCCAAGGAGTGTCTGTAATTTTTAGGGATTGTAAGCTCTTTTTAGTTCTTATATATCAGGTTTTGCAATCGTCGGGGAATTTTGAACTGAGTGTTGACACCCAATCCATAAGTCATTACTTAGGGTAATATAGCCCGTAACGCTTGATAAATCACTTTACAGTCATCTATGATTGTTAGGTCAGCTTTTTGTCAATGGGCAAAATAATGGCTAGTTTGACTCAGGCAAATATCCCACCGCACGTTCACTTTAGAATTTAATGAACGTTTGTCATTCTCTTCAAAAGGTTTTGATCCATAGGTGATTTGCATCTTTAACATGTTTGAAGCATGCAAATCCATTTTTAAAGCATGTGTGGAAGAAATCTCATTCTTATAAAATTCCAAGCGGTTGGGGTTGAACTGTGGAATTTCCCAAACTTGGACAGCTAAACTTTTGGGTTCATTTGTGGTTTGTGAATAAATTTTCTTTACTTACATTTGTTATTGTTTTAAAATTTTTCCAAACATAAACTCTAAAATTTTCATTTTGTGGTGATCTATTTGCATTTTTGGTTTACGGGATGAAGGGAATTTCCAAAACTTGGACAGCTAAACTTTTGGGATCATTTGTGGTGTGTGAATAAATTTTCTTTACTTACATTTGTTAAAATTTTTCCAAACATAAACTCTTAAATTTTCATTTTGTGGTGATCTATTTGCATTTTTCGTTTACGGGATGAAGGGAGACCGAAAACTCAAAGTTTTCATTTAAGAAAAATGAGTACATCTAAAATAGAAATGCACAATACACAAATGTAGTGAGAGATAATTCCAAGGAGTCTCAAATTTTTAGGGATTGTAAGCTCTTTTTAGTTCTTATATGTCAGGTTTTGCAATCGTCGGGGAATTTTGAACTGAGTGTTGACTCCCAATCCATAAGTCATTTCTTAGGGTCATATAGCCCGTAACGCATGATAAATCACTTTACAATCATCTATGATCGTTAGGTCAGCTTTTTGTAAATGGGCAAAATAATGGCTAGTTTGACACAGGCAAATATCCCACGGCAAGTTCACTTTAGAATTTAATGAACGTTTGTCATTCTCTTCAAAAGGTCAAATGATTCATAGGTGATTTGCATCTTTAACGCGTTTGAAGCATGCATATCCATTTTTAAAGCATGTGTGGAAGAAATCTCATTCTTATAAAATTCCAAGCTGTTAGGGTTGAACTGGTGGAATTTCCCAAACTTGGACAGAAAACTTTTGGGTTCATTTGTGGTGTGTGAATAAATTTTCTTCACTTACATTTGTTAGAATTTTCCCAAACATAAACTCTAAAATTTTCATTTTGTGGTGATCTATTTGCGTTTTTGGTTTACTGGATGATGGGAGACCGAAAACTCAAAGTTTTCATTTAAGAAAAATGAGTACATCTAAAATGGAAATGCACATTGCACAAATGTAGAGAGAGATAATTCCAAGGAGTGTCTGTAATTTTTAGGGATTGTAAGCTCTTTTCAGTTCTTATATATCAGGTTTTGCAATCGTCGGGGAATTTTGAACTGAGTGTTGACTCCCAATCCATAAGTCATTTCTTAGGGTAATATAGCCCGTAACGCATGATAAATGACTTTACAATCATCTATGATTGTTAGGTCAACTTTTTGTAAATGGCAAAATAATGGCTAGTTTGATTCAGGCAAATATCCCACCGCACGTTCACTTTAGAATTTAATGAACGTTTGTCATTCTCTTCAAAAGGTTTTGTTGCATAGGTGATTTGCTTCTTTAACACGTTTGAAGCATGCATATCCATTTTTAAAGCATGTGTGGAAGAAATCTCATTCTTATATTCCAAGCTGTTAGGGTTGAACTGGTGGAATTTCCCAAACCTGGACAGCAAAACTTTTGGGTTCATTTGTGGTGTGTGAATAAATTTTATTTACTTACATTTGTTATTGTTTTAAAATTTTTCCAAACATAAACTCTAAAATTTTCATTTTGTGGTGATCTATTTGCGTTTTTGGTTTACGGGATGAAGGGAGATTGAAACCTCAAAGTTCTCAGTTAAGAAAAATGAGTACATCTAAAATGGAAATTCACAATGCACAAATGTAGAGAGAGATAATTCCAAGGAGTGTCTGTAATTTTTAGGGATTGTAAGCTCGTTTTAGTTCTTATATATCAGGATTTGCAATCGTCGGGGAATTTTGAACTGAGTGTTGACTCCCAATCCATAAGTTATTTCTTAGGGTAATATAGCCCGTAACGCATGATAAATCACTTTACAATCATCTATGATCGTTAGGTCAACTTTTTGTAAATGGGCAAAATAATGGCTAGTTTGACTCAGGCAAATATCCCCCGCACGTTTACTTTAGAATTTAATTAACGTTTGTGATTCTCTTCAAAAGGTTTTGGTCCATAGGGGATTTGCATCTTTAACACGTTTGAAGCATGCATATCCATTTTTAAAGCATGTGTGGAAGAAATCTCATTCTTATAAAATTCCAAGCTGTTAGGATGGAACTGGTGGAATTTCCCAAACTTGGACAGCAAAACATTTGGGTTCATTTGTGGTGTGTGAATAAATTTTCTTTACTTACATTTGTTATTGTTTTAAAATTTTTCCGTACATAAACTCTAAAATTTTCAATTTGTGGTGATCTATTTGCATTTTTGGTTTATGGGTTGAAGGGAGACCGAAAACTCAAAGTTTTCATTTAAGAAAAATGAGTACATCTAAAATGGAAATGCACAATGCACAAATGTAGAGAGAGATAATTCCAAGGAGTGACAGTAATTTTTAGGGATTGTAAGCTCTTTTCAGTTCTTATATACCAGGTTTTGCAATCGTCGGGATATTTTGAACTGAGTGTTGACTCCCAATCCATAAGTCATTTGTGAGGGTAATATACCCCGTAACGCATGATAAATCACTTTACAATCATCTATCATAGTTAGGTCAGCTTTTTGTAAAGGGGCAAAATAATGGCTAGTTTGACTCAGGCAAATATCCCACCGCACGTTCACTTTAGAATTTAATGAACGTTTGTCATTCTCTTCAAAAGGTTTTGATCCATAGGTGATTTGCATCTTTAACACGTTTGAAGCATGCTTATCCATTTTTAAAGCATGTGTGGAAGAAATCTCATTCTTATAAAATTCCAAGCTGTTAGGGTTGAACTGGTTCAATTTCCCAAACTTGGGCAGCAAAACTTTTGGGTTCATTTGTGGTGTGTGAATAAATTTTCTTTACTTACATTTGTTATTGTTTTAACAAACATAAACTCTAAAATTTTCATTTTGTGGTGATCTATTTGCGTTTTTGGTTTACGGGATGAAGGGAGACCGAAAACTCAAAGTTTTTATTTAAGAAAAATGAGTACATCTAAAATGGAAATGCACAATGCGCAAATGTAGAGAGAGATAATTCCAAGGAGTGTCTGTAATTTTTAGGGATTGTAAGCTCTTTTTAGTTCTTATATATCAGGTTTTGCAATCGTCGGGGAATTTTGAACTGAGTGTTGACTCCCAATCCATAAGTCATTTCTTAGGGTAATATACCCCGTAACGCATGATAAATCACTTTACAATCATCTATGATCGTTAGGTCAGCTTTTTGTGAATGGGCAAAATAATGGCTAGTTTGAGTCAGGCAAATATCCCACCGCACGTTCACTTTAGAATTTAATGAACGTTTGTCATTCTCTTCAAAAGGTTTTGATTCATAGGTGATTTGCATCTTTAACACCTTTGAAGCATGCATATCCATTTTTAAAGATTGTGTGGAAGAAATCTCATTCTTATAAAATTCCAAGCTGTTAGGGTTGAACTGGTCGAATTTCCCAAACTTGGACAGCAAAACTTTTGGGTTCATTTGTGGTGTGTAAATAAATTTTCTTTACTTACATTTGTTATTGTTTTAAAATTTTTCCAAACATAAACTCTAAAATTTTCATTTTGTGGTGATCTATTTGCGTTTTGGTTTACGGTATGAAGGGAGATTGAAACCTCAAAGTTCTCATTTAAGAAAAATGAGTACATCTAAAATGGAAATTCACAATGCACAAATGTAGAGAGAGATAATTCCAAGGAGTGTCTGTAATTTTTAGGGATTGTAAGCTCTTTTCAGTTCTTATATATCAGGTTTTGCAATCGTCGGGGAATTTTGAATTGAGTGTTGACTCCCAATCCATAAGTCATTTCTTAGGGTAATATAGCCCGTAACGCATGATAAATCACTTTACAATCATCTATGATTGTTAGGTCAACTTTTTGTAAATGGCAAAATAATGGCTAGTTTGATTCAGGCAAATATCCCACCGCACGTTCACTTTAGAATTTAATGAACGTTTGTCATTCTCTTCAAAAGGTTTTGTTGCATAGGTGATTTGCTTCTTTAACACGTTTGAAGCATGCATATCCATTTTTAAAGCATGTGTGGAAGAAATCTCATTCTTATATTCCAAGCTGTTAGGGTTGAACTGGTGGAATTTTCCCAAACCTGGACAGCAAAACTTTTGGGTTCATTTGTGGTGTGTGAATAAATTTTATTTACTTACATTTGTTATTGTTTTAAAATTTTTCCAAACATAAACTCTAAAATTTTCATTTTGTGGTGATCTATTTGCGTTTTTGGTTTACGGGATGAAGGGAGATTGAAACCTCAAAGTTCTCATTTAAGAAAAATGAGTACATCTAAAATGGAAATTCACAATGCACAAATGTAGAGAGAGATAATTCCAAGGAGTGTCTGTAATTTTTAGGGATTGTAAGCTCGTTTTAGTTCTTATATATCAGGATTTGCAATCGTCGGGGAATTTTGAACTGAGTGTTGACTCCCAATCCATAAGTTATTTCTTAGGGTAATATAGCCCGTAACGCACGATAAATCACTTTACAATCATCTATGATCGTTAGGTCAACTTTTTGTAAATGGGCAAAATAATGGCTAGTTTGTCTCAGGCAAATATCCCACCGCACGTTTACTTTAGAATTTAATTAACGTTTGTCATTCTCTTCAAAAGGTTTTGGTCCATAGGTGATTTGCATCTTTAACACGTTTGAAGCATGCATATCCATTTTTAAAGCATGTGTGGAAGAAATCTCATTCTTATAAAATTCCAAGCTGTTAGGATGGAACTGGTGGAATTTCCCAAACTTGGACAGCAAAACATTTGGGTTCATTTGTGGTGTGTGAATAAATTTTCTTTACTTACATTTGTTATTGTTTTAAAATTTTTCCATACATAAACTCTAAAATTTTCAATTTGTGGTGATCTATTTGCATTTTTGGTTTATGGGTTGAAGGGAGACCGAAAACTCAAAGTTTTGATTTAAGAAAAATGAGTACATCTAAAATGGAAATGCACAATGCACAAATGTAGAGAGAGATAATTCCAAGGAGTGACAGTAATTTTTAGGGATTGTAAGCTCTTTTCAGTTCTTATATACCAGGTTTTGCAATCGTCGGGGAATTTTGAACTGAGTGTTGACTCCCAATCCATAAGTCATTTGTGAGGGTAATATACCCCGTAACGCATGATAAATCACTTTACAATCATCTATCATAGTTAGGTCAGCTTTTTGTAAAGGGGCAAAATAATGGCTAGTTTGACACAGGCAAATATCCCACCACACGTTCACTTTAGAATTTAATGAACGTTTGTCATTCTCTTCAAAAGGTTTTGATCCATAGGTGATTTGCATCTTTAACACGTTTGAAACATGCTTATCCATTTTTAAAGCATGTGTGCAAGAAATCTCATTCTTATAAAATTCCAAGCTGTTAGGGTTGAACTGGTTCAATTTCCCAAACTTGGACAACAAAACTTTTGGGTTCATTTGTGGTGTGTGAATAAATTTTCTTTACTTACATTTGTTATTGTTTTAACAAACATAAACTCTAAAATTTTCATTTTGTGGTGATCTATTTGCGTTTTTGGTTCACGGGATGAAGGGAGACCGAAAACTCAAAGTTTTTATTTAAGAAAAATGAGTACATCTAAAATGGAAATGCACAATGCGCAAATGTAGAGAGAGATAATTCCAAGGAGTGTCTGTAATTTTTAGGGATTGTAAGCTCTTTTTAGTTCTTATATATCAGGTTTTGCAATCGTCGGGGAATTTTGAACTGAGTGTTGACTCCCAATCCATAAGTCATTTCTTAGGGTAATATACCCCGTAACGCATGATAAATCACTTTACAATCATCTATGATCGTTAGGTCAGCTTTTTGTAAATGGGCAAAATAATGGCTAGTTTGAGTCAGGCAAATATCCCACCGCACGTTCACTTTAGAATTTAATGAACGTTTGTAATTCTCTTCAAAAGGTTTTGATTCAAAGGTGATTTGCATCTTTAACACCTTTGAAGCATGCATATCCATTTTTAAAGATTGTGTGGAAGAATTCTCATTCTTATAAAATTCCAAGCTGTTAGGGTTGAACTGGTCGAATTTCCCAAACTTGGACAGCAAAACTTTTGGGTTCATTTGTGGTGTGTAAATAAATTTTCTTTACTTACATTTGTTATTGTTTTAAAATTTTTCCAAACATAAACTCTAAAATTTTCATTTTGTGGTGATCTTTTTGCGTTTTTGGTTTACGGGATGAAGGGAGACCGAAAACTCAAAGTTTTTATTTAAGAAAAATGAGTACATCTAAAATGGAAATGCACAATGCAAAAATGTAGAGAGAGATAATTCCAAGGAGTGTCTGTAATTTTTAGGGATTGTAACCTCTTTTTAGTTTTTATATATCAGGTTTTGCAATCGTCGGGGAATTTTGAACTGAGTGTTGACTCCCAGTCCATAAGGGTAATATAGCCCGTCACGCATGATAAATCACTTTACAATCATTTATGATCGTTAGGTCAGCTTTTGTAAATGGGCAAAATAATGGCTAGTTTCACTCAGGCAAATATCCCACCGCACGTTCACTTTAGAATTTAATGAATGTTTGTCATTCCCGTCTAAAGGTTTTGATCCATAGGTGATTTGCATCTTTAACACGTTTGAAGCATGCATATCCATTTTTAAAGCATGTGTGGAAGAAATCTCATTCTTATAAAATTCCAAGCTGCTAGGGTTGAACTGGTGGAATTTCAAAACTTGGACAGCAAAACTTTTGGGTTCATTTGTGGTGAGTGAATAAATTTTCTTTACTTACATTTGTTATTGTTTTAAAATTTTTCCAAACATAAACTCTAAAATTTTCATTTTGTGGTGATCTATTTGCGTTTTTGGTTTACGGGATGAAGGGAGACCGAAAACTCAAAGTTTTTATTTAAGAAAAACGAGTGCATCTAAAATGGAAATGCACAATGCACAAATGTAGAGAGAGATAATTCCAAGGAGTGTCTGTAATTTTTAGGGATTGTAAGCTCTTTTTAGTTCTTATATATCTGGTTTTGCTATCGTCGGGGAATTTTGAACTGATTGTTGACTCCCAATCCATAAGTCATTTCTTAGGGTAATATAGCCCGTAACGCATGATAAATCACTTTACAATCATCTATGATCGTTAGGTCAACTTTTTGTAAAGGGGCAAAATAATGGCTAGTTTGACTAAGGCAAATATCCCACCGCACGTTCACTTTAGAATTTAATGAACGTTTGTCATTCTCTTCAAAAGGTTTTGATCCATAGGTGATTTGCATCTTTAACACGTTTGAAGCATGCAAATCCATTTTTAAAGCATGTGTGGAAGAAATCTCATTCTTTTAAAATTCCAAGCTGTTAGGGTTAAACTGGTGGAATTTCCCAAACTTGGACAGCAAAACTTTTTGGTTCTTTTGTGGTGTGTGAATAAATTTTCTTTACATACATTTGTTATTGTTTTAAAATTTTTCCAAACATAAACTCTAAAATTTTCATTTTGTGGTGATCTATTTGCGTTTTTGGTTTACGGGATGAAAGGAGACCGAAAACTCAATGTTTTTATTTAAGAAAAATGAGTACTTCTAAACTGGAAATGCACAATGCACAAATGTAGAGAGAGATATTTCCAAGGAGTGTCTGTAATTTTTAGGGATTGTAAGCTCTTTTTAGTTCTTATATATCTGGTTTTGCAATCGTCGGGGAATTTTGAACTGAGTGTTGACTCCCAATCCATAAGTCATTTCTTAGGGTAATATAGCCCGTAACGCATGATCAATCACTTTACAATCATGTATGATTGTTAGGTCTGATTTTTGTAAAGGGGCAAAATAATGGCTAGTTTGACTCAGGCAAATATCCCACAGCACGTTCACTTTATAATTTAATGAACGTTTGTCATTATCTTCAAAAGGTTTAGATCCATAGGTGATTTACATCTTTAACACGTTTGAAGCATACATATCCATTTTTAAAGCATGTGTGGAAGAAATCTCATTCTTATAAAATTCCAAGCTGTTAGGGTTGAACTGGTGGAATTTCCCAAACTTGGACAGCAAAACCTTTGGGTTCATTTGTGGTGTGTGAATAAATTTTCTTTACTTACATTTGTTATTGTTTTAAAAATTTTCCAAACATAAACTCTAAAATTTTCATTTTGTAGTGATCTATTTGCGTTTTTGGTTTACGGGATGAAGGGCGACCGAAAACTCAAAGTTTTTATTTAAGAAAAAATGAGTACATCTAAAATGGAAATGCACAATGCACAAATGTAGAGAGAGATAATTCCAAGGAGTGTCTGTAATTTTTAGGGATTGTAAGATCTTTTTAGTTGTTATATATCTGGTTTTGCAATCGTCGGGGAATTTTGAGCCGAGTGTTGACTCCCAATCCATAAGTCATTTCTTAGGGTAATATAGCCCGTATAAATCACTTTACAATCATCTATGATCGTTAGGTCAGCTTTTGTAAAGTGTCAAAATAATGGCTAGTTTGACTCAGGCAAATATCCCACCGCACGTTCACTTTAGAATTTAATGAACGTTTGTCATTCTCTTCAAAAGGATTTGATGCATAGTTGATTTGCATCTTTAACACATTTGAAGCATGCGTATCCATTTTTAAAGCATGTGTGGAAGAAATCTCATTCTTATAAAATTCCAAGCTGTTAGGGTTTAACTGGTGGAATTTCCCAAACTTGGACAGCAAAATTTTGGGTTCATTTGTGGTGTGCGAATAAATTTTCTTTACTTACGTTTGTTATTGTTTTCAAAATTTTCCAAACATAAACTCTAAAATTTTCATTTTGTGGTGATCTATTTGCGTTTTTGGTTTACGGGATGAAGGGAGACCGAAAACTCAAAGTTTTTATTTAGGAAAAACGAGTGCATCTAAAATGGAAATGCACAATGCACAAATGTAGAGAGAGATAATTCCAAGGAGTGTCTGTAATTTTTAGGGATTGTAAGCTCTTTTTAGTTCTTATATATCAGGTTTTCCAATCGTTGGTGAATTTTGAACTGAGTGTTGACTCCCAATCCATATGTCATTTCTTAGGGTAATATAGCCCGTAACGCATGATAAATCACTTTACAATCATCTATGATCATTAGGTCAGATTTTTTTTAAAAGGGCAAAATAATGGCTAGTTTGACTCAGGCAAATATCCCACCGCACGTTCACTTTAGAATTTAATGAACGTTTGTCATTCTCTTCAAAAGGTTTTGATCCATAGGTGATTTGCATCTTTAACACGTTTGAAGCATGCATATCCATTTTTAAAGCATGTGTGGAAGAAATCTCATTCTTATAAAATTCCAAGCTATTAGGGTTGAACTGGTGGAATTTCCCAAACTTGGATAGCAAACCTTTTGGGTTCATCTGTGGTGTGTGAATAAATTTTCTTTACTTACATTTGTTACTGTTTTAAAATTTTTCCAAACATAAACTCTAAAATTTTCATTTTGTGGTGATCTATTTGCATTTTTCGTTCACAGGATGAAGGGAGACCGAAAACTCAAAGTTTTTATTTAAGAAAAATAAGTACATCTAAAATGGAAATGCACAATGCAAAAATGTATAGAGAGATAATTCCATGGAGTGTCTGTAATTTTTAGGGATTGTAAGCTCTTTTTAGTTCTTATATATCAGGTTTTGCAATCGTCGGTGAATTTTGAACTGAGTGTTGACTCCCAATCCATATGTCATTTCTTAGGGTAATATAGCCCGTAACGCACGATAAATCACTTTACAATCATCTATGATCGTTAGGTCAGCTTTTTTTTAAATGGGCAAAATAATGGTTAGTTTGACTCAGGCAAATATCCCACCGCACGTTCACTTTAGAATTTAATGAACGTTTGTCATTCTCTTCAAAAGGTTTTGATCCATAGGTGATTTGCATCTTTAACACGTTTGAAGCATGCATATCCATTTTTAAAGCATGTGTGGAAGAAATCTCATTCTTATAAAATTCCAAGCTGTTAGGGTTGAACTAGTGGAATTTCCCAAACTTGGACAGCAAAACTTTTAGGTTCATTTGTGGTGTGTGAATAAATATTCTTTACTGACATTTGTTACTGTTTTAAAATTTTTCCAAACATAAACTCTAAAATTTTCATTTTGTGGTGATCTATTTGTATTTTTGGTTGACGGGATGAAGGGAGACCGAAAACTCAAAGTTTTTATTTAAGAAAAATGAGTACATCTAAAATGGAAATGCACAATGCACAAATGTAGAGAGAGATAATTCCAAGGAGTGTCTGTAATTTTTAGGGATTGTAAGGCCTTTTTAGTTCTTATATATCAGGTTTTGCAATCGTCGGGGAATTTTGAACTGAATGTTGACTCCCAATCCTTAAGTCATTTCTTAGGGTAATATAGCCCGTAACGCATGATATATCACTTTACAATCATCTATGATCGTTTGGTCAGCTTTTTGTAAATGGGCAAAATAATGGCTAGTTTGACTCAGGCAAATATCCCACCGCACGTTCACTTTAGAATTTAATGAACGTTTGTCATTCTCTTCAAAAGGTTTTGCTCCATAGGTGATTTGCATCTTTAACACGTTCAAAGCATGCATATCCAATTTTAAAGCATGTGTGGAAGAAATCTCATTCTTATAAAATTCCAAGCTGTTAGGGTTGAACTGGTGGAATTTCCCAAACTTGGATAGCAAACCTTTTGGGTTCATTTGTGGTGTGTGAATAAATTTTCTTTACTTACATTTGTTACTGTTTTAAAATTTTTCCAAACATAAACTCTAAAATTTTCATTTTGTGGTGATCTATTTGTATTTTTGATTCACGGGATGAAGGGAGACCGAAAACTCAAAGTTTTTATTTAAGAAAAATAAGTACATCTAAAATGGAAATGCACAATGCAAAAATGTAGAGAGAGATATTTCCATGGAGTGTCTGTAATTTTTAGGGATTGTAAGCTCTTTTTAGTTCTTATATATCAGGTTTTGCAATCGTCGGTGAATTTTGAACTGAGTGTTGACTCCCAATCCATATGTCATTTCTTAGGGTAATATAGCCCGTAACGCATGATAAATCACTTTACAATCATCTATGATCGTTAGGTCAGCTTTTTTTTAAATGGGCAAAATAATGGTTAGTTTGACTCAGGCAAATATCCCACCGCACGTTCACTTTAGAATTTAATGAACGTTTGTCATTCTCTTCAAAAGGTTTTGATCCATAGGTGATTTGTATCTTTAACACGTTTGAAGCATGCATATCCATTTTTAAAGCATGTGTGGAAGAAATCTCATTCTTATAATATTCCAAGCTGTTAGGGTTGAACTAGTGGAATTTCCCAAACTTGGACAGCAAAACTTTTATGTTCATTTGTCGTGTGTGAATAAATTTTCTTTACTGACATTTGTTACTGTTTTAAAATTTTTCCAAACATAAACTCTAAAATTTTCTTTTTGTGGTAATCTATTTGCATTTTTGGTTGATGGGATGAAGGGTGACCGAAAACTCAAAGTTTTTATTTAAGAAAAATGAGTACATCTAAAATGGAAATGCACAATGCACAAATGTAGAGAGAGATAATTCCAAGGAGTGTCTGTAATTTTTAGGGATTGTAAGGCCTTTTTAGTTCTTATATATCAGGTTTTGCAATCGTCGGGGAATTTTGAACTGAATGTTGACTCCGAATCCTTAAGTCATTTGTTAGGGTAATGTAGCCCGTAACGCATGATATATCACTTTACAATCATCTATGATCGTTTGGTCAGCTTTTTGTAAATGGGCAAAATAATGGCTAGTTTGACTCAGGCGAATATCCCACCGCACGTTCACTTTAGAATTTAATGAACGTTTGTCATTCTCTTCAAAAGGTTTTGATCCATAGGTGATTTGCATCTTTAACACGTTCGAAGCATGCATATCCAATTTTAAAGCATGTGTGGAAGAAATCTCATTCCTATAAAATTCCGAGCTGTTAGGGTTGAACTGGTGGAATTTCCCAAACTTGGATAGCAAACCTTTTGGGTTCATTTGTGGTGTGTGAATAAATTTTCTTTACTTACATTTGTTACTGTTTTAAAATTTTTCCAAACATAAACTCTAAAATTTTCATTTTGTGGTGATCTATTTGCATTTTTTGTTCACGGGATGAAGGGAGACCGAAAACTCAAAGTTTTTATTTAAGAAAAATAAGTACATCTAAAATGGAAATGCACAATGCAAAAATGTAGAGAGAGATAATTCCATGAAGTGTCTGTAATTTTTAGGGATTGTAAGCTCTTTTTAGTTCTTCTATATCAGGTTTTGCAATCGTCGGTGAATTTTGAACTGAGTGTTAACTCCCAATCCATATGTCATTTCTTAGGGTAATATAGCCCGTAACGCATGATAAATCACTTTACAATCATCTATGATCGTTAGGTCAGCTTTTTTTTAAATGGGCAAAATAATGGTTAGTTTGACTCAGGCAAATATCCCACCGCACGTTCACTTTAGAATTTAATGAACGTTTGTCATTCTCTTCAAAAGGTTTTGATCCATAGGTGATTTGCATCTTTAACACGTTTGAAGCATGCATATCCATTTTTAAAGCATGTGTGGAAGAAATCTCATTCTTATAAAATTCCAAGCTGTTAGGGTTGAACTAGTGGAATTTCCCAAACTTGGACATCAAAACTTTTACGTTCATTTGTGGTGTGTGAATAAATTTTCTTTACTGACATTTTTTACTGTTTTAAAATTTTTCCAAACATAAACTCTAAAATTTTCATTTTGTGGTGATCTATTTGCATTTTTGGTTGACGGGATGAAGGGTGACCGAAAACTCAAAGTTTTTATTTAAGAAAAATGAGTACATCTAAAATGGAAATGCACAATGCACAAATGTAGAGAGAGATAATTCCAAGGAGTGTCTGTAATTTTTAGGGATTGTAAGGCCTTTTTAGTTCTTATATATCAGGTTTTGCAATCGTCGGGGAATTTTGAACTGAGTGTTGACTCCCAATCCTTAAGTCATTTCTTAGGGTAATATAGCCCGTAACGCATGATATATCACTTTACAATCATCTATGATCGTTTGGTCAGCTTTTTGTAAATGGGCAAAATAATGGCTAGTTTGACTCAGGCAAATATCCCACCGCACGTTCACTTTAGAATTTAATGAACGTTTGTCATTCTCTTCAAAAGGTTTTGATCCATAGGTGATTTGCATCTTTAACACGTTCGAAGCATGCATATCCAATTTTAAAGCATGTGTGGAAGAAATCTCATTCTTATAAAATTCCAAGCTGTTAGGGTTGAACTGGTGGAATTTCCCAAACTTGGATTGCAAAACTTTTGGGTTCATTTGTGGTGTGTGAATAAATTTTCTTTACTTACATTTGTTACTGTTTTAAAATTTTTCCAAACATAAACTCTAAAATTTTCATTTTATGGTGATCTATTTGCAATTTTGGTTCACGGGATGAAGGGAGACCGAAAACTCAAAGTTTTTATTTAAGAAAAATGAGTACATCTAAAATGGAAATGCACAATGCACATATGTAGAGAGAGATAATTCCAAGGAGTGTCTGTAATTTTTAGGGATTGTAAGCTCTTTTTAGTTCTTATATATCAGGTTTTGCAATCGTCGGTGAATTTTGAACTGAGTGTTGACTCCCAATGCATAAGTCATTTCTTAGGGTAATATAGCCCGTAACGCATGATAAATCACTTTACAATCATCTATGATCGTTAGGTCAACTTTTTTGTAAAGGGGCGAAATAATGGCTAGTTTGACTCACGCAAATATCCCACCGCATGTTCACTTTAGAATTTAATGAACGTTTGTCATTCTCTTCAAAAGGTTTTGATCCATAGGTGATTTGCATCTTTAACACGTTCGAAGCATGCATATCCATTTTTAAAGCATGTGTGGAAGAAATCTCATTCTTATAAAATTCCAAGCTGTTAGGGTTGAACTGGTGGAATTTCCCAAACTTGGACAGCAAAACTTTTGGGTTCATTTGTGGTGTGTGAATAAATTTTCTTTACATACATTTGTTACTGTTTTAAAATTTTTCCAAACATAAACACTAAAATTTTCATTTTTTGGTGATCTATTTGCATTTTTGGTTCACGGGTTAAAGGGAGACCGAAAACTCAAAGTTTTTATTTAAGAAAAATGAGTACATCTAAAATGGAAATGCACAAAGCACAAATTTCGAGAGAGATAATTGCAAGGATTGTCTATAATTCTTAGGGATTGTAAGCTCTTTTTAGTTCTTATATATCATGTTTTGCAATCGTCGGGGTATTTTGAACAGAGTGTTGACTCCCAATCCATAAGTCATTTCTTAGGGTAATATATCCCGTAACGCATGATAAATCACTTCACAATCATTTATGATCGTTAGGTCAGCTTTTTGGTAAATGGGCAAAATAATGGCTACTATGACTCAGGCAAATATCCCACCGCATGTTCACTTAAGAATTTAATGAACGTTTGTCATTCTCATCAAAAGGCTTTGATCCATAGGTGATTTGCATCTTTAACACGTTTGAAGCATCCATATCCATTTTTAAAGCATGTGTGGAAGAAATTTCATTCGTATAAAATTCCAAGCTGTTAGGGTTGAACTGGTGGAATTTCCCAAACTTGGACATCAAAACTTTAGGGTTCTTTTGTGGTGTGTGAATAAATTTTCTTTACTGACATTTGTTACTGTTTTAAAATTTTTCCAAACATAAACTTTAAAATTTTCATTTTGTGGTGATCTATTTGCATTTTTGGTTCACGGGATGAAGGGAGACCGAAAACTCAAAGTTTTTATTTAAGAAAAAAGAGTACATCTAAAATGGATATGCACAATGCACAAATGTAGAGAGAGATAATTCCAAGGAGTGCTCGTAATTTTTAGGGATTGTAAGCTCTTTTTAGTTCTTATATATCAGGTTTTGCAATCGACGGGGAATTTTGAACTGAGTGTTGACTCCCAATCCATAAGTCATTTCTTAGGGTAATATAGCCCGTAACGCATGATAAATCACTTTACAATCATCTATGATCGTTAGGTCAACTTTTTTGTAAATGGGCAAAATAATGGATAGTTTGACTCAGGCAAATATCCCACCGCAAGTTCACTTTAGAATTTAATGAACGTTTGTCATTCTCTTCAAAAGGTTTTGATCCATAGGTGATTTGCATCTTTAACAGTTTGAAGCATGCATATCCATTTTTAAAGCATGTGTGGAAGAAATTTCATTCTTATAAAATTCCAAGCTGTTAGGGTTGAACTGGTGGAATTTCCCAAACTTGGACAGCAAAACTTTTGGGTTCATTTGTGGTGTGTGAATAAATTTTCTTTACTTACATTTGTTACTATTTTGAAATTTTTCCAAACATAAACTCTAAAATTTTCATTTTTTGGTGATCTTCTTGCAATTTTGGTTCACGTGATGAAGGGAGACCGAAAACTCAAAGTTTTTATTTAAGAAAAATGAGTACATCTAAAATGGAAATGCACAATGCACAAATGTAGAGAGAGATAATTCCAAGGAGTGTCTATAATTTTTAGGGATTGTAAGCTCTTTTTAGTTCTTATATATCAGGTTTTGCAATCGTCGGGGAATTTTGAACTGAGTGTTGACTCCCAAATCATAAGTCATTTCTTAGGGTAATATAGCCCGTAACGGATGGTAAATCACTTTACAATCATCTATGATCGTTAGGTCAGCTTTTTTGTAAATGGGCAAAATAAAGGCTAGTTTGACTCAGGCAAATATCCCACCGCACGTTCACTTTAGAGTTTAATGAACGTTTGTCATTCTCTTCAAAAGGTTTTGATCAGTAGGTGATTTGCATCTTTAACACGTTTGAAGCATGCTTATCCATTTTTAAAGCATGTGTGGAAGAAATCTCATTCTTATAAAATTCCAAGCTGTTAGGGTTGAACTGGAGGAATTTCCCAAACTTGGACAGCAAAACTTTTGGGTTCATTTGTGGTGTGTGAATAAATTTTCTTTACTTACATTTGTTTTTGTTTTAAAATTTTTCCAAACATAAACTCTAAAATTTTCACTTTGTGGTGATCTATTTGAATTTTTGGTTTACGGGATGAAGGGAGACCGAAAACTCAAAGTTTTTGTTTAAGCAAAATGAGTACATCTAAAATGGAAATGCACAATGGACAAATGTAGAGAGAGATATTTCCTAGGAGTGTCTGTAATTTTTAGGGATTGTAAGCTGTTTTTAGTTCTTATATATTAGGTTTTGCAATCGTCGGGGAATTTTGAACTGAGTGTTGACTCCCAATCCATAAGTCATTTATTAGGGTAATATAGCCCGTAACGCATGATAAATCACTTTACAATCATCTATGATTGTTAGGTCAGCTTTTTTTTAAATGGGCAAAATAATGGTTAGTTTGACTCAGGCAAATATCCCACCGCACGTTCACTTGAGAATTTAATGAACGTTTGTCATTCTCTTCAAAAGGTTTTGATCCATAGGTGATTTGCATCTTTAACACGTTTGAAGCATGCATATCCATTTTTAAAGCATGTGTGGAAGAAATCTCATTCTTATAAAATTCCAAGCTGTTAGGGTTGAACTGGTGGAATTTCCCAAACTTGGACAGCAAAACTTTTGGGTTCATTTGTGGTGTGTGAATAAATTTTCTTTACTTACATTTGTTACTGTTTTAAAATTTTTCCAAACATAAACTCTAAAATTTTCATTTTGTGGTGATCTATTTGCATTTTTGGTTGACGGGATGAAGGGAGACCGAAAACTCAAAGTTTTTATTTAAGAAAAATGAGTACATCTAAAATGGAAATGCACAATGCACAAATATAGAGAGAGATAATTCCTAGGAGTGTCTATAATTTTTAGGGTTTGTAAGTTCTTTTTAGTTCTTATATATCTGGTTTTCCAATCGTCAAGGAATTTTGAATTGAGTGTTGACTCCCAATCCATCAGTCATTTCTTAGGGTAATATAGTCCGTAACGCATGATAAATTACTTTACAATCATCTACGATCGTTAGGTCAGCTTTTTTGTACATGGGCAAAATAAAGGCTAGTTTGACTCAGGCAAATATCCCACCGCACGTTCACTTTAGAATTTAATGAACGTTTGTCATTCTCTTCAAAAGGTTTTCGTCCATAGGTGATTTGCATCTTTAACACCTTTGAAGCATGCATATCCATTTTTAAAGCATGTGTGGAAGAAATCTCATTCTTATAAAATTCCAAGCTGTAAGGGTTGAACTGGTGGAATTTCCCAAACTTGGACAGCAACACTTTTGGGTTCATTTGTGGTGTGTGAATAAATTTTCTTTACTTACATTTGTTATTGTTTTAAAATTTTTCCAAACATAAACTCTAAAATTTTCATTTTGTGGTGATCTATTTGCGTTTTTGGTTTACGGGATGAAGGGAGGCTGAAAACTCAAAGTTTTTATTTAAGATAACTGAGTACATGTAAAAGGGAAATGCACAATGCACTAATGTTGAGAGAGATAATTCCTAGGAGTGTCTGTAATTTTTAGGGATTGTAAGCTCTTTTTAGTTCTTATATATCAGGTTTTCCAATCGTTGTGGAATTTTGAACTGAGTGTTGACTCCCAATCCATAAGTCATTTCTTAGGGTAATATAGCCCGTAACGCATGATAAATCACTTTGCAATCATCTATGATCGTTAGGTCAGCTTTTTGTAAAGGGGCAAAATATTGGCTAGTTTGACTCAGGCAAATATCCCATCGCACGTTCACTTTAGAATTTAATGAACGTTTGTCATTCTCTTCAAAAGGTTTTGATACATAGGTGATTTGCATCTTTAACATGTTTGAAGCATGCATATCCTTTTTTAAAGCATGTGTGGAAGAAATCTCATTCTTATAAAATTCCAAGCTGTTAGGGTTGAACTGGTGGAATTTCCCAAACTTGGACAGAAAAAATTTTGGGTTCATTTGTAAGTAAAGAAAATTTATTCACACACCACAAATGAACCCAAAAGTTTTGCTGTCCAAGTTTGGGAAATTCCACCAGTTCATCCCTAACAGCTTGGAATTTTATAAGAATGAGATTTCTTCCACACATGCATTAAAAATGGATATGCATGCTTCAAACGTGTTAATTATGCAAATCACCTATGGATCAAAACCTTTTGAAGAGAATGACAAACGTTCATTAAATTCTAAAGTGAACGTGCGGTGAGATATTTGCCTGAGTCAAACTAGCCTTTATTTTGCCCATGTACAAAAAAAGCTCACCTAACGATCATAGATGATTGTAAAGTAATTTATCATGCGTTACGGACTATATTACCCTAAGAAATGACTGATGGATTGGGAGTCAACACTCAATTCAAAATTCCTCGACGATTGGAAAACCTGATATATAAGAACTAAAAAGAACTTACAAACCCTAAAAAGTACAGACACTCCTTGGAATTAGCTCTCTCTACATTTTTGCATTGTGCATTTCCATTTTAGATGTACGCATTTTTCTTAAATAAAAACTTTGAGTTTTCGGTCTCCCTTCATCCCGTATACCAAAAATGCAAATAGATCACCACAAAATGAAAATTTTAGTGTTTATGTTTGGAAAATTTTTAAAACAATAACAAATGTAAGTAAAGAAAATTTATTCACACACCACAAATGAACCCAAAAGTTTTGTTGTCCAAGTTTGGGAAATTCCACCAGTTCAAACCTAACAGCTTGGAATTTTATAAGAATGAGATTTCTTCCACACATGCTTTAAAAATGGATATGCATGCTTCAAACGTGTTAAAGATGCAAATCTCCTATGGATCAAAACCTTTTGAAGAGAATGACAAACGTTCATGAAATTCTAAAGTGAACGTGCGGTGGGATATTTGCCTGAGTCAAACTAGCCATTATTTTGCCCATTTATAAAAAAAGCAGACCTAACGATCATAGATGATTGTAAACTAATTTATCATGCGTTACGGGCTATATTACCCTAAGAAATGACTTATGGATTGGGAGTCAACACTCAGTTGAAAATTCCCCGACGATTGCAAAACCTGATATATAAGAACTAAAAAGAGCATACAATCCTTAAAAATTACAGACACTCCCTGGAATTATCTCTCTCTACATTTGTGCATTGTGCATTTCCATTTTAGATGTACTCATTTTTCTTAAATAAAAACTTTGACTTTTCGGTCTCCCTTCATCCCGTAAACCAAAAATGCAAATAGATCACCACAAAAATGAAAATTTTAGAGTTTATGTTTGGAAAAATTTTAAAACAATAACAAATGTAAGTAAAGAAAATTTATTAACACACCACAAATGAACCCAAAAGTTTTGCTGTCCAAGTTTGGGATATTCCACCAGTTCATCCCTAACAGCTTGGAATTTTATAAGAATGAGATTTCTTCCACACATGCTTTAAAAATGGATATGCATGCTTCAAACGTGTTAAAGATGCAAATCACCTATGGATCAAAACCTTTTGAAGAGAATGACAAACGTTCATTAAATTCTAAAGTGAACGTGCGGTGGGATATTTGCCTGAGTCAAACTAGCCATTATTTTGCCCATTTACAAAAAGCTGACCTAACGATCATAGATGATTGTAAAGTGATTTATCATGCGTTACGGGCTATATTACCCTAAGAAATAGCTTTTGGATTGGGAGTCAACACTCAGTTCAGAATTCCCCAACGATTGCAAAACCTGATATATAAGAACTAAAAAGTGCTTACAATCCCTAAAAATTACAGACACTCCTTGGAATTATCTCTCTCTACATTTGTGCATTGTGCATTTCCATTTTAGAAGTACTCATTTTTCTTAAAAAAAAACGTTTAGTTTTCGGTCTCCCTTCATCCCGTAAACCAAAAATGCAAATAGATCACCACAAAATGAAAATTTTAGTGTTTATGTTTGGAAAAATTTTTAAACAATAACAAATGTAAGTAAATAAAATTTATTCTCACACCACAAATGAACCCAAAAGTTTTGTTGTCCAAGTTTTGGAAATTCCACCAATGCAACCCTAACAGCTTGGAATTTTATAAGAATGAGATTTCTTCCACACCTGCTTTAAAAATGGATATGCATGCTTCAAACGTGTTAAAGATGCAAATCACCTATGGATCAAAACCTTTTGAAGAGAATGACAAACGTTCATTAAATTCTAAAGTGAACGTGCGGTGGGATATTTGCCAGAGTCAAACTAGCCATTATTTTGCCCATTTACAAAAAGCTGACCTAACGATCATAGATGATTGTAAAGTGATTTATCATGCGTTACGGGCTATATTACCCTAAGAAATAACCTATGGATTGGGAGTCAACACTCAGTTCAAAATTCCCCGACGATTGCAAAACCTGATATATAAGAACTAAAAAGAGCTTACAATCCCTAAAAATTACAGACACTCCATGGAATTATCTCTCTCTACATTTGTGCATTGTGCATTTCCATTTTAGATGTACTCATTTTTCTTAAATAAAAACTTTGAGTTTTCGGTCTCCCTTCATCCCGTAAACCAAAAATGCAATAGATCACCACAAAATGAAAATTTTAGAGTTTATGTTTGGTAAAATTTTAAAACAATAACAAATTTAAGTAAAAAAAATTTATTCACACACCACAAATGAACCCAAAAGTTTTGCTGTCAAAGTTTGGGAAATTCCACCAGTTCAACCCTAACAGCTTGGAATTTTATAAGAATGAGATTTCTTCCACACATGCTTTAAAAATGGATATGCATGATTCAAACGTGTTAAAGATGCAAATCACCTAAGGATCAAAACCTTTTCAAGAGAATGACAAACGTTCATGAAATTCTAAAGTGAACGTGCGGTGGGGTATTTGCCTGAGTCAAACTAGCCATTATTTTGCCCATTTACAAAAATCTGACCTAACGATCATAGATGATTGTAAAGTGATTTATCATGCGTTACGGGCTATATTACCCTAAGAAATAGCTTTTGGATTGGGAGTCAACACTCAGTTCAAAATTCCCCGACGATTGCAAAACCTGATATATAAGAACTAAAAAGAGCTTACAATCCCTAAAAATTACAGACACTCCTTGGAATTATCTCTCTCTACATTTGTGCATTGTGCATTTCCATTTTAGATGTACTCATTTTTCTTAAATAAAAACGTTTAGTTTTCGGTCTCCCCTCATCCCGTAAACCAAAAATGCAAATAGATCACCACAAAATGAAAATTTTAGAGTTTATGTTTGGAAAAATTTTAAAACAATAAAAAATGTAAGTAAATAAAATTTATTCACACACCACAAATGAACCCAAAAGTTTTGTTGACCAAGTTTGGGAAATTCCACCAGTTCAACCCTAACAGCTTGGAATTTTATAAGAATGAGATTTCTTCCACACATGCTTTAAAAATGGATATGCATGCTTCAAACGTGTTAAAGATGCAAATCACCTATGGATCAAAACCTTTTGAAGAGAATGACAAACGTTCATTAAATTCTAAAGTGAACGTGCGGTGGGATATTTGCCTGCGTCAAACTAGCCATTACTTTGCCCATTTACAAAAAGCTGACCTAACGAATATAGATGATTGTAAAGTGATTTATCATGCGTTACGGGCTATATTACCCTAAGAAATGACTTATGGATTGGGAGTCAACACTCAGTTCAAAATTCCCCGACGATTGCAAAACCTGATATATAAGAACTAAAAAGAGCTTACAATCCCTAAAAATTACAGACACTCCTTGGAATTATCTCTCTCTACATTTGTGCGTTGTGCATTTCCATTTTAGATGTACTCATTTTTTTTAAATAAAAACTTTGAGTTTTCGTTGTCCCTTCATCCCGTAAACCAAAAATGCAAATAGATCACTACAAAATGAAACTTTTAGAGTTTATGGTTGGAAAAATTTTAAAACAATAACAAATTTAAGTAAAGAAAATTTATTCACACACCACAAATGAACCCAAAAGTTTTGCTGTCCAAGTTTGGGAAATACCACCAGTTCAACCCTAACAGCATGGAATTTTATAAGAATGAGATTTCTTCCACACATGCTTTAAAAATGGATATGCATGCTTCAAACGTGTTAAAGATGCAAATCACCTATGGATCAAAACCTTTTGAAGAGAATAACAAACGTTCATTAAATCTAAAGTGAACGTGCGGTGGGATATTTGTCTGAGTCAAACTAGCCATTATTTTGCCCATTTACAAAAAACTGACCTAACGGTCATAGATGATTGTAAAGTGATTTATCATGCGTTACAGGTTATATTACCCTAAGAAATGACTTATGGATTGGGAGTGAACACTCAGTTCAGAATTCCCCAACGATTCCAAAACCTGATATATCAGAACTAAAAAGTGCTTACAATCCCTAAAAATTACAGACACTCATTGGAATTATCTCTCTCTACATTTGTGCATTGTGCATTTCCATTTTAGAAGTACTCAATTTTCTTAAAAAAAAACGTTTAATTTTCGGTCTCTCTTCATCCCGTAAACCAAAAATGCAAATAGATCACCACAAAATGAAAATTTTAGTGTTTATGTTTGGAAAAATTTTTAAACAATAACAAATGTAAGTAAATAAAATTTATTCACACACCACAAATGAACCCAAAAGTTTTGTTGTCCAAGTTTGGGAAATTCCACCAGTTCAACCCTAACAGCTTGGAATTTTATAAGAATGAGATTTCTTCCACACATGCTTTAAAAATGGATATGCATGCTTCAAACGTGTTAAAGATGCAAATCACCTATGGATCAAAATATTTTGAAGAGAATGACAAACGTTCATTAAATTCTAAAGTGAGCGTGCCGTGGGATATTTCCCTGAGTCAAACTAGCCATTATTTTGCCCATTTACAAAAAAGCTGACCTAACGATCATAGATGATTGTAAAGTGATTTATCATGCGTTACGGGCTATATTACCCTAAGAAATGACTTATGGATTGGGAGTCAACACTCAGTTCAAAATTCCCCGAAGATTGCAAAACCTGATATATACGAACCAAAAACAGCTTACAATCCCTAAAAATTACGAGCACTCCTTGGAATTATCTCTCTCTACATCTGTGCATTGTGCATTTCCATTTTAGATGTACTCATTTTTCTTAAATAAAAACTTTGAGTTTTCGGTCTGCCTTCATCCCGTAAACCAAAAATGTAAATAGATTACCACAAAATGAAAATTTTAGAGTTTATGTTTGGAAAAATTTTAAAACAATAACAAATGTAAGTAAAGAAAATTTATTCACACACCACAAATGAACCCAAAAGTTTTGCTGTCCATGTTTGGGAAATTCCACCAGTTCAACCCTAACAGCTTGGAATTTTATTAGAATGAGATTTCTTCCACACATGCTTTAAAAATGGATATGCATTCTTCAAACGTGTTAAAGATGCAAATCACCTATGGATCAAAACCTTTTGAAGAGAATGACAAACGTTCATTAAATTCTAAAGTGAACGTGCGGTGGGATCTTTGCCTGAGTCAAACTAGCCATTATTTTGCCCATTTACAAAAAGCTGACCTAACGATCATAGATGATTGTAAAGTGATTTATCATGCGTTACGGGCTATATTACCCTAAGAAATGACTTATGGATTGGGAGTTAACACTCAGTTCAAAATTCCCCGACGATTGTAAAACCTGATATATAAGAACTAAAAAGAGCTTACAATCCCTAAAAATTCCAGACACTCCTTGGAATTATCTCTCTCTACATTTGTGCATTGTGCATTTCCAATTTAGATGTACTCATTTTTCTTAAATAAAAACTTTGAGTTTTCGGTCTCCCTTCATCCCGTGAACCAAAAATGCAAATAGATCACCAGAAAATGAAAATTTTAGAGTTTATGTTTGGAAAAATTTTACAACAGTAACAAATGTAAGTAAAGAAAATTTATTCACACACCACAAATGAACCCAAAAGTTTTGCTGTCCAAGTTTGGGAAATTCCACCAGTTCAACCCTAACATCTTGGAATCTTATAAGAATGAGATTTCTTCCACACATGCTTTAAAAATGGATATGCATGCTTCAAACGTGTTAAAGATGCAAATCACCTATGGATTAAAAACTTTGGAATACAATGACAAACGTTCATTAAATTCTAAAGTGAACGTGCGGTGGGATATTTGCCTGAGTCAAACTAGCCATTATTTTGACCATTTACAAAAAGCTGACCTAACGATCATAGATGATTGTAAAGTGATTTATCTTGCGTTACGGGCTATATTACCCTAAGAAATGACTTATGGATTGGGAGTTAACACTCAGTTCAAAATTCCCCGACGATTGCAAAACCTAATATATAAGAACTAAAAAGAGCTTACAATCCCTAAAAATTACAAAGAGTCCTTGGAATTATCTCTCTCTACATTTGTGCATTGTGCATTTCCATTTTAGATGTACTCATTTTTCTTAAATAAAAACTTTGCGTTTACGGTCTCCCATCATCCCGTGAACCAATAATGCAAATAGATCACCACAAAATGAAAATTTTAGAGTTTATGTTTGGAAAAATTTTAAAACAATATCAAATGTAAGTAAAGAAAATTTATTCACACACCACAAATGAACCCAAAAGTTTTGCTGTCCAAGTTTGGGAAATTCCACCAGTTCAACCCTAACAACTTGGAATTTTATAAGAATGAGATTTCTTCCACACATGCTTTAAAAATGAATATGCATGCTTCAAACGTGTTAAAGATGAAAATCACCTATGGATCAAAACCTTTTGAAGAGAATGACAAACCTTCATTAAATTCTAAAGTCAACGTGCGGTGGGATATTTGCCTAAGTCAAACTAGCCATTACTTTGCCCATTTACAAAAAGCTGACCTAACGATCATAGATGATTGTAAAGTGATTTATCATGCGTTACAGGCTATATTACCCTAAGAAATGACTTATGGATTGGCAGTCAACACTCAGTTCAAAAATCCCCGACGATTGCAAATCCTGATATATAAGAACTAAAAGGAGCTTACAATCCCTAAAAATTACAGATACTCCTTGGAATTATCTCTCTCTACATTTTTGCATTGTGCATTTCCATTTTAGATGTACTTATTTTTCTTAAATAAAAACTTTGAGTTTTCGGTCTCCCTTTATCCCGTAAACCAAAAATGCAAATAGATCACCACAAAATGAAAATTTTAGAGTTTATGTTTGGAAAAATTTTAAAACAATAAAAAATGTAAGTAAGGAAAATTTATTCACACACCACAAATGAACCCAAAAGTTTTGCTGTCCAAGTTTGGGAAATTCCACCAGTTCAACCCTAACAGCTTGGAATTTTATAAGAATGAGATTCTTCCACACATGCTTTAAAAATGGATATGCATGCTTCAAACGTGTTAAAGATGCAAATCACCTATGGATCAAAACCTTTTGAAGAGAATGACAAACGTTCATTAAATTCTAAAGTGAATGTGCTGTGGGATATTTGCCTGAGTCAAACTAGCCATTATTTTGCCCATTTACAAAAAGGCTGACCTAACGATCATAGATGATTGTAAAGTGATTTATCATGCGTTACGGGCTATATTACCCTAAGAAATGACTTATGGATTGGGAGTCAACACTCAGTTCAAAATTCCCCGGTGATTTCAAAACCTGATATATAAAAACTAAAAAGAGCTTACAATCCCTAAAAATTACAAACACTCGTTGGAATTATCTCAATCTACATTTGTGCATTGTGCCTTTCCATTTTAGATCTACTCATTTTTCTTAAATAAAAACTTTGAGTTTTCGGTCTCCCTTCATCCCGTATACGAAAAATGCAAATAGATCACCACAAAATGAAAATTTTAGAGTTTATGTTTGGAAAAATTTTAAAACAATAACAAATGTAAGTAAAGAAAATTTATTCACACACCACAAATGAACCCAAAAGTTTTGTTGTCCAAGTTTGGGAAATTCCACCAGTTCAACCCTAACAGCTTGGAATTTTATAAGAATGAGATTTCTTCCACACATGCTTTAAAAATGGATATGCATGCTTCAAACGTGTTAAAGATGCAAATCTCCTATGGATCAAAACCTTTTGAAGAGAATGACAAACATTCATGAAATTCTAAAGTGAACGTGCGGTGGGATATTTGCCTGAGTCAAACTAGCCATTATTTTGCCCATTTATAAAAAAGCAGACCTAACGATCATAGATGATTGTAAACTGATTTATCATGCGTTACGGGCTATATTACCCTAAGAAATGACTTATGGATTGGGAGTCAACACTCAGTTCAAAATTCCCCGACGATTGCAAAACCTGATATATAAGAACTAAAAAGAGCATACAATCCCTAAAAATTACAGACACTCCCTTGGAATTATCTCTCTCTACATTTGTGCATTGTGCATTTCCATTTTAGAAGTACTCATTTTTCTTAAAAAAAAACGTTTAGTTTTCGGTCTCCCTTCATCCCGTAAACCAAAAATGCAAATAGATCACCACAAAATGAAAATTTTAGTGTTTATGTTTGGAAAAATTTTTAAACAATAACAAATGTAAGTAAATAAAATTTATTCTCACACCACAAATGAACCCAAAAGTTTTGTTGTCCAAGTTTTGGAAATTCCACCAATGCAACCCTAACAGCTTGGAATTTTATAAGAATGAGATTTCTTCCACACCTGCTTTAAAAATGGATATGCATGCTTCAAACGTGTTAAAGATGCAAATCACCTATGGATCAAAACCTTTTGAAGAGAATGACAAACGTTCATTAAATTCTAAAGTGAACATGCGGTGGGATATTTGCCAGAGTCAAACTAGCCATTATTTTGCCCATTTACAAAAAGCTGACCTAACGATCATAGATGATTGCAAAGTGATTTATCATGCGTTACGGGCTATATTACCCTAAGAAATAACCTATGGATTGGGAGTCAACACTCAGTTCAAAATTCCCCGACGATTGCAAAACCTGATATATAAGAACTAAAAAGAGCTTACAATCCCTAAAAATTACAGACACTCCATGGAATTATCTCTCTCTACATTTGTGCATTGTGCATTTCCATTTTAGATGTACTCATTTTTCTTAAATAAAAACTTTGAGTTTTCGGTCTCCCTTCATCCCGTAAACCAAAAATGCAATAGATCACCACAAAATGAAAATTTTAGAGTTTATGTTTGGTAAAATTTTAAAACAATAACAAATTTAAGTAAAAAAAATTTATTCACACACCACAAATGAACCCAAAAGTTTTGCTGTCAAAGTTTGGGAAATTCCACCAGTTCAACCCTAACAGCTTGGAATTTTATAAGAATGAGATTTCTTCCACACATGCTTTAAAAATGGATATGCATGATTCAAACGTGTTAAAGATGCAAATCACCTAAGGATCAAAACCTTTTCAAGAGAATGACAAACGTTCATGAAATTCTAAAGTGAACGTGCGGTGGGGTATTTGCCTGAGTCAAACTAGCCATTATTTTGCCCATTTACAAAAATCTGACCTAACGATCATAGATGATTGTAAAGTGATTTATCATGCGTTACGGGCTATATTACCCTAAGAAATAGCTTTTGGATTGGGAGTCAACACTCAGTTCAAAATTCCCCGACGATTGCAAAACCTGATATATAAGAACTAAAAAGAGCTTACAATCCCTAAAAATTACAGACACTCCTTGGAATTATCTCTCTCTACATTTGTGCATTGTGCATTTCCATTTTAGATGTACTCATTTTTCTTAAATAAAAACGTTTAGTTTTCGGTCTCCCTTCATCCCGTAAACCAAAAATGCAAATAGATCACCACAAAATGAAAATTTTAGAGTTTATGTTTGGAAAAATTTTAAAACAATAAAAAATGTAAGTAAATAAAATTTATTCACACACCAGAAATGAACACAAAAGTTTTGTTGACCAAGTTTGGGAAATTCCACCAGTTCAACCCTAACAGCTTGGAATTTTATAAGAATGAGATTTCTTCCACACATGCTTTAAAAATGGATATGCATGCTTCAAACGTGTTAAAGATGCAAATCACCTATGGATTAAAACCTTTTGAAGAGAATGACAAACGTTCATTAAATTCTAAAGTGAACGTGCGGTGGGATATTTGCCTGAGTCAAACTAGCCATTACTTTGCCAATTTACAAAAAGCTGACCTAACGAATATAGATGATTGTAAAGTGATTTATCATGCGTTACGGGCTATATTACCCTAAGAAATGACTTATGGATTGGGAGTCAACACTCAGTTCAAAATTCCCCGACGATTGCAAAACCTGATATATAAGAACTAAAAAGAGCTTACAATCCCTAAAAATTACAGACACTCCTTGGAATTATCTCTCTCTACATTTGTGCGTTGTGCATTTCCATTTTAGATGTACTCATTTTTTTTAAATAAAAACTTTGAGTTTTCGTTGTCCCTTCATCCCGTAAACCAAAAATGCAAATAGATCACTACAAAATGAAACTTTTAGAGTTTATGGTTGGAAAAATTTTAAAACAATAACAAATTTAAGTAAAGAAAATTTATTCACACACCACAAATGAACCCAAAAGTTTTGCTGTCCAAGTTTGGGAAATACCACCAGTTCAACCCTAACAGCATGGAATTTTATAAGAATGAGATTTCTTCCACACATGCTTTAAAAATGGATATGCATGCTTCAAACGTGTTAAAGATGCAAATCACCTATGGATCAAAACCTTTTGAAGAGAATAACAAACGTTCATTAAATCTAAAGTGAACGTGCGGTGGGATATTTGTCTGAGTCAAACTAGCCATTATTTTGCCCATTTACAAAAAACTGACCTAACGGTCATAGATGATTGTAAAGTGATTTATCATGCGTTACAGGTTATATTACCCTAAGAAATGACTTATGGATGGGGAGTCAACACTCAGTTCAGAATTCCCCAACGATTCCAAAACCTGATATATCAGAACTAAAAAGTGCTTACAATCCCTAAAAATTACAGACACTCATTGGAATTATCTCTCTCTACATTTGTGCATTGTGCATTTCCATTTTAGAAGTACTCATTTTTCTTAAAAAAAAACGTTTAATTTTCGGTCTCTCTTCATCCCGTAAACCAAAAATGCAAATAGATCACCACAAAATGAAAATTTTAGTGTTTATGTTTGGAAAAATTTTTAAACAATAACAAATGTAAGTAAATAAAATTTATTCACACACCACAAATGAACCCAAAAGTTTTGCTGTCCAAGTTTGGGAAATTCCACCAGTTCAACCCTAACAGCTTGGAATTTTATAAGAATGAGATTTCTTCCACACATGCTTTAAAAATGGATATGCATGCTTCAAACGTGTTAAAGATGCAAATCACCTATGGATCAAAATATTTTGAAGAGAATGACAAACGTTCATTAAATTCTAAAGTGAACGTGCAGTGGGATATTTCCCTGAGTCAAACTAGCCATTATTTTGCCCATTTACAAAAAAGCTGACCTAACGATCATAGATGATTGTAAAGTGATTTATCATGCGTTACGGGCTATATTACCCTAAGAAGTGACTTATGGATTGGGAGTCAACACTCAGTTCAAAATTCCCCGAAGATTGCAAAACCTGATATATACGAACCAAAAACAGCTTACAATCCCTAAAAATTACGAGCACTCCTTGGAATTATCTCTCTCTACATTTGTGCATTGTGCATTTCCATTTTAGATGTACTCATTTTTCTTAAATAAAAACTTTGAGTTTTCGGTCTGCCTTCATCCCGTAAACCAAAAATGTAAATAGATTACCACAAAATGAAAATATTAGAGTTTATGTTTGGAAAAATTTTAAAACAATAACAAATGTAAGTAAAGAAAATTTATTCACACACCACAAATGAACCCAAAAGTTTTGCTGTCCAAGTTTGGGAAATTCCACCAGTTCAACCCTAACAGCTTGGAATTTTATTAGAATGAGATTTCTTCCACACATGCTTTAAAAATGGATATGCATTCTTCAAACGTGTTAAAGATGCAAATCACCTATGGATCAAAACCTTTTGAAGAGAATGACAAACGTTCATTAAATTCTAAAGTGAACGTGCGGTGGGATCTTTGCCTGAGTCAAACTAGCCATTATTTTGCCCATTTACAAAAAGCTGACCTAACGATCATAGATGATTGTAAAGTGATTTATCATGCGTTACGGGCTATATTACCCTAAGAAATGACTTATGGATTGGGAGTTAACACTCAGTTCAAAATTCCCCGACGATTGTAAAACCTGATATATAAGAACTAAAAAGAGCTTACAATCCCTAAAAATTACAGACACTCCTTGGAATTATCTCTCTCTACATTTGTGCATTGTGCATTTCCAATTTAGATGTACTCATTTTTCTTAAATAAAAACTTTGAGTTTTCGGTCTCCCTTCATCCCGTGAACCAAAAATGCAAATAGATCACCAGAAAATGAAAATTTTAGAGTTGATGTTTGGAAAAATTTTACAACAGTAACAAATGTAAGTAAAGAAAATTTATTCACACACCACAAATGAACCCAAAAGTTTTGCTGTCCAAGTTTGGGAAATTCCACCAGTTCAACCCTAATATCTTGGAATCTTATAAGAATGAGATTTCTTCCACACATGCTTTAAAAATGGATATGCATGCTTCAAACGTGTTAAAGATGCAAATCACCTATGGATTAAAACCTTTGGAATAGAATGACAAACGATCATTAAATTCTAAAGTGAACGTGCGGTGGGATATTTGCCTGAGTCAAACTAGCCATTATTTTGACC
Organism: Aristolochia californica; assembly: GCF_029961685.1. Classification (NCBI taxonomy): domain Eukaryota; kingdom Viridiplantae; phylum Streptophyta; class Magnoliopsida; order Piperales; family Aristolochiaceae; genus Aristolochia; species Aristolochia californica. Next base: position 15,691,487 of record NW_027182214.1, read on the forward strand.
ATTTACAAAAAGCTGACCTAACGATCATAGATGATTGTAAAGTGATTTATCATGCGTTACGGGCTATATTACCCTAAGAAATGACTTATGGATTGGGAGTCAACACTCAGTTCAAAATTCCCCGACGATTGCAAAACCTAATATATAAGAACTAAAAAGAGCTTACAATCCCTAAAAATTACAAAGAGTCCTTGGAATTATCTCTCTCTACATTTGTGCATTGTGCATTTCCATTTTTGATGTACTCATTTTTCTTAAATAAAAACTTTGCGTTTACGGTCTCCCATCATCCCGTGAACCAATAATGCAAATAGATCACCACAAAATGAAAATTTTAGAGTTTATGTTTGGAAAACTTTTAAAACAATATCAAATGTAAGTAAAGAAAATTTATTCACACACCACAAATGAACCCAAAAGTTTTGCTGTCCAAGTTTGGGAAATTCCACCAGTTCAACCCTAACAACTTGGAATTTTATAGGAATGAGATTTCTTCCACACATGCTTTAAAAATGAATATGCATGCTTCAAACGTGTTAAAGATGAAAATCACCTATGGATCAAAACCTTTTGAAGAGAATGACAAACCTTCATTAAATTCAAAAGTGAACGTGCGGTGGGATATTTGCCTAAGTCAAACTAGCCATTACTTTTCCCATTTACAAAAAGCTGACCTAACGATCATAGACGATTGTAAAGTGATTTATCATGCGTTACAGGCTATATTACCCTAAGAAATGACTTATGGATTGGGAGTCAACACTCAGTTCAAAAATCCCCGACGATTGCAAATCCTGATATATAAGAACTAAAAAGAGCTTACAATCCCTAAAAATTACAGATACTCCTTGGAATTATCTCTCTCTACATTTTTGCATTGTGCATTTCCATTTTAGATGTACTTATTTTTCTTAAATAAAAACTTTGAGTTTTCGGTCTCCCTTTATCCCGTAAACCAAAAATGCAAATAGATCACCACAAAATGAAAATTTTAGAGTTTATGTTTGGAAAAATTTTAAAACAATAACAAATGTAAGTAAGGAAAATTTATTCACACACCACAAATGAACCCAAAAGTTTTGCTGTCCAAGTTTGGGAAATTCCACCAGTTCAACCCTAACAGCTTGGAATTTTATAAGAATGAGATTCTTCCACACATGCTTTAAAAATGGATATGCATGCTTCAAACGTGTTAAAGATGCAAATCACCTATGGATCAAAACCTTTTGAAGAGAATGACAAACGTTCATTAAATTCTAAAGTGAATGTGCTGTGGGATATTTGCCTGAGTCAAACTAGCCATTATTTTGCCCATTTACAAAAAGGCTGACCTAACGATCATAGATGATTGTAAAGTGATTTATCATGCGTTACGGGCTATATTACCCTAAGAAATGACTTATGGATTGGGAGTCAACACTCAGTTCAAAATTCCCCGACGATTGCAAAACCTGATATATAAAAACTAAAAAGAGCTTACAATCCCTAAAAATTACAGACACTCGTTGGAATTATCTCAATCTACATTTGTGCATTGTGCCTTTCCATTTTAGATCTACTCATTTTTCTTAAATAAAAGCATTGAGTTTTCGGTCTCCCTTCATCCCGTAAACCAAAAATGCAAATAGATCACCACAAAATGAAAATTTTAGAGTTTATGTTTGGAAAAATTTTAAAAAAATAACAAATGTAAGTGGAGAAAATTTTTTCACACACCACAAATGAACCCAAAAGTTTTGCTGTCCAAGTTTGGGAAATTCCACCAGTTCAACCCTAACAGCTTGGAATTTTATAAGAATGAGATTTCTTCCACACATGCTTTAAAAATGGATATGCATGCTTCAAACGTGTTAAAGATGCAAATCACCTATGGATCAAAACCTTTTGAAGAGAATGACAAACGTTCACTAAATTCTAAAGTGAATGTGCTGTGGGATATTTGCCTGAGTCAAACTAGCCATTATTTTGCCCATTTACAAAAAGGCTGACCTAACGATCATAGATGATTGTAAAGTGATTTATCATGCGTTACGGGCTATATTACCCTAAGAAATGACTTATGGATTGGGAGTCAACACTCAGTTCAAAATTCCCCGACGATTGCAAAACCTGATATATAAAAACTAAAAAGAGCTTACAATCCCTAAAAATTACAGACACTCGTTGGAATTATCTCAATCTTCATTTGTGCATTGTGCCTTTCCATTTTAGATCTACTCATTTTTCTTAAATAAAAGCATTGAGTTTTCGGTCTCCCTTCATCCCGTCAACCAAAAATGCAAATAGATCACCACAAAATGAAAATTTTAGAGTTTATGTTTGGAAAAATTTTAAAACAGTAACAAATGTAAGTAAAGAAAATTTATTCACACACCACAAATGAACCCAAAAGTTTTGCTGTCCAAGTTTGGGAAATTCCACCAGTTCAACCCTAACAGCTTGGAATTTTATAAGAATGAGATTTCTTCCACACATGCTTTAAAAATGGATATGCATGCTTCAAACGTGTTAAAGATGCAAATCACCTATGGATCAAAACCTTTTGAAGAGAATCACAAACGTTCATTAAATTCTAAAGTGAACGTGCGGTGGGATATTTTCCTGAGTCAAACTAGCCATTATTTTGCCCATTTACAAACAAGCTGACCTAACGATCATAGATGATTGTAAAGTGATTTATCATGCGTTACGGGCTATATGACCCTAAGAAATGACTTATGGATTGGGAGTCAACACTCAGTTCAAAATTCCGCGACGATTCCAAACCTGATATATAAGAACTAAAAAGAGCTTACAATCCCTAAAAATTACTGACACTCCTTGGAATTATCTCTCTCTACATTTGTGCATTGTGCATTTCCATTTTAGATGTACTCATTTTTCTTAAATAAAAACTTTGAGTTTTCAGTCTCCCTTCATCCGGTAACCCAAAAATGCAAATAGATCACCACAAAATGAAAATTTTAGAGTTTATGTTTGGAAAAATTTTAAAACAATAACAAATGTAAGTAAAGAAAGTTTATTCACACACCAAAAATGAACCCAAAAGTTTTGCTTTCCAAGTTTGGGAAATTCCACCAGTTCAACCCTAACAACTTGGAATTTTATAAGAATGAGATTTCTTCCACACATGCTTTAAAAATGGATATGCATGCTTCAAACGTGTTAAAGACGCAAATCACCTATGGATCAAAACCTTTTGAAGAGAATGACAAACGTTCATTAAATTCTAAAGTGAACGTGCGGTGGGATATTTGCCTGAGTCAAACTAGCCATTATTTTTCCCATTTACAAAAAGCTGACCTAACGATCATAGATGATTGTAAAGCGATTTATCATGCGTTACGGGCTATATTACCCTAAGAAATGACTTATGGATTGGGAGTCAACACTCAGTTCAAAATTCCCCGACGATTGCAAAACCTGATATATAAGAACAAAAAAGAGCTTACAATCCCTAAAAATTAAAGACTCTCCTTGGAATTATCTCTCTCTACATTTGTGCATTGTGCATTTCCATTTTAGATGTACTCATTTTTCTTAAATAAAAACTTTGAGTTTTCGGTCTCCCTTCATCCCGTAAACCAAAAATGCAAATAGATCACCACAAAATAAAAATTTTAGAGTTTATGTTTGGAAAAATTTTAAAACAATAACAAATGTAAGTAAAGAAAATTTATTCACACAACACAAATGAACCCAAAGGTTTTGCTATCCAAGTTTGGGAAATTCCACCAGTTCAACCCTAACATCTTGGAATTTTATAAGAATGAGATTTCTTCCACACATGCTTTAAAAATGGATATGCATGCTTCAAACGTGTTAAAGATGCAAATCACCTATGGATCAAAACCTTTTGAAGAGAATGACAAACGTTCATTAAATTCTAAAGTGAACGTGAGGTTGGATATTTGCTTGAGTCAAACTAGCCATTATTTTGCCCATTTACAAAAAGCTGACCGAACGATCATAGATGATTGTAAAGTGATTTATCATGCGTTACGGGCTATATTACCCTAAGAAATGACTTATGGATTGGGAGTCAACACTCAGTTCAATATTCCCCGACGATTGCAAAACCTGATATATAAGAACTAAAAAGAGCTTACAATTCCTAAAAATTACAGATACTCCTTGGAATTATCTCTGTCTACATTTTTGCATTGTGCATTTCCATTTTAGATGTACTCATTTTTCTTAAATAAAAACTTTGAGTTTTCGGTCTCCCTTCATCCCGTAAACCAAAAATGCAAATAGATCACCACAAAATGAAAATTTTAGAGTTTATGTTTGGAAAAATTTTAAAACAATAACAAATGTAAGTAAAGAAAATTTATTCACACACCACAAATGAACCCAAAAGTTTTGCTGTCCAAGTTTGGGAATTTCCACCAGTTCAACCCTAACAGCTAGGAATTTTATAAGAATGAGATTTCTTCCACACATGCTTTAAAAATGGATATGCATGCTTCAAACGTGTTAAAGATGCCAATCACCTATGGATCAAAACCTTTTGAAGAGAGTGACAAACGTTCATTAAATTCTAAAGTGAACGTGCTGTGGGATCTTTGCCTGAGTCAAACTAGCCATTATTTTGCCCATTTACAAAAAAGCTGACCTAACGATCATAGATGATTCTAAAGTGATTTATCATGCGTTACGGGCTATATTACCCTAAGAAATGACTTATGGATTGGGAGTCAACACTCAGTTCAAAATTCCCTGACGATTGCAAAACCTGATATATAAAAACTAAAAAGAGCTTACAATCCCTAAAAATTACAGACACTCGTTGGAATTATCTCAATCTACATTTGCGCATTGTGCCTTTCCATTTTAGATCTACTCATTTTTCTTAAATAATAACTTTGAGTTTTCGGTCTGCCTTCATCCCGTAAACCAAAAATGCAAATAGATCACCAAAAAATGAAAATTTTAGAGTTTATGTTTGGAAAAAATTTAAAACAATAACAAATGTAAGAAAAGAAAATTTATTCACACACCACAAATGAACCCAAAAGTTTTGCTGTCCAAGTTTGGGAAATTCCACCAGTCCAACCCTAACTGCATGGAATTTTATAAGAATGAGATTTCTTCCACACTTGCTTTAAAAATGGATATGCATGCTTCAAACATGTTAAAGATGCAAATCACCTATGGATCAAAACCTTTTGAAGAGAATGACAAACGTTCATTAAATTGTAAAGTGAACGTGCAGTGGGATATTTGCCTGAGTCAAACTAGCCATTATTTTGCCCATTAACAAAAAGCTGACCGAACGATCATAGATGATTGTAAAGTGATTTATCATGCGTTACGGGCTATATGACCCTAAGAAATGACTTATGGATTGGGAGTCAACACTCAGTTCAAAATTCCGCGACGATTCCAAAACCTGATATATAAGAACTAAAAAGAGCTTACAATCCCTAAAAATTACAGACACTCCTTGGAATTATCTCTCTCTACATTTGTGCATTGTGCATTTCCATTTTAGATGTACTCATTTTTCTTAAATAAAAACTTTGAGTTTTCGGTCTCCCTTCATCCCGTAAACCAAAAATGCAAATAGATCACCACAAAATAAAAATTTTAGAGTTTATGTTTGGAAAAATTTAAAAAAAATAACAAATGTAAGTAGAGAAAATTTTTTCACACACCACAAATGAACCCAAAAGTTTTGCTGTCCAAGTTTGGGAAATTCCACCAGTTCAACCCTAACAGCTTGGAATTTTATAAGAATGAGATTTCTTCCACACATGCTTTAAAAATGGATATGCATGCTTGAAACGTGTTAAAGATGCAAATCACCTATGGATCAAAACCTTTTGAAGAGAATCACAAACGTTCATTAAATTCTAAAGTGAACGTGCGGTGGGATATTTTCCTGAGTCAAACTAGCCATTATTTTGCCCATTTACAAACAAGCTGACCTAACGATCATAGATGATTGTAAAGTGATTTATCATGCGTTACGGGCTATATGACCCTAAGAAATGACTTATGGATTGGGAGTGAACACTCAGTTCAAAATTCCGCGACGATTCCAAACCTGATATATAAGAACTAAAAAGAGCTTACAATCCCTAAAAATTACAGACACTCCTTGGAATTATCTCTCTCTACATTTGTGCATTGTGCTTTTCCATTTTAGATGTACTCATTTTTCTTAAATAAAAACTTTGAGTTTTCGGTCTCCCTTCATCCCGTAAACCAAAAATGCAAATAGATCACCACAAAATAAAAATTTTAGAGTTTATGTTTGGAAAAATATTAAAACAATAACAAATGTAAGTAAAGAAAATTTATTCACACAACACAAATGAACCCAAAAGTTTTGCTATCCAAGTTTGGGAAATTCCACCAGTTCAACCCTAACATCTTGGAATTTTATAAGAATGAGATTTCTTCCACACATGCTTTAAAAATGGATATGCATGCTTCAAACGTGTTAAAGATGCAAATCATCTATGGATCAAAACCTTTTGAAGAGAATGACAAACGTTCATTAAATTCTAAAGTGAACGTGAGGTTGGATATTTGCCTGAGTCAAACTAGCCATTATTTTGCCCATTTACAAAAAGCTGACCGAACGATCATAGATGATTGTAAAGTGATTTATCATGCGTTACGGGCTATATTACCCTAAGAAATGACTTATGGATTGGGAGTCAACACTCAGTTCAAAATTCCCCGACGATTGCAAAACCTGATATATAAGAACTAAAAAGAGCTTACAATCCCTAAAAATTACAGATACTCCTTGGAATTATCTCTGTCTACATTTTTGCATTGTGCATTTCCATTTTAGATGTACTCATTTTTCTTAAATAAAAACTTTGAGTTTTCGGTCTCCCTTCATCCCGTAAACCAAAAATTCAAAAAGATCACCACAAAATGAAAATTTTAGAGTTTATGTTTGGAAAAATTTGAAAACAATAACAAATCTAAGTAAAGAAAATTTATTCACACACCACAAATGAACCCAAAAGTTTTGTTGTCCAAGTTTGGGAAATTCCACCAGTTCAACCCTAACAGCTTGGAATTTTATAAGAATGAGATTCTTCCACACGTGCTTTAAAAATGGATATGCATGCTTCAAACGTGTTAAAGATGCAAATCACCTATGGATCAAAACCTTTTGAAGAGAATGACAAACGTTCACTAAATTCTAAAGTGAATGTGCTGTGGGATATTTGCCTGAGTCAAACTAGCCATTATTTTGCCCATTTACAAAAAGGCTGACCTAACGATCATAGATGATTGTAAAGTGATTTATCATGCGTTACGGGCTATATTACCCTAAGAAATGACTTATGGATTGGGAGTCAACACTCAGTTCAAAATTCCCCGACGATTGCAAAACCTGATATATAAAAACTAAAAAGAGCTTACAATCCCTAAAAATTACAGACACTCGTTGGAATTATCTCAATCTTCATTTGTGCATTGTGCCTTTCCATTTTAGATCTACTCATTTTTCTTAAATAAAAGCATTGAGTTTTCGGTCTCCCTTCATCCCGTCAACCAAAAATGCAAATAGATCACCACAAAATGAAAATTTTAGAGTTTATGTTTGGAAAAATTTTAAAACAGTAACAAATGTAAGTAAAGAAAATTTATTCACACACCACAAATGAACCCAAAAGTTTTGCTGTCCAAGTTTGGGAAATTCCACCAGTTCAACCCTAACAGCTTGGAATTTTATAAGAATGAGATTTCTTCCACACATGCTTTAAAAATGGATATGCATGCTTCAAACGTGTTAAAGATGCAAATCACCTATGGATCAAAACCTTTTGAAGAGAATCACAAACGTTCATTAAATTCTAAAGTGAACGTGCGGTGGGATATTTTCCTGAGTCAAACTAGCCATTATTTTGCCCATTTACAAACAAGCTGACCTAACGATCATAGATGATTGTAAAGTGATTTATCATGCGTTACGGGCTATATGACCCTAAGAAATGACTTATGGATTGGGAGTCAACACTCAGTTCAAAATTCCGCGACGATTCCAAACCTGATATATAAGAACTAAAAAGAGCTTACAATCCCTAAAAATTACTGACACTCCTTGGAATTATCTCTCTCTACATTTGTGCATTGTGCATTTCCATTTTAGATGTACTCATTTTTCTTAAATAAAAACTTTGAGTTTTCAGTCTCCCTTCATCCGGTAACCCAAAAATGCAAATAGATCACCACAAAATGAAAATTTTAGAGTTTATGTTTGGAAAAATTTTAAAACAATAACAAATGTAAGTAAAGAAAGTTTATTCACACACCAAAAATGAACCCAAAAGTTTTGCTTTCCAAGTTTGGGAAATTCCACCAGTTCAACCCTAACAACTTGGAATTTTATAAGAATGAGATTTCTTCCACACATGCTTTAAAAATGGATATGCATGCTTCAAACGTGTTAAAGACGCAAATCACCTATGGATCAAAACCTTTTGAAGAGAATGACAAACGTTCATTAAATTCTAAAGTGAACGTGCGGTGGGATATTTGCCTGAGTCAAACTAGCCATTATTTTTCCCATTTACAAAAAGCTGACCTAACGATCATAGATGATTGTAAAGCGATTTATCATGCGTTACGGGCTATATTACCCTAAGAAATGACTTATGGATTGGGAGTCAACACTCAGTTCAAAATTCCCCGACGATTGCAAAACCTGATATATAAGAACAAAAAAGAGCTTACAATCCCTAAAAATTAAAGACTCTCCTTGGAATTATCTCTCTCTACATTTGTGCATTGTGCATTTCCATTTTAGATGTACTCATTTTTCTTAAATAAAAACTTTGAGTTTTCGGTCTCCCTTCATCCCGTAAACCAAAAATGCAAATAGATCACCACAAAATAAAAATTTTAGAGTTTATGTTTGGAAAAATTTTAAAACAATAACAAATGTAAGTAAAGAAAATTTATTCACACAACACAAATGAACCCAAAGGTTTTGCTATCCAAGTTTGGGAAATTCCACCAGTTCAACCCTAACATCTTGGAATTTTATAAGAATGAGATTTCTTCCACACATGCTTTAAAAATGGATATGCATGCTTCAAACGTGTTAAAGATGCAAATCACCTATGGATCAAAACCTTTTGAAGAGAATGACAAACGTTCATTAAATTCTAAAGTGAACGTGAGGTTGGATATTTGCTTGAGTCAAACTAGCCATTATTTTGCCCATTTACAAAAAGCTGACCGAACGATCATAGATGATTGTAAAGTGATTTATCATGCGTTACGGGCTATATTACCCTAAGAAATGACTTATGGATTGGGAGTCAACACTCAGTTCAATATTCCCCGACGATTGCAAAACCTGATATATAAGAACTAAAAAGAGCTTACAATTCCTAAAAATTACAGATACTCCTTGGAATTATCTCTGTCTACATTTTTGCATTGTGCATTTCCATTTTAGATGTACTCATTTTTCTTAAATAAAAACTTTGAGTTTTCGGTCTCCCTTCATCCCGTAAACCAAAAATGCAAATAGATCACCACAAAATGAAAATTTTAGAGTTTATGTTTGGAAAAATTTTAAAACAATAACAAATGTAAGTAAAGAAAATTTATTCACACACCACAAATGAACCCAAAAGTTTTGCTGTCCAAGTTTGGGAATTTCCACCAGTTCAACCCTAACAGCTAGGAATTTTATAAGAATGAGATTTCTTCCACACATGCTTTAAAAATGGATATGCATGCTTCAAACGTGTTAAAGATGCCAATCACCTATGGATCAAAACCTTTTGAAGAGAGTGACAAACGTTCATTAAATTCTAAAGTGAACGTGCTGTGGGATCTTTGCCTGAGTCAAACTAGCCATTATTTTGCCCATTTACAAAAAAGCTGACCTAACGATCATAGATGATTCTAAAGTGATTTATCATGCGTTACGGGCTATATTACCCTAAGAAATGACTTATGGATTGGGAGTCAACACTCAGTTCAAAATTCCCTGACGATTGCAAAACCTGATATATAAAAACTAAAAAGAGCTTACAATCCCTAAAAATTACAGACACTCGTTGGAATTATCTCAATCTACATTTGCGCATTGTGCCTTTCCATTTTAGATCTACTCATTTTTCTTAAATAATAACTTTGAGTTTTCGGTCTGCCTTCATCCCGTAAACCAAAAATGCAAATAGATCACCAAAAAATGAAAATTTTAGAGTTTATGTTTGGAAAAAATTTAAAACAATAACAAATGTAAGAAAAGAAAATTTATTCACACACCACAAATGAACCCAAAAGTTTTGCTGTCCAAGTTTGGGAAATTCCACCAGTCCAACCCTAACTGCATGGAATTTTATAAGAATGAGATTTCTTCCACACTTGCTTTAAAAATGGATATGCATGCTTCAAACATGTTAAAGATGCAAATCACCTATGGATCAAAACCTTTTGAAGAGAATGACAAACGTTCATTAAATTGTAAAGTGAACGTGCAGTGGGATATTTGCCTGAGTCAAACTAGCCATTATTTTGCCCATTAACAAAAAGCTGACCGAACGATCATAGATGATTGTAAAGTGATTTATCATGCGTTACGGGCTATATTACCCTAAGAAATGACTTATGGATTGGGAGTCAACACTCAGTTCAAAATTCCCCGACGATTGCAAAACCTGATATATAAGAACTAAAAAGAGCTTACAATCCCTAAAAATTACAGATACTCCTTGGAATTATCTCTGTCTACATTTTTGCATTGTGCATTTCCATTTTAGATGTACTCATTTTTCTTAAATAAAAACTTTGAGTTTTCGGTCTCCCTTCATCCCGTAAACCAAAAATTCAAAAAGATCACCAAAAAATGAAAATTTTAGAGTTTATGTTTGGAAAAATTTGAAAACAATAACAAATCTAAGTAAAGAAAATTTATTCACACACCACAAATGAACCCAAAAGTTTTGTTGTCCAAGTTTGGGAAATTCCACCAGTTCAACCCTAACAGCTTGGAATTTTATAAGAATGAGATTCTTCCACACGTGCTTTAAAAATGGATATGCATGCTTCAAACGTGTTCAAGATGCAAATCACCTATGGATCAAAACCTTTTGAAGAGAATGACAAACGTTCACTAGATTCTAAAGTGAATGTGCTGTGGGATATTTGCCTGAGTCAAACTAGCCATTATTTTGCCCATTTACAAAAAGGCTGACCTAACGATGATAGATGATTGTAAAGTGATTTATCATGCGTTACGGGCTATATTACCCTAAGAAATGACTTATGGATTGGGAGTCAACACTCAGTTCAAAATTCCCCGACGATTGCAAAACCTGATTTATAAAAACTAAAAAGAGCTTACAATCCCTAAAAATTACAGACACTCGTTGGAATTATCTCAATCTACATTTCTGCATTGTGCCTTTCCATTTTAGATCCACTCATTTTTCTTAAATAAAAACATTGAGTTTTCGGTCTCCCTTCATCCCGTAAACCAAAAATGCAAATAGATCACCACAAAATGAAAATTTTAGAGTTTATGTTTGGAAAAATTTTAAAAAAATAACAAATGTAAGGAAAGAAAATTTTTTCACACACCACAAATGAACCCAAAAGTTTTGCTGTCCAAGTTTGGGAAATTCCACCAGTTCAACCCTAACAGCTTGGAATTTTATAAGAATGAGATTTCTTCCTCACATGCTTTAAAAATGGATATGCATGCTTCAAACGTGTTAAAGATGCAAATCACCTATGGATCAAAACCTTTTGAAGAGAATCACAAACGTTCATTAAATTCTAAAGTGAACGTGCGGTGGGATATTTTCCTGAGTCAAACTAGCCATTATTTTGCCCATTTACAAACAAGCTGACCTAACGATCATAGATGATTGTAAAGTGATTTATCATGCGTTACGGGCTATATGACCCTAAGAAATGACTTATGGATTGGGAGTCAACACTCAGTTCAAAATTCCGCGACGATTCCAAAACCTGATATATAAGAACTAAAAAGAGCTTACAATCCCTAAAAATTACAGACACTCCTTGGAATTATCTCTCTCTACATTTGTGCATTGTGCATTTCCATTTTAGATGTACTCATTTTTCTTAAATAAAAACTTTGAGTTTTCGGTCTCCCTTCATCCCGTAAACCAAAAATGCAAATAGATCACCACAAAATAAAAATTTTAGAGTTTATGTTTGGAAAAATTTAAAAAAAATAACAAATGTAAGTAGAGAAAATTTTTTCACACACCACAAATGAACCCAAAAGTTTTGCTGTCCAAGTTTGGGAAATTCCACCAGTTCAACCCTAACAGCTTGGAATTTTATAAGAATGAGATTTCTTCCACACATGCTTTAAAAATGGATATGCATGCTTGAAACGTGTTAAAGATGCAAATCACCTATGGATCAAAACCTTTTGAAGAGAATCACAAACGTTCATTAAATTCTAAAGTGAACGTGCGGTGGGATATTTTCCTGAGTCAAACTAGCCATTATTTTGCCCATTTACAAACAAGCTGACCTAACGATCATAGATGATTGTAAAGTGATTTATCATGCGTTACGGGCTATATGACCCTAAGAAATGACTTATGGATTGGGAGTGAACACTCAGTTCAAAATTCCGCGACGATTCCAAACCTGATATATAAGAACTAAAAAGAGCTTACAATCCCTAAAAATTACAGACACTCCTTGGAATTATCTCTCTCTACATTTGTGCATTGTGCTTTTCCATTTTAGATGTACTCATTTTTCTTAAATAAAAACTTTGAGTTTTCGGTCTCCCTTCATCCCGTAAACCAAAAATGCAAATAGATCACCACAAAATAAAAATTTTAGAGTTTATGTTTGGAAAAATATTAAAACAATAACAAATGTAAGTAAAGAAAATTTATTCACACAACACAAATGAACCCAAAAGTTTTGCTATCCAAGTTTGGGAAATTCCACCAGTTCAACCCTAACATCTTGGAATTTTATAAGAATGAGATTTCTTCCACACATGCTTTAAAAATGGATATGCATGCTTCAAACGTGTTAAAGATGCAAATCATCTATGGATCAAAACCTTTTGAAGAGAATGACAAACGTTCATTAAATTCTAAAGTGAACGTGAGGTTGGATATTTGCCTGAGTCAAACTAGCCATTATTTTGCCCATTTACAAAAAGCTGACCGAACGATCATAGATGATTGTAAAGTGATTTATCATGCGTTACGGGCTATATTACCCTAAGAAATGACTTATGGATTGGGAGTCAACACTCAGTTCAAAATTCCCCGACGATTGCAAAACCTGATATATAAGAACTAAAAAGAGCTTACAATCCCTAAAAATTACAGATACTCCTTGGAATTATCTCTGTCTACATTTTTGCATTGTGCATTTCCATTTTAGATGTACTCATTTTTCTTAAATAAAAACTTTGAGTTTTCGGTCTCCCTTCATCCCGTAAACCAAAAATTCAAAAAGATCACCACAAAATGAAAATTTTAGAGTTTATGTTTGGAAAAATTTGAAAACAATAACAAATCTAAGTAAAGAAAATTTATTCACACACCACAAATGAACCCAAAAGTTTTGTTGTCCAAGTTTGGGAAATTCCACCAGTTCAACCCTAACAGCTTGGAATTTTATAAGAATGAGATTCTTCCACACGTGCTTTAAAAATGGATATGCATGCTTCAAACGTGTTAAAGATGCAAATCACCTATGGATCAAAACCTTTTGAAGAGAATGACAAACGTTCACTAAATTCTAAAGTGAATGTGCTGTGGGATATTTGCCTGAGTCAAACTAGCCATTATTTTGCCCATTTACAAAAAGGCTGACCTAACGATCATAGATGATTGTAAAGTGATTTATCATGCGTTACGGGCTATATTACCCTAAGAAATGACTTATGGATTGGGAGTCAACACTCAGTTCAAAATTCCCCGACGATTGCAAAACCTGATTTATAAAAACTAAAAAGAGCTTACAATCCCTAAAAATTACAGACACTCGTTGGAATTATCTCAATCTACATTTCTGCATTGTGCCTTTCCATTTTAGATCCACTCATTTTTCTTAAATAAAAACATTGAGTTTTCGGTCTCCCTTCATCCCGTAAACCAAAAATGCAAATAGATCACCACAAAATGAAAATTTTAGAGTTTATGTTTGGAAAAATTTTAAAAAAATAACAAATGTAAGGAAAGAAAATTTTTTCACACACCACAAATGAACCCAAAAGTTTTGCTGTCCAAGTTTGGGAAATTCCACCAGTTCAACCCTAACAGCTTGGAATTTTATAAGAATGAGATTTCTTCCTCACATGCTTTAAAAATGGATATGCATGCTTCAAACGTGTTAAAGATGCAAATCACCTATGGATCAAAACCTTTTGAAGAGAATCACAAACGTTCATTAAATTCTAAAGTGAATGTGCGGTGGGATATTTTCCTGAGTCAAACTAGCCATTATTTTGCCCATTTACAAACAAGCTGACCTAGCGATCATAGATGATTGTAAAGTGATTTATCATGCGTTACGGGCTATATGACCCTAAGAAATGACTTATGGATTCGGAGTCAACACTCAGTTCAAAATTCCGCGACGATTCCAAAACCTGATATATAAGAACTAAAAAGAGCTTACAATCCCTAAAAATTACAGACACTCCTTGGAATTATCTCTCTCTACATTTGTGCATTGTGCATTTCCATTTTAGATGTACTCATTTTTCTTAAATAAAAACTTTGAGTTTTCAGTCTCCCTTAATCCTGTAAACCAAAAATGCAAATAGATCACCACAAAATGAAAATTTTAGAGTTTATGTTTGGAAAAATTTTAAAACAATAACAAATGTAAGTAAAAAAAAATTATTCACACAACACAAATGAACCCAAAAGTTTTGCTGTCCAAGTTTGGGAAATTCCACCAGTTCAACCCTAACAGCTTGGAATTTTATAAGAATGAGATTTCTTCCACACATGCTTTAAAAATGGATATGCATGCTTCAAACGTGTTAAAGATGCAAATCACCTATGGATCAAAACCTTTTGAAGAGAATGATAAACGTTCATTAAATTCTAAAGTGAACGTGAGGTTGGATATTTGCCTGAGTCAAACTAGCCATTATTTTGCCCATTTACAAAAAGCTGACCGAACGATCATAGATGATTCTAGAGTGATTTATCATGCGTTACGGGCTATATTACCCTAAGAAATGACTTATGGATTGGGAGTCAACACTCAGTTCAAAATTCCCCGACGATTGCAAAACCTGATATATAAGAACTAAAAAGAGCTTACAATCCCTAAAAATTACAGATACTCCTTGGAATTATCTCTGTCTACATTTTTGCATTGTGCATTTCCATTTTAGATGTACTCATTTTTCTTAAATAAAAACTTTGAGTTTTCGGTCTCCCTTCATCCCGTAAACCAAAAATGCAAATAGATCACCACAAAATGAAAATTTTAGAGTTTATGTTTGGAAAAATTTTAAAACAATAACAAATGTAAGTAAAGAAAATTTATTCACACACCACAAATGAACCCAAAAGTTTTGCTGTCCAAGTTTGGGAAATTCCACCAGTTCAACCCTAACAGCTTGGAATTTTATAAGAATGAGATTTCTTCCACACATGCTTTAAAAATGGATATGCATGCTTCAAACGTGTTAAAGATGCAAATCACCTATGGATCAAAACCTTTCGAAGAGAATGACAAACGTTCATTAAATTCTAAAGTGAACGTGCTGTGGGATCTTTGCCTGAGTCAAACTAGCCATTATTTTGCCCATTTACAAAAAAGCTGACCTAACGATCATAGATGATTGTAAAGTGATTTATCATGCGTTACGGGCTATATTACCCTAAGAAATGACTTATGGATTGGGAGTCAACACTCAGTTCAAAATTCCCAGACTATTGCAAAACCTGATAAATAAGAACTAAAAAGAGCTTACAATCCCTAACAATTACAGACACTCCTTGGAATTATCTCTCTCTACATTTGTGCATTGTGCATTTCCATTTTAGAAGTACTCATTTTTCTTAAATAAAAACTTTGAGTTTTCGGCCTCCCTTCATCCCGTAAACCAAAAATGCAAAGAGATCACCACAAAATGAAAATTTTAGAGTTTATGTTTCGGAAAATTTTAAAACAATAAAAAATGCAAGTAAAGAAAATTTATTCACACACCACAAATGAACCCAAAAGTTTTGCTGTCCAGGTTTGGCAAATTCCAGCAGTTCAACCCTAACAGCTTGGAATTTTATAAGAATGAGATTTCTTCCACACATGCTTTAAAAATGGATGTGCATGCTTCAAACGTGTTAAAGATGCAAACCACCTATGGATCAAAACCTTTTGAATAGAATGACAAACGTTCATTAAATTCTAAAGTGAACGTGCGGTGGGGTATTTGCCTGAGTCCCACTAGCCATTATTTTGCCCATTTACAAAATGCTGACCCAACGATCATAGATGAATATAAAGTGATTTATCATGCGTTACGGGCTATATTACCCTAAGAAATGACTTATGGATTGGGACTCAACACTCAGTTCAAAATTCCCCAACGATTGCAAAACCTGATATATAAGAACTAAAAAGAGATTACAATCCCTAAACATTACAGACACTCGTTGGAATTATCTCAATCTACATTTGTGCATTGTGCATTTCAATTTTAGATCTACTGATTTTTCTTAAATAAAAACTTTGAGTTTTCGGTCTGCCCTCATCCCGTAAACCAAAAATGCAAATAGATCACCACAAAATGAAAATTTTAGAGTTTATGTAAAGAAAAATTTTAAAAAAATAAAAAATGTAGGAAAAGAAAATTTATTCACACACCACAAATGAACCCAAAAGTTTTGCTGTCCAAGTTTGGGAAATTCCACCAGTTCAACCCAAACAGCTTGGAATTTTATTAAAATGAGATTTCTTCCACACATGCTTTAAAAATGGATATGCATGCTTCAAACGTGTTAAAGATGCAAATCACCTATGGATCAAAACCTTTTGAATAGAATGACAAACGTTCATTAAATTCTAAAGTGAACGTGCGGTGGGATATTTGCCTGAGTCCAACTAGCCATTATTTTGCCCATTTACAAAAAGCTGACCTAACGATCATAGATGATTGTAAAGTGATTTATCATGCGTTACGGGCTATATTACCCTAAGAAATGACTTATGGATTGGGAGTCAACACTCAGTTCAAAATTCCCCGACGATTGCAAAACCTAATATATAAGAACTGAAAAGAGCTTACAATCCCTTAAAATTACAGACACTCCTTGGAATTATCTCTCTCTACATTTGTGCATTGGGCATTTCCATTTGAGATGTACTCATTTTTCTTAAATAAAAACTTTAAATTTTCGGTCTCCCTTCATCCTGTAAACCAAAAATGCAAATAGATCACGACAAAATGAAAATTTTAGAGTTTATGCTTGGAAAAATTTTAAAACGAAAACAAATGTATGTAAAGAAAATTTATTCACACCCCACAAATGAACCCAAAAGTTTTGCTGTCCAAGTTTGGGAAATTCCACCAGTTCAACCCTAACAGCTTGGAATTTTATAAGAATGAGATTTCTTCCACACATGTTTTAAAAATGGATATGCATGCTTGAAACGTGTTAAAGATGCAAATCACCTATGGATCAAAACCTTTTAAAGAGAATGACAAACTTTCATTAAATTCTAAAGTGAACGTGCGGTGGGATATTTGCCTTAGTCAAACTAGCCATTATTTTTCCCATTTACAAAAAGTTGACCTAACGATCTTCGATG
Source organism: Aristolochia californica (assembly GCF_029961685.1). Lineage (NCBI taxonomy): Eukaryota > Viridiplantae > Streptophyta > Magnoliopsida > Piperales > Aristolochiaceae > Aristolochia > Aristolochia californica. The sequence goes on from NW_027182214.1 coordinate 15,709,265, forward strand.
ATTGTAAAGTCTTTTATAATGCGATACGGTCTATATTACCCTAAGAAATGACTTATGGATTGGGAGTCAACACTCAGTTCAAAATTCCCCGACGATTGCAAAACCTGATTTATAAGAACTAAAAAGAGCTTACAATCCCTAAAAATTACAGACACTCCTTGGAATTATCTCTCTCTACATTTGTGCATTGTGCATTTCCATTTTAGATGTACTCATTTTTATTAAATAAAACCTTTGAGTTTTCGGTCTCCCTTCATCCCGTAAACCAAAAATGCTAAGAGATCACCACAAAATGAAAATTTTAGAGTTAATGTTTGGAAAAATTTTAAAAAAATAACAAATGTAAGTAAAGAAAATTTATTCACACACCACAAATGAACCCAAAAGTTTTGCTGTCCAAGTTTGGGAAATTCCACCAGTTCAACCCTAACAGCTTGGAATTTTATAAGAATGAGATTTCTTCCACACATGCTTTAAAAATGGATATGCATGCTTCAAACGTGTACAGATGCAAATCACCTATGGATCAAAACCTTTTGAATAGAATGGCAAACGTTCATTAAATTCTAAAGTGAATGTGCGGTGGGATATTTGCCTGAGTCCAACTAGCCATTATTTTGCCCATTTACAAAAAGCTGACCCAACGATCATAGATGATTATAAAGTGATTTATCATGCGTTACGGCTATATTACCCTAAGATATTACTTATGGATTGGGAGTCAACACTCAGTTCAAAATTCCCCGACGATTGCAAAACCTGATATATAAGAAGTGAAAAGAGCTTACAATCCCTTAAAATTACAGACACTCCTTGGAATTATCTCTGTCTACATTTGTGCATTGTGCATTTCCATTTTAGATGTACTCATTTTTCTTAAATAAAAACATTGAGTTCTCGGTCTCCCTTCATCCCGTAAAACTAAAATGCAAATAGATCACCACAAAATGAAAATTTTAGAGTTTATGTTTGGAAAAATTTTAAAACAATAAAAAATGTAAGTAAAGAAAATTTATTCACACACCACAAATGAACCCAAAAGTTTTGCTGTCCAAGTTTGGGAAATTCCACCAGTTCAACCCTAAGAACTTGGAATTTTATAAGAATGAGATATCTTCCACACATGCTTTAAAAAAGGATATGCATGCGTCAAACGTGTTAAAGATGCAAATCACATATGGATCAAAACCTTTTGAAGAGAATGACAAACGTTCATTAAATTCTAAAGTGAACGTGCGGTGGGATATTTGCCTTAGTCAAACTAGCCATTATTTTGCCCATTTACAAAAAGCTGACCTAACGATCATAGATGATTGTAAAGTGATTTATCATGCGATACGGGCTATATTTCCCAAAGAAATGACTTATGGATTGGGAGTCAACACTCAGTTCAAAATTCCCCGACGATTGCAAAACCTGATATATAAGAACTGAAAAGAGCTTACAATCCCTTAAAATTACAGACACTCCTTGGAATTATCTCTCTCTACATTTGTGCATTGTGCATTTCCATTTTAGATGTACTCATTTTTCTTAAATAAAAACTTTGAGTTTTCGGTCTCCCTTCATCCCGTAAACCAAAAATGCAAATAGACAACCACAAAATGAAAATTTTAGAGTTTATTTTTGGAAAAATTTCAAAACGATCACAAATGTAAGTAAAGAAAATTTATTCACACACCACAAATGAACCCAAAAGTTTTGTTGTCCACATTTGGAAAATTCCACCAGTTCAACCCTAACAGCTTGGAATTTTAGAAGAATGAGATTTCTACCACACATGCTTTAAAAATGGATATCCATGCGTCAAACGTGTTAAAGAAGCAAATCACTTATGGATCAAAACATTTTGAAGAGAATGACAAACGTTCATTAAATTCTAAAGTGAACGTGCGGTGGGATATTTGCCTTAGTCAAACTAGCCATTATTTTTCCCATTTACAAAAAGCTGACCTAACGATCATAGATGATTGTAAATTGATTTATCATGCGTTACGGGCTATATTACCCTAAGAAATGACTTATGGATTGGGAGTCAACACTCATTTCAAAATTCCCCGACGATTGCAAAACCTGATATATAAGAACTAAAAAGAGCTTACAATCCCTAAAAATTACAGACACTCCTTGGAATTATCTCTCTCTACATTAGTGCATTGTGTACTCATTTTTCTTAAACAAAAACATTGAGTTTTCGGTCTCCCTTCATCCCGTCAACCAAAAATGCAAATAGATCACCACAAAATGAAAATTTTAGAGTTTATTTTTGGAAATATTTTAAAACGATAACAAATGTATGTAAAGAAAATTTATTCACACACCACAAATGAACCCAAAAGTTTTGCTGTCCAAGTTTGGGAAATTCCACCAGTTCAACCCTAACAGCTTGGAATTTTATAAGAATGAGATTTCTTCCACACATTCTTTAAAAATGGATATGCTTGCTTCAAACGTGTTAAAGATGCAAATCACCTATGGATCAAAACCTTTTGAAGAGAATGACAAACGTTCATTAAATTCTAAAGTGAACGTGCGGTGGGATATTTGCCTGAGTCAAACTAGCCATTATTTTTCCCATTTACAAAAAGCTGGCCTAACGATCATAGATGATTGTAAAGTGATTTAGAATGCAATTCGGTCTATATTACCCTAAGAAATGACTTATGGATTGGGAGTCAACACTCAGTTCGAAATTCATCGACGATTGCAAAACCTGATATACAAGAACTGAAAAGAGCTTACAATCCCTATAAATTACAGACACTCCTTGGAATTATCTCTCTCTACATTTGTGCATTGTTCATTTCCATTTTAGATGTACTCATTTTTCTTAAATAAAAACTCTGAGTTTTCGGTCTACCTTCATCCCGTAAACCAAAAATGCAAACAGATCACCACAAAATGAAAATTTTAGAGTTTATGTTTGGAAAAATTTTAAAACAATAACAAACGTAAGTAAAGAAAATTTATTCACACACCACAAATGAACCCAAAAGTTTTGCTGTCCAAGTTTGGGAAATTCCACCAGTTCAACCCTAACAGCTTGCAATTTTATAAGAATGAGATTTCTTCCACACATGCTTTAAAAATGGATATGCATGGTTCAAACGTGTTAAAGATGAAAATCGCCTATGGATGAAAAACTTTTGAAGAGAATGACAAACGTTCATTAAATTCTAAAGTGAACGTGCGGTGGGATATTTGCCTTAGTCAAACTAGCCATTATTTTGCCCATTTATAAAAAGCTGACCTAACGATCATAGATGATTGTAAAGTGATTTATCAAGCCTTACGGGCTATATTACCCTAAGAAATGACTTATGGATTGGGAGTCAACACTCAGTTCAAAATTCCCCGACGTTTGCAAAACCAGATATACAAGAACAAAAAATAGCTTACAATATCTAAAAATTACAGACACTCCTTGGAATTATCTCTCACAACATTTGTGCATTGTGCATTTCCATTTTAGATGTACTCATTTTCTTAAATAAAAACTTTGAGTTTTCGGTCTCCCTTCATCCCGTAAACAAAAAATGCAAACAGATCACCATAAAATCAAAATTTTAGAGTTTATGTTTGGAAAAATTTTAAAAAAATAACAAATGCAAGTAAATAAAATTTATTCACACACCACAAATGAACCCGAAAGTTTTGCTGTCCAAGTTTGGGAAATTCCACCAGTTCAACCCTAACAGCTTGGAATTTTATAAGAATGAGATTTCTTCCACACATGCTTTAAAAATGGATATGCATGCTTGAAACGTGTTAAAGATGCAAATCACCTATGGATCAAAACCTTTTGAAGAGAATGACAAACGTTCAATAAATTCTAAAGTGAACGTGCGGTGGGGTATTTGCCTGAGTCAAACTAGACATTATTTTGCCTATTTACAAAAAGCTTACCTAACGATCATAGATGATTGTAAAGTGATTTATAATGCGATACGGTCTATATTACCCTAAGAAATGACTTATGGATTGGGAGTCAACACTCAGTTCAAAATTCGTCGACGATTGCAAAACCTGATATATAAGAACTAAAAAGAGCTTACATTCCCTCAAAATTACAGACACTCCTTGGAAATATCTCACTCTACATTTGTGCATTGTGCATTTCAATTTTAGATCTACTCGTTTTTCTTAAATAAAAACTTTGAGTTTTCGGTCTGCCTTCATCCCGTAAACCAAAAATTCAAAAAGATCACCACAAAATGAAAATTTAAGAGTTTATGTTTGGAAAAATTTTAAAACAATAAAAAATGTAAGTAAAGAAAATTTATTCACACACCACAAATGAACCCAAAAGTTTTGCTGTCCAAGTTTGGGAAATTCCACCAGTTCAACCCTAACAGCTTGGAATTTTATAAGAATGAGATTTCTTCCACACATGCTTTAAAAATGGATATGCATGCTTCAATCATGTTAAAGATGCACATCAGCTATGGATCAAAACCTTTTGAAGAGAATGACAAACATTCATTAAATTCTAAAGTGAACGTGTGGTGGGATATTTGCCTGAGTCAAACTAGACATTATTTTGCCCATTTACAAAAAGCTGACCTAACGATCATAGATGATTGTAAAGTGATTTATCAAGCGTTACGGGCTATATTACCCTAAGAAATGACTTATGGATTGGGAGTCAACACTCAGTTCAAAATTCCCCGACGATTGCAAAACCAGATATACAAGAACTCAAAAGAGCTTACAATCCCTAAAAATTACAGACACTCCTTGGAATTATCTCTCTCTACATTTGTGCATTGTGCATTTCCATTTTAGATGTACTCATTTTTCTTAAATAAAAACTTTGAGTTTTCGGTCTCCCTTCATGCCGTGAACCAAAAATGCAAATAGATCACCACAAAATGAAAATTTTAGAGTTTATGTTTGGAAAAATTTTAAAACAATAACAAATGTAAGTAAAGAAAATATATTCACACGCCTCAAATGAACCCAAAAGTTTTGCTATCCAAGTTTGGGAAATTCCACCAGTTCAACCCTAATAGCTTGGAATTTTATAAGAATGAGATTTCTTCCACACATGCTTTAAAAATGGATATGCATGCTTCAAACGTGTTAAAGATGCAAATCACCTATGGATCAAAACCTTTTGAAGAGAATGACAAACGTTAATTAAATTCTAAAGTGAACGAGCGGTGGGATATTTGCCTGAGTCAAACTAGCCTTTATTTTGCCCATTTACAAAAAGCTGACCTAACGCTCATAGATGATTGTAAAGCTATTTATCATGCGTTACGGGCTATATTACCCTAAGAAATGACTTATGGATTGGGAGTCAACACTCAGTTCAAAATTCCCCGACGATTACAAAACCTGATATATAAGAACTAAAAAGAGATTACAATACCTAAAAATTACAGACACTCCTTGGAATTATCTCTCTCTACATTTGTTCATTGTGCATTTCCATTTTAGATGTACTCGTTTTTCTTTAATAAAAACTTTGAGTTTTCGGTCTCCCTTCATCCCGTTAACCAAAAATTCAAAAAGATCACCACAAAATGAAAATTTTAGAGTTTATGTTTGGAAAAATTATAAAACAATAACAAATGTAAGTAAAGAAAATTTTTTCACACACCACAAATGAACCCAAAAATTTTGCTGTCCAAGTTTGGGAAATTCCACCAGTTCAACCCTCACAGCTTGGAATTTTATAAGAATGAGATTTCTTCCACACATGCTTTAAAAATGGATATGCATGCTTCAAACGTGTTAAAGATGCAAATCACCTAAGGATCAAAACCTTTTGAAGAGAATGACAAACGTTCATTAAATTCTAAAGTGAACGTGCGGTGGGATATTTGCCCGAGTCAAACTAGCCATTATTTTGCCCATTTACAAAAAGCTGACCCAACGATCATAGAGGATTATAAAGTGATTTATCATGCGTTACGGGCTATATTACCCTAAGAAATGACTTATGGATTGGGAGTCAACACTCAGTTCAAAATTCGTCGATGATTGCAAAACCTGATATATAAGAACTGAAAAGAGCTTACAATCCCTTCAAATTACAGCCACTCCTTGGAATTATCTCTCTCTACAATTGTGCATTGTGCATTTACATTTTAGATGTACTCATTTTTCTTAAATAAAAACTTTGAGATTTCGGTCTCCCTTCATCCCGTAAACCAAAAATGCAAATAGATCACCACAAAATGAAAATTTTAGAGTTTATGTTTGGAAAAATTTTAAAACGATAACAAATTTAAGTAAAGAAAATTTATTCACACACCACAAATGAACCCAAAAGTTTTGCTGTCCCAGTTTGGGAAATTCCACCAGTTCAACCCTAACAGCTTGGAATTTTATAAGAATGAGATTTCTTCCACACATGCTTTAAAAATGGATATGCATGCTTCAAACGTGTTAAAGATGCAAATCACCTATGGATCAAAACCTTTTGAAGAGAATGACAAACGTTCATTAAATTCTAAAGTGAACGTGCTGTGGGATCTTTGCCTGAGTCAAACTAGCCATTATTTTGCCCATTTACAAAAAAGCTGACCTAACGATCATAGACGATTATAAAGCGATTTATCATGCGTTACGGGCTATATTACCCTAAGAAATGACTTATGGATTGGGAGTCAACACCCAGTTCAAAATTCCCCAACGATTGCAAAACCTGATATATAAGAACTGAAAAGAACTTACAATCCCTTAAAATTACACACACTCCTTGGAATTATCTCTCTCTACATTTGTGCATTGTGCATTTCCATTTTAGATGTACTCATTTTTCTTAAATAAAAACTTTGAGTTTTCGGTCTCCCTTCATCCCGTAAACCAAAAATGCAAATAGATCACCACAAAATGAAAATTTTAGAGTTTATGTTTGGAAAAATTTTAAAACGATAACAAATGTAAGTAAAGAAAATTTATTCACACACCACAAATGAACCCAAAAGTTTTGCTGTCCAAGTTTGGTAAATTCCACCAGTTCAACCCTAACAGCTTCGAATTTTATAAGAATGAGATTTCTTCCACACATGCTTTAAAAATGGATATGCATGCTTCAAACGTGTTAAAGATGCAAATCACCTATGCATCAAAACCTTTTGAAGAGAATGACAAACGTTCATTAAATTTTAAAGTGAACGTGCGGTGGGATATTTGCCTTAGTCAAACTAGCCATTATTTTGCCCATTTACAAAAAACTGACCTAACGATCATAGATGTTTGTAAATTGATTTATCATGCGTTACGGGCTATATTACCCTAAGAAATGACTTATGGATTGGGAGTCAACACTCAGTTCAAAATTCCCCGACGATTGCAAAACCTGATATGTAAGAACTAAAAAGAGCTTACAATCCCTAAAAATTACAGACACTCCATGGAATTATCTCTCTCTACATTTGTGCATTGTGCATTTCCATTTTAGATGTACTCATTTTTCTGAAATAAAAACTTTGAGTTTTCGGTCTCCCTTCATCCCGTAAACCAAAAATGCAAACAGATCACCACAAAAATGAAAATTTTAGAGTTTATGTTTTGGAAAATTTTAAAACAATAACAAATGCAAGTAAAGAAAATTTATTCACACGCCACAAATGAACCCAAAAGTTTTGCTGTCCAAGTTTGGGAAATTCCACCAGTTCAACCCTAACAGCTTGGAATTTTATAAGAATGAGATTTCTTCCACACATGCTTTAAAAATGGATATGCATGCTCCAAACGTGTTAAAGATGCAAATCACCTATGGATCAAAACCTTTTGAATAGAATGACAAACGTTCATTAAATTCTAAAGTGAACGTGTGGTGGGATATTTGCCTGAGTCAAACTAGCCATTATTTTGCCCATTTACAAAAAGCTGACCCAACGATCATAGATGATTATAAAGTGATTTATCATGCGTTCCGGGCTATATTACCCTAAGAAATGACTTATGGATTGGGAGTCAACACTCAGTTTAAAATTTCCCGACGATTGCAAAACCTGATATATAAGAACTGAAAAGAGCTTACAATCCCTTAAAATTACAGACACTCCTTGGAATTATCTCTCTACATTTGTGCATTGTGCATTTCCATTTTAGATGTACTCATTTTTCTTAAATAAAAACTTTGAGTTTTCGGTCTCCCTTCATCCCGTAAACAAAAAATGCAAACAGATCACCATAAAATGAAAATTTTAGAGTTTATGTTTGGAAAAATTTTAAAACAATAACAAATGCAAGTAAATAAAATTTATTCACACACCACAAATGAACCCGAAAGTTTTGCTGTCCAAGTTTGGGAAATTCCACCAGTTCAACCCTAACAGCTTGGATTTTTATAAGAATGAGATGTCTTCCCCACATGCTTTAAAAATGGATATGCATGCTTCAAACGTGTTAAAGATGCAAATCACCTATGGATCAAAACCTTTTGAAGAGAATGACAAACGTTCTTTAAATTCTAAAGTGAACGTGCGGTGGGATATTTGCCTTAGTCAAACTAGCCATTATTTTGCCCATCTACAAAAAGCTGACCTAACGATCATAGATGATTGTAAATTGATTTATCATGCGTGACGGGCTATATTACCCTAAGAAATGCCTTATGGACTGGGAGTCAACACTCAGTTCAAAATTCCCCGACGATTGCAAAACCTGATATATAAGAACTGAAAAGAGCTTAGAATCCCTAAAAATTACAGACACTCCTTGGAATTATCTCTCTCTACATTTGTGCATTGTGCATTTCCATTTTAGATGTACTCATTTTTCTTAAATAAAAACTTTGAGTTTTCAGTCTCCCTTCATCCGGTAAACCAAAAATGCAAATAGATCACCACAAAATGAAAGTTTTAGAGTTTATGTTTGGAAAAATTTTAAAACAATAACAAATGTAAGTAAAGAAAGTTTATTCACACACCAAAAATGAACCCAAAAGTTTTGCTTTCCAAGTTTGGGAAATTCCACCAGTTCAACCCTAACAACTTGGAATTTTATAAGAATGAGATTTCTTCCACACATGCTTTAAAAATGGATATGCATGCTTCAAACGTGTTAAAGACGTAAATCACCTATGGATCAAAACCTTTTGAAGAGAATGACAAACGTTAATTAAATTCTAAAGTGAACGTGCGGTGGGATATTTGCCTGAGTCAAACTAGCCATTATTTTGCCCATTTACAAAAAGCTGACCTAACGATCATAGATGATTGTAAAGCGATTTATCATGCGTTACGGGCTATATTACCCTAAGAAATGACTTATGGATTGGGAGTCAACACTCAGTTCAAAATTCCCCGACGATTGCAAAACCTGATATATAAGAACAAAAAAGAGCTTACAATCCCTAAAAATTAAAGACACTCCTTGGAATTATCTCTCTCTACATTTGTGCATTGTGCATTTCCATTTTAGACGTACTCATTTTTCTTAAATAAAAACTTTGAGTTTTCGGTCTTCCTTCATCCCGTAAACCAAAAATGCAAATAGATCACCACAAAATAAAAATTTTAGAGTTTATGTTTGGAAAAATTTTAAAACAATAACAAATGTAAGTAAAGAAAATTTATTCACACAACACAAATGAACCCAAAAATTTTGCTATCCAAGTTTGGGAAATTCCACCAGTTCAACGCTAACATCTTGGAATTTTATAAGAATGAGATTTCTACCACACATGCTTTAAAAATGGATATGCATGCTTCAAACGTGTTAAAGATGCAAATCATCTATGGATCAAAACCTTTTGAAGAGAATGACAAACGTTCATTAAATTCTAAAGTGAACGTGAGGTTTGATATTTGCCTGAGTCAAACTAGCCATTATTTTGCCCATTTACAAAAAGCTGACCGAACGATCATAGATGATTGTAAAGTGATTTATCATGCGTTACAGGCTATATTACCCTAAGAAATGACTTATGGATTGGGAGTCAACACTCAGTTCAAAATTCCCCGACGATTGCAAAACCTGATATATAAGAACTAAAAAGAGCTTACAATCCCTAAAAATTACAGATACTCCTTGGAATTATCTCTGTCTACATTTTTGCATTGTGCATTTCCATTTTAGATGTACTCATTTTTCTTAAATAAAAACTTTGAGTTTTCGGTCTCCCTTCATCCCGTAAACCAAAAATGCAAATAGATCACCACAAAATGAAAATTTTAGAGTTTATGTTTGGAAAAATTTTAAAACAATAACAAATGTAAGTAAAGAAAATTTATTCACACACCACAAATGAACCCAAAAGTTTTGCTGTCCAAGTTTGGGAAATTCCACCAGTTCAACCCTAACAGCTTGGAATTTTATAAGAATGAGATTTCTTCCACACATGCTTTAAAAATGGATATGCATGCTTCAAACGTGTTAAAGATGCAAATCACCTATGGATCAAAACCTTTTGAAGAGAATGACAAACGTTCATTAAATTCTAAAGTGAACGTGCGGTGGGATCTTTGCCTGAGTCAAACTAGCCATTATTTTGCCCATTTACAAAAAAGCTGACCTAACGATCATAGATGATTGTAAAGTGATTTATCATGCGTTACGGGCTATATTACCCTAAGAAATGACTTATGGATTGGGAGTCAACACTCAGTTCAAAATTCCCCGACGATTGCAAAACCTGATATATAAAAACTAAAAAGAACTTACAATCCCTAAAAATTACAGACACTCGTTGGAATTATCTCAATCTACATTTGTGCATTGTGCCTTTCCATTTTAGATCTACTCATTTTTCTTAAATAAAAACTTTGAGTTTTCGGTCTGCCTTCATCCCGTAAACCAAAAATGCAAATAGATCACCAAAAAATGAAAATTTTAGAGTTTATGTTTGGAAAAATTTTAAAACAATATCAAATGTAAGAAAAGAAAATTTATTCACACACCACAAATGAACCCAAAAGTTTTGTTGTCGAAGTTTGGGAAATTCCACCAGTCCAACCCTAACTGCAAGGAATTTTATAAGAATGAGATTTCTTCCACACTTGCTTTAAAAATAGATATGCATGCTTCATACGTGTTAAAGATGCAAATCACCTATGGATCAAAACCTTTTGAAGAGAATGACAAACATTCATTAAATTGTAAAGTGAACGTGCGGTGGGATATTTGCCTGAGTCAAACTAGCCATTATTTTGCCCATTTACAAAATGCTGACCTAACGATCATAGATGATTGTAAAGTGATTTATCATGCGTTACGGGCTATATTACCCTAAGAAATGACTTAGGGATTGGGAGTCAACATTCAGTTCAAAATTCCCAGACTACTGCAAAACCTGATAAATAAGAACTAAAAAGAGCTTACAATCCCTAAAAATTACAGACACTCCTTGGAATTAACTCTCTCTACATTTGTGCATTGTGCATTTCCATTTTAGATGTACTCATTTTTCTTAAATAAAAACTTTGAGTTTTCGGCCTCCCTTCATCCCGTAAACCAAAAATGCAAAGAGATCACCACAAAATGAAAATTTTAGAGTTTATGTTTCGGAAAATTTTAAAACAATAACAAATGCATGTAAAGAAAATTTATTCACACACCACAAATGAACCCAAAAGTTTTGCTGTCCAAGTTTGGGAAATTCCACCAGTTCAAACCAAACAGCTTGGAATTTTATTAAAATGAGATTTCTTCCACACATGCTTTAAAAATGGATATGCATGCTTCAAACGTGTTAAAGATGCAAATCACCTATGGATCAAAACCTTTTGAACAGAATGACAAACGTTCCTTAAATTCTAAAGTGAACGTGCGGTGGGATATTTGCCTGAGTCCAACTAGCCATTATTTTGCCCATTTACAAAAAGCTGACCTAACGATCATAGATGATTGTAAAGTGATTTATCATGCGTTACGGGCTATATTACCCTAAGAAATGACTTATGGATTGGGAGTCAACACTCAGTTCAAAATTCCCCGACGATTGCAAAACCTGATATATAAGAACTGAAAAGAGCTTACAATCCCTTAAAATTACAGACACTCCTTGGAATTATCTCTCTCTACATTTGTGCATTGGGCATTTCCATTTTTGATGTACTCATTTTTCTAAAATAAAAACTTTGAGTTTTCGGTCTCCCTTCATCCTGTAGACCAAAAATGCAAATAGATCACGACAAAATGAAAATTTTAGAGTTTATGTTTTGAAAAATTTTAAAACGAAAACAAATGTAAGTCAAGAAAATTTATTCACACCCCACAAATGAACCCAAAAGTTTTGCTGTCCAAGTTTGGGAAATTCCAACAGTTCAACCCTAACAGCTTGGAATTTTATAAGAATGAGATTTCTTCCACACATGCTTTAAAAATGGATATGCATGCTTCAAACGTGTTAAAGATGCAAATCACCTATGGATCAAAACCTTTTGAAGAGAATGACAAACGTTCATTAAATTCTAAAGTGAACGTGCGGTGGGATATTTGCCTTAGTCAAACTAGACATTATTTTTCCCATTTACAAAAAGTTGGCCTAACGATCTTCGATGATTGTAAAGTCTTTTATAATGCGATACGGTCTATATTACCCTAAGAAATGACTTATGGATTGGGAGTCAACACTCAGTTCAAAATTCGCCGACGATTGCAAAACCTGATATACAAGAACTGAAAAGAGCTTACAATCCCTAAAAATTACAGACACTCCTTGGAATTATCTCTCTCTACATTTGTGCATTGTGCATTTCCATTTTAGATGTACTCATTTTTCTTAAATAAAAACTTTGAGTTTTCGGTCTCCCTTCATCCCGTAAACCAAAAATGCAAATAGATCACCACAAAATGAAAATTTAAGAGTTTATGTTTGGAAAAATTTTAAAACGGTAACAAATGTAAATAAAATAAAATTTATTCACACACCACAAATGAGCCCAAAAGTTTTGCTGTCCCAGTTTGGGAAATTCCACCAGTTCAACCCTAACAGCTTGGAATTTTATAAGAATGAGATTTCTTCCACACATGCTTTAAAAATGGATATGCATGCTTCAAACGTGTTAAAGATGCAAATCACCTATGGATCAAAACCTTTTGAAGAGAATGACAAACGTTCATTAAATTCTAAAGTGAACGTGTGGTGGGATATTTGACTGAGTCAAACTAGCCATTATTTTGCCCATTTACAAAAAGCTGACCTAACGATCATAAATGATTGTAAATTGACTTATCATGCGTTACGGGCTATATTACCCTAAGAAATGACTTATGGATTGGGAGTCAACACTCGGTTCAAAATTCCCCGACGATTGCAAAACCTGATATATAAGAACTAAAAAGAGCTTACAATCCCTAAAAATTACAGACACTCCTTGGAATTATCTCTCTCTACATTTGTGCACTGTGCATTTTCATTTTAGATGTGCTCATTCTTCTTAAATAAAAACTTTGAGTTTTCGGTCTCCCTCCAACCCGTAAACCAAAAATGCAAAGAGATTACCACAAAATGAAAATTTTAGAGTTTATGTTTGGAAAAATTTTAAAACAATAACAAATGCAAGTAAAGAAAATTTATTCACACACCACAAATGAACCCAAAAGTTTTGCTGTCCAAGTTTGGGAAATTCCACCAGTTCAACCCTAACAGCTTGGAATTTTATAAGAATGAGATTTCTTCCACACATGCTTTAAAAATGGATATGCATGCTTCAAACGTGTTAAAGATGCAAATCACCTATGGATCAAAACCTTTTGAATAGAATGACAAACGTTCATTAAATTCTAAAGTGAACGTGCGGTGGGATATTTGCCTGAGTCAAACTAGCCATTATTTTGCCCATTTACAAAAAGCTGACCCAACGATCATAGATGATTATAAAGTGATTTATCGTGCGTTACGGGCTATATTACCCTAAGAAATGACTTATGGATTGGGAGTCAACACTCAGTTCAAAATTCCCCGACGATTGCAAAACCTGATATAAGAACTAAAAAGAGCTTACAATCCCTTAAAATTACAGACACTCCTTGGAATTATTTCTCTCTACATTTGTGCATTGTGCATTTCCATTTTAGATGTACTCATTTTTCTTAAATAAAAACTTTGAGTTTTCGGTCTCCCTTCATCCCGTAAACCAAAAATGCAAATAGATCACCACAAAATGAAAGTTTTAGAGTTTATGTTTGGAAAAATTATAAAACAATAACAAATGTAAGTAAAGAAAATTTATTCACACACCACAAATGAACCCAAAAATTTTGCTGTCGAAGTTTGGGAAATTCCACAAGTTCAACCCTAACAGCTTGGAATTTCATAAGAATGAGATTTCTTCCGCACATGCTTTAAAAATGGATATGCATGTATCAAACGTGTTAAAGATGCAAATCACCTATGGATCAAAACCTTTTGAAGAGAATGACAAACGTTCATTAAATTCTAAAGTGAACGTGCGGTGGGATATTTGCCTTAGTCAAACTAGCCATTATTTTGCCAATTTACAAAAAGCTGACCTAACGTTCATAGATGATTGTAAATTGATTTATCATGCGTTACGGGCTATATTACCCTAAGAAATGACTTATGGATTGGGAGTCAACACTCAGTTCAAAATTCCCCGACGATTGCCAAACCTGATATATAAGAACTAAAAAGAGCTTACAATCCCTAAAAATTACAGGCACTCCTTGGAATTATCTCTCTCTACCTTTGTGCATTGTGCATTTCCATTTTAGATGTACTCATTCTTCTTAAATAAAAACTTTGAGTTTTCGGTCTCCCTTCATCCCGTAAACCAAAAATGCAAACAGATCACCACAAAATCAAAATTTTAGAGTTTATGATTGGAAAAATTTTAAAACAATAACAAATGCAAGTAAAGAAAATTTATTCACACAACACAAATGAACCCAAAAGTTTTGCTGTCCAAGTTTGGGAAATTCCACCAGTTCAACCCTAACAGCTTGGAATTTTATAAGAATGAGATTTCTTCCACACATGCTTTAAAAATGGATATGCATGCTTCAAACGTGTTAAAGATGCAAATCACCTATGGATCAAAACCTTTTGAATAGAATGACAAACGTTCATTAAATTCCAAAGTGAACGTGCGGAGGGATATTTGCCTGAGTCAAACTAGCCATTATTTTGCCCATTTACAAAAAGCTGACCCAACGATCATAGACGATTATAAAGTGATTTATCATGCGTTACGGGCTATATTACCCTAAGAAATGACTTATGGATTGGGAGTCAACACTCAGTTCAAAATTCCCCAACGATTGCAAACCCTGATATATAAGAACTGGAAAGAACTTACAATCCCTTAAAATTACACACACTCCTTGGAATTATCTCTCTCTACATTTGTGCATTGTGCATTTCCATTTTAGATGTACTCATTTTTCTTAAATAAAAACTTTGAGTTTTCGGTCTCCCTTCATCCCGTAAACCAATATGCAAATAGATCACCACAAAATGAAAATTTTAGAGTTTATGTTTGGAAAAATTTTAAAACGATAACAAATGTAAGTAAAGAAAATTTATTCACACACCACAAATGAACCCAAAAGTTTTGCTGTCCAAGTTTGGTAAATTCCACCAGTTCAACCCTAACAGCTTCGAATTTTATAAGAATGAGATTTCTTCCACACATGCTTTAAAAATGGATATGCATGCTTCAAACGTGTTAAATATGCAAATCACCTATGCATCCAAACCTTTTGAAGAGAATGACAAACGTTCATTAAATTCTAAAGTGAACGTGCGGTGGGATATTTGCCTTAGTCAAACTAGCCATTATTTTGCCCATTTACAAAAAACTGACCTAACGATCATAGATGTTTGTAAATTGATTTATCATGCGTTACGGGCTATATTACCCTAAGAAATGACTTATGGATTGGGAGTCAACACTCAGTTCAAAATTCTCCGACGATTGCAAAACCTGATATATAAGAACTAAAAAGAGCTTACAATCCCTAAAAATTACAGACACTCCATGGAATTATCTCTCTCTACATTTGTGCATTGTGCATTTCCATTTTAGATGTACTCATTTTTCTGAAATAAAAACTTTGAGTTTTCCTTCTCCCTTCATCCCGTAAACCAAAAATGCAAACAGATCACCACAAAAATGAAAATTTTAGAGTTTATGTTTTGGATAATTTTAAAACAATAACAAATGCAAGTAAAGAAAATTTATTCACACACCACAAATGAACCCAAAAGTTTTGCTGTCCAAGTTTGGGAAATTCCACCAGTTCAACCCTAACAGCTTGGAATTTTATAAGAATGAGATTTCTTCCACACATGCTTTAAAAATGGATATGCATGCTCCAAACGTGTTAAAGATGCAAATACCCTATGGATCAAAACCTTTTGAATAGAATGACAAACGTTCATTAAATTCTAAAGTGAACGTGCGGTGGGATATTTGCCTGAGTCAAACTAGCCATTATTTTGCCCATTTACAAAAAGCTGACCCAACGATCATAGATGATTATAAAGTGATTTATCATGCGTTACGGGCTATATTACCCTAAGAAATGACTTATGGATTGGGAGTCAACACTCAGTTTAAAATTTCCCGACGATTGCAAAACCTGATGTATAAGAACTGAAAAGAGCTTACAATCCCTTAAAATTACAGACACTCCTTGGAATTATCTCTCTACATTTGTGCATTGTGCATTTCCATTTTAGATGTACTCATTTTTCTTAAATAAAAACTTTGATTTTTCGGTCTCCCTTCATCCCGTAAACAAAAAATGCAAACAGATCACCATAAAATGATAATTTTAGAGTTTATGTTTGGAAAAATTTTAAAACAATAACAAATGCAAGTAAATAAAATTTATTCACACACCACAAATGAACCCGAAAGTTTTGCTGTCCAAGTTTGGAAAATTCCACCAGTTCAACCCTAACAGCTTGGAATTTTATAAGAATGAGATGTCTTCCACACGTGCTTTAAAAATGGATATGCATGCTTCAAACGTGTTCAAGATGCAAATCACCTATGGATCAAAACCTTTTGAAGAGAATGGCAAACGTTCATTAAATTCTAAAGTGAACGTGCGGTGGGATATTTGCCTTAGTCAAACTAGCCATTATTTTGCCCATTTACAAAAAGCTGACATAACGATCATAGATGATTGTAAATTGATTTATCATGCGTGACGGGCTATATTACCCTAAGAAATGCCTTATGGACTGGGAGTCAACACTCAGTTCAAAATTCCCCGACGATTGCAAAACCTGATATATAAGAACTGAAAAGAGCTTAGAATCCCTAAAAATTACAGACACTCCTTGGAATTATCTCTCTCTACATTTGTGCATTGTGCATTTCCATTTGAGATGTACTCATTTTTCTTAAATAAAAACTTTGAGTTTTCGGTCTCCCTTCATCCCGTAAACCAAAAATGCAAATAGATCACCACAAAATGAAAATTTTAGAGGTTATGTTTGGAAAAATTTTAAAACGATAACAAATGTAAGTAAAGAAAATTTATTCACACACCACAAATGAACCAAAAAGTTTTGTTGTCCAAGTTTGGAAAATTCCACCAGTTCAACCCTAACTGCTTGGAATTTTAGAAGAATGAGATTTCTTCCACACATGCTTTAAAAATGGATATGCATGCTTCAAACGTGTTAAAGATGCAAATCACCTATGGATCAAAACCTTTTGAAGAGAATGACAAACGTTCATTAAATTCTAAAGTGAACGTGCGGTGGGATATTTGCCTGAGTCAAACTAGCCATTATTTTGCCCATTTAAAAAACGCTGACCTAACGATCATAGATGATTGTAAAGTGATTTATAATGCGATACGGTCTATATTACCCTAAGAAATTACTTATGGATTGGGAGTCAACACTCAGTTCTAAATTCCCCGACGATTGCAAAACCTGATATATAAGAAGTGAAAAGAGCTTACAATCTCTTAAAATTACAGACACTCCTTGGAATTATCTCTCTCTACATTTGTGTATTGTGCATTTCCATTTTAGATGTACTTATTTTTCTTAAATAAATACTTTGAGTTTTCGGTCTCCCTTCATCCCGTAAACCTAAAATGCAAACAAATCACCACAAAATGAAAATTTTAGAGTTTATGTTGGGAAAAATTTTAAAACAATAACAAACGTAAGTAAAGAAAATTTATTCACACACCACAAATGAACCCAAAAGTTTTGCTGTCCAAGTTTCGGAAATTCTACCAGTTCAACCCTAACAGCTTGGAATTTTATAAGAAAGAGATTTCTTCCACACATGCTTTAAAAATGGATATGCATGCTTCAAACGTGTTAAAGATGCAAATCACGTATGGATGAAAACCTTTTGAAGAGAATGACAAACGTTCATTAAATTCTAAAGTGAACGTGCGGTGGGATATTTGCCTTAGTCAAACTAGCCATTATTTTGCCCATTTACAAAAAGCTGACCTAACGATCATAGATGATTGTAAATTGATTTATCATGCGTTACGGGCTATATTACCCTAAGAAATGACTTATGGATTGGGAGTCAACACTCAGTTCAAAATTCCCCGACGATTGTAAAACCTGATATATAAGAACTAAAAAGTGCTTACAATCCCTAAAAATTACAGACACTCCTTGGAATTATCTCTCTCTACATTTGTGCATTGTGCATTTCCATTTTAGATGTACTCATTTTTCTTAAATAAAAACTTTGAGTTTTCGGTCTCCCTTCATCCCGTAAACCAAAAATGCAAACAGATCACCACAAAATCAAAATTTTAGAGTTTATGTTTGGAAAAATTTTAAAACAATAACAAATGCAAGTAAAGAAAATTTATTCACACACCACAAATGAACCAAAAAGTTTTGTTGTCCAAGTTTGGGAAATTCCACCAGTTCAACCCTAACAGCTTGGAATTTTATAAGAATGAGATTTCTTCCACACATGCTTTAAAAATGGATATGCATGCTTCAAACGTGTTAAAGATGCAAATCACCTATGGATCAAAACCTTTTGAATAGAATGACAAACGTTCATTAAATTCTAAAGTGAACGTGCGGTGCGATATTTGCCTGAGTCAAACTAGCCATTATTTTGCCCATTTACTAAAAGCTGACCCAACGATCATAGATGATTATAAAGTGATTTATCATGCGTTACGGGCTATATTACCCTAAGAAATGACTTATGGATTGGGAGTCAACACTCAGTTCAAAATTCCCCGACGATTGCAAAACCCGATATATAAGAACTGAAAAGAGCTTACAATCCCTTAAAATTACGGACACTCCTTGGAATTATCTCTCTCTACATTTGTGCATTGTGCATTTCCATTTTAGATGTACTCATTTTTCTTAAATAAAAACTTTGAGTTTTTGGTCTCCCTTCATCCCGTAAACCAAAAATGCAAATAGATCACCACAAAATGGAAATTTTAGAGGTTATGTTTGGAAAATTTTTAAAACGATAATAAATGTAAGTAAAGAAAATTTATTCACACACCACAAATGAACCCAAAAGTTTTGTTGTCCACTTTGGAAAATTCCACCAGTTCAACCCTAACAGCTTGGAATTTTAGAAGAATGAGATTTCTTCCACACATGCTTTAAAAATGGATATGCATGCTTCAAACGTGTTAAAGATGCAAATCACCTATGCATCAAAACCTTTTGAAGAGAATGACAAACGTTCATTAAATTCTAAAGTGAACGTGCGGTGGGATATTTGCCTTAGTCAAACTAGCCATTATTTTGCCCATTTACAAAAAACTGACCTAACGATCATAGATGTTTGTAAATTGATTTATCATGCGTTACGGGCTATATTACCCTAAGAAATGACTTATGGATTGGGAGTCAACACTCAGTTCAAAATTCCCCGACGATTGCAAAACCTGATATATAAGAACTATAAAGAGCTTACAATCCCTAAAAATTACAGACACTCCATGGAATTATCTCTCTCTACATTTGTGCATTGTGCATTTCCATTTTAGATGTACTCATTTTTCTGAAATAAAAACTTTGAGTTTTCGGTCTCCCTTCATCCCGTAAACCAAAAATGCAAACAGATCACCACAAAAATGAAAATTTTAGAGTTTATGTTTTGGAAAATTTTAAAACAATAACAAATGCAAGTAAAGAAAATTTATTCACACACCACAAATGAACCCAAAAGTTTTGCTGTCCAAGTTTGGGAAATTCCACCAGTTCAACCCTAACAGCTTGGAATTTTATAAGAATGAGATTTCTTCCACACATGCTTTAAAAATGGATATGCATGCTCCAAACGTGTTAAAGATGCAAATCACCTATGGATCAAAACCTTTTGAATAGAATGACAAACGTTCATTAAATTCTAAAGTGAACGTGCGGTGGGATATTTGCCTGAGTCAAACTAGCCATTATTTTACCCATTTACAAAAAGCTGACCCAACGATCATAGATGATTATAAAGTGATTTATCATGCGTTACGGGCTATATTACCCTAAGAAATGACTTATGGATTGGGAGTCAACACTCAGTTTAAAATTTCCCGACGATTGCAAAACCTGATATATAAGAACTGAAAAGAGCTTACAATCCCTTAAAATTACAGACACTCCTTGGAATTATCTCTCTATATTTGTGCATTGTGCATTTCCATTTTAGATGTACTCATTTTTCTTAAATAAAAACTTTGAGTTTTCGGTCTCCCTTCATCCCGTAAACAAAAAATGCAAACAGATCACCATAAAATGAAAATTTTTGGGTTTATGTTTGGAAAAATTTTAAAACAATAACAAATGCAAGTAAATAAAATTTATTCACACACCACAAATGAACCCGAAAGTTTTGCTGTCCAAGTTTGGGAAATTCCACCAGTTCAACCCTAACAGCTTGGAATTTTATAAGAATGAGATGTCTTCCACACATGCTTTAAAAATGGATATGCATGCTTCAAACGTGTTAAAGATGCAAATCACCTATGGATCAAAACCTTTTGAAGAGAATGACAAACGTTCATTAAATTCTAAAGTGAACGTGCGGTGGGATATTTGCCTTAGTCAAACTAGCCATTATTTTGCCCATTTACAAAAAGCTGACCTAACGATCATAGATGATTGTAAATTGATTTATCATGCGTGACGGGCTATATTACCCTAAGAAATGCCTTATGGACTGGGAGTCAACACTCAGTTCAAAATTCCCCGACGATTGCAAAACCTGATATATAAGAACTGAAAAGAGCTTAGAATCCCTAAAAATTACACACACTCCATGGAATTATCTCTCTCTACATTTGTGCATTGTGCATTTCCATTTGAGATGTACTCATTTTTCTTAAATAAAAACTTTGAGTTTTCGGTCTCCCTTCATCCCGTAAACCAAAAATGAAAATTTTAGAGGTTATGTTTGGAAAAATTTTAAAACGATAACAAATGTAAGTAAAGAAAATTTATTCACACACCACAAATGAACCAAAAAGTTTTGTTGTCCAAGTTTGGAAAATTCCACCAGTTCAACCCTAACTGCTTGGAATTTTTGAAGAATGAGATTTCTTCCACACATGCTTTAAAAATGGATATGCATGCTTCAAACGTGTTAAAGATGCAAATCACCTATGGATCAAAACCTTTTGAAGAGAATGACAAACGTTCATTAAATTCTAAAGTGAACGTGCGGTGGGATATTTGCCTGAGTCAAACTAGCCATTATTTTGCCCATTTAAAAAACGCTGACCTAACGATCATAGATGATTGTAAAGTGATTTATAATGCGATACGGTCTATATTACCCTAAGAAATTACTTATGGATTGGGAGTCAACACTCAGTTCTAAATTCCCCGACGATTGCAAAACCTGATATATAAGAAGTGAAAAGAGCTTACAATCTCTTAAAATTACAGACACTCCTTGGAATTATCTCTCTCTACATTTGTGTATTGTGCATTTCCATTTTAGATGTACTTATTTTTCTTAAATAAATACTTTGAGTTTTCGGTCTCCCTTCATCCCGTAAACCTAAAATGCAAACAAATCACCACAAAATGAAAATTTTAGAGTTTATGTTGGGAAAAATTTTAAAACAATAACAAACGTAAGTAAAGAAAATTTATTCACACACCACAAATGAACCCAAAAGTTTTGCTGTCCAAGTTTCGGAAATTCTACCAGTTCAACCCTAACAGCTTGGAATTTTATAAGAAAGAGATTTCTTCCACACATGCTTTAAAAATGGATATGCATGCTTCAAACGTGTTAAAGATGCAAATCACGTATGGATGAAAACCTTTTGAAGAGAATGACAAACGTTCATTAAATTCTAAAGTGAACGTGCGGTGGGATATTTGCCTTAGTCAAACTAGCCATTATTTTGCCCATTTACAAAAAGCTGACCTAACGATCATAGATGATTGTAAATTGATTTATCATGCGTTACGGGCTATATTACCCTAAGAAATGACTTATGGATTGGGAGTCAACACTCAGTTCAAAATTCCCCGACGATTGTAAAACCTGATATATAAGAACTAAAAAGTGCTTACAATCCCTAAAAATTACAGACACTCCTTGGAATTATCTCTCTCTACATTTGTGCATTGTGCATTTCCATTTTAGATGTACTCATTTTTCTTAAATAAAAACTTTGAGTTTTCGGTCTCCCTTCATCCCGTAAACCAAAAATGCAAACAGATCACCACAAAATCAAAATTTTAGAGTTTATGTTTGGAAAAATTTTAAAACAATAACAAATGCAAGTAAAGAAAATTTATTCACACACCACAAATGAACCAAAAAGTTTTGTTGTCCAAGTTTGGGAAATTCCACCAGTTCAACCCTAACAGCTTGGAATTTTATAAGAATGAGATTTCTTCCACACATGCTTTAAAAATGGATATGCATGCTTCAAACGTGTTAAAGATGCAAATCACCTATGGATCAAAACCTTTTGAATAGAATGACAAACGTTCATTAAATTCTAAAGTGAACGTGCGGTGCGATATTTGCCTGAGTCAAACTAGCCATTATTTTGCCCATTTACTAAAAGCTGACCCAACGATCATAGATGATTATAAAGTGATTTATCATGCGTTACGGGCTATATTACCCTAAGAAATGACTTATGGATTGGGAGTCAACACTCAGTTCAAAATTCCCCGACGATTGCAAAACCCGATATATAAGAACTGAAAAGAGCTTACAATCCCTTAAAATTACGGACACTCCTTGGAATTATCTCTCTCTACATTTGTGCATTGTGCATTTCCATTTTAGATGTACTCATTTTTCTTAAATAAAAACTTTGAGTTTTTGGTCTCCCTTCATCCCGTAAACCAAAAATGCAAATAGATCACCACAAAATGGAAATTTTAGAGGTTATGTTTGGAAAATTTTTAAAACGATAATAAATGTAAGTAAAGAAAATTTATTCACACACCACAAATGAACCCAAAAGTTTTGTTGTCCACTTTGGAAAATTCCACCAGTTCAACCCTAACAGCTTGGAATTTTAGAAGAATGAGATTTCTTCCACACATGCTTTAAAAATGGATATGCATGCTTCAAACGTGTTAAAGATGCAAATCACCTATGCATCAAAACCTTTTGAAGAGAATGACAAACGTTCATTAAATTCTAAAGTGAACGTGCGGTGGGATATTTGCCTTAGTCAAACTAGCCATTATTTTGCCCATTTACAAAAAACTGACCTAACGATCATAGATGTTTGTAAATTGATTTATCATGCGTTACGGGCTATATTACCCTAAGAAATGACTTATGGATTGGGAGTCAACACTCAGTTCAAAATTCCCCGACGATTGCAAAACCTGATATATAAGAACTATAAAGAGCTTACAATCCCTAAAAATTACAGACACTCCATGGAATTATCTCTCTCTACATTTGTGCATTGTGCATTTCCATTTTAGATGTACTCATTTTTCTGAAATAAAAACTTTGAGTTTTCGGTCTCCCTTCATCCCGTAAACCAAAAATGCAAACAGATCACCACAAAAATGAAAATTTTAGAGTTTATGTTTTGGAAAATTTTAAAACAATAACAAATGCAAGTAAAGAAAATTTATTCACACACCACAAATGAACCCAAAAGTTTTGCTGTCCAAGTTTGGGAAATTCCACCAGTTCAACCCTAACAGCTTGGAATTTTATAAGAATGAGATTTCTTCCACACATGCTTTAAAAATGGATATGCATGCTCCAAACGTGTTAAAGATGCAAATCACCTATGGATCAAAACCTTTTGAATAGAATGACAAACGTTCATTAAATTCTAAAGTGAACGTGCGGTGGGATATTTGCCTGAGTCAAACTAGCCATTATTTTACCCATTTACAAAAAGCTGACCCAACGATCATAGATGATTATAAAGTGATTTATCATGCGTTACGGGCTATATTACCCTAAGAAATGACTTATGGATTGGGAGTCAACACTCAGTTTAAAATTTCCCGACGATTGCAAAACCTGATATATAAGAACTGAAAAGAGCTTACAATCCCTTAAAATTACAGACACTCCTTGGAATTATCTCTCTATATTTGTGCATTGTGCATTTCCATTTTAGATGTACTCATTTTTCTTAAATAAAAACTTTGAGTTTTCGGTCTCCCTTCATCCCGTAAACAAAAAATGCAAACAGATCACCATAAAATGAAAATTTTTGGGTTTATGTTTGGAAAAATTTTAAAACAATAACAAATGCAAGTAAATAAAATTTATTCACACACCACAAATGAACCCGAAAGTTTTGCTGTCCAAGTTTGGGAAATTCCACCAGTTCAACCCTAACAGCTTGGAATTTTATAAGAATGAGATGTCTTCCACACATGCTTTAAAAATGGATATGCATGCTTCAAACGTGTTAAAGATGCAAATCACCTATGGATCAAAACCTTTTGAAGAGAATGACAAACGTTCATTAAATTCTAAAGTGAACGTGCGGTGGGATATTTGCCTTAGTCAAACTAGCCATTATTTTGCCCATTTACAAAAAGCTGACCTAACGATCATAGATGATTGTAAATTGATTTATCATGCGTGACGGGCTATATTACCCTAAGAAATGCCTTATGGACTGGGAGTCAACACTCAGTTCAAAATTCCCCGACGATTGCAAAACCTGATATATAAGAACTGAAAAGAGCTTAGAATCCCTAAAAATTACACACACTCCATGGAATTATCTCTCTCTACATTTGTGCATTGTGCATTTCCATTTGAGATGTACTCATTTTTCTTAAATAAAAACTTTGAGTTTTCGGTCTCCCTTCATCCCGTAAACCAAAAATGAAAATTTTAGAGGTTATGTTTGGAAAAATTTTAAAACGATAACAAATGTAAGTAAAGAAAATTTATTCACACACCACAAATGAACCAAAAAGTTTTGTTGTCCAAGTTTGGAAAATTCCACCAGTTCAACCCTAACTGCTTGGAATTTTTGAAGAATGAGATTTCTTCCACACATGCTTTAAAAATGGATATGCATGCTTCAAACGTGTTAAAGATGCAAATCACCTATGGATCAAAACCTTTTGAAGAGAATGACAAACGTTCATTAAATTCTAAAGTGAACGTGCGGTGGGATATTTGCCTGAGTCAAACTAGCCATTATTTTCCCCATTTAAAAAAAGCTGACCTAACGATCATAGATGATTGTAAAGTGATTTATAATGCGATACGGTCTATATTACCCTAAGAAATGACTCATGGATTGGGAGTCAACACTCAGTTCTAAATTCCCCGACGATTGCAAAACCTGATATATAAGAAGTGAAAAGAGCTTACAATCCCTTAAAATTACAGACACTCCTTGGAATTATCTCTCTCTACATTTATGCATTGTGCATTTCCATTTTAGATGTACTTATTTTTCTTAAATAAATACTTTGAGTTTTCGGTCTCCCTTCATCCCGTAAACCAAAAATGCAAACAAATCACCACAAAATGAAAATTTTAGAGTTTATGTTTGGAAAAATTTTAAAACAATAACCAACGTAAGTAAAGAAATTTTATTCACACACCACAAATGAACCCAAAAGTTTTGCTGTCCAAGTTTCGGAAATTCTACCAGTTCAACCCTAACAGCTTGGAATTTTATAAGAAAGAGATTTCTTCCACACATGCTTTAAAAATGGATATGCATGCTTCAAACGTGTTAAAGATGCAAATCACCTATGGATGAAAACCTTTTGAAGAGAATGACAAACGTTCATTAAATTCTAAAGTGAACGTGCGGTGGGATATTTGCCTTAGTCAAACTAGCCATTATTTTGCCCATTTACAAAAAGCTGACCTAACGATCATAGATGATTGTAAATTGATTTATCATGCGTTATCGGCTATATTACCCTAAGAAATGACTTATGGATTGGGAGTCAACACTCAGTTCAAAATTCCCCGACGATTGCAAAACCCGATATATAAGAACTGAAAAGAGCTTACAATCCCTTAAAATTACGGACACTCCTTGGAATTATCTCTCTCTACATTTGTGCATTGTGCATTTCCATTTTAGATGTACTCATTTTTCTTAAATAAAAACTTTGTCTTTTCGGTCTCCCTTCATCCCGTAAACCAAAAATGCAAATAGATCACCACAAAATGAAAATTTTAGAGGTTATGTTTGGAAAATTTTTAAAACGATAATAAATGTAAGTAAAGAAAATTTATTCACACACCACAAATGAACCCAAAAGTTTTGTTGTCCACTTTGGAAAATTCCACCAGTTCAACCCTAACCGCTTGAAATTTTAGAAGAATGAGATTTCTTCCACACATGCTTTAAAAATGGATATGCATGCGTCAAGCGTGTTAAAGATGCAAATCACCTATGGATCAAAACCTTTTGAAGAGAATGACAAACGTTCATTAAATTCTAAAGTGAACGTGCGGTGGGATATTTGCCTTAGTCAAACTAGTCATTATTTTGCCCATTTACAAAAAGCTGACCTAACGATCATAGATGATTGTAAATTGATTTTTCATGCGTTACGGGCAATATTACCCTAAGAAATGACTTATGGATTGGGAGTCAACACTCAGTTCAAAATTCCCCGACGATTGCAAAACCTGATATATAAGAACTAAAAAGAGCTTACAATCCCTAAAAATTACTGACACTCCTTGGAATTATCTCTCTCTACATTTGTGCATTGTGCATTTCCATTTTAGATGTACTCATTTTTCTTAAATAAAAACTTTGAGTTTTCGGTCTCCCTTCATCCCGTAAACCAAAAATGCAAACAGATCACCACAAAATGAAAATTTTAGATCTTATTTTTGGAAAAATTTTAAAACAATAACAAGTGCAAGTAAAGAAAATTTATTCACACACCACAAATGAACCCAAAAGTTTTGCTGTCCAAGTTTGGGAAATTCCACCAATTCAACATTAACAGCTTGGAATTTTATCAGAATGAGATTTCTTCCACACATGCTTTAAAAATGGATATGCATGCTTCAAACGTGTTAAAGATGCAAATCACCTATGGATCAAAACCTTTTGAAGAGAATGACAAACGTACATTAAATTCTAAAGTGAATGTGCGGTGGGATATTTGCCTGAGTCAAACTAGCCATTATTTTGCCCATTTACAAAAAGCTGACCCAACGATCATAGATGATTATAAAGTGATTTATCATGCGTTGCGGGCTATATTACCCTAAGAAATGACTTATGGATTGGGAGTCAACACTCAGTTTAAAATTTCCCGACGATTGCAAAATCTGATATATAAGAACTGAAAAGAGCTTACAATCCCTTAAAATTGCAGACACTCCTTGGAATTATCTCTCTACGTTTGTGCATTGTGCATTTCCATTTTAGATGTACTCATTTTTCTTAAATAAAAACTTTGAGTTTTCGGTCTCCCTTCATCCCGTAAACAAAAAATGCAAACAGATCACCATAAAATGAAAATTTTAGAGTTTATGTTTGGAAAAATTTTAAAACAATAACAAATGCAAGTAAATATAATTTATTCACACACCACAAATGAACCCGAAAGTTTTGTTGTCCAAGTTTGGGAAATTCCACCAGTTCAACCCTAACTGCTTGGAATTTTTAAGAGTGAGATGTCTTCCACACATGCTTTAAAAATGGATATGCATGCTTCAAACGTGTTAAAGATGCAAATCACCTATGGATCAAAACCTTTTGAAGAGAATGACAAACATTCATTAAATTCTAAAGTGAACGTGCGGTGGGATATTTGCCTTAGTCAAACTAGCCATTATTTTGCCCATTTACAAAAAGCTGACCTAACGATCATAGATGATTGTAAATTGATTTATCATGCGTGACGGGCTATATTACCCTAAGAAATGCCTTATGGACTGGGAGTCAACACTCAGTTCAAAATTCCCCGACGATTGCAAAACCTGATATATAAGAACTGAATAGAGCTTAGAATCCCTAAAAATTACAGACACTCCTTGGAATTATCTCTCTCTACATTTGTGCATTGTGCATTTCCATTTGAGATGTACTCATTTTTCTTAAATAAAAACATTGAGTTTTCGGTCTCCCTTCATACCGTAAACCAAAAATGCAAACAGATCACCACAAAATGAAAATTTTAGAGTTTATGTTTGGAAAAATTTTAAAACATTAACAAATGCGAGTAAAGAAAACTTATTCACACACCACAAATGAACCCAAAAGTTTTGCTGTCCAAGTTTGGGAAATTCCACCAGTTCAACCCTAACTATTTGGAATTTTATAAGAATGAGATTTCTTCCACACATGCTTTAAAAATGGATATGCATGCTTCAAACGTTTTAAAGTTGAAAATCACCTGTAGATCAAAACCTTTTGAAGAGAATGACAAACATTCATTAAATTCTAAAGTGAACGTGCGGTGGGATATTTGCCTGAGTCAAACTAGCCATTATTTTGCCCATTTACAAAAAGCTGACCTAACGATCATAGATGATTGTAAAGTGATTTATCATGCGTTACGGGCTATATTTCCCTAAGAAATGACTTATGGAGTGGGAGTCAACACTCAATTCAAAATTCCCAAACGATTGCAAAGCCAGATATATAAGAACCAAAAAGAGCTTACAATCCCTAAAAATTACAGACACTCCTTGGAATTAACTCTCTCTACATTTGTGCATTGTGCATTTCCATTTTAGAAGTACTCTTTTTTCTTAAATAAAAACTTTGAGTTTTCAGTGTCCCTTCATCCCGTAAACCAAAAATGCAAATAGATCACCAAAAAAAGAAAATTTTAGAGTTTATGTTTGGAAAAATTTTAAAACAATAACAAATGTGAGTAAAGAAAATTTATTCACACACCACAAATGAACCCAAAAGTTTTGCTGTCCAAGTTTGGGAAATTCCACCAGTTCAACCCTAACAGTTTGGAATTTTATGAGAATGAGATTTCTTCCACACATGCTTTAAAAATGGATATGCATGCTTCAAACGTGTTAAAGATGCAAATCACCTGTGGATCAAAACCTTTTGAAGAGAATGACAAACGTTCATTAAATTCTAAATGAACGTGCAGTGGGATATTTGGCTGAGTCAAACTAGCCATTATTTTGCCCATTTACAAAAAGTTGACCTAACGATCATAGATGATTGTAAAGTGATTTATCATGCGTTACGGGCTATATTACCCTAAGAAATGACTTATGGATTGGGAGTCAACACTCAGTTCAAAATTCCCCAACGATTGCAAAACCAGATAAAGAAGAACTAAAAAGAGCTTACAATCCCTAAAAATTACAGACACTCCTTGGAATTACTTCTGTCTACATTTGTGCATTGGACATTTCCATTTTAGATGTACTTATTTTTCTTAAATAAAAACTTTGAGTTTTCGGTCTGCTTCATCCCGTAAACCAAAAATGCAAATAGATCACCAAAAAATTAAAATTTTAGAGTTTATGTTGGAAAAATTTTAAAACAATAACAAATGTGAGTAAAGAAAATTTATTCACACACCACAAATGAACCCAAAAGTTTTGCTGTCCAAGTTTGGGAAATTCCACCAGTTCAACCCTAACAGCTTGGAATTTTATAAGAATGAGATTTCTTCCACACTTGCTTTAAAAATGGATATGCATGCTTCAAACGTGTTAAAGATGCAAATCACCTATGGATCAAAACATTTTGAAGAGAATGACAAACGTTCATTAAATTCTAAAGTGAACGTGCGGTGGATAGTTTGCCGGAGTCAAACTTGCCATTATTATGCCCATTTATAAAAAGCTGACCTAACGATCATAGATGATTGTAAAGTGATTTATCATGCTTTACGGGCTATATTACCCTAAGAAATGACTTATGGATTGGGAGTCAACACTCAGTTCAAAATTCCCCAACGATTGCAAAACCTGATATATAAGAACTAAAATGAGCTTTACAATCCCTAAAAATTACAGACACTCCTTGGAATTATCTCTCTCTACATTGGTGCATTGTGCATTTCCATTTTAGATGTACTCATTTTTCTTAAATAAAAACATTGAGTTTTCGGTCTCCCTTCATCCCGTAAACCAAAAATGCAAACAGATCACCACAAAATGAAAATTTTAGAGTTTATGTTTGGAAAAATTTTAAAACATTAACAAATGCGAGTAAAGAAAACTTATTCACACACCACAAATGAACCCAAAAGTTTTGCTGTCCAAGTTTGGGAAATTCCACCAGTTCAACCCTAACTATTTGGAATTTTATAAGAATGAGATTTCTTCCACACATGCTTTAAAAATGGATAGGCATGCTTCAAACATGTTAAAGTTGAAAATCACCTGTAGATCAAAACCTTTTGAAGAGAATGACAAACGTTCATTAAATTCTAAAGTGAACGTGCGATGGGATATTTGCCTGAGTCAAACTAGCCATTATTTTGCCCATTTAAAAAAAGCTGACCTAACGATCATAGATGATTGTAGAGTAATTTATCATGCGTTACGGGCTATATTACCCTTAGTAATGACTTATGGATTGGGAGTCAACACTCAGTTCAAAATTCCCCGATGATTGCAAAACCTGATATATAAGAACTAAAAAGAGCTTACAATCCCTAAAAATTACAGATACTCCTTGGAATTAACTCTCTCTACATTTGTGCATTGTGCATTTCCATTTTAGATGTACTCATTTTTCTTAAATAAAAACTTTGAGTTTTCTGTGTCCCTTCATCCCGGTAACCAAAAATGCAAATAAATCACCAAAAAATGAAAATATTAGAGTTTATGTTTGGAAAAATTTTAAAACAATAACAAATGTGAGTAAAGAAAATTTATTCACACACCACAAATGAACCCAAAAGTTTTGCTGTCCAAGTTTGGGAAATTCCACCAGTTCAATCCTAACAGCTTGGAATTTTATGAGAATGAGATTTCTTCCACACATGCTTTAAAAATGGATATGCATGCTTCAAACGTGTTAAAGATGCAAATCACCTATGGATCAAAACCTTTTGAAGAGAATGACAAACGTTCATTAAATTTTTAAGTGAACGTGCGGTGGGACATTTGCTTGGGTCAAACTAGCCATTATTTTGCCCATTTACAAAAAGTTGACCTAACGATCATAGATGATTGTAAAGTGATTTATCATGCGTTACGGGTTATATTACCCTAAGAAATGACTTATCGATTGGGAGTCAACACTTAGTTCAAAATTCCCCAACGATTGCAAAACCAGATAAATAAGAACTAAAAAGAGCTCACAATCCCTAAAAATTACAGACACTCCTTGGAATTATCTCTCTCTACATTTGTGCATTGGTCATTTCCATTTTAGATATACTTATTTTTCTTAAATAAAAACTTTGAGTTTTCGGTCTCCCTTCATCCCGTAAACCAAAAATGCAAATAGATCACCAAAAAATTAAAATTTTAGAGTTTATGTTTGGAAAAATTTTAAAACAATAACAAATGTGAGTAAATAAAATTTATTCACACACCACAAATAAACCCAAAAGTTTTGCACTCCAAGTATGGGAAATTCCACCAGTTCAACCCTAACAGCTTGGAATTTTATAAGAATGAGATTTCTTCCACACATGCTTTAAAAATGGATATGCATGCTTCAAACGTGTTAAAGATGCAAATCACCTATGGATCAAAACCTTTTGAAGAGAATGACAAACGTTCAATAAATTCTAAAGTGAACGTGCGGTGGGATATTTGCCTGAGTCAAACTAGCCATTATTTCGCCCATTTACAAAAAAGCTGACCTAACGATCATAGATGACTGTAAAGTGTTTTATCATGCGTTACGGGCTATATTACCCTAAGAAATGACTTATGGATTGGGAGTCAACACTTAGTTCAAAATTCCCTGACGATTGCAAAACCTGATATATAAGAACTAAAAAGAGCTTACAATCCCTATAAATTAAAGACACTCCTTGGAATTATCTCTCTCTACATTTATGTATTGTGCATTTACATTTTAGATGTACTCATTTTTCTTAAATAAAAACTTTGAGTATTCGGTGTCCCTTCATCCCGTAAACCAAAAATGCAAATAGATCACCAAAAAATTAAAATTTTAAAGTTTATGTTTGGAAAATTTTTAAAACAATAACAAATGCGAGTAAGGAAAATTTATTCACACACCACAAATGAACCCAAAAGTTTGTCTGTCCAAGTTTGGGAAATTCCACCATTTCAACCCTAACTATTTGGAATTTTATAAGAATGAGATTTCTTCCACACATGCTTTAAAAATGGATATGCATGCTTCAAATGTGTTAAAGATGAAAATCACCTGTGGATCAAAACCTTTTGAAGAGAATGACAAACGTTCATTAAATTCTAAAGTGAACTTGCGGTGGGATATTTGCCTGAGTCAAACTAGCCATTATTTTGCCCATTTACAAAAAGCTGACCTAACGATCATAGATGATTGTCAAGTGATTTGTCATGCGTTACGGGCTATATTACCCTAAGAAATGACTTATGGATTAGGAGTCAACACTCAGTTCAAAATTCCCTGACGATTGCAAAACCTGATATATAAGAACTAAAAGGAGCTTACAATCCCTAAAAATTACAGACACTCCTTGGAATTATCTCTCTCTACATTTGTGCATTGTTCTTTTCCATTTTAGATGTACTCATTTTTCTTAAATAAAAACTTTGAGTTTTCGGTCTTCCTTCATCCCGTAAACCAAAAATGCAAATAGATCACCACAAAATGCAAATTTTAGAGTTTACATTTGGAAAAATTTTAAAACAATAACAAATGTGAGTAAAGAAAATTTATTCACACACCACAAATGAACCCAACAGTTTTGCTGTCCAAGTTTGGGAAATTCCACCAGTTCAACCCTAACAGCTTGGAATTTTATCAGAATGAGATTTCTTCCACACATGCATTAAAAATGGATATGCATGCTTCAAACGTGATAAAGATGCAAATCACCTATGGATCAAAACCTTTTGAAGAGAATGACAAACGTTCATTAAATTCTAAAGTGAACGTGCGGTGTGATATTTTGCCTCAGTCAAACAAGCCATTATTTTGCCCATTTACAAAAAGCTGACCTAACGATCATAGATGATTGTAAAGTGATTTATCATGCGTTACGGGCAATACTACCCTATGAAATGATTTATGGATTGGGAGTCAACACTCAGTTCAAAATTCCCTAAAGATTGCAAAACCTGATATATAAGAACTTAAAAGAGCTTACAATCCCTAAAAATTACAGACACTCCTTGAAATTATCTCTCTCTACATTTGTGCATTGTGCATTTCCATTTTAGATGTACTCATTTTTCTTAAATAAAAACTTTGAGTTTTCGGTATCCCTTCATTCAGTAAACAAAAAATGCAAATAGATCAGCACAAAATGAAAATTTTAGAGTTTATGTTTCGAAAAATTTTAAAACAATAACAAATTTGAGTAAAGAAAATTTATTCACACACCACAAATTAACCGAAAAGTTTTGCTGTCCAAGTTTGGGAAATTCCACCAGTTCAACCCTAACAGCTTGGAATTTTATAAGAATGAGATTTCTTCCACACATGCTTTAAAAATGGATATGCATGCTTCAAACGTGTTAAAGATGCAAATCACCTATGGATCAAAACCTTTTGAAGAGAATGACAAACGTTCATTAAATTCTAAAGTGAACGTGCGGTGGGATAGTTTGCCTGAGTCAAACTTGCCATTATTATGCCCATTTATAAAAAGCTGACCGAACGATCATAGATGATTGTAAAGTGATTTATCATGCGTTATGGGCTATATTACCCTAAGAAATGACTTATGGATTGGGAGTCAACACTCAGTTCAAAATTCCCCGACGATTGCAAAACCTGATATATAAGAACTAAAATGAGCTTTACAATCCCTAAAAATTAAAGACACTCCTTGGAATTATCTGTCTCTACATTGGTGCATTGTGCATTTCCATTTTAGATGTACTCATTTTTCTTAAATAAAAACATTGAGTTTTCAGTCTCCCTTCATCCCGTAAACCAAAAATGCAAACAGATCACCACAAAATGAAAATTTTAGAGTTTATGTTTGGAAAAATTTAAAAACAATAACAAATGTAAGTAAAGAAAATTTCTTCACACACCACAAATGAACCCAAAAGTTTTGCTGTCCAAGTTTGGGAAATTCTACCAGTTCGACCCTAACAGGTTGGAATTTTATAAGAATGAGATTTCTTCCACACATGCTTTAAAAATGGATATGCATGCTTCAAACATGTTAAAGATGCAAATCACCTATGGATCACAACCTTTTGAAGAGAATGACAAACGTTCATTAAATTCTAAAGTGAACGTGCGGTGGGAATTTTGCCTGAGTCAAACTAGCCATTATTTTGCCCATTTACAAAAAGCTGACCTAACGATCATAGATGATTGTAAAGTGATTTATCATGCGTTACGGGCTATATTACCCTAAGAAATGACTTATGGATTGGGAGTCAACACTCATTTCAAAATTCCCCGACGATTGCAAAACCTGATATATAAGAACTTAAAATAGCTTACAATCCCTAAAAATTACAGACACTCCTTGGAATTATCTCTCTCTACATTTGTGCATTGTGCATTTCCATTTTCATGTACTCATTTTTCTTAAATAAAAACTTTTAGTTTTCGGTATCCCTTCATTCAGTAAACCAAAAATGCAAATAGATCACCACAAAATGAAAATTTTAGAGTTTATGTTTGGAAAAATTTTAAAACAATAACAAATTTAAGTAAAGAAAATTTATTCACACACCACAAATGAACCGAAAAGTTTTGCTGTCCAAGTTTGGGAAATTCCACCAGTTCAACCCTAACAGCTTGGAATTTTATAAGAATGAGATTTCTTCCACACATGCTTTAAAAATGGATATGCATGCTTCAAATGTGTTAAAGATGAAAATCACCTGTGGATCAAAACCTTTTGAAGAGAATGACAAACGTTCACTAAATTCTAAAGTGAACGTGCGGTGGGATATTTTGCCTGAGTCAAACTAGCCATTATTTTTCCCATTTAGAAAAAGCTGACCTAACGATCATAGATGATTGTAAAGTGATTTATCATGCGTTATGGGCTATATTACCCTAAGAAATGACTTATGGATTGGGAGTCAACACTCAGTTCAAAATTCCCCGACGATTGCCAAACCTGATATATAAGAACTAAAAAGAGCTTACAATCCCTAAAAATTACAGACACTCCTTGGAATTATCTCTCTCTACATTTGTGCATTGTGCATTTCCATTTTAGACGTACTCATTTTTCTTAAATAAAAACTTTTAGTTTTCGGTATCCTTTTATCTCGTAAACCAAAAATGCAAATAGATCACCACAAAATGAAAATTTTAGAGTTTATGTTTGGAAAAATTTTAAAACAATAACAATTGTGGGTAAAGAAAATTTATTCACACACCACAAATGAACCCAAAAGTTTTGTTGTCCAAGCTTGGGAAATTCCACCAGTTGAACCCTAACAGCTTGGAATTTTATAAGAATGAGATTTTTCTACACATGCTTTAAAAATGGATATGCATGCTTCAAACGTGTTAAAGATGCAAAACACCTATGGATCAAAACCTTTTGAAGAGAATGACAAACGTTCATTAAATTCTAAAGTGAACGTGCGGTGGGATATTTTGCCTGAGTCAAACTTGCCATTATTTTGCCCATTTACAAAAAGCTGACCTAACGATCATAGATGATTGTAAAGTGATTTATCATGCGTTACGGGCTATATTACCCTAAGAAATGACTTATGGATTGGGAGTCAACACTCAGTTCAAAATTCCCCGACGATTGCAAAACCTGATATATAAGAACTAAAATGAGCTTTACAATCCCTAAAAATTACAGACACTCCTTGGAATTATCTGTCTCTACATTGGTGCATTGTGCATTTCCATTTTAGATGTACTCATTTTTCTTAAATAAAAACATTGAGTTTTCAGTCTCCCTTCATCCCGTAAACCAAAAATGCAAACAGATCACCACAAAATGAAAATTTTAGAGTTTATGTTTGGAAAAATTTAAAAACAATAACAAATGTAAGTAAAGAAAATTTCTTCACACACCACAAATGAACCCAAAAGTTTTGCTGTCCAAGTTTGGGAAATTCTACCAGTTCGACCCTAACAGGTTGGAATTTTATAAGAATGAGATTTCTTCCACACATGCTTTAAAAATGGATATGCATGCTTCAAACATGTTAAAGATGCAAATCACCTATGGATCAAAACCTTTTGAAGAGAATGACAAACGTTCATTAAATTCTAAAGTGAACGTGCGGTGGGAATTTTGCCTGAGTCAAACTAGCCATTATTTTGCCCATTTACAAAAAGCTGACCTAACGATCATAGATGATTGTAAAGTGATTTATCATGCGTTACGGGCTATATTACCCTAAGAAATGACTTATGGATTGGGAGTCAACACTCATTTCAAAATTCCCCGACGATTGCAAAACCTGATATATAAGAACTTAAAATAGCTTACAATCCCTAAAAATTACAGACACTCCTTGGAATTATCTCTCTCTACATTTGTGCATTGTGCATTTCCATTTTCATGTACTCATTTTTCTTAAATAAAAACTTTTAGTTTTCGGTATCCCTTCATTCAGTAAACCAAAAATGCAAATAGATCACCACAAAATGAAAATTTTAGAGTTTATGTTTGGAAAAATTTTAAAACAATAACAAATTTAAGTAAAGAAAATTTATTCACACACCACAAATGAACCGAAAAGTTTTGCTGTCCAAGTTTGGGAAATTCCACCAGTTCAACCCTAACAGCTTGGAATTTTATAAGAATGAGATTTCTTCCACACATGCTTTAAAAATGGATATGCATGCTTCAAATGTGTTAAAGATGAAAATCACCTGTGGATCAAAACCTTTTGAAGAGAATGACAAACGTTCACTAAATTCTAAAGTGAACGTGCGGTGGGATATTTTGCCTGAGTCAAACTAGCCATTATTTTTCCCATTTAGAAAAAGCTGACCTAACGATCATAGATGATTGTAAAGTGATTTATCATGCGTTATGGGCTATATTACCCTAAGAAATGACTTATGGATTGGGAGTCAACACTCAGTTCAAAATTCCCCGACGATTGCCAAACCTGATATATAAGAGCTAAAAAGAGCTTACAATCCCTAAAAATTACAGACACTCCTTGGAATTATCTCTCTCT
Organism: Aristolochia californica; assembly: GCF_029961685.1. Lineage (NCBI taxonomy): Eukaryota > Viridiplantae > Streptophyta > Magnoliopsida > Piperales > Aristolochiaceae > Aristolochia > Aristolochia californica. The sequence goes on from NW_027182214.1 coordinate 15,746,821, forward strand.
ACATTTGTGCATTGTGCATTTCCATTTTAGACGTACTCATTTTTCTTAAATAAAAACTTTTAGTTTTCGGTATCCTTTTATCTCGTAAACCAAAAATGCAAATAGATCACCACAAAATGAAAATTTTAGAGTTTATGTTTGGAAAAATTTTAAAACAATAACAATTGTGGGTAAAGAAAATTTATTCACACACCACAAATGAACCCAAAAGTTTTGTTGTCCAAGCTTGGGAAATTCCACCAGATGAACCCTAACAGCTTGGAATTTTATAAGAATGAGATTTTTCTACACATGCTTTAAAAATGGATATGCATGCTTCAAACGTGTTAAAGATGCAAAACACCTATGGATCAAAACCTTTTGAAGAGAATGACAAACGTTCATTAAATTCTAAAGTGAACGTGCGGTGGGATATTTTGCCTGAGTCAAACTAGCCATTATTTTGCCCATTTACAAAAAGCTGACCTAACGATCATAGATGATTGTAAAGTGATTTATCATGCGTTACGGGCTATATTACCCTAAGAAATGACTTATGGATTGGGAGTCAACACTCAGTTCAAAATTCCCCGACGATTGCAAAACCTGATATATAAGAACTAAAATGAGCTTTACAATCCCTAAAAATTACAGACACTCCTTCGAATTATCTCTCTCTACATTGGTGCATTGTGCATTTCCATTTTAGATGTACTCATTTTTCTTAAATAAAAACATTGAGTTTTCAGTCTCCCTTCATCCAGTAAACCAAAAATGCAAACAGATCACCACAAAATGAAAATTTTAGAGTTTATGTTTGGAAAAATTTAAAAACAATAACAAATGTAAGTAAAGAAAATTTCTTCACACACCACAAATGAACCCAAAAGTTTTGCTGTCCAAGTTTGGGAAATTCTACCAGTTCGACCCTAACAGGTTGGAATTTTATTAGAATGAGATTTCTTCCACACATGCTTTAAAAATGGATATGCATGCTTCAAACATGTTCAAGATGCAAATCACCTATGGATCAAAACCTTTTGAAGAGAATGACAAACGTTCATTAAATTCTAAAGTGAACGTGCGGTGGGAATTTTGCCTGAGTCAAACTAGCCATTATTTTGCCCATTTACAAAAAGCTGACCTAACGATCATAGATGATTGTAAAGTGATTTATCATGCGTTACGGGCTATATTACCCTAAGAAATGACTTATGGATTGGGAGTCAACACTCATTTCAAAATTCCCCGACGATTGCAAAACCTGATATATAAGAACTTAAAATAGCTTACAATCCCTAAAAATTACAGACACTCCTTGGAATTATCTCTCTCTACATTTGTGCATTGTGCATTTCCATTTTCATGTACTCATTTTTCTTAAATAAAAACTTTTAGTTTTCGGTATCCCTTCATTCAGTAAACCAAAAATGCAAATAGATCACCACAAAATGAAAATTTTAGAGTTTATGTTTGGAAAAATTTTAAAACAATAACAAATTTAAGTAAAGAAAATTTATTCACACACCACAAATGAACCGAAAAGTTTTGCTGTCCAAGTTTGGGAAATTCCACCAGTTCAACCCTAACAGCTTGGAATTTTATAAGAATGAGATTTCTTCCACACATGCTTTAAAAATGGATATGCATGCTTCAAATGTGTTAAAGATGAAAATCACCTGTGGATCAAAACCTTTTGAAGAGAATGACAAACGTTCACTAAATTCTAAAGTGAACGTGCGGTGGGATATTTTGCCTGAGTCAAACTAGCCATTATTTTTCCCATTTAGAAAAAGCTGACCTAACGATCATAGATGATTGTAAAGTGATTTATCATGCGTTATGGGCTATATTACCCTAAGAAATGACTTATGGATTGGGAGTCAACACTCAGTTCAAAATTCCCCGACGATTGCCAAACCTGATATATAAGAACTAAAAAGAGCTTACAATCCCTAAAAATTACAGACACTCCTTGGAATTATCTCTCTCTACATTTGTGCATTGTGCATTTCCATTTTAGACGTACTCATTTTTCTTAAATAAAAACTTTTAGTTTTCGGTATCCTTTTATCTCGTAAACCAAAAATGCAAATAGATCACCACAAAATGAAAATTTTAGAGTTTATGTTTGGAAAAATTTTAAAACAATAACAATTGTGGGTAAAGAAAATTTATTCACACACCACAAATGAACCCAAAAGTTTTGTTGTCCAAGCTTGGGAAATTCCACCAGTTGAACCCTAACAGCTTGGAATTTTATAAGAATGAGATTTTTCTACACATGCTTTAAAAATGGATATGCATGCTTCAAACGTGTTAAAGATGCAAAACACCTATGGATCAAAACCTTTTGAAGAGAATGACAAACGTTCATTAAATTCTAAAGTGAACGTGCGGTGGGATATTTTGCCTGAGTCAAACTAGCCATTATTTTGCCCATTTACAAAAAGCTGACCTAACGATCATAGATGATTGTAAAGTGATTTATCATGCGTTACGGGCTATATTACCCTAAGAAATGACTTATGGATTGGGAGTCAACACTCAGTTCAAAATTCCCCGACGATTGCAAAACCTGATATATAAGAACTAAAATGAGCTTTACAATCCCTAAAAATTACAGACACTCCTTCGAATTATCTCTCTCTACATTGGTGCATTGTGCATTTCCATTTTAGATGTACTCATTTTTCTTAAATAAAAACTTTGAGTTTTCGGTCTCCCTTCATCCCGTAAACCAAAAATGCAAATAGATCACCACAAAATGAAAATTTTAAAGTTTATGTTTGGAAAAATTTTAAAACAATAACAAATGCGAGTAAAGAAAATTTATTCACACACCACAAATGAACCCAAAAGTTTGTCTGTCCAAGTTTGGGAAATTCCACCAGTTCAACCCTAACTATTTCGAATTTTATAACAATGAAATTTCTTCCACACATGCTTTAAAAATGGATATGCATGCTTCAAATGTGTTACAGATGAAAATCACCTATGGATCAAAACCTTTTGAAGAGAATGACAAACGTTCATTAAATTCTAAAGTGAACGTGCGGTGGGATATTTGCCTGAGTCAAACTAGCCATTATTTTGCCCATTTACAAAAAGATGACCTCACGATCATAGATGATTGTCAAGTGATTTATCATGCATTACGGGCTATATTACCCTAAGAAATGACTTATGGATTGGGAGTCAACACTCAGTTCAAAATTCCCAGACGATTGCAAAACCTGATATATAAGAACTAAAAGGAGCTTACAATCCCTAAAAATTACAGACACTCCTTGGAATTATCTCTCTCTACATTTGTGCATTGTTCTTTTCCATTTTAGATGTCCTCATTTTTCTTAAATAAAAACATTGAGTTTTCGGTCTTCCTTCATCCCGTAAACCAAAAATGCAAATAGATCACCACAAAATAAAAATTTTAGAGTTTATGTTTGGAAAAATTTTAAAACAATAACAAATGTGAGTAAAGAAAATTTATTCACACACCACAAATGAACCCAAAAGTTTTGCTGTCCAAGTTTGGGAAATTTCACCAGTTCAACCCTAACAGCTTGGAATTTTATCAGAATGAGATTTCTTCCACACATGCATTAAAAATGGATATGCATGCTTCAAACGTGATAAAGATGCAAATCACCTATGGATCAAAACCTTTTGAAGAGAATGACAAACGTTCATTAAATTCTAAAGTGAACGTGCGGTGTGATATTTTGCCTGAGTCAAACTAGCCATTATTTTGCCCATTTACAAAAAGCTGCCCTAACGATCATAGATGATTGTAAAGTGATTTATCATGCGTTACGGGCTATATTACCCTATGAAATGTCTTATGGATTGGGTGTGAACACTCAGTTCAAAATTCCATGACGATTGCCAAACCTGATATAGAAGAACTAAAAAGAGCTTACAATCCCTAAAAATTACAGACACTCCTTGGAATTATCTCTCTCTACATTTGTGCAATGTGCATTTCCATTTTAGATGTGCTCATTTTTCTTTAATAAAAACTTTGAATTTTCGGTCTCCCTTCATCCCGTAAACCAAAAATGCAAATAGATCACCACAAAATGAAAATTTTAGAGTTTATGTTTGGAAAAATTTTAAAACAATGACAAATTTGAGTAAAGAAAATTTATTCACACACCACAAATGAACCCAAAAGTTTTGCTATCCAAGTTTGGGAAATTCCACCAGTTGAACCCTAACAGCTTGGAATTTTATAAGAATGAGATTTCTTCCACACATGCTTTAAAAATGGATATGCATGCTTCAAACGTGTTAAAGATGCAAATCACTTATGGATCAAAACCATTTGAAGAGAATGACAAACGTTCATTAAATTCTAAAGTGAACGTGCGGTGTGATATTTTGCCTGAGTCAAACTAGCCATTATTTTGCCCATTTACAAAAAGCTGACCTAACGATCATAGATGATTGTAAAGTGATTTATCATGCGTTACGGGCTATATTACCCTAAGAAATGACTTATGGATTGGGAGTCAACACTTAGTTCAAAATTCCCTGACGATTGCAAAACCTGATATATAAGAACTAAAAAGAGCTTACAATCCCAAAAAATTACAGTCACTCCTTGGAAATATCTCTCTCTACATTTGTGCATTGTGCATTTCCATTTCAGATGTACTCAATTTTCTTAAATAAAAACTTTGATTTTTCGGTCTCACTTCATCCCGTGAACCAAAAATGCAAATAGATCACCACAAAATGAAAATTTTTGATTTTCTGTTTGGAAAAATTTTAAAACAGTAACAAATGTAAGTAAAGAAAATTTATTCAGACACCACAAATGAACCCAAAAGTTTTGCTGTCCAAGTTTGGGAAATTCCACCAATTCAACCCTAACATCTTGGCATTTTATAAGAATGAGATTTCTTCCACACATGCTTTAAAAATGGATATGCATGCTTCAAACATGTTAAAGATGCAAATCACCTATGGATCAAAACCTTTTGAAGAGAATGACAAACGTTCATTAAATGCTAAAGTGAACGTGCGGTGGGATATTTGCCTGAGTCAAACTAGCCATTATTTTGCCCATTCACAAAAAAGCTGACATAACGATCATAGATGATTGTAAAGTGATTTATCATGCGTTACGGGCTATATTACCTTAAGAAATGACTTATGGATTGGGAGTCAACACTCAGTTCAAAATTCCCCGACGATTGCAAAACCTGATATATAAAAACTAAAAAGAGCTTACAATCCCTAAAATTTACAGACACTCGTTGGAATTATCTCAATCTACATTTGTGCATTTTGCCTTTCCATTTTAGATCTACTCATTTTTCTTAAATAAAAACTTTGAGTTTTCGGTCTGCCTTAATCCCGTAAACCAAAAATGCAAATAGATCACCAAAAAATGAAAATTTTAGAGTTTATGTTTGGAAAAATTTTAAAACAATAACAAATGTAAGGAAAGAAAATTTATTCACACACCACAAATGAACCCAAAAGTTTTGCTGTCCAAGTTTGGGAAATTCCACCAGTCCAACCCTAACTGCATGGAATTTTATAAGAATGAGATTTCTTCCACACATGCTTTAAAAATGGATATACATGCTTCAAATGTGTTAAAGATGAAAATCACCTGTGGATCAAAACCTTTTGAAGAGAATGACAAACATTCATTAAATTCTAAAGTGAACTTGCGGTGGGATATTTGCCTGAGTCAAACCAGCCATTATTTTGCCCATTTACAAAAAGCTGACCTAACGATTATAGATGATTGTCAAGTGATTTATCATGTGTTACGGGCTATATTACCCTAAGAAATGACTTATGGATTGGGAGTCAACATTCAGTTCAAAATTCCCAGACGATTGCAAAACCTGATATATAAGAACTAAAAGGAGCTTACAATCCCTAAAAATTACAGACACTCCTATGAATTATCTCTCTCTACATTTGTGCATTGTTCTTTTCCATTTTAGATGTACTCATTTTTCTTAAATAAAAACTTTGAGTTTTCGGTCTTCGTTCATCCCGTAAACCAAAAATGCAAATAGATCACCACAAAATGAAAATTTTAGAGTTTATGTTTGGGAAAATTTTAAAACAATAACAAATGTGAGTAAAGAAAATTTATTCACACACCACAAATGAACCCAAAAGTTTTGCTGTCCAAGTTTGGGAAATTCCACTAGTTCAACCCTAACAGCTTGGAATTTTATCAGAATGAGATTTCTTCCACACATGCATTAAAAATGGATATGCATGCTTCAAATGTGATAAAGATGCAAATCACCTATGGATCAAAACCTTTTGAATAGAATGACAAACGTTCATTAAATTATAAAGTGAACGTGCGGTGTGATATTTTGTCTGAGTCAAACTAGCCATTATTTTGCCCATTTACAAAAAGCTGACCTAACGATCATAGCTGATTGTAAAGTGATTTATCATGTGTTACGGGCTATATTACCCTAAGAAATGACTTATGGATTCGGAGTCAACACTAAGTTCAAAATTCCCAGACCATTGCAAAACCAGATATATAAGAACTAAAAGGAGCTTACAATCCCTAAAAATTACAGACACTCCTTGGAATTATCTCTCTCTACATTTGTGCATTGTTCTTTTCCATTTTAGATGTACTCATTTTTCTTAAATAAAAACTTTGAGTTTTCGGTCTTCCTTCATCCCGTAAACCAAAAATGCAAATAGATCACCACAAAATGAAAATTTTAGAATTTATGTTTGGAAAAATTTTAAAACAATAACAAATGTGAGTAAAGAAAATTTAATCACATGCGACAAATGAACCCAAAAGTTTTGCTGTCCAAGTTTGGGAAATTCCACTAGTTCAACCCTAACAGCTTGGAATTTTATATGTATGAGATTTCTTCCACACATGCTTTAAAAATGGATATGCACGCTTCAAACGTGTTAAAGATGCAAATCACCTATGGATCAAAACATTTTGAAGAGAATGACAAACGTTCATTAAATTCTAAAGTGAACGTGCGGTGGGATATTTGCCTGAGTCAAACTAGCCATTATTTTGCCCATTTACAAAAAGCTGACCTAACGATCATAGATGATTGTAAAGTGATTTATCATGCGTTATGGGCTATATTACCCTAAGAAATGACTTATGGATTGGGAGTGAACACTCAGTTCAAAATTCCCTGACGATTGCAAAACCTGATATAGAAGAACTAAAAAGAGCTTACAATCCCTAAAAATTACAGACACTCCTTGGAATTATCGCTCTCTACATTTGTGCATTGTGCATTTCCATTTTAGATGTACTCATTTTTCTTAAATAAAAACTTTGAGTTTTCGGTCTCCCTTCATCCCGTAAACCAAAAATGCAAATAGATCATCAAAAAATGAAACTTTTAGAGTTTATGTTTGGAAAAATTTTAAAACAATAACAAATGTGAGTAAAGAAAATTTATTCACACACCACAAATGAACCCAAAAGTTTTGCTGTCCAAGTTTGGGAAATTCCACCAGTTCAACCCTAACAGCTTGGAATTTTATCAGAATGAGATTTCATCCACACATGCTTTAAAAATGGATATGCATGCTTCAAACGTGTCAAAGATGCAAATCACCTATGGATCAAAACCTTTTGAAGAGAATGACAAACGTTCATTAAATTCTAAAGTGAACATGCGGTGGGATATTTTGCCTGAGTCAAACTAGCCATTATTTTGCCCATTTACAAAAAGTTGACCTAACGATCATAGATGATTGTAAAGTGATTTATCATGTGTTACGGGCTATATTACCCTAAGAAATGATTTATGGATTGGGAGTGAACACTCAGTTCAAAATTCTCTGACGATTGCAAAACCTGATATATAAGAAATAAAAGGAGCTTCCAATCCCGAAAAATTACAGACACTACTTGGAATTAACTCTCTCTACATTTGTGCATTGTTCATTTCCATTTTAGAGTTACTCATTTTTCTCAAATAAAAACTTTGAGTTTTGGTCTTCCTTCATCCCGTAAACCAAAAATGCAAATAGATCACCAAAAAATGAAAATTTTAGAGTCTATGTTTGGAAAAATTTTAAAACAATAACAAATGTGAGTAAAGAAAATTTCTTCACACACCACAAATGAACTTTGAAGTTTTGCTGTCCAAGTTTGGGAAATTCCACCAGTTCGACCCTAACAGCTTGGAATTTTATAAGAATGAGATTTCTTCCACACATGCTTTAAAGATGGATATCCATGCTTCAAACTTGTTAAAGATGCAAATCACCTATGGATCAAAACCTTTTGCAGAGAATGACAAACGTTCATTAAATTCTAAAGTGAACGTGCGGTGGGATAATTTGTCTTAGTCAAACTAGCCATTATTTTGCCCATTTACAAAAAGCTGACCTAACCATCATAGATGATTGTAAAGTGATTTATCATGCGTTACGGGCTATATTTCCCTAAGAAATGACTTATGGATTGGGAGTCAACACTCAGTTCAAAATTCCCCGACGATTGGAAAACGAGATATATAAGAACTAAAAAGAGCTTACAATCCCTAAAAATTACAAACACTCCTTGGAATTAACTCTCTCTACATTTGTTCATTATGCATTTCCATTTTAGATGTACTCATTTTTCTTAAATAAAAACTTTGAGTTTTCGGTGTCCCTTCATCCCGTAAACCAAAAATGCAAATAGATCACCAAAAAATGAAAATTTTAGAGTTTATGTTTGGAAAAATTTTAAAACAAAAACAAATGTGAGTAAAGAAAATTTATTCACGCACCACAAATGAACCCAAAAGTTTTGCTGTCCAAGTTTGGGAAATTCCACCAGTTCAACCCTAACAGCTTGGAATTTTATCAGAATGAGATTTCTTCCACACATGCTTTAAAAATAGATATGCATGCTTCAAATGTGTTAAAGATGCAAATCACCTATGGATCAAAACCTTTTGAAGAGAATGACAAACGTTCATTAAATTCTAAAGTGAACGTGCGGTGGGATATTTGCCTGAGTCAAACTAGCCATTATTTTGCCCATTTACAAAAAAGCTGACCTAACGATCATAGATGATTGTAAAGTGATTTATCATCTCTTACGGGCTATATTACCCTAAGAAATGACTTATGGATTGGGAGTCAACACTCATTTCGAAATTCCCCGAGGATTGCAAATCCTGATATATAAGAACTAAAAACAGCATACAATCCCTGAAAATTACAGACACTCCTTGGAATTATCTCTCTCTACATTTGTGCATTGTGCATTTCCATTTTAGATGCACTCATTTTTCTTAAATAAAAACTTTGAGTTTTCGGTCTCCCTTCATCCCGTAAACCAAAAATGAAAATAGATCACCACAAAATGAAAATTTTAGACTTTATGTTTGGAAAAATTTTAAAACAATAACAAATGTGAGTAAAGAAAATTTATTCACACACCACAAATGAACCCAAAAGTTTTGTTGTCCAAGTTTGGGAAATTCCACCAGTTCAACCCTAACAGCTTGGAATTTTATAAGAATGAGATTTCTTCCACACATGCTTTAAAAATGGATATGCATTCTTCAAACGTGTTAAAGATGCAAAACACCTATGGATCAAAACCTTTTGAAGAGAATGACAAACGTTCATTAAATTCTAAAGTGAACGTGCGGTGGGATATTTGCCTGAGTCAAACTAGCCATTATTTTGCCCATTTACAAAAAGCTGACCTAACAATCATAGATGATTGTAAAGTGATTTATCCTGAGTTACGGGTTATATTACCCTAAGAAATGACTTATGGATTGGGAGTGAACACTCAGTTCCAAATTCCCCGACGATTACAAAATCTGATATAAAAGAACTAAAATGAGCTTACAATCCCTAAAAATTACAGACACTTCTTGGAATTATCTCTCTCTACATTTGTGCATTGTGCATTTCCATTTTAGATGTACTCATTTATCTTAAATAAAAACTTTGAGTTTTCGGTCTCCCTTCATCCCGTAAACCAAAAATGCAAATAGATCACCAAAAAATGAAAATTTTAGAGTTTAAATTTGGAAAAATTTTAAAACAATAACAAATGTGAGTAAAGAAAATTTATTCACACACCACAAATGAACCCAAAAGTTTTGCTGTCCAAGTTTGGGAAATTCCACCAGTTCAACCCTAACAGCTTGGAATTTTATAAGAATGAGATTTCTTCCACACATGCTTTAAAAATGGATATGCATGCTTCAAAAGTGTTAAAGATGCAAATCACCTATGGATCAAAACCTTTTGAAGAGAATGACAAACGGTCATTAAATTCTAAAGTGAACGTGCGGTGGGATATTTTCCCTGAGTCAAACTAGCCATTATTATGCCCATTTATAAAAAGTTGACCTAACGATCATAGATGATTGTAAAGTGATTTATCATGTGTTACGGGCTATATTACCCTTAGAAATGACTTACGGATTGGGAGTCAACACTCAATTCAAAATTCTCCGACGATTGCAAAACCTGATATAGAAGAACTAAAAAGAGCTTACAATCCCTAAAAATTACAGACACTCCTTGGAATTATCTCTCTCTACATTTGTGCATTGTGCATTTCCATTTTAGATGTACTCATTTTTCTTAAATAAAAAAATTGAGTTTTCGGTCTCCCTTCATCCCGTAAACCAAAAATGCAAACAGATCACCACAAAATGAAAATTTTAGAGTTTATGTTTGAAAAAATTTTAAAACTATAACAAATGTGAGTAAAGAAAATTTCTTCACACACCACAAATGAACTTTGAAGTTTTGCTGTCCAAGTTTGAGAAATTCCACCAGTTCGACCCTAACAGCTTGGAATTTTATAAGAATGAGATTTCTTCCACACATGCTTTAAAAATGGATATGCAAGCTTCAAACGTGTTAAAGATGCAAATCACCTATGGATCAAAACCTTTTGAAGAGAATGACAAACGTTCATTAAATTCTAAAGTGAACGTGCGGTGGGATAATTTGCCTTAGTCAAACTAGCTATTATTTTGCCCATTTACAAAAAGTTGACCTAACGATCATAGATGATTGTAAAGTGATTTATCATGCGTTATGGGCTATATTTCCCTAAGAAAACACTTATGGATTGGGAGTCAACACTCAGTTCAAAATTCCCCGACGATTGCAAAACCAGATATATAAGAACTAAAAAGAGCTTACAATCCCTAAAAATTACAAACACTCCTTGGAATTAACTCTCTCTACATTTGTTCATTGTGCATTTCCATTTTAGATGTACTCATTTTTCTTAAATAAAAACTTTGAGTTTTCGGTCTCCCTTCATCCCGTAAACCAAAAATGCAAATAGATCACCAAAAAATGAAAATTTTAGAGTTTATGTTTGGAAAAATTTTAAAACAATAACAAATGTGAGTAAAGAAAATTTATTCACACACCACAAATGAACCCAAAAGTTTTGCTGTCCAAGTTTGGGAAATTCCACCAGTTCAACCCTAACAGCTTGGAATTTTATCAGAATGAGATTTCTTCCACACATGCTTTAAAAATGGATATGCATGCTTCAAACGTGTTAAAGATGCAAATCACCTATGGATCAAAACCTTTTGAAGAGAATGACAAACGTTCATTAAATTCTAAAGTGAACATGCAGTGGGATATTTGCCTGAGTCAAACTAGCCATTATTTTGCCCATTTACAAAAAAGCTGACCTAACGATCATAGATGATTGTAAAGTGATTTATCATCTCTTACGGGCTATATTACCCTAAGAAATGACTTATGGATTGGGAGTCAACACTCATTTCGAAATTCCCCGACGATTGCAAAACCTGATATATAAGAACTAAAAAGAGCATACAATCCCTGAAAATTACAGACACTCCTTGGAATTATCTCTCTCTACATTTGTGCATTGTGCATTTCCATTTTAGATGTACTCATTTTTCTTAAACAAAAACATTGAGTTTTCGGTCTCCCTTCATCCCGTAAACCAAAAATGCAAATAGATCACCACAAAATAAAAATTTTAGTGTTTATGTTTGGAAAAATTTTAAAACAATAACAAATGTGAGTAAAGAAAATTTATTCACACACCACAAATGAACCCAAAAGTTTTGCTGTCCAAGTTTGGGAAATTCCACCAGTTCAACCCTAACAGCTTGGAATTTTATAAGAATGAGATTTCTTCCACACATGCTTTAAAAATGGATATGCATGGTTCAAGCATGTTAAAGATGCAAATCACCTATGGATCAAAACCTTTTCAAGAGAATGACAAACGTTCATTAAATTCTAAAGTGAACGTGCGGTGGGATATTTGCCTGAGTCAAACCAACCATTATTTTGCCCATTTACCAAAAGCTGACCTAACGATCATAGATGATTGTAAAGTGATTTATCATGTGTTACGGGCTATATTACCCTAAGAAATGACTTATGGATTGGGAGTCAACACTCAGTTCAAAATTCCCCGACGATTACAAAACCTGATATATACGAACTAAAAAGAGCTTACAATCCCTAAAAATTATACACACTCCTCGGAATTATCTCTCTCTACATATGTGCAATGTGCATTTCCATTTTAGATGTGCTCATTTTTCTTAAATAAAAACTTTGAGTTTTCGGTCTCCCTTCATCCCGCAAACCAAAAATGCAAATAGATCACCACAAAATGAAAATTTTAGAGTTTATGTTTGGAAAAATTTTAAAACAATAACAAATGTGAGTAAAGAAAATTTATTCACATACCACAAATGAACCCAAAAGTTTTGCTGTCCAAGTTTGGGAAATTCCACCAGTTCAACCCTAACAGCTTGGAATTTTATAAGTATGAGATTTCTTCCACACATGCTTTAAAAATGGATATGCATGCTTCAAACGTGTTAAAGATGCAAATCACCTATGGATCAAAACATTTTGAAGAGAATGACATACGTTCATTAAATTCTAAAGTGAACGTGCGGTGGGATATTTGCCTGAGTCAAACTTGCCATTATTTTGCCCATTTACAAAAAGCTGACCAAACGATCATAGATGATTGTAAAGTGATTTGTCATGCGTTACGGGCTATATTACCCTAAGAAATGACTTATGGATTGGGAGTCAACACTCAGTTCAAAATTTCCCAATGATGGCAAAACCAGATATATAAGAACTAAAAAGAGCTTACAATCCCTAAAAATTACAGACACTCCTTGGAATTATCTCTCTCTACCTTTGTGCATTGTGCATTTCCATTTTAGATGTACTCATTTTTCTTAAATAAAAACTTTGAGTTTTCGGTCTCCCTTCATCCCGTAAACGAAAAATGCAAATAGATCACCAAGAAATGAAAATTTTAGAGTTTATGTTTGGAAAAATTTTAAAACAATAACAAATGTGAGTAAAGAAAATTTATTCACACACCACAAATGAACCCAAAAGTTTTGTTGTCCAAGTTTGGGAAATTCCACCAGTTCAACCCTAACAGCTTGGAATTTTATAAGAATGAGATTTCTTCCACACATGCTTTAAAAATGGATATGCATGCTTCAAACGTGTTAAAGATGAAAATCACCTATGGATCAAAACATTTTGAAGAGAATGACAAACGTTCATTAAATTCTAAAGTGAACGTGCGGTGGGATATTTTGCCTGAGTCAAACTTGCCATTATTATGCCCATTTATAAAAAGTTGACCTAACGATCATAGATGATTGTAAAGTGATTTATCATCTGTTACGGGCTATATTACCCTTAGAAATGACTTATGGATTGGGAGTCAACACTCAGTTCAAAATTCCCCGACGATTGCAAAACCTGATATAGAAGAACTAAAAAGAGCTTACGATCCCTAAAAATTACAGACACTCCTTGGAATTATCTGGCTCTACATTTGTGCATTGTGCATTTCCATTTTAGATGTACTCATTTTTCTTAAATAAAAACTTTGAGTATTCGGTCTCCCTTCATCCCGTAAACCAAAAAATGCAAATAGATCACCAAAAAATTAAAATTTTAGAGTTTATGTTTGGAAAATTTTAAAACAATAACAAATGTGAGTAAAGAAAATTTCTTCACACACCACAAATGAACCCAAAAGTTTTGCTATCCAAGTTTGGGTAATTCCACCAGTTGAACCCTAACAGCTTGGAATTTTATAAGAATGAGATTTCTTCCACACATGCTTTAAAAATGGATATGCATGCTTCAAGCGTGTTAAATATGCAAATCACCTATGGATCAAAACCTTTTGAAGAGAATGACAAACGTTCATTAAATTCTAAAGTGAACGTGCGGTGGGATATTTGCCTGAGTCAAACCAACCATTATTTTGCCCATTTACAAAAAGCTGACCTAACGATCATAGATGATTGTAAAGTGATTTATCATGTGTTACGGGCTATATTACCCTAAGAAATGACTTATGGATTGGGAGTCAGCACTCAGTTCAAAATTCCCCGACGATTACAAAACCTGATATATACGAACTAAAAAAAGCTTACAATCCCTAAAAATTATAGACACTCCTCGGAATTATCTCTCTCTACATATGTGCAATGTGCATTTCCATTTTAGATGTGCTCATTTTTCTTAAATAAAAACTTTGAGTTTTCGGTCTCCCTTCATCCCGCAAACCAAAAATGCAAATAGATCACCACAAATTGAAAATTTTAGAGTTTATGTTTGGAAAAATTTTAAAACAATAACAAATGTGAGTAAAGAAAATTTATTCACATACCACAAATGAACCCAAAAGTTTTGCTGTCCAAGTTTGGGAAATTCCACCAGTTCAACCCTAACAGCTTGGAATTTTATAAGTATGAGATTTCTTCCACACATGCTTTAAAAATGGATATGCATGCTTCAAACGTGTTAAAGATGCAAATCACCTATGGATCAAAACATTTTGAAGAGAATAACATACGTTCATTAAATTCTAATGTGAACGTGCGGTGGGATATTTGCCTGAGTCAAACTTGCCATTATTTTGCCCATTTGCAAAAAGCTGACCTAACGATCATAGATGATTGTAAAGTGATTTGTCATGCGTTACGGGCTATATTACCCTAAGAAATGACTTATGGATTGGGAGTCAACACTCAGTTCAAAATTCCCCAATGATGGCAAAACCAGATATATAAGAACTAAAAAGAGCTTACAATCCCTAAAAATTACAGACACTCCTTGGAATTACCTCTCTCTACATTTGTGCATTGTGCATTTCCATTTTAGATGTACTCATTTTTCTTAAATAAAAACTTTGAGTATTCGGACTCCCTTCATCCCGTAAACCAAAAATGCAAATAGATCACCAAAAAATTAAAATTTTAGAGTTTATGTTTGGAAATATTTTAAAACAATAACAAATGTGAGTAAAGAAAATTTCTTCATACACCACAAATGAACCCAAAAGTTTTGCTATCCAAGTTTGCGTAATTCCACCAGTTGAACCCTAACAGCTTGGAATTTTATAAGAATGAGATTTCTTCCACACATGCTTTAAAAATGGATATGCATGCTTCAAACATGTTAAAGATACAAATCACCTATAGATCAAAACCTTTTGAAGAGAATGACAAACGTTCATTAAATTCTAAAGTGAACGTGCGGTGGGATATTTGCCTGAGTCAAACTAGCCATTATTTTGCCCTTTTAGAAAAAGCTGACCTAACGATCATAGATGATTGTAAAGTGATTTATCATGCGCTACGGGCTATATTACCCTAAGAAATGACTTATGGATTGGGAGTCAACACTCAGTTCAAAATTCCCAGACGATTGCAAAACCTGATATATAAGAACTAAAAGGAGCTTACAATCCCTAAAAATTACAGACACTCCTCGGAATTATCTTTCTCTACATTTGTGCATTGTTCTTTTCCATTTTAGATGTACTCATTTTTCTTAAATGAAAACTTTGAGTTTTCGGTCTTCCTTCATCCCGTAAACAGAAAATGCAAATAGATCACCACAAAATGAAAATTTTAGAGTTTATGTTTGGAAAAATTTTAAAACGATAACAAATGTGAGTAAAGAAAATTTATTCACACACCACAATTGAACCCAAAAGTTTTGCTGTCCAAGTTTGGGAAATTCCACAAGTTGAACCCTAACAGCTTGGAATTTTATAAGAATGAGATTTCTTCCACACATGCTTTAAAAATGGATATGCATGCTTCAAACGTGTTAAAGATGCAAATCACCTATGGATCAAAACCTTTTGAAGAGAATGACAAACGTTCATTAAATTCTAAAGTGAACGTGCGGTTGGATATTTGCCTGAGTCAAACTAGCCGTAATTTTGCCCATTTACAAAAAGCTGACCTAACGATCATAGATGATTGTAAAGTGATTTAACATGCGTTACGGGCTATATTACCCTAACAAATGACTTATGGATTGGGAGTCAACACTCAGTTCAAAATTCCCAGACGATTGCAAAACCTAATATATAAGAACTAAAAGGAGCTTACAATCCCTAAAAATTACAGACACTCCTTGGAATTATCTCTCTCTACATTTGTGCATTGTTCTTTTCCATTTTAGATGTACTCACTTTTCTTAAATAAAAACTTTGAGTTTTCGATCTTCCTTCATCCCTTAAACCAAAAATGCAAATAGATCACCACAAAATGAAAATTTTAGAGTTTATGTTTGGAAAAATTTTAAAAGAATAACAAATGTGAGTAAAGAAAATTTATTCACACACCACAAATGAACCCTAAAGTTTTGCTATCCAAGTTTGGGAAATTTCAACAGTTCAACCCTAACATCTTGGAATTTTATAAGTATGAGATTTCTTCCACACATGCTTTAAAAATGGATATGCATGCTTCAAACGTGTTAAAGACGCAAATCACCTATGGATCAAAAGCTTTTGAAGAGAATGACAAACCCTCATTAAATTCGAATGTGAACGTGCGGTGGGATATTTGCCTGAGTCAAACTAGCCATTATTTTGCCCATTTACAAAAAGCTGACCTAACGATCATAGTTGATTGTAAAGTGATTTATCATGCGTTACGGGCTATATTACCTTAAGAAATGACTTATGGATTGGGAGTCAACACTCAGTTCAAAATTCCCCGACGATTGCAAAACCTGATATATAAGAACTAAAAAGAGCTTACAATCCCTAAAAATTACAGACACTCCTTGGAATTATCTATCTCTAAATTTGTGCATTGTGCATTTCCATTTTATATGTACTCATTTTTCTTAAATAAAAACTTTGAATTTTCGGTCTCCCTTCTTCCCGCAAACCAAAAATGCAAATAGATCACCACAAAATGAAAATTTTAGAGTTTATTTTTGGAAAAATTTTAAAACAATAAAAAATGCGAGTAAACAAAATTTATTCACAAACCACAATTGAACCCTAAAGTTTTGCTGTCCAAGTTTGGGAAATTCCACCAGTTCAACCCTAACAGCTTGGAATTTTATAAGAATGAGATTTCTTCCACACATGCTTTAAAAATGGATATGCATGCTTCAAACGTGTTAAAGATGCAAATCACCTATGGATCAAAACCTTTTGAAGAGAATGACAAGCGTTCATTAAATTCTAAAGTGAACGTGCGGTGGGAAATTTGCCTGAGTCAAACTAGCCATTATTTTGCCCATTTACAAAAAGCTGACCTAACGATCATAGATGATTGTTAAGTGATTTATCATGCGTTACGGGCTATATTACCCTAAGAAATGACTTATGGATTGGGAGTCAACACTTAGTTCAAAATTCCCCGACGATTGCAACACCTGATATATAAGAACTAAAAAGAGCTTACAATCCCTATAAATTAAAGACACTCCTTGGAATTATCTCTCTCTACATTTATGCATTGTGCATTTCCATTTTAGATGTACTCATTTTTCTTAAATAAAAACTTTGAGTTTTAGGTCTCCCTTCATCCCGTCAACCAAAAATGCAAATAGATCACCAAAAAACGAAAATTTTAAAGTTTATGTTTGGAAAAATTTTAAAACAATAACAAATGCGAGTAAGGAAAATTTATTCACACACCACAAATGAACCCAAAAGTTTGTCTGTCCATGTTTAGGAAATTCCTCCATTTCAACCCTAACTATTTGAATTTTATAAGAATGAGATTTCTTCCACACATGCTTTAAAAATGGATATGCATGCTTCGAACGTGTTAAAGATGCAAATCACCTATGGATCAAAACCTTTTGAAGAGAATGACAAACGTTCATTAAATTCTAAAGTGAACGAGCGGTGGGATATTTGCCTGAGTCAAACTAGCCATTATTTTGCCCATTTACAAAAAGCTGACCTAACGATCATAGATGATTGTAAAGTGATTTATCATGCGTTACGGGCTATATTACCCTAAGAAATGACTTATGGATTGGGAGTCAACACTCAGTTCAAAATTCCCAGACGATTGCAAAACCTGATATATAAGAACTAAAAGGAGCTTACAATCCCTAAAAATTACAGACACTCCTTGGAATTATCTCTCTCTACATTTGTGCATTGTTCTTTTCCATTTTAGATGTACTCATTTTTCTTAAATAAAAACTTTGAGTTTTCGGTCTTCCTTCATCCCGTAAACCAAAAATGCAAATAGATCACCACAAAATGAAAATTTTAGAGTTTATGTTTGGAAAAATTTTAAAACAATAACAAATGTGAGTAAAGAAAATTTATTCACACACCACAAATGAACCCAAAACTTTTGCTGTCCAAGTTTGGGAAATTCCACCAGTTCAACCCTAACAGCTTGGAATTTTATCAGAATGAGATTTCTTCCACACATGCTTTAAAAATGGATATGCATGCTTCAAACGTGTTAAAGATGAAAATAACCTATGGATCAAAACCTTTTGAAGAGAATGACAAACGTTCATTAAATTCTAAAGTGAACGTGCGGTGGGATAATTTGCCTGAGTCAAACTCGCCATTATTTTGCCCATTCACAAAAAGTTGACCTAACGACCATAGATGATTGTAAAGTTATTTATCATGCGTTACGGGCTATATTACCCTTAGAAATGACATATGGATTGGGAGTCAACACTCAGTTCAAAATTCTCCGACGATTGCAAAACCTGATATATAAGAACTAAAAAGAGCTTTCCAATCCATAAAAATTACAGACACTCCTTGGAATTATCTCTTTCTACATTTGTGCATTGTGCATTTCCATTTTAGATGGACTCATTTTTCTTAAATAAAAACTTTGAGTTTTCGGTCTCCCTTCTTCCCGTAAACCAAAAATGCAAATAGATCACCAAAAAACGAAAATTTTAAAGTTTATGTTTGGAAAATTTTTAAAACAATAACAAATGCGAGTAAGGAAAATTTATTCACACACCACAAATGAACCCAAAAGTTTGTCTGTCCATGTTTAGGAAATTCCTCCAGTTCAACCCTAACTATTTGGAATTTTATAAGAATGAGATTTCATCCACACATGCTTTAAAAATGGATATGCATGCTTCAAATGTGTTAAAGAGGAAAATCACCTGTGGATCAAAACCTTTTGAAGAGAATGACAAACGTTCATTAAATTCTAAAGTGAACGTGCGGTGGGATATTTGCCTGAGTCAAACTAGCCATTATTTTGTCCATTTACAAAAAGTTGACCTAACGATCATAGATGATTGTAAAGTGATTTATCATGCATTACGGGCTATATTACCCTAAGAAATGACTTATGGATTGGGAGTCAACTCTCAGTTCAAAATTCCCAGACGATTGCAAAACCTGATATATAAGAACTAAACGGAGCTTAAAATCCCTAAAAATTACAGACACTCCTTGGAATTATCTATCTCTAAATTTGTGCACTGTGCATTTCCATTTTATATGTACTCATTTTTCTTAAATAAAAACTTTGAGTTTTCGGTCTCCCTTCATCCCGCAAACCAAAAATGCAAATAGATCACCACAAAATGAAAATTTTAGAGTTTATTTTTGGAAAAATTTTAAAACAATAACAAATGCGAGTAAACAAAATTTATTCACACACCACAAATGAACCCTAAAGTTTTGCTGTCCAAGTTTGGGAAATTCCAGCAGTTCAACCCTAACAGCTTGGAATTTTATAAGAATGAGATTTCTTCCACACATGCTTTAAAAATGGATATGCATGCTTCAAACGTGTTAAAGATGCAAATCACCTATGGATCAAAACCTTTTGAAGAGAATGACAAGCGTTCATTAAATTCTAAAGTGAACGTGCGGTGGGAAATTTGCCTGAGTCAAATTAGCCATTATTTTGCCCATTTACAAAAAGCTGACCTAACGATCATAGATGATTGTTAAGTGATTTATCATGCGTTACGGGCTATATTACCCGAAGAAATGACTTATGGATTGGGAGTCAACACTTAGTTCAAAATTCCCCGACGATTGCAACAGCTGATATATAAGAACTAAAAAGAGCTTACAATCCCTATAAATTAAAGACACTCCTTGGAATTATCTCTCTCTACATTTATGCATTGTGCATTTCCATTTTAGATGTACTCTTTTTTCTTAAATAAAAACTTTGAGTTTTCGGTCTCCCTTCATCCCGTAAACCAAAAATGCAAATAGATCACCAAAAAACGAAAATTTTAAAGTTTATGTTTGGAAAAATTTTAAAACAATAACAAATGCGAGTAAGGAAAATTTATTCACACACCACAAATGAACCCAAAAGTTTGTCTGTCCATGTTTAGGAAATTCCTCCATTTCGACCCTAACTATTTGGAATTTTATAAGAATGAGATTTCTTCCACACATGCTTTAAAAATGGATATGCATGCTTCAAATGTGTTAAAGATGAAAATCACCTGTGGATCAAAACCTTTTGAAGAGAATGACAAACGTTCATTAAATTCTAAAGTGAACGTGCGGTGGGATATTTGCCTGAGTCAAACTAGCCATTATTTTGCCCATTTACAAAAAGTTGCCCTAACGATCATAGATGATTGTAAAGTGATTTATCATGCGTTACGGGCTATATTACCCTAAGAAATGACTTATGGATTGGGAGTCAACACTCAGTTTAGAATTCCCAGACTATTGCAAAACCTGATATATAAGAACTAAACGGAGCTTAAAATCCCTAAAAATTACAGACACTCCTTGGAATTATCTCTCTCTACATTTGTGCATTGTTCTTTTCCATTTTAGGTGTACTCATTTTTCTTAAATAAATACTTTGAGTTTTCGGTCTTCCTTCATCCCGTAAACCAAAAATGCAAATAGATCACCACAAAATGAAAATTTTAGAGTTTATGTTTGGAAAAATTTTAAAAAAATAACAAATGTGAGTAAAGAAAATTTATTCACACACCACAAATGAACACAAAAGTTTTGCTGTCCAAGTTTGGGAAATTCCACCAGTTCAACCCTAACAGCTTGGAATATTATAAGAATGAGATTTCTTCCACACATGCTTTAAAAATGGATATGCATGCTTCAAACGTGTTAAAGATGCAAATCACCTGTGGATCAAAACCTTTTGAAGAGAATGACAAACGTTCATTAAATTCTAAAGTGAACGTGCGGTGGGATATTTGCCTGAGTCAAACTAGCCATTATTTTGCCCACTTACAAAAAGCTGACCTAACGATCATAGATGATTGTAAAGTGATTTATCATGCGTTACGGGCTATATTACCCTAAGAAATGACTTATGGATTGGGAGTCAACACTCAGTTCAAAATTCCCAGACGATTGCAAAACCTGATATATAAGAACTAAAAGGAGCTTACAATCCCTAAAAATTACAGACACTCCTTGGAATTATCTCTCTCTACATTTGTGCATTGTTCTTTTCCATTTTAGATATACTCATTTTTCTTAAATAAAAACTTTGAGTTTTCGGTCTTCCTTCATCCCGTAAACCAAAAATGCAAATAGATCACCACAAAATGAAAATTTTAGAGTTTATGTTTGGAAAAATTTTAAAACAATAACAAATGTGAGTAAAGAAAATTTATTCACACACCACAAATGAACCCAAAACTTTTGCTGTCCAAGTTTGGGAAATTCCACCAGTTCAACCCTAACAGCTTGGAATTTTATCAGAATGAGATTTCTTCCACACATGCTTTAAAAATGGATATGCATGCTTCAAACGTGTTAAAGATGCAAATAACCTATGGATCAAAACCTTTTGAAGAGAATGACAAACGTTCATTAAATTCTAAAGTGAACGTGCGGTGGGATAATTTGCCTGAGTCAAACTCGCCATTATTTTGCCCATTCACAAAAAGCTGACCTAACGATCATAGATGATTGTAAAGTTATTTATCATGCGTTACGGGCTATATTACCCTTAGAAATGACATATGGATCGGGAGTCAACACTCAGTTCAAAATTCCACGACGATTGCAAAACCTGATATATAAGAACTAAAAAGAGCTTTCCAATCCATAAAAATTACAGACACTCATTGGAATTATCTCTTTCTACATTTGTGCATTGTGCATTTCCATTTTAGATGGACTCATTTTTCTTAAATAAAAACTTTGAGTTTTCGGTCTCCCTTCTTCCCGTAAACCAAAAATGCAAATAGATCACCAAAAAACGAAAATTTTAAAGTTTATGTTTGGAAAAATTTTAAAACAATAACAAATGCGAGTAAGGAAAATTTATTCACACACCACAAATGAACCCAAAAGTTTTTCTGTCCATGTTTAGGAAATTCCTCCTGTTCAACCCTAACTATTTGGAATTTTATAAGAATGAGATTTCATCCCCACATGCTTTAAAAATGGATATGCATGCTTCAAATGTGTTAAAGAGGAAAATCACCTGTGGATCAAAACCTTTTGAAGAGAATGACAAACGTTCATTAAATTCTAAAGTGAACGTGCAGTGGGATATTTGCCTGAGTCAAACTAGCCATTATTTTGCCCATTTACAAAAACTTGACCTAACGATCATAGATGATTGTAAAGTGATTTATCATGTGTTACGGGCTATATTACCCTAAGAAATGACTTGTGGATTGGGAGTGAACACTCAGTTCAAAATTCCCCGACGATTGCAAAACCTTATATGTAAGAACTAAAAAGAGCTCACAATCCCTAAAAATTACAGACACTCCATGGAATTATCTCTCTCTATATTTGTGCATTGTGCATTTCCATTTTAGATGTACTCATTTTTCTTAAATAAAAACTTTGAGTTTTCGGTCTCCCTTCATCCCGTAAATCAAAAATGCAAATAGATCACCACAAAATGAAAATTTTAGAGTATATGTTTGGAAAAATTTTAAAACAATAACAAATGTGAGTAAAGAAAATTTATTCACACACCACAAATGAACCCAAAAGTTTTACTGTCCAAGTTTGGGAAATTCCACCAGTTCAACCCTAACAGCTTGGAATTTTATAAGAATGAGATTTCTTCCACACATGCTTTAAAAATGGTTATGCATGCTTCAAACGTGTTAAAGATGCAAATAACCTCTGGATCAAAACCTTTTGAAGAGAATGACAAACGTTCATTAAATTCTAAAGTGAACGTGCGGTGGGATATTTGCCTAAGTCAAACTAGCCATTATTTTGCCCTTTTAGAAAAAGCTGACCTAACGATCATAGATGATTGTAAAGTGATTTATCATGCGCTACGGGCTATATTACCCTAAGAAATGACTTATGGATTGGGAGTCAACACTCAGTTCAAAATTCCGAGACGATTGCAAAACCTGATATATAAGAACTAAAAGGAGCTTACAATCCCTAAAAATTACAGACACTCCTTGGAATTATCTTTCTCTACATTTGTGCATTGTTCTTTTCCATTTTAGATGTACTCATTTTTCTTAAATAAAAACTTTGAGTTTTCGGTCTTCCGTCATCCCGTAAACCAAAAATGCAAATAGATCACCACAAAATGAAAATTTTAGAGTTTATGTTTGGAAAAATTTTAAAACGATAACAAATGTGAGTAAAAAAAATTTATTCACACACCACAATTGAACCCAAAACTTTTGCAGTCCAAGTTTGGGAAATTCCACCAGTTGAACCCTAACAGCTTGGAATTTTATAAGAATGAGATTTCTTCCACACATGCTTTAAAAATGGATATGCATGCTTCAAACGTGTTAAAGATGCAAATCACCTATGGATCAAAACCTTTTGAAGAGAATGACAAACGTTCATTAAATTCTAAAGTGAACGTGCGGTGGGATATTTGCCTGAGTCAAACTAGCCATTATTTTGCCCATTTACAAAAAGCTGACCTAAAGATCATAGATGATTGTAAAGTGATTTATCATGCGTTACGGGCTATATTAACCTAACAAATGTCTTATGGATTGGGAGTCAACACTCAGTTCAAAATTCCCAGACGATTGCAAAACCTGATATATAAGAACTAAAAGAAGCTTACAATCCCTAAAAATTACAGACACTCCTTTGAATTATCCCTCTCTACATTTGTGCATTGCTCTTTTCCATTTTAGATGTACTCATTTTTCTTAAATAAAAACTTTTAGTTTTCGGTCTTCCTTCATCCCGTAAACCAAAAATGCAAATAGATCACCACAAAATGAAAATTTTAGAGTTTATGTTAGGAAAAATTTTAAAACAATAACAAATGTGAGTAAAGAAAATTTAGTCACACACCACAAATGAACCCAAAAGTTTTGCTGTCCAAGTTTGGGAAATTCCACCAGTTCAACCCTAACAGCTTGGAATTTTACCAGAATGAGATTTCTTACACACATGCTTTAAAAATGGATATGCATGCTTCAAACGTGTTAAAGATGCAAATCACCTATGGATCAAAACCTTTTGAAGAGAATGACAAACGTTCATTAAATTCTAAAGTGAACGTGCGGTTGGATATTTGCCTGAGTCAAACTAGCCATTATTTTGCCCATTTACAAAAAGCTGACCTAACGATCATAGATGATTGTAAAGTGATTTAACATGCGTTACGGGCTATATTACCCTAACAAATGACTTATGGATTGGGAGTCAACACTCAGTTCAAAATTCCCAGACGATTGCAAAACCTAATATATAAGAACTAAAAGGAGCTTACAATCCCTAAAAATTACAGACACTCCTTGGAATTATCTCTCTCTACATTTGTGCATTGTTCTTTTCCATTTTAGATGTACTTACTTTTCTTAAATAAAAACTTTGAGTTTTCGGTCTTCCTTCATCCCTTAAACCAAAAATGCAAATAGATCAGCACAAAATGAAAATTTTAGAGTTTATGTTTGGAAAAATTTTAAAAGAATAACAAATGTGAGTAAAGAAAATTTATTCACACACCACAATTGAACCCAAAAGTTTTGCTATCCAAGTTTGGGAAATTTCACTAGTTCAACCCTAACATCTTGGAATTTTATAAGTATGAGATTTCTTCCACACATGCTTTAAAAATGGATATGCATGCTTCAAACGTGTTAAAGACGCAAATCACCTATGGATCAAAACCTTTTGAAGAGAATGACAAACGCTCATTAAATTCTAACGTGAACGTGCGGTGGGATATTTGCCTGAGTCAAACTAGCCATTATTTTGCCCATTTACAAAAAGCTGACCTAACGATCATAGTTGATTGTAAAGTGATTTATCATGCGTTACGGGCTGTATTACCTTAAGAAATGACTTATGGATTGGGAGTCAACACTCAGTTCAAAATTCCCCGACGATTGCAAAACCTGATATATAAGAACTAAAAAGAGCTTACAATCCCTAAAAATTACAGACACTCCTTGGAATTATCTATCTCTAAATTTGTGCATTGTGCATTTCCATTTTAGATGTACTCATTTTTCTTAAATAAAAACTTTGAGTTTTCGGTCTCCCTTCATCCCTCAAACCAAAAATGCAAATAGATCACCACAAAATGAAAATTTTAGAGTTTATTTTTGGAAAAAGTTTAAAACAATAACAAATGCGAGTAAACAAAATTTATTCACACACCACAAATGAACCCTAAAGTTTTGCTGTCCAAGTTTGGGAAATTCTACCAGTTCAACCCTAACAGCTTGGAATTTTATAAGAATGAGATTTCTTCCACACATGCTTTAAAAATGGATATGCATGCTTCTAACGTGTTAAAGATGCAAATCACCTATGGATCAAAACCTTTTGAAGAGAATGACAAGCGTTCATTAAATTCTAAAGTGAACGTGCGGTGGGAAATTTGCCTGAGTCAAACTAGCCATTATTTTGCCCATTTACAAAAAGCTGATATATAAGAACTAAAAAGAGCTTACAATCCCTATAAATTAAAGACACTCCTTGGAATTATCTCTCTCTACATTTATGCATTGTGCATTTCCATTTTAGATGTACTCATTTTTCTTAAATAAAAACTTTGAGTTTTAGGTCTCCCTTCATCCCGTAAACCAAAAATGCAAATAGATCACCAAAAAACGAAAATTTTAAAGTTTATGTTTGGAAAAATTTTAAAACAATAACAAATGCGAGTAAGGAAAATTTATTCACACACCACAAATGAACCCAAAAGTTTGTCTGTCCATGTTTAGGAAATTCCTCCATTTCAACCCTAACTATTTGGAATTTTATAAGAATGAGATTTCTTCCACACGTGCTTTAAAAATGGATATGCATGCTTCAAATGTGTTAAAGATGAAAATCACCTGTGGATCAAAACCTTTTGAAGAGAATGACAAACGTTCATTAAATACTAAAGTGAACGTGCGGTGGGATATTTGCCTGAGTCAAACTAGCTATTATTTTGCCCATTTACAAAAAGTTGACCTAGCGATCATAGATGATTGTAAAGTGATTTACCATGCGTTACGGGCTATATTACCCTAAGAAATGACTTATGGATTGGGAGTCAACACTCAGTTCAAAATTCCCAGACTATTGCAAAACCTGATATATAAGAACTAAACGGAGCTTAAAATCCCTAAAAATTACAGACACTCCTTGGAATTATCTCTCTCTACATTTGTGCATTGTTCTTTTCCATTTTAGATGTACTCATTTTTCTTAAATAAAAACTTTGAGTTTTCGGTCTTCCTTCATCCCGTAAACCAAAAATGCAAATAGATCACCACAAAATGAAAATTTTAGAGTTTATGTTTGGAAAAATTTTAAAAAAATAACAAATGTGAGTAAAGAAAATTTATTCACACACCACAAATGAACCCAAAAGTTTTGCTGTCCAAGTTTGGGAAATTCCACCAGTTCAACCCTAACAGTTTGGAATTTTATAAGAATGAGATTTCTTCCACACATGCTTTAAAAATGGATATGCTTGCTTCAAACGTGTTAAAGATGCAAATCACCTATTTGATCAAAACCTTTTGAAGAGAATGACAAACGTTCATTAAATTCTAAAGTGAACGTGCAGTGGGATATTTGCCTGAGTCAAACTAGCCATTATTTTGCCCATTTACAAAAAGCTGACCTAACGATCATAGATGATTGTAAAGTGATTTATCATGTGTTACGGGCTATATTACCCTTAAGAAATGACTTATGGATTGGGAGTGAACACTCAGTTCAAAATTCCCCGACGATTGCAAAACCTTATATGTAAGAACTAAAAAGAGCTTACAATCCCTAAAAATTACAGACACTCCATGGAATTATCTCTCTCTACATTTGTGCATTGTTCTTTTCCATTTTAGATGTACTCATTTTTCTTAAATAAAAACTTTGAGTTTTCGGTCTTCCTTCATCCCGTAAACCAAAAATGCAAATAGATCACCACAAAATGAAAATTTTAGAGTTTATGTTTGGAAAAATTTTAAAACAATAACAAATGTGAGTAAAGAAAATTTATTCACACACCACAAATGAACCCAAAAGTTTTGCTGTCCAAGTTTGGGAAATTCCACCAGTTCAACCCTAACAGCTTGGAATTTTATCAGAATGAGATTTCTTCCACACATGCTTTAAAAATGGATATGCATGCTTCAAACGTGTTAAAGATGCAAATAACCTATGGATCAAAACCTTTTGAAGAGAATGACAAACGTTGATTAAATTCTAAAGTGAACGTGCGGTGGGATAATTTGCCTGAGTCAAACTCGCCATTATTTTGCCCATTCACAAAAAGCTGACCTAAGGATCATAGATGATTGTAAAGTTATTTATCATGCGTTACGGGCTATATTACCCTTAGAAATGACATATGGATTGGGAGTCAACACTCAGTTCAAAATTCCCCGACGATTGCAAAACCTGATATATAAGAACTAAAAAGAGCTTTCCAATCCATAAAAATTACAGACACTCCTTGGAATTATCTCTTTCTACATTTGTGCATTGTGCATTTCCATTTTAGATGGACTCATTTTTATTAAATAAAAACTTTGAGTTTTCGGTCTCCCTTCTTCCCGTAAACCAAAAAAGCAAATAGATCACCAAAAAACGAAAATTTTAAAGTTTATGTTTGGAAAAATTTTAAAACAATAACAAATGCGAGTAAGGAAAATTTATTCACACACCACATATGAACCCAAAAGTTTGTCTGTCCTTGTTTAGGAAATTCCTCCAGTTCAACCCTAACTATTTGGAATTTTATAAGAATGAGATTTCATCCACACATGCTTTAAAAATGGATATGCATGCTTCAAAGGTGTTAAAGATGAAAATCACCTGTGGATCAAACCTTTTGAAGAGAATGACAAACGTTCATTAAATTCTAAAGTGAACGTGCGGTGGGATATTTGCCTGAGTCAAACTAGCCATTATTTTGCCCATGTACAAAAAGTTGACCTAACGATCATAGATGATTGTAAAGTGATTTATCATGCGTTACGGGCTATATTACCCTAAGAAATGACTTATGGATTGGGAGTCAACACTCAGTTCAAAATTCCCAGACGATTGCAAAACCTGATATATAAGAACTAAACAGAGCTTAAAATCCCTAAAAATTACAGACACTCCTTGGAATTATCTCTCTCTACATTTGTGCATTGTTCTTTTCCATTTTAGATGTACTCATTTTTCTTAAATAAAAACTTTGAGTTTTTGGTCTTCCTTCATCCCGTAAATCTAAAATGCAAATAGATCACCACAAAATGAAAATTTTAGAGTTTATGTTTGGAAAAATTTTGAAACAATAACAAATGTGAGTAAAGAAAATTTATTCACACACCACAAATGAACCCAAAAGTTTTGCTGTCCAAGTTTGGGAAATTCCACCAGTTCAACCCTAACAGCTTGGAATTTTATAAGAATGAGATTTCTTCCACACATGCTTTAAAAATGGATATGCATGCTTCAAACGTGTTAAAGATGCAAATCACCTATGGATCAAAACCTTTTGAAGAGAATGACAAACGTTCATTAAATTCTAAAGTGAACGTGCGGTGGGATATTTGCCTGAGTCAAACTAGCCATTATTTTGCCCATTTACAAAAAGCTGACCTAACGATCATAGATGATTGTAAAGTGATTTATCATGCGTTACCGGTTATATTACCCTAAGAAATGACTTATGGATTGGGAGTCAACACTCAGTTCAAAATTCCCAGACGATTGCAAAACCTGATATATAAGAACTAAAAGGCGCTTACAATCCCTAAAAATTACAGACACTCCTTGGAATTATCTCTCTCTACATTTGTGCATTGTTCTTTTCCATTTTAGATGTACTCATTTTTCTTAAATAAAAACTTTGAGTTTTCGGTCTTCCTTCATCCCGTAAACCAAAAATGCAAATAGATCACCACAAAATGAAAATTTTAGAGTTTATGTTTGGAAAAATTTTAAAACAATAACAAATGTGTGTAAAGAAAATTTATTCACACACCACAAATGAACCCAAAACTTTTGCTGTCCAAGTTTGGGAAATTCCACTAGTTCAACCCTAACAGCTTGGAATTTTATCAGAATGAGATTTCTTCCACACATGCTTTAAAAATGGATATGCATGCTTCAAACGTGTTAAAGATGCAAATCACCTATGGATCAAAACCTTTTGAAGAGAATGACAAACGTTCATTAAATTCTAAAGTGAACGTGCGGTGGGATAATTTGCCTGAGTCAAACTCGCCATTATTTTGCCCATTCACAAAAAGCTGACCTAACGATCATAGATGATTGTAAAGTTATTTATCATGCGTTACGGGCTATATTACCCTTAGAAATGACTTATGGATTGGGAGTCAACACTCAGTTCAAAATTCCCCGACGATTGCAAAACCTGATATACACGAACTAAAAAGAGCTTTCCAATCCATAAAAATTACAGACACTCCTTGGAATTACCTCTCTCTACATTTGTGCATTGTGTATTTCCATTTTAGATGGACTCATTTTTTTTAAATAAAAATTTCGCGTTTTCGGTCTTCCTTCATCCCGTAAACCAAAAATGCAAATAGATCACCACAAAATGAAAATTTTAGAGTTTATGTTTGGAAAAATTTTAAAACAATAACAAATGTGAGTAAAGAAAATTTATTCACACACCACAAATGAACCCAAAAGTTTTGCTGTCCAAGTTTGGGAAATTCCACCAGTTCAACCCTAACAGCTTGGAATTTTATCAGAATGAGATTTCTTCCACACATGCTTTAAAAATGGATATGCATGCTTCAAACGTGTTAAAGATGCAAATCACCTATGGATCAAAACCTTTTGAAGAGAATGACAAACGTTCATTAAATTCTAAAGTGAACGTGCGGTGGGATAATTTGCCTGAGTCAAACTCGCCATTATTTTGCCCATTCACAAAAAGCTGACCTAAGGATCATAGATGATTGTAAAGTTATTTATCATGCGTTACGGGCTATATTACCCTTAGAAATGACATATGGATTGGGAGTCAACACTCAGTTCAAAATTCCCCGACGATTGCAAAACCTGATATATAAGAACTAAAAAGAGCTTTCCAATCCATAAAAATTACAGACACTCCTTGGAATTATCTCTTTCTACATTTGTGCATTGTGCATTTCCATTTTAGATGGACTCATTTTTATTAAATAAAAACTTTGAGTTTTCGGTCTCCCTTCTTCCCGTAAACCAAAAAAGCAAATAGATCACCAAAAAACGAAAATTTTAAAGTTTATGTTTGGAAAAATTTTAAAACAATAACAAATGCGAGTAAGGAAAATTTATTCACACACCACATATGAACCCAAAAGTTTGTCTGTCCTTGTTTAGGAAATTCCTCCAGTTCAACCCTAACTATTTGGAATTTTATAAGAATGAGATTTCATCCACACATGCTTTAAAAATGGATATGCATGCTTCAAAGGTGTTAAAGATGAAAATCACCTGTGGATCAAACCTTTTGAAGAGAATGACAAACGTTCATTAAATTCTAAAGTGAACGTGCGGTGGGATATTTGCCTGAGTCAAACTAGCCATTATTTTGCCCATGTACAAAAAGTTGACCTAACGATCATAGATGATTGTAAAGTGATTTATCATGCGTTACGGGCTATATTACCCTAAGAAATGACTTATGGATTGGGAGTCAACACTCAGTTCAAAATTCCCAGACGATTGCAAAACCTGATATATAAGAACTAAACAGAGCTTAAAATCCCTAAAAATTACAGACACTCCTTGGAATTATCTCTCTCTACATTTGTGCATTGTTCTTTTCCATTTTAGATGTACTCATTTTTCTTAAATAAAAACTTTGAGTTTTTGGTCTTCCTTCATCCCGTAAATCTAAAATGCAAATAGATCACCACAAAATGAAAATTTTAGAGTTTATGTTTGGAAAAATTTTGAAACAATAACAAATGTGAGTAAAGAAAATTTATTCACACACCACAAATGAACCCAAAAGTTTTGCTGTCCAAGTTTGGGAAATTCCACCAGTTCAACCCTAACAGCTTGGAATTTTATAAGAATGAGATTTCTTCCACACATGCTTTAAAAATGGATATGCATGCTTCAAACGTGTTAAAGATGCAAATCACCTATGGATCAAAACCTTTTGAAGAGAATGACAAACGTTCATTAAATTCTAAAGTGAACGTGCGGTGGGATATTTGCCTGAGTCAAACTAGCCATTATTTTGCCCATTTACAAAAAGCTGACCTAACGATCATAGATGATTGTAAAGTGATTTATCATGCGTTACCGGTTATATTACCCTAAGAAATGACTTATGGATTGGGAGTCAACACTCAGTTCAAAATTCCCAGACGATTGCAAAACCTGATATATAAGAACTAAAAGGCGCTTACAATCCCTAAAAATTACAGACACTCCTTGGAATTATCTCTCTCTACATTTGTGCATTGTTCTTTTCCATTTTAGATGTACTCATTTTTCTTAAATAAAAACTTTGAGTTTTCGGTCTTCCTTCATCCCGTAAACCAAAAATGCAAATAGATCACCACAAAATGAAAATTTTAGAGTTTATGTTTGGAAAAATTTTAAAACAATAACAAATGTGTGTAAAGAAAATTTATTCACACACCACAAATGAACCCAAAACTTTTGCTGTCCAAGTTTGGGAAATTCCACTAGTTCAACCCTAACAGCTTGGAATTTTATCAGAATGAGATTTCTTCCACACATGCTTTAAAAATGGATATGCATGCTTCAAACGTGTTAAAGATGCAAATCACCTATGGATCAAAACCTTTTGAAGAGAATGACAAACGTTCATTAAATTCTAAAGTGAACGTGCGGTGGGATAATTTGCCTGAGTCAAACTCGCCATTATTTTGCCCATTCACAAAAAGCTGACCTAACGATCATAGATGATTGTAAAGTTATTTATCATGCGTTACGGGCTATATTACCCTTAGAAATGACTTATGGATTGGGAGTCAACACTCAGTTCAAAATTCCCCGACGATTGCAAAACCTGATATACACGAACTAAAAAGAGCTTTCCAATCCATAAAAATTACAGACACTCCTTGGAATTACCTCTCTCTACATTTGTGCATTGTGTATTTCCATTTTAGATGGACTCATTTTTTTTAAATAAAAATTTCGCGTTTTCGGTCTTCCTTCATCCCGTAAACCAAAAATGCAAATAGATCACCACAAAATGAAAATTTTAGAGTTTATGTTTGGAAAAATTTTAAAACAATAACAAATGTGAGTAAAGAAAATTTATTCACACACCACAAATGAACCCAAAAGTTTTGCTGTCCAAGTTTGGGAAATTCCACCAGTTCAACCCTAACAGCTTGGAATTTTATCAGAATGAGATTTCTTCCACACATGCTTTAAAAATGGATATGCATGCTTCAAACGTGTTAAAGATGCAAATCACCTATGGATCAAAACCTTTTGAAGAGAATGACAAACGTTCATTAAATTCTAAAGTGAACGTGCGGTGGGATAATTTGCCTGAGTCAAACTCGCTATTATTTTGCCCATTTACAAAAAGCTGACCTAACGATCATAGATGATTGTAAAGTTATTTATCATGCGTTACGGGCTATATTACCCTTAGAAATGACTTATGGATTGGGAGTCAACACTCAGTTCAAAATTCCCCGACGATTGCAAAACCTGATATATAAGAACAAAAAAGAGCTTTCCAATCCATAAAAATTACAGACACTCCTCGGAATTATCTCTCTCTACATTTGTGCAATGTGCATTTCCATTTTAGATGTGCTCATTTTTCTGAAATAAAAACTTTGAGTTTTCGGTCGTCCTTCATCCCGCAAACAAAAAATGCAAATAGATCACCACAATATGAAAATTTTAGAGTTTATGTTTGGAAAAATTTTAAAACAAAAACAAATGTGAGTAAAGAAAATTTATTCACCCACCACAAATGAACCCAAAAGTTTTGCTGTCCAAGTTTGGGAAATTCCACCAGTTCAACCCTAACAGCTTGGAATTTTATAAGAATGAGATTTCTTCCACACATGCTTTAAAAATGGATATGCATGCTTCGAACGTGTTAAAGATGCAAATCACCTATGGATCAAAACCTTTTGAAGACAATGACAAACGTTCATTAAATTCTAAAGTGAACGTGCGGTGGGATATTTGCCTGAGTCAAACTAGCCATTATTTTGCCCATTTACAAAAAGCTGACCTAACGATCATAGATGATTGTAAAGTGATTTATCATGCGTTACGGGCTATATTACCCTAAGAAATGACTTATGGATTGGGAGTCAACACTCAGTTCAAAATTCCCCGACGATTACAAAACCTGATATATAAGAACTAAAAAGAGCTTACAATCCCTAAAAATTACAGACACTCCTCGGAATTATCTCTCTCTACATTTGTGCAATGTGCATTCCCATTTTAGATGTGCTCATTTTTCTGAAATAAAAACTTTGAGTTTTCGGTCGCCCTTCATCCCGCAAACCAAAAATGGAAATAGATCACCACAATATGAAAATTTTAGAGTTTATGTTTGGAAAAATTTTAAAACAAAAACAAATGTGAGTAAAGAAAATTTATTCACCCACCACAAATGAACCCAAAAGTTTTGCTGTCCAAGTTTGGGAAATTCCACCAGTTTAACCCTAACAACTTGGAGTTTTATAAGAATGAGATTTCTTCCACACATGCTTTAAAAATGGATATGCATGCTCCAAACGTGTTAAAGATGCAAATCACCTATGGATCAAAACCTTTTGAAGAGAATGACAAACGTTCATTAAATTCTAAAGTGAACGTGCGGTGGGATATTTGCCTGAGTCAAACTAGCCATTATTTTGCCCATTTACAAAAAGCTGACCAAACGATCATAGATGATTGTAAAGTTATTTATCATGTGTTCCGGGCTATATTACCCAAAGAAATGACTTATGGATTGGGAGTCAACACTCAGTTCAAAATTCCCCAACGATTGCAAAACCTGATATATAAGAACTAAAAAGCGCTTACAATCCCTAAAAATTACAGACACTCCTCGGAATTATCTCTCTCTACATTTGTGCAATGTGCATTTCCATTTTAGATTTGCTGATTTTTCTTTAATAAAAACTTTTAGTTTTCGGTCTCCGTTCATCCCGTAAACCAAAAATGCAAATAGATCACCACAAAACGAAAATTTTAGAGTTTATGTTTGGAAAAATTTTAAAACAATAACAAATGTGAATAAAGAAAATTTATTCACACTCCACAAATGAACCCAAAAGTTTTGCTGTCCAAGTTTGGGAAATTCCACCAGTTCAACGGTAACAGCATGGAATTTTATAAGTATGAGATTTCTTCCACACATGCTTTAAAAATGGATATGCATGCTTCAAACGTGTCAAAGATGCAAATCACCTATTGATCAAAACCTTTTGAAGAGAATGACAAACGTTCATTAAATTCTAAAGTGAACGTGCGGTGGGATATTTGCCTGAGTCAAACTAGCCATTATTTTGCCCATTTACAAAAAGCTGACCTAACGATCATAGATGATTGTAAAGTGATTTATCATGCGTTACGGGCTATATTACCCTAAGAAATGACTTATGGATTGGGAGTCAACACTCAGTTCAAAATTCCCCGACGATTACAAAACCTGATATATAAGAACTAAAAAGAGCTTACAATCCCTAAAAATTACAGACACTCCTCGGAATTATCTCTCTCTACATTTGTGCAATGTGCATTCCCATTTTAGATGTGCTCATTTTTCTGAAATAAAAACTTTGAGTTTTCGGTCGCCCTTCATCCCGCAAACCAAAAATGGAAATAGATCACCACAATATGAAAATTTTAGAGTTTATGTTTGGAAAAATTTTAAAACAAAAACAAATGTGAGTAAAGAAAATTTATTCACCCACCACAAATGAACCCAAAAGTTTTGCTGTCCAAGTTTGGGAAATTCCACCAGTTTAACCCTAACAACTTGGAGTTTTATAAGAATGAGATTTCTTCCACACATGCTTTAAAAATGGATATGCATGCTCCAAACGTGTAAAAGATGCAAATCACCTATGGATCAAAACCTTTTGAAGAGAATGACAAACGTTCATTAAATTCTAAAGTGAATGTGCGGTGGGATATTTGCCTGAGTCAAACTAGGCATTTTTTTGCCCATTTACAAAAAGCTGACCAAACGATCATAGATGATTGTAAAGTTATTTATCATGCGTTACGGGCTATATTACCCAAAGAAATGACTTATGGATTGGGAGTCAACACTCAGTTCAAAATTCCCCAACGATTGCCAAACCTGATATATAAGAACTAAAAAGCGCTTACAATCCCTAAAAATTACAGACACTCCTCGGAATTATCTCTCTCTACATTTGTGCAATGTGCATTTCCATTTTAGATTTGCTGATTTTTCTTTAATAAAAACTTTTAGTTTTCGGTCTCCGTTCATCCCGTAAACCAAAAATGCAAATAGATCACCACAAAACGAAAATTTTAGAGTTTATGTTTGGAAAAATTTTAAAACAATAACAAATGTGAGTAAAGAAAATTTATTCACACTCCACAAATGAACCCAAAAGTTTTGCTGTCCAAGTTTGGGAAATTCCACCAGTTCAACGCTAACAGCATGGAATTTTATAAGTATGAGATTTCTTCCACACATGCTTTAAAAATGGATATGCATGCTTCAAACGTGTCAAAGATGCAAATCACCTATTGATCAAAACCTTTTGAAGAGAATGACAAACGTTCATTAAATTCTAAAGTGAACGTGCGGTGGGATATTTGCCTGAGTCAAACTAGCCATTATTTTGCCCATTTACAAAAAGCTGACCTAACGATCATAGATGATTGTAAAGTGATTTATCATGCGTTACGGGCTATATTACCCTAAGAAATGACTTATGGATTGGGAGTCAACACTCAGTTCAAAATTCCCCGACGATTACAAAACCTGATATATAAGAACTAAAAAGAGCTTACAATCCCTAAAAATTACAGACACTCCTCGGAATTATCTCTCTCTACATTTGTGCAATGTGCATTCCCATTTTAGATGTGCTCATTTTTCTGAAATAAAAACTTTGAGTTTTCGGTCGCCCTTCATCCCGCAAACCAAAAATGGAAATAGATCACCACAATATGAAAATTTTAGAGTTTATGTTTGGAAAAATTTTAAAACAAAAACAAATGTGAGTAAAGAAAATTTATTCACCCACCACAAATGAACCCAAAAGTTTTGCTGTCCAAGTTTGGGAAATTCCACCAGTTTAACCCTAACAACTTGGAGTTTTATAAGAATGAGATTTCTTCCACACATGCTTTAAAAATGGATATGCATGCTCCAAACGTGTAAAAGATGCAAATCACCTATGGATCAAAACCTTTTGAAGAGAATGACAAACGTTCATTAAATTCTAAAGTGAATGTGCGGTGGGATATTTGCCTGAGTCAAACTAGGCATTTTTTTGCCCATTTACAAAAAGCTGACCAAACGATCATAGATGATTGTAAAGTTATTTATCATGCGTTACGGGCTATATTACCCAAAGAAATGACTTATGGATTGGGAGTCAACACTCAGTTCAAAATTCCCCAACGATTGCCAAACCTGATATATAAGAACTAAAAAGCGCTTACAATCCCTAAAAATTACAGACACTCCTCCGAATTATCTCTCTCTACATTTGTGCAATGTGCATTTCCATTTTAGATTTGCTCATTTTTCTTTAATAAAAACTTTTAGTTTTCGGTCTCCGTTCATCCCGTAAACCAAAAATGCAAATAGATCACCACAAAACGAAAATTTTAGAGTTTATGTTTGGAAAAATTTTAAAACAATAACAAATGTGAGTAAAGAAAATTTATTCACACTCCACAAATGAACCCAAAAGTTTTGCTGTCCAAGTTTGGGAAATTCCACCAGTTCAACGCTAACAGCATGGAATTTTATAAGTATGAGATTTCTTCCACACATGCTTTAAAAATGGATATGCATGCTTCAAACGTGTCAAAGATGCAAATCACCTATTGATCAAAACCTTTTGAAGAGAATGACAAACGTTCATTAAATTCTAAAGTGAACGTGCGGTGGGATATTTGCCTGAGTCAAACTAGCCATTATTTTGCCCATTTACAAAAAGCTGACCTAACGATCATAGATGATTGTAAAGTGATTTATCATGCGTTACGGGCTATATTACCCTAAGAAATGACTTATGGATTGGGAGTCAACACTCAGTTCAAAATTCCCCGACGATTACAAAACCTGATATATAAGAACTAAAAAGAGCTTACAATCCCTAAAAATTACAGACACTCCTCGGAATTATCTCTCTCTACATTTGTGCAATGTGCATTCCCATTTTAGATGTGCTCATTTTTCTGAAATAAAAACTTTGAGTTTTCGGTCGCCCTTCATCCCGCAAACCAAAAATGGAAATAGATCACCACAATATGAAAATTTTAGAGTTTATGTTTGGAAAAATTTTAAAACAAAAACAAATGTGAGTAAAGAAAATTTATTCACCCACCACAAATGAACCCAAAAGTTTTGCTGTCCAAGTTTGGGAAATTCCACCAGTTTAACCCTAACAACTTGGAGTTTTATAAGAATGAGATTTCTTCCACACATGCTTTAAAAATGGATATGCATGCTCCAAACGTGTAAAAGATGCAAATCACCTATGGATCAAAACCTTTTGAAGAGAATGACAAACGTTCATTAAATTCTAAAGTGAATGTGCGGTGGGATATTTGCCTGAGTCAAACTAGGCATTTTTTTGCCCATTTACAAAAAGCTGACCAAACGATCATAGATGATTGTAAAGTTATTTATCATGCGTTACGGGCTATATTACCCAAAGAAATGACTTATGGATTGGGAGTCAACACTCAGTTCAAAATTCCCCAACGATTGCCAAACCTGATATATAAGAACTAAAAAGCGCTTACAATCCCTAAAAATTACAGACACTCCTCCGAATTATCTCTCTCTACATTTGTGCAATGTGCATTTCCATTTTAGATTTGCTCATTTTTCTTTAATAAAAACTTTTAGTTTTCGGTCTCCGTTCATCCCGTAAACCAAAAATGCAAATAGATCACCACAAAACGAAAATTTTAGAGTTTATGTTTGGAAAAATTTTAAAACAATAACAAATGTGAGTAAAGAAAATTTATTCACACTCCACAAATGAACCCAAAAGTTTTGCTGTCCAAGTTTGGGAAATTCCACCAGTTCAACGCTAACAGCATGGAATTTTATAAGTATGAGATTTCTTCCACACATGCTTTAAAAATGGATATGCATGCTTCAAACGTGTCAAAGATGCAAATCACCTATTGATCAAAACCTTTTGAAGAGAATGACAAACGTTCATTAAATTCTAAAGTGAACGTGCGGTGGGATATTTGCCTGAGTCAAACTAGCCATTATTTTGCCCATTTACAAAAAGCTGACCTAACGATCATAGATAATTGTAAAGTGATTTATCATGCGTTACGGGCTATATTACCCTAAGAAATGACTTATGGATTGGGAGTCAACACTCAGTTCAAAATTCCCCGACGATTACAAAACCTGATATATAAGAACTAAAAAGAGCTTACAATCCCTAAAAATTACAGACACTCCTCGGAATTATCTCTCTCTACATTTGTGCAATGTGCATTCCCATTTTAGATGTGCTCATTTTTCTGAAATAAAAACTTTGAGTTTTCGGTCGCCCTTCATCCCGCAAACCAAAAATGGAAATAGATCACCACAATATGAAAATTTTAGAGTTTATGTTTGGAAAAATTTTAAAACAAAAACAAATGTGAGTAAAGAAAATTTATTCACCCACCACAAATGAACCCAAAAGTTTTGTTGTCCAAGTTTGGGAAATTCCACCAGTTTAACCCTAACAACTTGGAGTTTTATAAGAATGAGATTTCTTCCACACATGCTTTAAAAATGGATATGCATGCTCCAAACGTGTTAAAGATGCAAATCACCTATGGATCAAAACCTTTTGAAGAGAATGACAAACGTTCATTAAATTCTAAAGTGAACGTGCGGTGGGATATTTGCCTGAGTCAAACTAGCCATTATTTTGCCCATTTACAAAAAGCTGACCAAACGATCATAGATGATTGTAAAGTTATTTATCATACGTTACGGGCTATATTACCCAAAGAAATGACTTATGGATTGGGAGTCAACACTCAGTTCAAAATTCCCCAACGATTGCAAAACCTGATATATAAGAACTAAAAAGCGCTTACAATCCCTAAAAATTACAGACACTCCTCGGAATTATCTCTCTCTACATTTGTGCAATGTGCATTTCCATTTTAGATTTGCTCATTTTTCTTTAATAAAAACTTTTAGTTTTCGGTCTCCGTTCATCCCGTAAACCAAAAATGCAAATAGATCACCACAAAACGAAAATTTTAGAGTTTATGTTTGGAAAAATTTTAAAACAATAACAAATGTGAGTAAAGAAAATTTATTCACACTCCACAAATGAACCCAAAAGTTTTGCTGTCCAAGTTTGGGAAATTCCACCAGTTCAACGCTAACAGCATGGAATTTTATAAGTATGAGATTTCTTCCACACATGCTTTAAAAATGGATATGCATGCTTCAAACGTGTCAAAGATGCAAATCACCTATTGATCAAAACCTTTTGAAGAGAATGACAAACGTTCATTAAATTCTAAAGTGAACGTGCGGTGGGATATTTGCCTGAGTCAAACTAGCCATTATTTTGCCCATTTACAAAAAGCTGACCTAACGATCATAGATAATTGTAAAGTGATTTATCATGCGTTACGGGCTATATTACCCTAAGAAATGACTTATGGATTGGGAGTCAACACTCAATTCAAAATTCCCAGACGATTGCAAAACCTAATATATAAGAACTAAAAGGAGCTTACAATCCCTAAAAATTACAGACACTCCTTGGAATTATCTCTCTCTACATTTGTGCATTGTTCTTTTCCATTTTAGATGTACTTACTTTTCTTAAATAAAAACTTTGAGTTTTCGGTCTTCCTTCATCCCTTAAACCAAAAATGCAAATAGATCACCACAAAATGAAAATTTTAGAGTTTATGTTTGGAAAAATTTTAAAAGAATAACAAATGTGAGTAAAGAAAATTTATTCACACACCACAAATGAACCCAAAAGTTTTGCTATCCAAGTTTGGGAAATTTCACTAGTTCAACCCTAACATCTTGGAATTTTATAAGTATGAGATTTCTTCCACACATGGTTTAAAAATGGATATGCATGCTTCAAACGTGTTAAAGACGCAAATCACCTATGGATCAAAACCTTTTGAAGAGAATGACAAACGCTCATTAAATTCTAACGTGAACGTGCGGTGGGATATTTGCCTGAGTGAAACTAGCCATTATTTTGCCCATTTACAAAAAGCTGACCTAACGATCATAGTTGATTGTAAAGTGATTTATCATGCGTTACGGGCTGTATTACCTTAAGAAATGACTTATGGATTGGGAGTCAACACTCAGTTCAAAATTCCCCGACGATTGCAAATCCTGATATATAAGAACTAAAAAGAGCTTACAATCCCCAAAAATTACAGACACTCCTTGGAATTATCTATCTCTAAATTTGTGCATTGTGCATTTCCATTTTAGATGTACTCATTTTTCTTAAATAAAAACTTTGAGTTTTCGGTCTCCCTTCATCCCGCAAACCAAAAATGCAAATAGATCACCACAAAATGAAAATTTTAGAGTTTATTTTTGGAAAAATTTTAAAACAATAACAAATGCGAGTAAAAAAAATTTATTCACACACCACAAATGAACCCTAAAGTTTTGCTGTCCAAGTTTGGGAAATTCTACCAGTTCAACCCTAACACCTTGGAATTTTATAAGAATGAGATTTCTTCCACACATGCTTTAGAAATGGATATGCATGCTTCAAACGTGTTAAAGATGCAAATCACCTATGGATCAAAACCTTTTGAAGAGAATGACAAGCGTTCATTAAATTCTAAAGTGAACGTGCGGTGGGAAATTTGCCTGAGTCAAACTAGCCATTATTTTGCCCATTTACAAAAAGCTGACCTAACGATCATAGATGATTGTTAAGTGATTTATCATGCGTTACGGGCTATATTACCCTAAGAAATGACTTATGGATTGGGAGTCAACACTTGGTTCAAAATTCCCCGATGATTGCAAAACCTGATATATAAGAACTAAAAAGAGCTTACAATCCCTATAAATTAAAGACACTCCTTGGAATTATCTCTCTCTACATTTATGCATTGTGCATTTCCATTTTAGATGTACTCATTTTTCTTAAATAAAAACTTTGGGTTTTAGGTCTCCCTTCATCCAGTAAACCAAAAATGCAAATAGATCACCAAAAAACGAAAATTTTAAAGTTTATGTTTGGAAAAATTTTAAAACAATAACAAATGCGAGTAAGGAAAATTTATTCACACACCACAAATGAACCCAAAAGTTTGTCTGTCCATGTTTAGGAAATTCCTCCATTTCAACCCTAACTATTTGGAATTTTATAAGAATGAGATTTCTTCCACACGTGCTTTAAAAATGGATATGCATGCTTCAAATGTGTTAAAGATGAAAATCACCTGTGGATCAAAACCTTTTGAAGAGAATGACAAACGTTCATTAAATTCTAAAGTGAACGTGCGGTGGGATATTTGCCTGAGTCAAACTAGCTATTATTTTGCCCATTTACAAAAAGTTGACCTAGCGATCATAGATGATTGTAAAGTGATTTACCATGCGTTACGGGCTATATTACCCTAAGAAATGACTTATGGATTGGGAGTCAACACTCAGTTCAAAATTCCCAGACTATTGCAAAACCTGATATATAAGAACTAAACGGAGCTTAAAATCCCTAAAAATTACAGACACTCCTTGGAATTATCTCTCTCTACATTTGTGCATTGTTCTTTTCCATTTTAGATGTACTCATTTTTCTTAAATAAAAACTTTGAGTTTTCGGTCTTCCTTCATCCCGTAAACCAAAAATGCAAATAGATCACCACAAAATGAAAATTTTAGAGTTTATGTTTGGAAAAATTTTAAAAAAATAACAAATGTGAGTAAAGAAAATTTATTCACACACCACAAATGAACCCAAAAGTTTTGCTGTCCAAGTTTGGGAAATTCCACCAGTTCAACCCTAACAGTTTGGAATTTTATAAGAATGAGATTTCTTCCACACATGCTTTAAAAATGGATATGCATGCTTCAAACGTGTTAAAGATGCAAATCACCTATTTGATCAAAACCTTTTGAAGAGAATGACAAACGTTCATTAAATTCTAAAGAGAACGTGGAGTGGGATATTTGCCTGAGTCAAACTAGCCATTATTTTGCCCATTTACAAAAAGCTGACCTAACCATCATAGATGATTGTAAAGTGATTTATCATGTGTTACGGGCTATATTACCCTTAAGAAATGACTTATGGATTGGGAGTGAACACTCAGTTCAAAATTCCCCGACGATTGCAAAACCTTATATGTAAGAACTAAAAAGAGCTTACAATCCCTAAAAATTACAGACACTCCATGGAATTATCTCTCTCTACATTTTTGCATTGTTCTTTTCCATTTTAGATGTACTCATTTTTCTTAAATAAAAACTTTGAGTTTTCGGTCTTCCTTCATCCCGTAAACCAAAAATGCAAATAGATCACCACAAAATGAAAATTTTAGAGTTTATGTTTGGAAAAATTTTAAAACAATAACAAATGTGAGTAAAGAAAATTTATTCACACACCACAAATGAACCAAAAACTTTTGCTGTCCAAGTTTGGGAAATTCCACCAGTTCAACCCTAACAGCTTGGAATTTTATCAGAATGAGATTTCTTCCACACATGCTTTAAAAATGGATATGCATGCTTCAAACGTGTTAAAGATGCAAATAACCTATGGATCAAAACCTTTTGAAGAGAATGACAAACGTTCATTAAATTCTAAAGTGAACGTGCGGTGGGATAATTTGCCTGAGTCAAACTCGCCATTATTTTGCCCATTCACAAAAAGCTGACCTAAGGATCATAGATGATTGTAAAGTTATTTATCATGCGTTACGGGCTATATTACCCTTAGAAATGACATATGGATTGGGAGTCAACACTCAGTTCAAAATTCCCAGACGATTGCAAAACCTGATATATAAGAACTAAAAAGAGCTTTCCAATCCATAAAAATTATAGACACTCCTTGGAATTATCTCTTTCTACATTTGTGCATTGTGCATTTCCATTTTAGATGGACTCATTTTTCTTAAATAAAAACTTTGAGTTTTCGGTCTCCCTTCTTCCCGTAAACCAAAAAAGCAAATAGATCACCAAAAAATGAAAATTTTAAAGTTTATGTTTGGAAAAATTTTAAAACAATAACAAATGCGAGTAAGGAAAATTTATTCACACACCACATATGAACCCAAAAGTTTGTCTGTCCTTGTTTAGGAAATTCCTCCAGTTCAACCCTAACTATTTGGAATTTTATAAGAATGAGATTTCATCCACACATGCTTTAAAAATGGATATGCATGCTTCAAAGGTGTTAAAGATGAAAATCACCTGTGGATCAAACCTTTTGAAGAGAATGACAAACGTTCATTAAATTCTAAAGTGAACGTGCGGTGGGATATTTGCCTGAGTCAAACTAGCCATTATTTTGCCCATGTACAAAAAGTTGACCTAACGATCATAGATGATTGTAAAGTGATTTATCATGCGTTACGGGCTATATTACCCTAAGAAATGACTTATGGATTGGGAGTCAACACTCAGTTCAAAATTCCCAGACGATTGCAAAACCTGATATATAAGAACTAAACGGAGCTTAAAATCCCTAAAAATTACAGACACTCCTTGGAATTATCTCTCTCTACATTTGTGCATTGTTCTTTTCCATTTTAGATGTACTCATTTTTCTTAAATAAAAACTTTGAGTTTTTGGTCTTCCTTCATCCCGTAAATCAAAAATGCAAATAGATCA
Source organism: Aristolochia californica (assembly GCF_029961685.1). Taxonomy (NCBI): domain Eukaryota; kingdom Viridiplantae; phylum Streptophyta; class Magnoliopsida; order Piperales; family Aristolochiaceae; genus Aristolochia; species Aristolochia californica. The sequence goes on from NW_027182214.1 coordinate 15,791,509, forward strand.
CCACAAAATGAAAATTTTAGAGTTTATGTTTGGAAAAATTTTAAAACAATAACAAATGTGAGTAAAGAAAATTTATTCACACACCACAAATGAACCCAAAAGTTTTGCTGTCCAAGTTTGGGAAATTCCACCAGTTCAACCCTAACAGCTTGGAATTTTATAAGAATGAGATTTCTTCCACACATGCTTTAAAAATGGATATGCATGCTTCAAACGTGTTAAAGATGCAAATCACCTATGGATCAAAACCTTTTGAAGAGAATGACAAACGTTCATTAAATTCTAAAGTGAACGTGCGGTGGGATATTTGCCTGAGTCAAACTAGCCATTATTTTGCCCATTTACAAAAAGCTGACCTAACAATCATAGATGATTGTAAAGTGATTTATCATGCGTTACCGGCTATATTACCCTAAGAAATGACTTATGGATTGGGAGTCAACACTCAGTTCAAAATTCCCAGACGATTGCAAAACCTGATATATAAGAACTAAAAGGCGCTTACAATCCCTAAAAATTACAGACACTCCTTGGAATTATCTCTCTCTACATTTGTGCATTGTTCTTTTCCATTTTAGATGTACTCATTTTTCTTAAATAAAAACTTTGAGTTTTCGGTCTTCCTTCATCCCGTAAACCAAAAATGCAAATAGATCACCACAATATGAAAATTTTAGAGTTTATGTTTGGAAAAATTTTAAAACAATAACAAATGTGAGTAAAGAAAATTTATTCACACACCACAAATGAACCCAAAACTTTTGCTGTCCAAGTTTGGGAAATTCCACTAGTTCAACCCTAATAGCTTGGAATTTTATCAGAATGAGATTTCTTCCACACATGCTTTAAAAATGGATATGCATGCTTCAAACGTGTTAAAGATGCAAATCACCTATGGATCAAAACCTTTTGAAGAGAATGACAAACGTTCATTAAATTCTAAAGTGAACGTGCGGTGGGATAATTTGCCTGTGTCAAACTCGCCATTATTTTGCCCATTCACAAAAAGCTGACCTAACGATCATAGATGATTGTAAAGTTATTTATCATGCGTTACGGGCTATATTACCCTTAGAAATGACTTATGGATTGGGAGTCAACACTCAGTTCAAAATTCCCCGACGATTGCAAAACCTGATATATAAGAACTAAAAAGAGCTTTCCAATCCATAAAAATTACAGACACTCCTTGGAATTACCTCTCTCTACATTTGTGCATTGTGCATTTCTATTTTAGATGGACTCATTTTTTTTAAATAAAAACTTTGCGTTTTCGGTCTTCCTTCATCCCGTAAACCAAAAATGCAAATAGATCACCACAAAATGAAAATTTTAGAGTTTATGTTTGGAAAAATTTTAAAACAATAACAAATGTGAGTAAAGAAAATTTATTCACACACCACAAATGAACCCAAAAGTTTTGCTGTCCAAGTTTGGGAAATTCCACCAGTTCAACCCTAACAGGTTGGAATTTTATCAGAATGAGATTTCTTCCACACATGCTTTAAAAATGGATATGCATGCTTCAAACGTGTCAAAGATGCAAATCACCTATGGATCAAAACCTTTTGAAGAGAATGACAAACGTTCATTAAATTCTAAAGTGAACGTGCGGTGGGATAATTTGCCTGAGTCAAACTCGCTATTATTTTGCCCATTTACAAAAAGCTGACCTAACGATCATAGATGATTGTAAAGTTATTTATCATGCGTTACGGGCTATATTACCCTTAGAAATGACTTATGGATTGGGAGTCAACACTCAGTTCAAAATTCCCCGACGATTGCAAAACCTGATATATAAGAACTAAAAAGAGCTTTCCAATCCATAAAAATTACAGACACTCCTCGGAATTATCTCTCTCTACATTTGTGCAATGTGCATTTCCATTTTAGATGTGCTCATTTTTCTGAAATAAAAACTTTGAGTTTTCGGTCGCCCTTCATCCCGCAAACAAAAAATGCAAATAGATCACCACAATATGAAAATTTTAGAGTTTATGTTTGGAAAAATTTTAAAACAAAAAAAAATGTGAGTAAAGAAAATTTATTCACCCACCACAAATGAACCCAAAAGTTTTGCTGTCCAAGTTTGGGAAATTCCACCAGTTCAACCCTAACAGCTTGGAATTTTATAAGAATGAGATTTCTTCCACACATGCTTTGAAAATGGATATGCATGCTTCGAACGTGTTAAAGATGCAAATCACCTATGGATCAAAACCTTTTGAAGACAATGACAAACGTTCATTAAATTCTAAAGTGAACGTGCGGTGGGATATTTGCCTGAGTCAAACTAGCCATTATTTTGCCCATTTACAAAAAGCTGACCAAACGATCATAGATGATTGTAAAGTTATTTATCATGCGTTACGGGCTATATTACCCAAAGAAATGACTTATGGATTGGGAGTCAACACTCAGTTCAAAATTCCCCAACGTTTGCAAAACCTGATATATAAGAACTAAAAAGCGCTTACAATCCCTAAAAATTACAGACACTCCTCGGAATAATCTCTCTCTACATTTGTGCAATGTGCATTTCCATTTTAGATTTGCTCATTTTTCTTTAATAAAAACTTTTAGTTTTCGGTCTCCGTTCATCCCGTAAACCAAAAATGCAAATAGATCACCACAAAACGAAAATTTTAGAGTTTATGTTTGGAAAATTTTTAAAACAATAACAAATGTGAGTAAAGAAAATTTATTCACACTCCACAAATGAACCCAAAAGTTTTGCTGTCCAAGTTTGGGAAATTCCACCAGTTCAACGCTAACAGCATGGAATTTTATAAGTATGAGATTTCTTCCACACATGCTTTAAAAATGGATATGCATGCTTCAAACGTGTCAAAGATGCAAATCACCTATTGATCAAAACCTTTTGAAGAGAATGACAAACGTTCATTAAATTCTAAAGTGAACGTGCGGTGGGATATTTGCCTGAGTCAAACTAGCCATTATTTTGCCCATTTACAAAAAGTTGACCTAACGATCATAGATGATTGTAAAGTGATTTATCATGCGTTACGGGCTATATTACCTTAAGAAATGACTTATGGATTGGGAGTCAACACTCAGTTCAAAATTCCCCGACGATTGCAAAACCTGATATATAAGAACTAAAAAGAGCTTACAATCCCTAAAAATTACAGACACTCCTCGGAATTATCTCTCTCTACATTTGTGCAATGTGCATTTCCATTTTAGATGTGCTCATTTTTCTTATATAAAAACTTTGAGTTTTCGGTCTCCCTTCATCCTGCAAACCAAAAATGCAAATAGATCACCCCAAAATGAAAATTTTAGAGTTTATGTTTGGAAAAATTTTAAAACAATAACAAATGTGAGTAAAGAAAATTTATTCTCAGACCACAAATGAACCCAAAAGTTTTGCTGTCCAAGTTTGGGAAATTCCACCAGTTCAACCCTAACAGCTTGGAATTTTATAAGAATGAGATTTCTTCCACACATGCTTTAAAAATGGATATGCATGCTTCAAACGTGTTAAAGATGAAAATCACCTTTGGATCAAAACCTTTAGAAGCGAATGACAAACGTTCATTAAATTCTAAAGTGAACGTGCGGTGGGCTATTTGCCTGAGTCAAACTAGCCATTATTTTGCCCATTTACAAAAAGCTGACCTAACGATCATAGATGATTGTAAGGTGATTTATCATGTGTTACGGGCTATATTACCCTAAGAAATGACTTATGGATTGGGAGTGAACACTCAGTTCAAAATTCCCCGACGATTGCAAAACCTGATATATAAGAACTAAAAAGAGCTTACAATCCCTAAAAATTACAGACACTCCTTGGAATTATCTCTCTCTAAATTTGTGCATTGTGCATTTCCATTTTAGATGTACTCATTTTTCTTAAATAAAAACTTTGAGTTTTCGGTCTCCCTTCATCCCGCAAACCAAAAATGCAAATAGATCACCACAAAATGAAAATTTTAGAGTTTATTTTTGGAAAAATTTTAAAACAATAACAAATGCGAGTAAACAAAATTTATTCACACACCACAAATGAACCCTAAAGTTTTGCTGTCCAAGTTTGGGAAATTCCACCAGTTCAACCCTAACAGCTTGGAATTTTATAAGAATGAGATTTCATCCACACATGCTTTAAAAATGGATATGCGTGCTTCAAACGTGTTAAAGATGCAAATCACCTATGGATCAAAACCTTTTGAAGAGAATGACAAACGTTCATTAAATTCTAAAGTGAACGTGCGGTGGGATATTTGCCTGAGTCAAACTAGCCATTATTTTGCCCATTTACAAAAAGCTGACCTAACGATCATAGATGATTGTTAAGTGATTTATCATGTGTTACGGGCTATATTACCCTAAGAAATCACTTATGGATTTGGAGTCAACACTTACTTCCAAATTCCCCGACGATTGCAAAACCTGATATATAAGAACTAAAAAGAGCTTACAATCCCTATAAATTAAAGACACTCCTTGGAATTATCTCTCTCTACATTTATGCATTGTACATTTCCATTTTAGATGTACTCATTTTTCTTAAATAAAAACTTTGAGTTTTCGGTCTCCCTTCATCCCGTAAACCAAAAATGCAAATAGATCACCAAAAAATGAAAATTTTAAAGTTTATGTTTGGAAAAATTTTAAAACAATAACAAATTCGAGTAAGGAAAATTTATTCACACACCACAAATGAACCCAAAAGTTTGTCTGTCCATGTTTAGGAAATTCCACCAGTTCAACCCTAACTATTTGGAATTTTATAAGAATGAGATCCACACATGCTTTAAAAATGGATATGCATGCTTCAAATGTGTTAAAGATGAAAATCACCTGTGGATCAAAACCTTTTGAACAGAATGACAAACGTTCATTAAATTCTAAAGTGAACGTGCGGTGGGATATTTGCCTGAGTCAAACTAGCCATTATTTTGCCCATTTACAAAAAGTTGACCTAACGATCATAGATGATTGTAAAGTGATTTATCATGCCTTACGGGCTATATTACCCTAAGAAATGACTTATGGTTTGGGAGTCAACACTCAGTTCAAAATTCCCAGACGATTGCAAAACCGGATATATAAGAACTAAAAGGAGCTTACAATCCCTAAAAATTACAGACACTCCTTGGAATTATCTCTCTCTACATTTGTGCATTGTTCTTTTCCATTTTAGATGTACTCATTTTTCTTAAATAAAAACTTTGAGTTTTCGGTCTCCTTTCATCCCGTAAACCAAAAATGCAAATAGATCACCACAAAATGAAAATTTTAGAGTTTATGTTTGGAAAAATTTTAAAACAATAACAAATGTGAGTAAAGAATATTTATTCACACACCATAAATGAACCCAAAAGTTTTGCTGTCCAAGTTTGGGAAATTCCACCAGTTCAACCCTAACAGCTTGGAATTTTATCAGAATGAGATTTCTTCCACACATGCTTTAAAAATGGATATGCATGCTTCAAACGTGTTAAAGATGCAAATCACCTATGGACCAAAACCTTTTGAAGAGAATGACAAACTTTCATTAAATTCAAAAGTGAACGTGCGGTGGGATATTTGCCTGAGTCAAACTAGCCATTATTTTGCCTATTTACAAAAAGCTGACCTAACGATCATAGATGATTGTAAAGTTATTTATCATGCGTTACGGGCTATATTACCCTTAGAAATGACTTATGGATTGGGATTCAACACTCCGTTCAAAATTCCCCGACGATTGCAAAACCTGATATATAAGAACTAAAAAGAGCTTTCCAATCCATAAAAATTACAGACACTCCTCGGAATTATCTCTCTCTACATTTTTGCAATGTGCATTTCCATTTTAGATGTGCTCATTTTTCTTAGATAAAAACTTTGAGTTTTCGGTCTCCCTTCATCCCGCAAACCAAAAATGCAAATAGATCACCACAAAATGAAAATTTTAAAGTTTATGTTTGGAAAAATTTTAAAACAATAACAAATGTGAGTAAAGAAAATTTATTCACACACCACAAATGAACCCAAAAGTTTTGCTGTCCAAGTTTGGGAAATTCTACCAGTTCAACCCTAACAGCTTGGAATTTTATAAGTATGAGATTTCTTCCACACATGCTTTAAAAATGGATATGCATGCCTCAAACGTGTTAAAGATGCAAATCACCTATGGATCAAAACCTTTTGAAGAGAACGAAAAACGTTCATTAAATTCTAAAGTGAACGTGCGGTGGGATATTTGCCTGAGTCAAACTAGCCATTATTTTGCTCATTTACAAAAAGCTGACCTAACGATCATAGATGATTGTAAAGTGATTTATCATGTGTTACGGGCTATATTACCCTAAGAAATGACTTATGGATTGGGAGTCAACACTCAGTTCAAAATTCCCAGACTATTGCAAAACCTGATATATAAGAACTAAACGGAGCTTAAAATCCCTAAAAATTACAGACACTCCTTGGAATTATCTCTCTCTACATTTGTGCATTGTTCTTTTCCATTTTAGATGTACTCATTTTTCTTAAATAAAAACTTTGAGTTTTCGGTCTTCCTTCATCCCGTAAACCAAAAATGCAAATAGATCACCACAAAATGAAAATTTTAGAGTTTATGTTTGGAAAAATTTTAAAACAATAACAAATGTGAGAAAAGAAAATTTATTCACACACCACAAATGAACCCAAAAGTTTTGCTGTCCAAGTTTGGGAAATTCCACCAGTTCAACCCTAACAGCTTGGAATTTTATCAGAATGAGATTTCTTCCACACATGCTTTAAAAATGGATATGCATGCTTCAAACGTGTTAAAGATGCAAATCACCTATGGATCAAAACCTTTTGAAGAGAATGACAAACTTTCATTAAATTCTAAAGTGAACGTGCGGTGGGATAATTTGCCTGAGTCAAACTCGCCATTATTTTGCCCATTCACAAAAAGCTGACCTAACGATCATAGATGATTGTAAAGTTATTTATCATGCGTTACGGGCTATATTACCCTTAGAAATGACTTATGGATTGGGAGTCAACACTTTGTTCAAAATTCCCTGACGATTGCAAAACCTGATATATAAGAACTAAAAAGTGCTTTCCAATCCATAAAAATTACAGACACTCCTTGGAATTATCTCTCTCTACATTTGTGCATTGTGCATTTCCATTTTAGATGGACTCCTTTTTCTTAAATAAAAACTTTGAGTTTTCGGTCTCCCTTCATCCCGTAAACCAAAAATGCAAATAGATCACCACAAAATGAAAATTTTAGAGTTTATGTTTGGAAAAATTTTAAGACAATAACAAATGTGAGTAAAGAAAATTTATTCACACACCACAAATGAACCCAAAAGTTTTGCTGTCCAAGTTTGGGAAATTCCACCAGTTCAACCCTAACAGCTTGGAATTTTATAAGATTGAGATTTCTTCCACACATGCTTTAAAAATGGATATGCATGCTTCAAACGTGTAAAAGATGCAAATCACCTATGGATCAAAAACTTTTGAAGAGAACGACAAACGTTCATTAAATTCTAAACTGAACGTGCGGTGGGATATTTGCCTGAGTCAAACTAGCTATTATTTTGCCCATTTAAAAAAAGCTGACCTAACGATCATAGATGATTGTAAAGTGATTTATCATGCGTTACGGGCTATATTTCCCTAAGAAATGACTTACGGATTCGGAGTCAACACTCAGTTCAAAATTCCCCGACGATTACAAAATCTGATATATAAGAACTAAAAAGAGCTTACAATCCCTAAAAATTACAGACACTCCTCGGATTTATCTCTCTCTACATTTGTGCATTGTGCATTTCCATTTTAGATGTGCTCATTTTTCTTTAATAAAAACTTGGAGTTTTCGGTTTCCCTTCATCCCGTAAACCAAAAATGCAAACAGATCACCACAAAATGAAAATTTTAGAGTTTATGTTTGGAAAAATTTTAAAACAATAACAAATGTAAGTAAAGAAAATTTCTTCACACACCACAAAAGAACTTTGAAGTTTTGCTGTCCAAGTTTGGGAAATTCTACCAGTTCAACCCTAACAGCTTGGAATTTTATAAGAATGAGATTTCTTCCACACATGCTTTAAAAATGGATATGCATGCTTCAAACATGTTAAAGATGCAAATCACCTATGGATCAAAACCTTTTGAACAGAATGACAAACGTTCATTAAATTCTAAAGTGAACGTGCGGTGGGATAATTTGCCTTAGTCAAACTAGCCATTATTTTGCCCATATACAAAAAGTTAACTAACGATCATAGATGATTGTAAAGTGATTTATCATGCGTGACAGGCTATATTGCCCTAAGAAATAACTTATGGATTGGGAGTCAACACTCAGTTCAAAATTCTCCTACGATTGCAAAACCTGATATATCAGAACTAAAAACAGCTTACAATCCCTAAAAATTACAGACACTCCTTGGAATTAACTCTCTCTACATTTGTGCATTGTGCATTTCCATTTTAGATGTACTCATTTTTCTTAAATAAAAACTTTGAGTTGTCGGTGTCCCTTCATCTAGTAAACCAAAAATCCAAATAGATCACCAAAAAATGAAAATTTTAGAGTTTATGTTTGGAAAAATTTTAAAAAAATAACAAAAGGGAGTAAAGAAAATTTATTCACACACCACAAATGAACCCAAAAGATTTGCTGTCCAAGTTTGGGAATTTCCACCAGTTCAACCCTAAAAATTGGAATTTTATAAGAATGAGATTTCTTCCACACATGCTTTAAAAATGGATATGCATGCTTCAAACATGTTAAAGATGCAAATCACCTATGGATCAAAACCTTTTGAAGAGAATGACAAACGTTCATTAAATTCTAAACTGAACGTGCAGTGGGATATTTGCCAGAGTCAAACTAGCCATTATTTTGCCCATTTACAAAAAGCAGACCTAACGATCATAGATGATTGCAAATTGATTTATCATGCGTTAAGGGCTATATTACCCTAAGAAATGACTTATTGATTGGGAGTCAACACTCAGTTCAAAATTCCCCGACGATTACAAAATCTGATATATAAGAACTAAAAAGAGCTTACAATCCCTAAAAATTACAGACACTCCTCGGATTTATCTCTCTCCACATTTGTGCATTGTGCATTTCCATTTTAGATGTGCTCATTTTTCTTTAATAAAAACTTTGAGTTTTCGGTCTCCCTTCATCCCGTAAACCAAAAATGCAAACAGATCACCACAAAATGAAAATTTTAGAGTTTATGTTTGGAAAAATTTTAAAACAATAACAAGTGTAAGTAAAGAAAATTTCTTTACACACCACAAATGAACTTTGAAGTTTTGCTGTCCAAGTTTGGGAAATTCTACCAGTTCAACCCTAACAGCTTGGAATTTTATAAGAATGAGATTTCTTCCACACATGCTTTAAAAATGGATATGCATGCTTCAAACAAGTTAAAGATGCAAATCACCTATGGATCAAAACCTTTCGAAGAGAATGACAAACGTTCATTAAATTCTAAAGTGAACGTGCGGTGGGATAATTTGCCTTAGTCAAACTAGCCATTATTTTGCCCATTTACAAAAAGCTGACCTAACGATCATAGATGATTGTAAAGTGATTTATCATGCATTACGGGCTATATTACCCTAAGAAATGACTTATGGATTGGGAGTCAACACTCAGTTCAAAATTCCCCGACGATTGCAAAACCTGATATATAAGAACTTAAAAGAGCTTACAATCCCTAAAAATTACAGACACTCCTTGGAATTATCTCTCTCCACATTTGTGCATTGTGCATTTCCATTTTAGATGTACTCATTTTTCTTAAATAAAAACTTTGAGTTTTCGGTATCCCTTCATTGAGTAAACCAAAAATGCAAATAGATCACCACAAAATGAAAATTTTAGAGTTTATGTATGGAAAAATTTTAAAACAATAACAAATGTAAGTAAAGAAAATTTATTCACACACCACAAATGAACCGAAAAGTTTTGCTGTCCAAGTTTAGGAAAATCCACCAGTTCAAACCTAACACCCTGGAATTTTATAAGAATGAGATTTCTTCCACACATGCTTTAAAAATGGAAATGCATGCTTCAAACATGTTAAATATGCAAATCACCTATGGATCAAAACCTTTTCATGAGAATGACAAACGTTCATTAAATTCTAAAGTGAACACGCGGTGGGATATTTTGCCTGAGTCAAACTAGCCATTATTTTGCCATTTACAAATAGCTGACCTAACGATCATAGATGATTGTAAAGTGATTTATCATGCGTTACGGGCTATATTACCCTAAGAAATGACTTATGGATTGGGAGTCAACACTCAGTTAAAAATTCCCCGACGATTGCAAAACCTGATATTTAAGAAATAAAAATAGCTTACAATCCCTAAAAATTATAGACACTCCTTGGAATTAACTCTCTCTACATTTGTGCATTGTGCATTTCCATTTTAGACGTACTCATTTTTCTTGAATAAAAACTTTGAGTTTTCGGTCTCCCTTTATCTCGTAAACCAAAAATGCAAATAGATCACCACAAAATGAAAATTTTAGAGTTTATGTTTGGAAAAATTTTAAAACAATAAAAAATGTGAGTAAAGAAAATTTATTCACACACCACAAACGAACCCAAAAGTTTTGCTGTCCACGTTTGGGAAATTCCACCAGTTCAACCCTAACTGCTTGGAATTTTATGAGAATGAGATTTCTTCCACACATGCTTAAAAATGGATATGCATGCTTCAAACGCGTTAAAGATGCAAATCACCTATGGATCAAAACCTTTTGAAGAGAATGACAAACGTTCATTAAATTCTAAAGTGAACGTGCGGTGGGATATTTTGCTTGAGTCAAACTAGCCATTATTTTGGCCATTTACAAAAAGCTGAGCTAACGATCATAGATGATTGTAAAGTGATTTATCATGCGTTACGGGCTATATTACCCTAAGAAATGACTTATGGATTGGGAGTCAACACTCAATTCAAAATTCTTCGACGATTGCAAAACCTGATATATAAGAACTAAAAAGTGCTTACAATCCCTAAAAATTACAGACACTCCTTGGAATTTTCTCTCTCTAGAGTTGTGCATTGTGAATTTCCATTTTAGATGTACTCATTTATCTTAAATAAAAACTTTGAGTTTTCGGTCTCCCTTCATCCCGTAAACCAAAAATGCAAATAGATCACCACAAAATGAAAATTTTAGAGTTTATGTTTGGAAAAATTTTAAAACAATAACAAATGTGAGTAAAGAAAATTTATTCACACGCCACAAATGAACCCAAAAGTTTTGCTGTCCAAGTTTGGGAAATTCCACCAGTTCAACCCTAACAGCTTGGAATTTTATAAGAATGAGATTTCTTCCACACATGCTTTAAAAATGGATGTGCATGCTTCAAACGTGTTAAAGATACAAATCACCTATGGATTAAAACCTTTTGAAAAGCATGACAAATGTTCATTAAATTCTAAAGTGAACGAGCAGTGGGATATTTTGCCTGAGTCAAACTAGCCATTATTTTGCCCATTTACAAAAAGCTGACCTAACGATCATAGATGATTGTAAAGTGATTTATCATGCGTTACGGGCTATAAGACCCTAAGAAATGACTTACGGATTGGGAGTCAACACTCAGTTCAAAATTCCCCGACGATTGCAAAACCTGATATATAAGAACTAAAAAGAGCTTACAATCCCTAAAAATTACAGACACTCCTTGGAATTATCTCTCTCTACATTTGTGCATTGTGCATTTCCATTTTAGATGTACTCATTTTTCTTAAATAAAAACTTTGAGTTTTCGGTCTCCCTTCATCCCGTAAACCAAAAATGCAAATAGATCACCACAAAATCAAAATTTTCGAGTTTATGTTTGGAAAAATTTTAAAACAATAACAAATGCGAGTAAAAAAAATTTATTTACACACCACAAATGAACCCAAAAGTTTTGCTGTCCAAGTTTGGGAAATTCCACCAGTTGAACCCTAACAGCTTGGAATTTTATAAGAATGAGATTTCTTCCACACATGCTTTAAAAATGGATATGCATGCTTCAAACGTGTTAAAGATGCAAATCACCTATGGATCAAAACCTTTTGAAGAGAATGACAAACGTTCATTAAATTCTAAAGTGAACGTGCGGCGGGATATTTGCCTGAGTCAAACTAGCCATTATTTTGCCCATTTACAAAAAGCTGACCTAACGATCATAGATGATTGTGAAGTGATTTATCATGCGTTACGGGCTATATTACCCTAAGAAATGACTTATGGATTGGGAGTCAACACTCAGTTCAAAATTCCCTGACGATTGCAAAACCTGATATATAAGTACTAATAAGAGCTTACAATCCCTTAAAATTACAGACACTCCTTGGAATTATCTCTCTCTACATTTGTGCATTGTGCATTTCCATTTTTGATGTACTCATTTTTCTTAAATAAAAACTTTGAGTTTTCCGTCTCCCTTCTTCCCGTAAACCAAAAATGCAAATAGATCACCACAAAATGAAAATTTTAGAGTTTATGTTTGGAAAAATTTTAAAACAATAACAAATGTGAGTAATGAAAATTTATTCACACACCACAAATGAGTCCAAAAGTTTTGCTGTCCAAGTTTGGGAAATTCCACCACTTCAACCCTGACAACTTGGAATTTTATAAGAATGAGATTTCTTCCACACATGCTTTAAAAAAGGATATGCATGCTTCAAACGTGTTAAAGATGCAAATCACCTATGGATCAAAACCTTTTGAAGAGAATGACAAACGTTCATTAAATTCTAAAGTGAACGTGCGGTGGGATATTTTGCTTGAGTCAAACTAGCCATTATTTTGCGCATTTACAAAAAGCTGACCTAACGATCATAGATGATTGTAAAGTGATTTATCATGCGTTACGGGCTATGTTACCCTAAGAAATGACTTATGGATTGGGAGTCAACACTCGGTTCAAAATTCCCCGACGATTGCAAAACCTGATATATAAGAACTAAAAAGAGCTTACAATCCCTAAAAATGACAGACACTCCTTGGAATTATCTCTCTCTGCATTTGTGCATTGTGGATTTACTTTTTAAAGGTACTGATTTTTCTTAAATAAAAACTTTGATTTTTCGGTCTCCCTTCATCCCGTAAACCAAAAATGCAAATAGATCACCACAAAATCAAAATTTTAGAGTTTATGTTTGGAAAAATCTTAAAACAATAACAAATGCGAGTAAAGAAAATTTATTCACACACCACAAATGAACCCAAAAGTTTTGCTGTCCAAGTTTGGGGAATTCCACCAGTTCAATCCTAACAGCTTGGAATTTTATAAGAATGAGATTTCTTCCACACATGCTTTAAAAATGGATATGCATGCTTCAAACGCGTTAAAGATGCAAATCACCTATGGATCAAAACCTTTTGAAGAGAATGACAAACGTTCATTACATTCTAAAGTGAACGTGCGGTGGGATATTTTGCTTGAGTCAAACTAGCCATTATTTTGGCCATTTACAAAAAGCTGAGCTAACGATCATAGATGATTTTAAAGTGATTTATCATGCGTTACGGGCTATATTACCCTAAGAAATGACTTATGGATAGGGAGTCAACACTCAATTCAAAATTCTTCGACGATTGCAAAACCAGATATATAAGAACTAAAAAGTGCTTACAATCCCTAAAAATTACAGACACTCCTTGGAATTTTCTCTCTCTAGAGTTGTGCATTGTGAATTTCCATTTTAGATGTACTCATTTATCATAAATAAAAACTTTGAGTTTTCGGTCTCCCTTCATCCCGTAAACCAAAAATGCAAATAGATCACCACAAAATGAAAATTTTAGAGTTTATGTTTGAAAAAATTTTAAAACAATAAAAAATGTGAGTAAAGAAAATTTATTCACACACCACAAATGAACCCAAAAGTTTTGCTGTCCAAGTTTGGGAAATTCCACCAGTTCAACCCTAACAGCTTGGAATTTTATAAGAATGAGATTTCTTCCACACATGCTTTAAAAATGGATACGCATGCTTCAAACGTGTTAAAGATGCAAATCACCTATGGATTAAAACCTTTTGAAAAGCATGACAAATGTTCATTAAATTCAAAAGTGAACGAGCGGTGGGATATTTTGCCTGACTCAAACTAGCCATTATTTTGCCCATTTACAAAAAGCTGACCTAACGATCATAGATGATTGTGAAGTGATTTATCATGCGTGATGGGCTATATTACCCTAAGAAATGACTTATGGATTGGGAGTCAACACTCAGTTCAAAATTCCCCGACGATTGCAAAACCTGATATATAAGAACTAAAAAGAGCTTACAATCCCTAAAAATTACAGACACTCCTTGGAATTATCTCTCTCTACATTTGTGCATTGTGCATTTCCATTTTAGATGTACTCATTTTTCTTAAATAAAAACTTTGAGTTTTCGGTCTTCCTTCATCCCGTAAACCAAAAATGCAAATAGATCACCACAAAAAGAAAATTTTAGAGTTTATGTTTGGAAAAATTTTAAAACAATAACAAAAGTAAGTGAAGAAAATTTATTCACACACCACAAATGAACCCAAAAGTTTTGCAATCCAAGTTTGGGAAATTCCACCAGTTCAACCCTAACAGCTTGGAATTTTATAAGAATGAGACTTCCTCCACACATGCTTTAAAAATGGATGTGCATGCTTCAAACGCGTTAAAGATGCAAATCACCTATGGATCAAAACCTTTTGAAGAGAATGACAAACGTTCATTAAATTCTAAAGTGAACGTGCGGTGGGATAATTGCCTGAGTGAAACTAGCCATTATTTTGCCCATTTACAAAAAGCTGACCTAACGAGCATAGATGATTGTGAAGTGATTTATCATGCGTGACGGGCTATATTACCCTAAGAAATGACATATGGATTGGGAGTCAACACTCAGTTCAAAATTCCCCGACGATTGCAAAACCTGATATATAAGAACTAAAACGTGCTTACAATCCCTAAAAATTACAGACACTCCTTGGAATTATCTCTCTCTACATTCGTGCATTGTGCATTTCCATTTTAGATGTACTCATTTTTCTTAAATAAAAACTTTCAGTTTTCGGTCTCCCTTCATCCCGTAAACCAAAAATGCAAATAGATCACCACAAAATGAAAATTTTAGAGTTTATGTTTGGAAAAATTTTAAAACAATAACAAATGTAAGAAAATAAAATTTATTCCCACACCACAATTGAACCCAAAAGTTTTGCTGTCCAAGTTTGGTAATTCCACCAGTTGAACCCTAACTGCTTGGAATTTTATAAGAATGAGATTTCTTCCACACATGCTTTAAAAATGGATATGCATGCTTCAAACGTGTTAAAGATGCAAATCACCTATGGATCAAAACCTTTTGAAGAGAATGACAAACGTTCATTAAATTCTAAAGTGAACGTGAGGTGGGATATTTGCCTGAGTCAAACTAGCCATTATTTTGCCCATTTAAAAAAAGCTGACCTAACGATCATAGATGAATGTGAAGTGATTTATCATGCGTTACGGGCTATATTACCCCAAGAAATGACTTATGGATTGGGAGTCAAGACTCAGTTCAAAATTCCCCGACGATTGCAAAACCTGATATATAAGAACTAAAAAGAGCTTACAATCCCTAAAAATTAAAGACACTCCTTGGAATTATCTCTCTCTATATTTGTGCATTGTGCATTTCCATTTTAGATATACTCATTTTTCTTAAATAAAAACTTTGAGTTTTCGGTCTCCCTTCATCCCGTAAACCAAAAATGCAAATAGATCACCACAAAATGAAAATTTTAGAGTTTATGTTTGGAAAAATTTTAAAACAATAACAAATGTAAGTAAAGAAAATTTATTCACACACCACAAATGAACCCAAAAGTTTTGCTGTCAAAGTTTGGGAAATTCCACCAGTTCAACCCTAAGAGCTTGGAATTTTATAAGAATGAGATTTCTTCCACACATGCTTTAAAAATGGATATGCATGCTTCAAACGTGTTAAAGATGCAAATCACCTATGGATCAAAACCTTTTGAAGAGAATGACAAACGTTCATTAAATTCTAAAGTGAACGTGCGGTGGGATATTTGCTCGAGTCAAACTAGCCATTATTTTGCCCATTTAAAAAAGCAGACCTAACGATCATAGATGATTGTAAAGTGATTTATCATGCGTTACGGGCTATAAGACCCTAAGAAATGACATACGGATTGGGAGTCAACACTCAGTTCAAAATTCCCCGACGATTGCAAAACCTGATATATAAGAACTAAAAAGAGCTTACAATCCCTAAAAATTGCAGACACTCCTTGGAATTATCTCTCTCTACATTTGTGCATTATGCTTTTCCATTTTAGATGTACTCATTTTTCTTAAATAAAAACTTTGAGTTTTCGGTCTCCCTTCATCCCGTAAACCAAAAATGCAAATAGATCACCACAAAATGAAAATTTTAGAGTTTATGTTTGGAAAAATTTTAAAACAATAACAAATGTAAGTAAAGAAAATTTATTCACACAACACAAATGAACCCAAAAGTTTTGCTGTCCAAGTTTGGGAAATTCTACCAGTTCAACCCTAACAGCTTGGAATTTTATAAGAATGAGATTTCTTCCACACATGCTTTAAAAATGGATATGCATGTTTCAAACGTGTTAAAGATGCAAATCACCTATGGATCAAAACCTTTTGAAGAGAATGACAAACGTTCAATAAATTCTAAAGTGAACGTGCGGTGGGATATTTGCCTGAGTCAAACAAGCCATTATTTTGCCCATTTACAAAAAAGCTGACCTAACGATCATACATGATTGTAAAGTGATTTATCATGCGTTACAGTTGATGTATGAAAGAAATTTAAAACAATAGCAAATATAAATAAAGGAAATTTATTCACCCAACACAAATGAACACAAAAGATTTGTTATCCAAGTTTGGGAAATTCCACTAGTCCAAAACTAATATCTTGGAATTTTACATCAAGGAGATTTTTTCTACACATGTTTTAAAAATGGATATGCATGCGAGAAACATGTTAAAGATTCTAAAGACCTATGGATCCAAAACTTTTAAAGAGAATAACAAACGCTCATTAAATTCTTAAGTGAACGTGCGGTGGGGTATTTGCCCGAGTCAAAAAGCCATTATTTTGCCCATATTCAAAAAGTTGAGCTAACAATCAAAGATGATTGTAAAGTGATTTTTCATGCATAACGGGCGATATTTTTTGTAAGAAATGGCTTATGGATTTGAAGTCAACACTCAGTTAAAAATCACCCGCCTCCCCCGTTTCCCGACGATTGCAAAACCTTAGATATAAAAATAAAAAAGTGCATACGATCCCTAAAACATACAGACACTCTTTGAAAATATCTCTCTCTACATTTCTGCATTGTGTATTTCCATTTTATTTGTACACTTTTTTCTAAAATCATAACGTTGAGTTGTCACTCCCCCTTCATCCTGTAAACAAAAAAGGCAAAAAAGATCACAACAAAATAAAAATTTTATAGTTGATGTGTGGAAAATATTTAAAATAATAACTAATGTAAATAAAAAATATCTATTCACACACCACAAATGAACACAAAATTTTTGTTATCCAAGTTTGGGAAATTCCACTAGTCCAACCCTATTAAGCTTGGAATTTTACATGAAGGAGATTTTTTCTACACATGTTTTAAAAATGGATATGCATGCTTGAAACATGTTAAAGATTCAAATGACCTATGGATCCAAAGCTTTTAAAGAGAATAACAAACGCTCATTAAATTCTCAAGTGAACGTGCGGTGGGATATTTACTCGAGTCTAAAATGTCATTATTTTGCCCATTTTCAAAAATTTGATCTAACAATCAAAGATGATTGTAAAGTAATTTATCATGCGTAACGGGCTATTTTTTTGTATGAAATTACTTATGGATTGCAATTCAACACTCAGATAAAAATCCTCTGCCACCAATTTTTCCCGACGATTGCAAAACCTGAGATATAAAAACTAAAAAGATCTTACAATCCCTAAAAATTACAGACACTCTTTGGAAATATCTCTCCCTAAAATTGTGCATTGTGCTTTTCCATTTTAGATTTACACTTTTTTCTTACATCAAACCTTTGACTTTTCGCTCTCCCTTCATCCCGAAAACAAACAAGGCAAAAAGCTTACAACAAAATGAAAATTTTATTGTTGATATATGGAAAAAATTTAAAACAATAACAAATATAAATAAAGGAAATTTTTTCACCCAACACAAATGAACACAAAAGTTTTGTTATCCAATTTTGGGAAATTCCACTAGTTTAATCCTAATAGATTGGAATTTTGCAAGAAAGAGATCTCGTCCACACATGTTTTAAAAATGGATATGCATGTTTGAAAGATGTTAAAGATGCAAATGAGCTATGGATGCATGTCTTTTAAAGAGAATACCAAACGCTCATTAAATTCTCTAAGGAACTTGCGGTGGGATATTTACCCGAGTCCAACATGCCATTATTTTGCCCATTTGCAAAAAGCTGACATAAGTAATCATAGATGATTGTAAAGTTATTTATCATGCGTAACGGGCTATATTTTTGTATGAAATGACTTATGGATTGCAATTCAACACTTAGTTAAAAATCCTCCACAACACAATTTTCCCGACGATTGCAAAACCTGAGATATAAAATCGAAAAGGTGATTACAATCATGAAAAATTACAGACACTCTTTGGAATTATCTCTCTCTACATATGTGCATTGTGAATTTCTGTTTTAGATGTACACTTTTTTCTTAAATCAAAACTTCATGTTTTTCGCTCTCCCTTCATCCCGTAAACAAAAAAGGCAAATAGATCACAGCAAAATGAAAATTTCATAGTTGATGTACCGAAAAAGTTTAAAACCATAAAAAAAGTAAATGAAGAAAATTTATTCACACACCACAAATGAACAGAAAAGTTTTGTTATCCAAGTTTGGGAAATTCCACTAGTCCAAAACTAATATCTTGGAATTTTACATGAAGGAGATTTTTTCTACACATGTTTTAAAAATGGATATGCATGCCAAAAACATGTGAAAGTTTCAAATGACCTATGGATCCAAAGCTTTTAAAGAGAATAACAAACGCTCATTAAATTCTCAAGAGAACATGCGGTGGGATATTTGCCGGAGTCAAAAAGCCATTATTTTGTTCCAAAAGTTGAGCTAACAATCATAGATAATTGTAAAGTGATTTGTCAAGCGTAACGGGCTATATTTTTGTGAGAAATGACTTATGGATTTGAAGTCAACACATAGTTAAAACTCGCCCACCTCCCCCGTTTCCCGACGTTTGCAAATCTTTAGATATAAAAACGAAAAAGTGCATACGATCCTTAAAACATACAGACACTCTTTGAAGATATCTCTCTCTACATTTGTGCATTGTGCATTTCCATTTTAGATGTACACTTTTTCCTTAAATTAGAACTTTGAGTTTTTGCACCCCCTTCATCCCGTAAACAAAAAAGGTGAAAAAGATCACAACAAAATAAAATTTTTATAGTTGATGTGTGGAAAATATTTAAAATAATAACTAATGTAAATAAAAATATCTATTCACACACCACAAATGAACACAAAATTTTTATTATCCAAGTTTGGGAAATTCCATTAGTCCAACCCTATTAAGCTTGGAATTTTACATGAAGGAGATTTTTTCTATACATGTTTTAAAAATGGATATGCATGCTTGAAACATGTTAAAGATTCAAATGACCTATGGATCCAAAGATTTTAAAGAGAATAACAAAAGCTCATTAAATTCTCAAGTGAACGTGCGGTGGGATATTTACCCGAGTCTAACATGTCATTATTTTGCCCATTTTCAAAAATTTGATCTAACAATCATAGATGATTGTAAGGAGATTTAGCATGCGTAACGGGCTATATTTTTGTATGAAATGACTTATGGATTGCAATTGAACACTCAGTTAAAAATCCTCTGCCTCCAATTTTTCCCGACGATTGCAAAACCTGAGATATAAAAACTAAAAAGAGCTTACAATCCCTAAAAATTACTGACACTCTTTGGAATTATCTCTCCCTACAATTGTGCATTGTGCTTTTCCATTTTAGAAGTACACGTTTTTCTAAATCAAAACTTTGACTTTTCGCTCACCCTTCATCCTGAAAACAAACAAGGCAAAAAGCTCACAACAAAATGAAAATTTTATAGTTGATGTATGGAAAAATTTAAAACAATAAAAAATATAAATAAAGGAAATTTATTCACCCAACCCAAATGAACACAAAAGTTTTGTTATCCAATTTTTGGAAATTCCACTAGTTTAATCCTAATAGCTTGGAATTTTGCAAGAAAGAGATTTCGTCCACCCTTGTTTTAAAAATGGATATGCATGTTTGAAACATGTTAAAGATGCAAATGAGCTATGGATGCAAGGCTTTTAAAAACAATAACAAACGCTCATTAAATTCTCAAGTGAACTTGCGGTGGGATATTTACCCGAGTCAAACATGCCATTATTTTGCACATTTACAAAAAGCTGACATAATTAATCATAGGTGATTGTAATGTGATTTATCATGCTTAACAGGCTATATATTTGTATGAAATGACTTATGGATTGCAATTCAACACTCAGTTAAAAATCCTCCGCCTCCATTTTTCCCGACGATTGCAAAACCTATGATATAAAAATGAAGAGGTGCTTACAATCCCTAAAAATTACAGACACTCTTTGGAATTATCTCTCTTTACATATGTGCATTGTCCATTTCCGTTTTAGATGTACACATTTTTCTTAAATCAAAACTTCGAGTTTTTCGCTCTCCCTTCATCCCGTAAACAAAAAAGGCAAATAGATCATAGCAAAATGAAAATTCCATTGTTGATGTACGGAAAAAGTTTAAAACAATAAAAAAAGTAATTGAAGAAAATTTATTCACACACCACAAATGAACAGAAAAGTTTTGTTATCCAAGTTTGGGAAATTCCACTAGTCCAAAACTAATATCTTGGATTTTCACATGAAGGATATTTTTTCTACACATCTTTTAAAAATGGATATGCATGCCAGAAACATGTTAAAGATTCAAATGACCTATGGATCCAAAGCTTTTAAAGAGACTAACAAACGCTCATTCAATTCTCAAGTGAACGTGTGGAGGGATATTTGCCCAAGTCAAACAAGCCATTATTTTGTCTATATTCAAAAAGTTGAGCTAACAATCATAGATGATTGTAAAGTGATTTGTCATGCGTAACGGGCTATATTTTTCTAAGAAATGTCTTATGGATTTGAAGTCAACACTCAGTTAAAAATCGCCCGCCTCGACGATTACAACACCTTAAATATAAAATCGAAAAAGTGAATACGATCCCTAAAACATATAGACACTCTTTGGAAATATCTTTCTCTACATTTTTGTATTGTGCATTTCCATTTTAGATGTACACTTTTTTCATCAATAGTAATTTTGAGTTTTCGCTCCCCCTTCATCCTTTAAACAAAAAGGGCAAAAAAGATCAGAACAAAATAAAAATTTTATAGTTGATGTGTGAAAAATATTTAAAATAATAACTAATGTAAATAAAAAATATCTATTCACACACCACAAATGAACACAAAAGTTTTGTTATCCAAGTTTGGGAAATTCCATTAGTCCAACCCTTTTAAGCTTGGAATTTTACATGAAGGAGATTTTTTCTACACATGTTTTAAAAAAGGATATGCATGCTTGAAACTTGTTAAAGATTCAAATGACCTAAGGATTCAAAGCTTTTAAAGAGAATAAACGCTCATTAAATTCTGAAGTGAACGTGCGGTGGGATATTTACTCGAGTCTAACAAGTCATTATTTTGCCCATTTTCAAAAATTTGATCTAACAATCATAGATGATTGTAAAGTGATTAATCAAGTGTAACGGGCTATATTTTTGCATGAAATGACTTATGGATTGATATTCAACACTCAATTAAAAATCCTCTGCCACCAATTTTTCCCGACGATTGCAATACCTGAGATATAAAAACTAAAAAGAGCTTACAATCCCTAAAAGTTACAGACACACTTTGGAATTATCTTTCCCCACAATTGTGCATTGTGCTTTTCCATTTTAGATGTACACTCTTTACTTAAATCAAAATTTTGACTTTTTGCTCTCCCTTCATCCCGAAAACAAACATGGCAAAAAACTTACAACAAAATGAAAATTTTATAGTTGATGTATGGAAAAAATTGAAAACAATGACAAATATAAATAAATAAAATTTATTCACCCAACACAAATGAACACAAAAGTTTTGTTATCCAATTGTTGGAAATTCCACTAGTTTAACCCTTATAGCTTGGAATTTTGCAAGAAAGAGATATCGTCCACACAGGTTTTAAAAATGGATATGCATGTTTGAAACATGTTAAAGATGCAAATGAACTCTGGATGCAAAGCTTTTAAGGACAATAACAAACGCTAATTAAATTCTCAAGTGAACTTGCGGTGGGATATTTACCCGAGTCCAACATGCCATTTTTTGCCCATTTGCAAAAAGCTGACATAATTAATCATAAATGATTGTAATGGGATTTATCATGCGTAACGGGCTATATTTTTGTAAGAAATGAATTATGGATTGCAATTCAACACTCAGTTAAAAATCCTCCGCAACCCATTTTTCCCAACGATTGCAAAACCTGAGATATAAAAACGACAAGGTGCTTACAATCCCTAAAAATTACAGACACTCTTTGGAATTATCTCTCTCTAAATATGTGCATTTTCGTTTTAGATGTACACATTTTTCTTAAATCAAAACTTCGAGTTTTTCGCTCTCCCTTCATCCTGTAAACAAAAAAGGCAAATAGATCACAGCAAAATGAAAATTTCATAGTTGATGTACGAAAAAAGTTTTAAACAATAAAAAAAGTAAATGAACAAAATTTATTCACACACCACAAATGAACACAAAAGTTTTGTTATCCAAGTTTAGGAAATTCCACTAGTCCAAAACTAATATCTTGGAATTTTACATGAAGGAGATTTTTTCTACACAAGTTTTAAAAATGGATATGTTAAAGATTCAAATGACCTATGGATCGAAAGCTTTTAAAGAGAAAAACAAACGCTCATTAAATTCTCAAGTGAACGTGCGGTGGGATATTTGCCCGAGTCAAACAAGCCATTATTTTGCCCATATTCAAAAAGTTGAGCTAACAATCATAGATGATTGTAAAGTGATTTGTCATGCGTAACGGGCAATATTTTTTATAGGAAATGACTTATGGATTTGAAGTCAACACTCAGTTAAAAATCGCCCGGGTCCCCCGTTTCCCGACGATTGCAAAACCTGAGATATAAAAACGAAAAAGTGCATACGATCCCTAAAACATACAGACACACTTTGGAAATATCTCTCTCTACATTTGTGCATTGTGCATGTCCATTTTAGTTGCACACTTTTTTCTTAAATTAGAACTTTGAGTTTTCGCTCCGCCTTCATCCCGTAATCAAAAAAGGCAAAAAAGATCACAACAAAATGAAAATTTTATAGTTTATGTGTGGAAAATATTTAAAATAATAACTAATGTAAATAAAAAATATCTATTCACACACCACAAATGAACACAAAGGTTTTGTTATCCAAGTTTGGGAAATTCCATTAGTCCAACCCTATTAAGCTTGGAATTTTACATGAAGGAGATTTTTTCTACACATGTTTTAAAAATGGATATGCATGCTTGAAACATGTTAAAGATTCAAATGACCTATGGATCCAAAGCTTTTAAAGAGAATAACAAACGCTCATTAAATTCTCAAGTGAATGTGCGGTGGATATTTACCCGAGTCTAACAAGTCATTATTTTGCCCATTTTCAAAAATTTGATCTAACAATCATAGATGATTGTAAAGTGATTTATCATGCGTAACACACTATATTTTTTTATGAAATGACTTATGGATTGCAATTCAGCACTTACTTAAAAATCCTCTGCCACCAATTTTTCCCGGCGATTGCAAAACTTGAGATATAAAAACTAAAAATAGCTTACAATCCCTAAAAATTACAGACACTCTTTGGAATTATCTCTCCCTACAATTTTGCATTGTGCTTTTCCATTTTAGATGTACACTTTTTTCTTAAATCAAAACTTTGACTTTTCGCTCTCCCTTCATCCCGAAAACAAACAAGACAAAAAGCTTACAACAAAATGAAAATTTTATAGTTGATGTATGGAAAAAATTTAAAGAAATAAAAATTATAAATAAAAAAATTTATTCACCTAACACAAATGGACACAAAAGTTTTGTTATCCAATTGTAGGAAATTCCACTAGTTTAACCCTAATAGCTTGGAATTTTCCAAGAAAGAGATTTCATCCACACATGTTTTAAAAATGGATATGCATGTTTGAAACATGTTAAAGATGCATATGAGCTATGGATCCAAAGCTTTTAAATAGAATAACAAACGCTCATTAAATTCTCAAGTGAACGAGTGGTGGGTTACTTGCCCGAGTCTAACAAGTCATTAATTTGTTCAATTTCAAAAATTTGATCTAACAAACATAAATGATTGTAAAGTGATTTATCATGTGTAACGGGCTATATTTTTGTATGAAATGACTTATGGATTGCAGTTTAACACTCAGTTAAAAATCCTCTACCACCAATTTTTCCCGATGATTGCAAAACTCGAGATATAAAAACTAAAAAGAGTTTATAATCCCTAAAAATTACAGACACACTTTGGAATTATCTCTCCCTACAATTGTGCATTGTGCTTTTCCATTTTAGATGTTCACTTTTTTCTTAAATCAAAACTTTGACTTTTCGCTCTCCCTTCATCCCAAAAAACAAACAAGGCGAAAAGCTTACTACAAAATAATAATTTTATAGTTGATGTATGCAAAAAATTTAAAACAATAACAGATGTAAATAAAGAAAATTTATTCACCCAACACAAATGAACACAAAAGTTTTGTTATCCAATTTTGGTAAATTCCACTAGTTTAACCCTAATAGCTTGGAATTTTGCAAGAAAGAGGTTTCGTCCACATGTTTTAAAAATTGATATGCATGTTTGAAACATGTTAAAGATGCAAATGAGCTATGGATGCAAAGCTTTTAAAGAGAATAACAAACGCTCATTAAATTCTCAAGTGAACGTGCGGTGGGATATTTGCCCGAGTCAAACAAGCCATTATTTTGCCCATATTATAAAAGTTGAGCTAACAATCATAGATGATTGTAAACTGATTTGTCATGCATAACGGGCTATATTTTTGTAAGAAATGAGTTATGGATTTGAAGTCAACACTCAGTTAAAAATCCTCCGCAAGCCATTTTTCCCGACGATTGCAAAACCTGAGATATAAAAACGAAAAGGTGCTTACAATTCCTAAAAATTACAGACACTCTTTGGAATTATCTCTCTCCAAATATGTGCATTGTGCATTTACGTTTTAGATGTACACATTTTTCTTAAATCAAAACTTCGAGTTTTTCGCTCTCCCTTCATCCCGTAAACAAAAAAGGCAAATAGATAATAACAAAATGAAAATTTCATAGTTGATGTACGGAAAAATTTTAAAACAATAAAAAAAGTAAATGGAGAAAATTTATTCACACACCACAAATGAACACAAAATTTTTGTTATCCAAGGTTAGGAAATTCCACTAGTCCAAAACTAATATCTTGGAATTTTACATGAAGGGGATTTTTTCTACACATGTTTTAAAAATGGATATGCATGGCAGAAACATGTTAAATATTCAAATGACCAATGGATCAAAAGCTTTTAAAGAGAACAACAAACACTCATTAAATTCTCAAGTGAACGTGCGGTGGGATATTTGCCCGAGTCAAACAAGCCATTAATTTTCCCATATTCAAAAAGTTGAGCTAAAAATCATAGATGATTGTAAAGTGATTTTTCATGCGTAACGGGCTACATTTTTGTAGGAAATGACTTATGGATTTGAAGTCAACACTCAGTTAAAAATCGCCTGCCTCCCCCGTTTCCCGACGATTGCAAAACCTGAGATATAAAAACGAAAAAGTGCATACGATCCCTAAAACATACAGACACTCTTTGGAAATATCTCTCTCTACATTTGTGCATTGTGCATTTCTATTTTAGATGTACACTTTTTTCTTAAATGAGAACTTTGAGTTTTCGCTCCGCTTTCATCCCGTAAAGAAAAAAGTCAAAAAAGATCACAACAAAATGAAAATTTTATAGTTTATGCGTGGAAAATATTTAAAATAATAACTAATTTAAATAAAAAATATCTATTCACACACCACAAATGAACACAAAAGTTTTGTTATCCAAGTTTGGGAAATTCCATTAGTCCAACCCTCTTAAGCTTGGAATTTTACATGAAAGAGATTTTTTCTACACATGTTTTAAAAATGGATATGCATGCTTGAAACATGTTAAAGATTCAAATGACCTATGGATCCAAAGCTTTTAAAGAGAATAACAAACGCTCATTAAATTCTCAAGTGAACGTGCGGTGGGATATTTACCCGAGTCTAACAAGTCATTATTTTGCCCATTTTCAAAAATTTGATCTAACAATCATAGATGATTGTAAAGTGATTTATCATGCGTAACACGCTATATTTTTTTATGAAATGACTTATGGATTGCAATTCAGCACTTAGTTAAAAATCCTCTGCCTCCAATTTTTCCCGACGATTGCAAAACTTGAGATATAAAAACTAAAAAGAGCTTACAATCCCTAAAAATTACAGACACTCTTTGGAATTATCTCACCCTACAATTGTGCATTGTGCTTTTCCATTTTAGATGTACACTTTTTTCTTAAATCATAACTTTGACTTTTCGCTCTCCCTTCATCCCGAAAACAAACAAGGCAAAAAGCTTACAAGAAAAAGAAAATTTTATAGTTGATGTATGGAAAAAATTTAAAAAAATAAGAAATATAAATAAAAAAAATTTATTCACCCAACACAAATGGACACAAAAGTTTTGTTATCCAATTGTGGGAAATTCCACTAGTTTAACCCTAATAGCTTGGAATTTTGCAAGAAAGAGATTTCATCCACACATGTTTTAAAAATGGATATGCATGTTTAAAACATGTTAAAGATACAAATGAGATATGGATTCAAAGCTTTTAAAGAGAATAACAAACGCTCATTAAATTCTCAAGTGAACTTGCGGTGGGATATTACCCGAGTGAACATGCCATTATTTTGCCCATTTGAAAAAAGCTGACATAATTAATCATAGATGATTGTAATGTGATTTATCTTGCATAACGGGCTATATTTTTGTAGGAAATGACTTATGGATTGCAATTCAACACTCAGTTAAAAATCCTCCGCAACCCATTTTTCCTGACGATTGCAAAACCTAAGATATAAAAACGAAAAGGTGCTTACAATCCCTAAAAATTACAGACACTCTTTGGAATTATCTCTCTCTATATGAGCATTGTGCATTTCCGTTTTAGATGTACATATTTTTCTTAAATCAAAACTTCGAGTTGGTCGCTCTCCCTTAATCCTGTAAACAAAAAAGGCAAATAGATCACAGCAAAAAGAAAATTCCATAGTTGATGTACGGAAAAAGTTTAAAACAATAAAAAAAGCAAATGAAGAAAATTTATTCACACACCACAAATGTACACAAAAGTTTTGTTATTCAAGTTTGGGAAATTCCACTAGTCCAAAACTAATATCTTGGAATTTTATACGAAGGAGATTTTTTCTACACATGTTTTAATAATTTATATGCATGCCAGAAACATGTTAAAGATTCAAATGACCTATGGATCCAAAGCTTTTAAAGAGAATAAAAAACGCTCATTAAATTCTTAAGTGAACGTGCGGAGGGATATTTGCCCGGGTCAAACAAGCCATTATTTTGCCCATATTATAAAAGTTGAGCTAACAATCATAGATGATTGTAAACTGATTTGTCATGCGTAACAGGCTAGATTTTTGTAAGAAATGACTTATGGATTTGAAGTCAACACTCAGTTAAAAATTGCCTGCCTCCCCCGTTTCTAGACGATTGCAAAACCTTAGATATAAAAATGAAAGAGTGCATACGAGCCCTAAAACATACAGACACTCTTTCGTAATATCCCTGCCTACATTTGTGCATTGTGCATTTCCATTTTAGATGTACACTTTTTTCTTAAATCAGAACTTTGAGTTTTCGCTCCCCCTTCATCCCGTAAACAAAAAAGTCAAAAAAGATCACAAGAAAATAAAAATTTTATAGTTGATGTGTGGAAAATATTTAAAATAATAACTAATGTAAATAAAAAATATCTATTCACACACCACAAATGAACACAAAAGTTTTATTATCCATGTTTCGGAAATTCCATTAGTCCATCCCTTTTAAGCTTGGAATTTTACATGAAGGAGATTTTTTCTACGCATGTTTTAAAAATGGATATGCATGCTTGAAATATGTTAAAGATTCAAATGACCTATGGGTCCAAAGCTTTTAAAGAGAATAACAAACGCTCATTAAATTCTCAAGTGAACGTGCGGTGGGATATTTACCCGAGTCTAACAAGTCATTATTTTGCCCATTTTCAAAAATTTGATCTAACAATCATGGATGATTGTAAAGTGATTTATCATGCGTAACGGGCTATATTTTTGTATGAAATGGCTTATGGATTGCAATTCAACACTCATATAAAAATCCTCTGCCAACAATTTTTCACGACGATTGCAAAACCTGAGATATAAAAACTATAGAGAGCTTACAATCCCTAAAAATTACAGTCACTCTTTGGAATTATCTCTCTCTACAATTGTGCATTGTGCTTATCCATTTTAGATGTACACTTTTTTCTTAAATCAAAACTTTGACTTTTCGCTCGCCCTTTATCCCGAAAACAAACAAAGCAAAAAGCTTACAACAAAATGAAAATTTTATAGTTGATGTATGGAAGAAATTTAAAACAACAATAGATCTAAATAAAGAAAATTTATTCACCCAACACAAATGAACACAAAAGTTTTGTTATCCAATTTTGGGAAATTCCACTAGTTTAACCCTAATAGCTTGGAATTTTGCAAGAAAGAGATTTCATCCACACATGTTTTAAAAATGGATATGCATGTTTGAAACATGTTAAAGATACAAATGAGCTATGGATTCAAATATTTTAAAGAGAATAACAAACGCTCATTAAATTCTCAAGTGAACTTGCGGTGGGATATTTACCCGAGTCAAACATGCCATTATTTTGCCCATTTGCAAAAAGCAGACTTAATTAATCATAGATGATTGTAATGTGATTTATCTTGCGTAATGGGCTTTATTTTTGTATGAAATGACTTATGGATTGCAATTCAACACTCAGTTAAAAATCCTCCGCAACCCATTTTTCCTGACGATTGCAAAACCTGAGATATAAAAACGAAAAGGTGCTTACAATCCCTAAAACTTACAGACACTATTTGGAATTATCTCTCTCTATATATGTGCATTGTGCATTTCTGTTTTAAATGTACATATTTTTCTTAAATCCAAACTTCGAGTTTGTTGCTCTCCCTTCATCCCGTAAACAAAAAAGGCAAATAGATCACAGCAAAAAGAAAATTTCATAGTTGATGTACGGAAAAAGTTTAAAACAATAAAAAAAGTAAATGAAGAAAATTTATTCCCACACCACAAATGAACACAAAAGTTTTGTTATCCAAGTTTGGGAAATTCCACTAGTCCAAAACTAATATCTTGGAATTGTACATGAAGGAGATTTTTTCTACACATGTTTTAATAATTTATATGCATGCCAGAAACTTGTTAAAGATTCAAATGACCTATGGATCCAAAGCTTTTAAAGAGAATAACAAACGCTCATTAAATTCTTAAGTGAACGTGCGGTGGGATATTTGCCCGAGTCAAACAAGCCATTATTTTGCCCATATTATAAAAGTTGAGCTAACAGTCATAGGTGATTGTATACTGATTTGTCATGCGTAACAGGCTATATTTTTGTAAGAAATGACTTATGGATTTGAAGTCAACACTCAGTTAAAAATCGTCTGCCTCCCCCGTTTCCAGACGATTGCAAAACCTTAGATATAAAAACGAAAGAGTGCATACGAGCCCTAAAACATATAGACACTCTTTCTTAATATCTTTCTCTACATTTGTGCATTGTGCATTTCCATTTTAGATGTACACATTTTTTTTAAATTAGAACTTTGAGTTTTCGTTTCCCCTTCATCCCGTAAACAAAAAAGTCAAAAAAGATCACAAGAAAATAAAAATTTTATAGTTGATGTGTGGAAAATATTTAAAATAATAACTAATGTAAATAAAAAATATCTATTCACACACCACAAATGAACACAAAAGTTTTATTATCCATGTTTCGGAAATTCCATTAGTCCATCCCTATTAAGCTTGGAATTTTACATGAAGGAGATTTGTCTACGCATGTTTTAAAAATGGATATGCATGCTTGAAATATGTTAAAGATTCAAATGACCTATGGGTCAAAAGCTTTTAAAGAGAATAACAAACGCTCATTAAATTCTCAAGTGAACGTGCGGTGGGATATTTACATGAGTCAAACAAGTCATTATTTTGCCCATTTTCAAAAATTTGATCTAACAATCATAGATGATTTTAAAGTGATTTATCATGCGTAACGGGCTATATTTTTGTATGAAATTACTTATGGATTGCAATTCAACACTCAGTTAAAAATCCTCTTCCAACAATTTTTCACGACGATTGCAAAACCTGAAATATAAAAACTATAAAGAATTTACAATCCCTAAAAATTACAGACACTCTTTGGAATTATCTCTCCCTTCAATTGTGCATTGTGCTTTTCCATTTTAGTTGTACACTTTTTTCTTAAATCAGAACTTTGACTTTTCGCTCGCCCTTCATCCCAAAAACAAACAAAACAAAAAGCTTACAACAAAATGAAAAATTTATAGTTGATGTATGGAAGAAATTTAAAAAAATAACAGATCTAAATAAAGAAAATTTATTCACCCAACACAAATGAACACAAAAGTTTTGTTATCCAATTTTGGGAAATTCCACTAGTTTAACCCTAATAGCTTGGAATTTTGCAAGAAAGAGATTTCATCCACACATGTTTTAAAAATGGATATGCATGTTTGAAACATGTTAAAGCTATGGATTCAAAGCTTTTAAAGAGAATAACAAACGCTCATTAAATTCTCAAGTGAACTTGCGGTGGGATATTTACCCGTGTCAAACATGCCATTATTTTGCCCATTTGCAAAAAGCTGACATAATTAATCATAGATGATTGTAATGTGATTTATCTTGCGTAACGGGCTATATTTTTGTATGAAATGACTTATGGATTGCAATTCAACACTCAATTAAAAATCCTCCGCAACCCATTTTTCCTGACGATTGCAAAACCTGAGATATAAAAACGAAAAGGTGCTTACAATCGCTAAAAATTACAGACACTCTTTGGAATTATCTCTCTCTACATATGTGCATTGTGCATTTCCGTTTTAGATGTACATATTTTTCTTAAATCAAAACTTCGAGTTTGTCGCTCTCCCTTCATCCCGTAAACAAAAAAGGCAAATAGATCACAGCAAAAAGAAAATTTCATAGTTGATGTACGGAAAAAGTTTAAAACAATAAAAAAAAGAAAATGACAAAAATTTATTCACACACCACAAATGAACACAAAATTTTTGTTATCCAAGTTTGGGAAATTCCACTAGTCCAAAACTAATATCTTGGAATTGTACATGAAGGAGATTTTTTCTACAAATGTTTTAATAATTTATATGCATGCCAGAAACATGTTAAAGATTCAAATGACATATGGATACAAAGCTTTTGATGAGAATAACAAACGCTCATTAAATTCTCAAGTGAATATGTAGTGGGATATTTGCCCGAGTCAAACAAGCCATTATTTTGCCCATATGAAAAAAGTTGAGCTAACAATCACAGATGATTGTTAAGTGATTTGTCATGCGTAACGGGCTATATTTTTGTATGAAATGACTTATGGATTTGAAGCCAACACTCAGTTAAAAACCGCCCGCCTCCCCCCTTTCCCAACGATTGCAAAACCTTAGATATAAAATCGAAAAAGTGCATACGATCCCTAAAACATACAGACACTCTTTGGAAATATCTCTCTCTACATTTGTGCATTGTGCATTTCTATTTTAGATGTACACTTTTTTCTTAAATCGGAACTTTGAGTTTTCGCTCCCCCTTCATCCCATAAACAAAAAAGGCATATAAGATCACAACAAAATAAAAATTTTATAGTTGATGTGTGGAAAATATTTAAAATAATAACTAATGTAACTGAAAAATATCTATTCACACACCACAAATGAACACAAAAGTTTTATTATCCAAGTTTCGAAAATTCCATTAGTCCAACCCTATTAAGCTTGGAATTTTACATGAAGGAGGTTTTTTCTACGCATCTTTTAAAAATGGATATGCATGCTTGAAACATGTTAAAGATTCAAATAACCTATGGATCCAAAGCTTTTAAAGAGAATAACAAATGCTCATTAAATTCTCAAGAGAACGTGCGGTGGGATATTTACCTGAGTCTAACAAATCATTATTTTGCCCATTTTCAAAAATTTGATCTAACGATCATAGATGATTGTAAAGTGATTTATCATACGTAACGGGCTATATTTTTGTATGAAATGACTTATGGATTGGAATTCAACACTCAGTTAAAAATCCTCTGCCACCAATTTTTCCCGACGATTGCAAAACCTGAGATATAAAAACTAAAAAGAGCTTACAATCCCTAACAATTACAAACACTCTTTGGAATTATCTCTCCCTACAATTGTGCATTGTGCTTTTC
This sequence comes from Aristolochia californica, assembly GCF_029961685.1. Classification (NCBI taxonomy): domain Eukaryota; kingdom Viridiplantae; phylum Streptophyta; class Magnoliopsida; order Piperales; family Aristolochiaceae; genus Aristolochia; species Aristolochia californica. Next base: position 15,824,347 of record NW_027182214.1, read on the forward strand.
CATTTTAGATGTACACTTTTTTCTTAAATCAAAACTTTGACTTTTCGCTCTCCGTTCATCCCGAAAACAAACAAGGCAAAAAGCTTACAACAAAATGAAAATTTTATAGTTGATGTATGGAAAAAATTTAAAGCAATAACAGATATAAATAAATAAAATTTATTCACCCAACACAAATGAACACAATAGTTTTGTTATCCAATTTATGGAAATTCCACAAGTTTAACCCTAATAGCTTGGAATTTTGCAAGAAAGAGATTTTGTCCGCACATGTTTTAAAAATGAATATGTATGTTTGAAACATGTTAAGGATGCAAAAGAGCTATGGATGCAAAGATTTTAAAGAGAATGACAAACGCTCATTAAATTCTCAAGTGAACTTGCGGTGGGACATTTACTCGAGTCGAACATGCCATTATTTTCCCCATTTTCAAAAAGCTGACATAATTAATCATAGATGATTGTAATGTGATTTATCATGCGTAACGGGCTATATTTTTGTATGAAATGACTTATGGATTCCAATTCATCACTCAGTTAAAAATCCTCCACAACCCATTTTTCCCGACGATTGCAAAACCTGAGATATAAAAACGAAAAGGTGCTTACAATCCCTAAAAATTATAGACACTCTTTGGAATTATCTCTCTCTACATATGTGTATTGTGCATTTCCGTTTTAGATGTACACATTTTTCTTAAATCAAAACTTCGAGTTTTTCGCTCTCCCTTCATCCCGTAAACAAAAAAGGCAAATAGATCACAGCAAAATGAAAATTTTATAGTTGATGTTCGGAAAAAGTTTAAAACAATAAAAAAACTAAATGAAGAAAAATTATTCACACATCACAAATGAACACAAAATTTTTGTTATCCAAGTTTGGGAAATTCCACTAGTCCAAAACTAATATCTTGGAATTTTACATGAAGGAGATTTTTTCTACACTTGTTTTAAAAATGGATATGCATGCCAGAAACATGTTAAAGATTCAAATGACCTATGGATCCAAAGCTTTTAAAGAGAATGACAAACGCTCATTAAATTCTCAAGTGAACGTGCGGTGGGATATTTGCCCAAGTCAAACAAGCCATTATTTTGCCCATATTCAAAAAGTTGAGCTAACAATCATAGATGATTGTAAACTGATTAGTCATGCATAACGGGCTATATTTTGTAAGAAATGACTTATGGATTTAATGTCAACACTCAATTAAAAATCACCCGCCTCCCCCGTTTCCCGACGATTGCAAAACCTTAGATATAAAAACGAAAGAGTGCAAACGATCCCTAAAACATACAGACACTCTTTGGCATTATCTCTCTCTACATTTGTCCATTGTGCATTTCAATTTTAGATGTACAGTTTTTTCTTAAATCAGAACTTTGAGTTTCCGCTCCCCCTTCATCCCGTAAACAAAAAAGGCAAAAAAGATCACAAAAAAATAAAAAATTTATAGTTGATGTGTGGAAAATATTTAAAATAATAACTAATGTAAATAAAAAATATCTATTCACACACCACAAATCAACACAAAAGTTTGTTATCCAAGTTTGGGAAATTCCATTAGTCCAACCCTATTAAGCTTGGAATTTTACATGAAGGAGATTTTTTCTACACATGTTTTAAAAATGGATATGCATGCTTGAAACATGTTAAAGATTCAAATGACCTATGGATCCAAAGCTTTTAAAGTGAATGACTAACGCTCATTAAATTCTCAAGTGAACGTGCGGTGGGATATTTGCCCGAGTCAAACAAACCATTATTTTGCCCATATTGAAAAAGTTGAGCTAACAATCATAGATGATTGTAAAGTGATTTTTCATCAGTAACGGGCTATTTTGTTGTAAGAAATCACTTATGGATTTGATGTCAACACTCAGTTAAAAATCGCCCGCCTCCCCTATTTCCCGATGATTGCAAAACCTTAGATATAAAAATGAAAGAGTGCATACGATCCCTAAAACATACAGACACACTTTGGAAATATCTCTCTCTACATTTGTGCATTGTGCATTTCCATTTTAGAGGTACACTTTTTTCTTAAATCAGAACTTTGAGTTTTCGCTTCCCCTTCATCCCGTAAACAAAAAAGGCAAAAAAGATCACAACAAAATAAAAATTTTATAGTTGATGTGTGGAAAATATTTAAAATAATTACTAATGTAAATAAAAAATATCAATTCACACACCAAAAATGAACACCAAAGTTTTGTTATCCAAGTTTTGGAAATTCCATTAGTCCAACCCTATTAAGCTTGGAATTTTACATGAAGGAGATTTTTTCTACACATGTTTTAAAAATGGATATGCATGTTTGAAACATGTTAAAGATTCAAATGACCTATGGATCCAATACTTTTAAATAGAATAACAAACGCTCATTAAATTCTCAAGTGAACGTGCGGTAGGATATTTACCCGAGTCTAACAAGTCATTATTTTTCCCATTTTCCAAAAATTTGATCTAACAATCATAGATGATTGTAAAGTAATTTATCATGCGTAATGGGCTATAGTTTTGTATCAAAAGACTTATGGATTGCAATTCAACACTCAGTTAAAAATCCTCTGCCACCAATTTTTCCCGACGATTGCAAAACCTGAGATATAAAAACTAAAAAGAGCTTACAATCCCAAAAAATTATAGACACTCTTTGGAATTATCTCTCCCTAAAATTGTGCATTGTGCTTTTCCATTTTATATGTACACTTTTTTCTTAAATCAAAACTTTGACTTTTCGCTCTCCCTTCATCCCGAAAACAAACAAGGCAAAAAACTTACAACAAAATGAAAATTTTATAGTTGATGTATGCAAAAAATTTAAAACAATAACAAATATAAATAAAAAAAATTTATTCACCCAACACAAATGAACACAAAAGTTTTGTTATCCAATTTTGGGAAATTCCACTAGTTTAACCCTAATAGCTTGGAATTTTGCAAGAAAGAGATTTCATCCACACATGTTTAAAAAATTTATATGCATGTTTGAAACTTGTTAAAGACGCAAATGAGCTATGGATGAATTCTTTTAAATAGAATAACAAACACTCATTAAATTCTCAAGTGAACTTGCGGTGGGATATTTACCCGAGTCAAACATCCCTAAAACATACCGACACTCTTTGAAAATGTCTCTCTATACATTTGTGCATTGTGCTTTTCCATTTTAGATGTACACTTTTTTCTTAAATCAGAACTTTGAGTTTTCGCTCCCCCATCTTCCTGTAAACAAAAAAGGCAAAAACGATCACAACAAAATAAAATTTTTATAGTGTATGTGTGGAAAATATTTAAAATAATAACTAATGTAAATAAAAAATATCTATTCACACACCACAAATGAACACAAAAGTTTTGTTATCCAAGTTTGGGAAATTCCACTAGTCCAAAACTAATATCTTGGAATTTTACATGAAGGAGATTTTTTCTACACATATTTTCAAAATAGATATGCATGCCAGAAACATGTTAAAGATTCAAATGACGTATGGATCCAAAGCTTTTAAAGAGAACAACAAATGCTCATTAAATTCTCAAGTGAACTTGCGGTGGGATATTTGCACGAGTCAAACAAGCCATTATTTTGCCCAAATTAAAAAAGTTGAGCTAACAATCATAGGTGACTGTAAAGTGATTTGTCATGTGTAACTGGCTATATTTTTGTAAGAAATGATTTATGGATTTGAAGTCAACACTCAGTTAAAAACTGCCCACCTCCCCCGTTTCCCGACGATTGCAAAACCTTAGATATAAAAACGAAAGATTACATACGATCCCTAAAACATACAGACACTCTTTGGAAATATCTTTCTCTACATTTGTGCATTGTGCATTTCCATTTTAGATGTACACTTTTTTCTTAAATCAGAAGTTTGAGTTTTCGTTCTCCCTTCATCCCGTAAACCAAAAAGGCAAAAAAGATCACTACAAAATAAAAATTTTATAGTTAATGTGTGGAAAATATTTAAAATAATAAATAATATAAATAAAAAGTATCTATTCACACGCCACAAATGAACACAAAAGTTTTGTTATCCAAGTTTGGGAAATTCCATTAGTCCAACCCTATTAAGCTTGGAATTTTACATGAAGGAGATTTTTTCTAGACATGTTTTAAAAATGGATATGCATGCTGGAAACAAGTTAAAGATTCAAATGACCTATGGATCCAAAGCTTTTAAAGAGAATAACAAACGCTCATTAAATTCACAAGTGAACGTGCGGTGGGATATTTACCCGTGTCTAACAAGTCATTATTTTGCCCATTTTAAAAAATTTGATCTAAGAATCATAGATGATTTTAAAGTAATTTATCATGCGTAATGGGCTATAGTTTTGTATCAAATGACTTATGGATTGCAATTTAACACTCAGTTAAAAATCCTCTGCCACCAATTTTTCCCGATGATTGCAAAACCTGAGATATAAAAACTAAAAAGAGCTTACAATCCCTAACAATTATAGACACTCTTTGGAATTATCTCTCCCTACAATTGTGCATTGTGCTTTTCCATTTTAGATGTACACTTTTTCTTAAATCAAAACTTTGACTTTTCGCTCTCCCTTCATCCCGAAAACAAACAAGGCAAAAAGCTTACAACAAAATGAAAATTTTATAGTTGATGTATGGAAAAAATTTAAAATAATAAAAAATATAAATAAATAAAATTTATTCACCCAACACAAATGAACACAAAAGTTTTGTTATCCAATTTTGGGAAATTCCACTAGTTTAACCCGAATAGCTTGGAATTTTGCAAGAAAAAGATTTCGTCCACTCATGTTTTAAAAATGGATATGCATGTTTGAAACATGTTAAAGTGCAAATGAGCTATGGATGCAAAGCTTTTAAAGAGAATAGCAAACGCTCATTAAATTCTCAAGTGAACTTGGCGTAGAATATTTACCCGAGTCAAACATGCCATTATTTTGCCAGTTTGCAAAAAGCTGAAATATTTAATCATAGATGATTGTAATGTTAATTATCATGCGTAACGGGCTATATTTTTGTATGAAATGACTTATGGATTGCAATTCACACTCAGTTAAAAATCCTCCGCAACCCATTTTTTCCGACGATTGCAAAACCTGAGATATAAAAACGAAAAGGTGCTTACAATCCCTAAAAATTACAGTCACTCTTTGGAATTATCTCTCTCTACATATGTGCATTGGGCATTTCCGTTTTAGATGTACACATTTTTCTTAAATCAAATCTTCGAGTTTGTCGCTCTCCCTTCATCCCGTAAACAAAAAAGGCAAATAGATCACTGCAAAATGAAAATTTCATAGTTGATGTACGGAAAAAGTTTAAAACAATAAAAAAAGTAAATGAAGAAAATTTTTTCACACACCACGAATGAACACAAAATTTTTGTTATCCAAGTTTGGGAAATTCCACTAGTCCAAAACTAATATCTTGGAATTTTACATGAAGGAGATTTTTTCCACACATGTTTTAAAATTGGATATGCATGCCAGAAACATGTTAAAGATTCAAATGACCTATGGATCCAAAGCTTTTAAAGAGAATAACAAACGCTCATTAAATTCTCAAGTGAACGTGCAGTGGGATATTTGCCCGAGTCAGACAAGCCATTATTTTGCCCATATTCAAAAAGTTGAGCTAACAATCATAGATGATTGTAAAGTAATTTGTCATGCGTAACGGGCTATATTTTTTTAAGAAATGACTTATGGATTTGAAGTCAACACTCAGTTAAAAATCGCCCACCTGTGCCGTTTCCCGACGATTGCAAAACCTTAGATATAAAAACGAAAGAGTGCATACGATCCCTAAAACATACAGACACTCTTAGGAAATATCTCTCTCTACATTTGTGCATTGTGCATTTCCATTTTAGATGTACACTTTTTCTTAAAACAGATCTTTGAGTTTTCGCTCCCCCTTAATCCCATAAACAAAAAAGGCAAAAAAGATCACTACAAAATAAAAATTTTATAGTTGATGTGTGGAAAATAATTAAAATAATAACCAATGTAAATAAAAAATATCTATTCACACACCACAAATGAACACAAAAGTTTTGTTATCTAATTTTGGGAAATTCCATTAGTCCAACCCTATTAAGCTTGGAATTTTACATGAAGGAGATTTTTTCTACACATGTTTTAAAAATGGATATGCATGATTGAAACATGTTAAAGATTCAAATGACCTATGGATACAAAACTTTTAAAGAGAATAACAAACGCTCATTATATTCTCAAGTGAACGTGCGGTGGGATATTTGCCTGAGTCAAACAAGCCATTATTTTGCCCATATTCAAAAAATTGAGCTAACAATCATAGATGATTGCAAAGTGATATATCATGCGTAACGGGCTGTATTTTTGTATGAAATGACTTATGGATTGCAATTCAGCACTTAGTTAAAAATCCTCTGCCACCAATTTTTCCCGACGATTGCAAACCCTGAGATATAAAAACTAAAAAGAGCATACAATCCCTAAAACTTAAAGACACTCTTTGGAATTATCTTTCCCTACAACATTGTGCTTTTCCATTTTAGATATACACCTTTTTCTTAAATCGAAACTTTGACTTTTCGCTCTCCCTTCATCCCGAAAATAAACAAGGCAAAAAACTTACAACAAAATGAAAGTTTTGTAGTTGATGTATGGAAAAAATTTAAAACAATAACAAATATAAATCAAGAAAATTTATTCACCCAACACAAATGAACACAAAAGTTTTGTTATCCAATTTTGGGAAATTCCACTTGTTTAACCCTAATAGCTTGGAATTTTTCATGAAAGAGATTTCATCCACACATGTTTTAATAATGGATATGCATGTTTGAACCATGTTAAAGATGCAAATGAGCTATGGATGCAAAGGTTTTAAAGAGAATAACAAACGTTCAATTAATTCTCAAGTGAACTTGGCGTGGGATATTTACCCGAGCCGAACATGCCATTATTTTGTCCATTTGCAAAACGCTGACATAATTAATCATAGATGATTGTAATGTGATTTATCATGCGTAACGGGCTATATTTTTTTATGAAATGACTTATGGATTGCAATTCAACACTCAGTTAAAAATCCTCCGCAACCCATTTTTCCCGACGATTGCAAAACCTGAGATATAAAAACGAAAAGGTGCTTACAATCCCTAAAAATTATAGACACTCTTTGGAATTATCTCTCTCTACATATGTGTATTGTGCATTTCCGTTTTAGATGTACACATTTTTCTTAAATCAAAACTTCGAGTTTTTCGCTCTCCCTTCATCCCGTAAACAAAAAAGGCAAATAGATCACAGCAAAATGAAAATTTCACAGTTGATGTACGGAAAAAGTTTAAAACAATAAAAAAACTAAATGAAGAAAAATTATTGACTCATCACAAATGAACACAAAATTTTTGTTATCCAAGTTTGGGAAATTCCACTAGTCCAAAACTAATATCTTGGAATTTTACATGAAGGAGATTTTTTCTACACTTGTTTTAATAATGGATATGCATGCCAGAAACATGTTAAAGATTCAAATGACCTATGGATCCAAAGCTTTTAAAGAGAATGACAAACGCTCATTAAATTCTCAAGTGAACGTGCAGTGGGATATTTTCCCAAGTCAAACAAGCCATTATTTTGCCCATATTCAAAAAGTTGAGCTAACAATCATAGATGATTGTAAACTGATTAGTCATGCGTAACAGGCTATATTTTTGTAACAAATGACTTATGGATTTAATGTCAACACTCAATTAAAAATCACCCGCCTCCCCCGTTTCCCGACGATTGCAAAACCTTAGATATAAAAATGAAAGAGTGCAAACGATCCCTAAAACATACAGACACTCTTTGGAAATATCTCTCTCCACATTTTTCCATTGTGCATTTCAATTTTAGATGTACAGTTTTTTCTTAAATCAGAACTTTTAGTTTCCGCTCCCCCTTCATCCCGTAAACAAAGAAGGCCAAAAAGATCACAACAAAATAAAAATTCTATAGTTGATGTGTGGAAAATATTTAAAATAATAACTAATGTAAATAAAAAATATCTATTCACACACCACAAATCAACACAAAAGTTTTGTTATCCAAGTTTGGGAAATTCCATTAGTCCAACCCTATTAAGCTTGGAATTTTACATGAAGGAGATTTTTTCTACACATGTTTTAAAAATGGATATGCATGCTTGAAACATGTTAAAGATTCAAATGACCTATGGATCCAAAGCTTTTAAAGTGAATGACTAACGCTCATTAAATTCTCAAGTGAACGTACGGTGGGATATTTGCATGAGTCAAACAAGCCATTATTTTGCCCATATTCAAAAAGTTGAGCTAACAATCATAGAAGATTGTAAAGTGATTTTTCATGCGTAACGGGCTATATTGTTGTAAGAAATCACTTATGGATTTGAAGTCAACACTCAGTTAAAAATCACCCGCCTCCCCTGTTTCCCGACGATTCCAAAACTTTAGATATAAAAACGAAAGAGTGCATACGATCCCTAAAACATACAGACACACTTTGGAAATATTGCTCTCTACATTTGTGCATTGTGCATTTCCATTTGAGATGTACACTTTTTTCTTAAATCAAAACTTTGAGTTTTCGCTTCCCTTTAAGTCCGTAAACAAAAAAGGCAAAAAAGATCACAACAAAATAAAAATTTTATAGTTGATGTGTGGAAAATATTTAAAATAATTACTAATGTAAATAAAAAATATCTATTCACACACCAAAAATGAACACCAAAGTTTTTTTATCCAAGTTTGGGAAATTCCATTAGTCCAACCCTATTAAGCTTGGAATTTTACATGAAGGAGATTTTTTCTACACATGTTTTAAAAATGGATATGCATGTTTGAAACATGTTAAAGATTCAAATGACCTATGGATCTAATACTTTTAAAGAGAATAACAAACGCTCATTAAATTCTCAAGTGAACGTGCGGTGGGATATTTACCTGAGTCTAACAAGTCATTATTTTGCCCATTTTCAAAAAATTTGATCGAACGATCATAGATGATTGTAAAGTAATTTATCATGCGTAATGGGCTATAGTTTTGTATCAAATGACTTATGGATTGCAATTCAACACTCAGTTAAAAATCCTCTGCCACCAATTTTTTCCGACGATTGCAAAACCTGAGATATAAAAACTAAAAAGAGCTTACAATCCCTAAAAATTACAGACACTCTTTGGAATTATCTCTCCCTAAAATTGTGCATTGTGCTTTTCCATTTTAGATGTACACTTTTTTTTTAAATCAAAACTTTCACTTTTCGCTCTCCCTTCATCCCGAAAACAAACAAGGCAAAAAACTTACAACAAAAGCAAAATTTCATAGTTGATGTACGGAAAAAGTTTAAAACAATAAAAAAAGTAAATGAAGAAAATTTATTCACACACCACAAATGAACACAAAAGTTTTGTTATCCAAGTTTGGGAAATTCCACTAGTCCAAAACTAATATCTTGGAATTTTACATGAAGGAGATTTCAAAATGGATATGCATGCCAGAAACATGTTAAAGATTCAAATGACGTATGGATCCAAAGCTTTTAAAGAGAACAACAAATGCTCATTAAATTCTCAAGTGAACTTGCGGTGGGATATTTGCCTGAGTCAAACAAGCCATTATTTTGGCCATATTAAAAAAAGTGTAGCTAACAATCATAGGTGATTGTAAAGTGATTTGTCATGTGAATCAGGCTATATTTTTGTAAGAAATGACTTATGGATTTGAAGTCAACACTCAGTTAAAAACCGCCCGCCTCCCCCGTTTCCCGACGATTGCAAAACCTTAGATATAAAAACGAAAAAAGTGCAAACGATCCCTAAAACATACAGACACTCTTTGGAAATATCTCTCTCTATATTTGTGCATTGTCCATTTCCATTTTAGATGTACACTTTTTTCTTAAATCAGAAGTTTGAGTTTTCGCTCTCCCTTCATCCTGTAAACAAAAAAGGCAAAAAAGATCACAAAAAAATAAAAATTTTATAGTTAATGTGTGGAAAATATTTAAAATAATAACTAATGTAAATTAAAAATATCTATTCACACACCACAAACGAACACAAAAGTTTTGTTATCCAAGTTTGGGAAATTCCATTAGTCCAAAACTAATATCTTAAAATTTTACATGAAAGAGATTTTTTCTACACATGTTTTAAAAATGGATATGCATGCTAGAAACATATTAAAGATTCAAATGACCTATGTATCCAAAGCTTTTAAAGAGAATAACAAACGCTCATTAAATTCTCAAGTGAACGTGCGGTGGGATATTTTCCCGAGTCAAACAAGCCATTACTTTGCCCATATTCAAAAACTTGAGCTAACAATCATAGGTGATTGTAAAGTGATTTGTCATACGGAACGGGCTATATTATTTTAAGAAAGGATTTATGGATTTGATGTCAACACTCAGTCAAAAATCGCCCGCCTCCCCCGTTTCCCGGCGATTGCAAAACCTTAGATATAAAAGAGAAAAAGTGCATACGATCCCTAAAACATACAGACACTCTTTGGAAATATCTCTCTCTACATTTGTGCATTGTGAATTTCCATTTTAGATGTACGCTTTGTTCATAAATTAGAAGTTTGAGTTTTCGCTCCCCTTCATCCCGTAAACAAAAAAGGCAAAAAAGATGACAACAAAATAAAAATTTTATAGTTGATGTGTGGAAAATATTTAAAATAATAACTAATGTAAATAAAAAATATCTATTCACACACCACAAATGAACACAAAATTTTTTTTATCCAAGTTTGGGAAATTCCATTAGTCCAACCCTATTAAGCTTGGAATTTTACACGAAGGAGATTTTTTCTACACATGTTTTAAAAATGGATATGCATACTTGAAACATGTGAAAGATTCAAATGACCTATGGATCCAAAGCTTTTAAAGAGAATAACAAACGCTCATTAAATTCTCAAGTGAACGTGCGGTGGGATATTTACCCGAATCTAACAAGTCATTATTTTGCCCATTTTCAAAAATTTGGTCTAACAATCATAGATGATTGTAAAGTGATTTATCATGCGTAACGGGCTATGTTTTTATATAAAATGACTTATGGATTGCAATTAAACACTCAGTTAAAAATTCTCTGCCACCAATTTTTCCCTACGAATGCAAAACTAGAGATATAAAAACTTAAAAGAGCTTACAATCCCTAAAAATAACAGACACTCCATGGAATTATCTCTCCCTACAATTGTGCATTGTGCTTTTCCATTTTAGATGTACACTTTTTTCTTAAATCAAAACTTTGACTTTTTGCTCTCCCTTCTTCCCGAAAACAAACAAGGCAAAAAGCTTACACCAAAATGAAAATTTTATAGTTGATGTATGGAAAAAATTTAAAAAAATAACAAATATAAATAAAAAAATTTATTCACCCAACACAAATGAACACAAAAGTTTTGTTATCCAATTTTGGGAAATTCCACTAGTTTAACCCTAATAGCTTGGAATTTTGCAAGAAGGAGATTTCATCCACACATGTTTTAAAAATGGATATGCATGTTTGGAACATGTTAAAGATGCAAATGAGCTATGGATGCAAAGCTTTTAAAGAGAATAACAAACGCTCATTAAATTCTCAAGTGAACTTGTGGTGAGATATTTTCCCGAGTCAAACATGCCATTATTTTGCCCATTTGCAAAAAGCTGACATAATTAATCATAGATGATTGGAATGTGATTGATCATGCTTAACGGGCTATATTTTTGTATGAAATGACTTATGGATTGCAATTCAACACTCAGTTAAAAATCCTCCGCAACCCATTTTTCCCGACAATTGCAAAACCTGAGAAATAAAAACGAAAAGGTGCTTACAATCCCTAAAAATTACAGACACTCTTTGGAATTATATCTCTCTACATATGTGCATTGTGCATTTCCGTTTTAGATGTACACAATTTTCTTAAATCAAAACTTCGAGCTTTTCGCTCTCCCTTCATCCCCGTAAACAAAAAAGGCAAATAGATCACAGCAAAATGAAAATTTCGTAGTTGATGTTCGGAAAAAGTTTAAAACAATAAAAAAATTAAATGAAAAAAATTTATTCACACACCACAAATGAAGACAATAGTTTTGTTATCCAAGTTTGGGAAATTCCACTAGTCCAAAACTAATATCTTGGAATTTTACATGAAGGAGATTTTTTCTACACATGTTTTAAAAATGGATATGCATGCCAGAAACTTGTTAAAGATTTAAATGACCTATGGATCCAAAGCTTTTAAAGTGAATAACAAATGCTCATTAAATTCTCAAGTGAACTTGCGGTAGGATATTTGCCCGAGTCAATCAAGCCAGTATTTTGCCCATATTCAAAACGTTGAGCTAACAATCATAGGTGATTGTAAAGTGATTTATCATGCGTAACGGGCTATATTTTTTTAAGAAATGACTTATGGATTTGAAGTCAACACTCAGTTAAAAATCACCCGCCTCCCACGTTTCACGGCGATTGCAAAACGTTGATATAAAAAAAAAAAGTGCATACGATCCCTAAAACATACAGAAACTCTTTGGAAATATCTGTCTCTACATTTGTGCATTGTGCATTTCCATTTTAAATGTACACTTTTTCTTAAATCAGAAGTTTGAGTTTTCGCTCTCCCTTCATCCCGTAAACAAAAAAGGCAAAAAGATCACAACAAAATAAAAATTTTATAGTTGATGTGTGGAAAATATTTAAAATAATAACTAATGTAAATAAAAAATATCTATTCACACACCACAAATGAACACAAAAGTTTTGTTATCCAAGTTTGGGAAATTCCATTAGTCCAACCCTATTAAGCTTGAAATTTTACACGAAGGAGATTTTTTCTACACATGTTTTAAAAATGGATATGCATGGTTGAAACATGTTAAAGATTCAAATGACCTATGGATCCAAAGCTTTTAAAGAGAATAACAAACGCTCATTAAATTCTCAAGTGAACGTGCGGTGGGATATTTACCCGAGTCTAACAAGTCATTATTTTGCCCATTTTCAAAAAATTGATCTAACAATCATAGATGATTGTAAAGTGATATATCATAGATGATTGTAACGGGCTATGTTTTTGTCTGAAATGACTTATGAATTGCAATTCAACACTCAGTTAAAAATCCGCTGCCACCAATTTTTCCCGACGATTGCAAAACTTGAGATATAAAATCTTAAAAGAGCTTACTATACCTAAAAATAACAGGAACTCTTTGGAATTATCTCTCCCTACAATTGTGCATTGTGCTTTTCCATTTTAGATGTACACTTTTTTCTTAAATCAAAACTTTGATTTTTCGCTCTCCCTTCATGCTGAAAACAAACAAGGCAAAAAGTTTACAACAAAATGAAAATTTTATAGTTCATGTATGGAAAAAAATTTAAACAATAACAAATATAAATAAAGAAAATTTATTCACCCAACACAAATGTACACAAAAATTTTGTTATCCATTTTTGGGAAATTCCACTAGTTTAACCCTAATAGCTTGGAATTTTGCAAGAAAGAGATTTCATCCACACTTGTTTTAAAAATGGATATGCATGTTTGAAACATGTTAAAGATGCAAATGAGCTATGGATGCAAAGATTTTAAAGAGAATAACAAACGCTCATTAAATTCTCAAGTGAACTTGCGGTGGGATATTTACCGGAGTCAAACATGCCATTATTTTGCCCATTTGCAAAAAGCTGACATAATTAATCATAGATGATTGTAATGTGATTTATCTTGCGTAACGGGCTATATTTTTGTACGAAATAACTTATAGATTGCAATTCAACCCTCAATTAAAAATCCTCCGCAACCCATTTTTCCCGACGATATCAAAACCTGAGATATAAAACCGAAAAGGGGCTTACAATCCCTAAAAATTAAAGACACTCTTTGGAATTATCTCTATCTACATATGTGCATTGTGCATTTCCGTTTTAGATGTACATATTTTTCTTAAATCAAAACTTCGAGTTTTTCGCTCTCGCTTCATCCCCGTAAACAAAAAAGGCAAATAGATCACAGCAAAATGAAAATTTCGTAGTTGATGTTCGAAAAAAGTTTAAAACAATAAAAAAATTAAATGAAGAAAATTTATTCACACACCACAAATGAACACAATAGTTCTGTTATCCAAGTTTGGGTAATTCCATTAGTCTAAAACTAATATCTTGGAATTTTACATGAAGGAGATTTTTTCTACACATGTTTTAAAAATGGATATGCATGCCAGAAACTTGTTATAGATTTAAATGACCTATGGATCCAATGCTTTTAAAGAGAATAACAAACGCTCATTAAATTCTCAAGTGAACGTGCGGTGGGATATTTACCCGAGTCTAACAAGTCATTATTTTGCACATTTTCAAAAATTTGATCTAACAATCATAGATGATTGTAAAGTAATATATCATGCGTAACGGGCTATGTTTTTGTATGAAATGACTTATGGATTGCAATTCAACACTCAGTTAAAAATCATCTGCAACCAATTTTTCCCGACGATTGCAAAACCATAGATATAAAAACTAAAAAGAGCTTACAATGCCTAAAAATTACAGACACTCTTTGGAATTATCTCTCTCTACAATTATGCATTGTCCTTTTCCATTTTAGATCTACACTTTTTTCTTAAATCAAAACTTTGACTTTTCGCTCTCCCTTCATCCCGAAAACAAACAAGGCAAAAAGCTTACAACAAAATGAAAATTTTATATATGATGTATGGAAAAAATTTTAAACAATAACAAATATAAATAAAAAAAAATTATTCACCCAAGACAAATGAACACAAAATTTTGTTATCCAATTTTGGGAAATTCCACTAGTTTAACCCTAATAGCTTGGAATTTTGCAAGAAAGAGATTTCATCCACATGTTTTAAAAATGGATATGCATGTTTGAAACATGTTAAAGATGCAAATGAGCTATGGATGCAAAACATTTAAAGAGAATAACAAACGCTCATTAAATTCTTAACTGAACTTGCGGTGGGATATTTACCCGAGTCAAAGATGCCCTTATTTTGCCCATTTGCAAAAAGCTGACATAATTAATCTTAGATGATTGTAATGTGATTTATCATGCGTAACGAGCTATATTTTTGTATGAAATGACTTATGGATTGCAATTCAACACTCAATTAAAAATCATCCGCAACCCATTTTTCCCGACGATAGCAAAACCTGAGGTATAAAAACGAAAAGGTGCTTACAATCCCTAAAAATTATAGACACACTTTGGAATTATCTCTATCTACATATGTGCATTGTGCATTTCCATTTTAGATGTACACATTTTTCTTAAATCAAAACTTCGAGTTTTTCGCTCTCCCTTCATCCCCGTAAACAAAATTTCTTAGTTGATGTTCGGAAAAAGTTTAAAACAATACAAAAAGTAAATGAAAAAATTTATTCACACACCACAAATGAAAACAAAAGATTTGTTATCCAAGTTTGGGAAATTTCACTAGTCCAAAACTAATATCTTGGAATTTTACATGAAGGAGATTTTTTCTACACATGTTTTAAAAATGGATACGCATGCTAGTAACATGTTAAAGATTCAAATGACCTATTGATCCAAATCTTTTAAAGAGAATAACAAATGCTCATTAAATTCTCTAGTGAACGTGTGGTCGGATATTTGCCCGAGTCAAACAAGCCATTAGTTTGCCCATATTCAAAACGTTGAGCTCACAATCATAGATGATTGTAAAGTGATTTGTCATGTGTAACGGACTATATTTTTGTAAGAAATGACTTATGGATTTGAAGTCAACACTCAGTTAAAAATAGCCCTCCTCCCCCGTTTCTTGACGATTGGAAAACCTTAGATATAAAAATGAAAAAGTCCATACGATCCCTAAAACATACAGACACTCTTTGGAAATATCTCTCTCTACATTTGTGCATTGTGCATTTCAGTTTTAGATGTACACTTTTTTCATAAATCAGAAGTTTGAGTTTTCGCTCCCCCTTCATCCCGTAAACAAAAAAGGCAAAAAAGATCACAACAGAATAAAAATTTTATAGTTGATGTGTGGAAAATATTTAAAATAATAACTAATGTAAATAAAAAATATCTATTCACACACCACAAATGAACACAAAAGTTTTGTTATCCAAGTTTGGGAAATTCCATTAGTCCAACCCTATTAAGCTTGGAATTTTACATGAAGGAGATTTTTTCTATACATGTCTTAAAAATGGATATGCATGCTTGAAACTTGTTAAAGATTCAAATGACCTATGGATCCAAAGCTTTTAAAGAGAATAACAAACGCTCATTAAATTCTCAAGTGAACGTGCGGTGGGATATTTACCCGAGTCTAACAAGTCATTATTTTGCCCATTTTCAAAAATTTGGTCTAACAATCATAGATGATTGTAAAGTGATTTATCATGCGTAACGGGCTATATTTTTGTATGAAATGACTTATGGATTGCAATTAAACACTCAGTTAAAAAACCTCTGCCACCAATTTTTCCCAACGATTGCAAAACTTGAGATATAAAAACATAAAAGAGCTTACAATACCTAAAAATAACAGACACTCTTTGGAACTATCTCTCCCTACAATTGTGCATTTTGCTCTTCCATTTTAGATGTACACTTTTTCTTAAATCAAAACTTTGACTTTTCGCTCTCCCTTCATGCCGAAAACAAACAAAGCAAAAAGCTTACAACAAAATGAAAATTTTATAGTTGATGATGGAAAAAATTTAAAACAATAACAAATGTAAATAAAGAAAATTTATTCACCCAACACAAATGAACACAAAAGTTTTGTTATCCAATTTTGGGAAATTCCACTAGTTTAACCCTAATAGCTTGGAATTTTGCAAGAAGGAGATTTCATCCACACATGTTTTAAAAATGGATATGCATGTTTGGAACATGTTCAAAATGCAAATGAGCTATGGATGCAAAGCTTTTAAAGAGAATAACAAACGCTCATTAAATTATCAAGTGAACTTGCGGTGAGATATTTACCCGAGTCAAACATGCCATTATTTTGCCCATTTGCAAAAAGCTGACATAATTAATCATAGATGATTGCAATGTGATTTATCATGCGTAACGGGCTATATTTTTGTATGAAATGACTTATGGATTGCAATTCAACACTCAGTTAAAAATCCTCCGCAACCCATTTTTCCCGACGATTGCAAAACCTGAGATATAAAAAGGAAAATGTGCTTACAATCCCTAAAAATTACAGACACTCTTTGGAATTATCTCTCTCTACATATGTGCATTGTGCATTTCCATTTTAGACGTACACATTTTTCTTAAATCAAAACTTTGAGTTTGTCGCTCTCCCTTCATCCCGTAAACAAAAAAGGCAAATAGATCACAGCAAAATGAAAGTTTCGTAGTTGATGTACGGAAAAAGTTTAAAACTATTAAAAAAGTAAATGAAGAAAATTTATTCTCACACCACAAATGAACACAAAAGTTTTGTTATCCAAGTTGGGGAAATTCCACTAGTCGAAAACTAATATCTTGGAATTTTACATGAAGGAGATTTTTTCTACACTTGTTTTAAAAACGGATATGCATGCCAGAAACAAGTTAAAGATTCAAATGACCTATGGATCCAAATCTTTTAAAGAGAATAACAAACGCTCATTAAATTCTCAAGTGAACGTGCGGTGAGATATTTGCCCGAGTCAAACAAGCCATTATTTTGCCCATATTCAAAAAGTTGAGCTAACAATCATAGGTTATTGTAAAATGATTTGTCATGCGTAACGGGCTATATTTTGGAAGAATGACTTATGGATTTGAAGTCAACACTCAGTTAAAAATCGGCCTCCTCCCCCGTTTCCCGACAATTGCAAAATCTTAGATATAAAAATGAAAGAGTGCATACAATCCCTAAAACATACAAACACTCTTTGGAAATATCTCTCTCTACATTTGTGCATTGTGCATTTCCATTTTAGATGTACACTTTTTTCTTAAATCAGAACTTTGAGTTTTCGCTCCCCCTTCATCCCGTAAAGTAAAGAGGCAAAAAAGATCACAACAAAGTAAAACTTTTGTAGTTGATGTGTGGAAAATATTTAAAATAATAACTAATGTAAATAAAAAATATCTATTCACACACCACAAATGAACACAAAAGTTTTGTTATCCAAGTTTGGGAGATTCCATTAGTCCAACCCTATTAAGCTTCGAATTTTACATGAAGGAGATTTTTTCTACACATGTTTTAAAAATGGATATGCATGCTTGAAACATGTTAAAGATTCAAATGACCTATGCATCCAAAGCTTTTAAAGTGAATAACAAACGCTCATTCAATTCTCAAGTTAACGTGCGGTGGGATATTTACCCGAGTCTAACAAGTCATCATTTTGCCCATTTTCAAAAATTTGATCTAACAATCATAGATGATTGTAAAGTAATATATCATGCGTAACGGGCTATGTTTTTGTATGAAATGACTTATGGATTGCAACTCACCACTCAGTTAAAAAACATCTGCAACCAATTTTTCGCGACGATTCCTAAACCTGAGATATAAAAACGAAAAAGAGCTTACAATGCCTAAAAATTATAGACACTCATTGGAATTATCTCTCCCTACAATTATACATTGTCCTTTTCCATTTTAGATCTAAACTTTTTTCTTAATTCAAAACTTTGACTTTTCGTTCTCCCTTCATCCCGAAAACAAACAAGGCAAAAAGTTTACAACAAAATAAAAATTTTGTATGTGATGTATGGAAAAAATTTAAAACAATAACAAATATAAAAATAAAAAATTTGTTCACCCAACACAAATGAACACAAAAGTTTTGTTATCCAATTTTGGGAAATTCCACTAGTTTAACCCTAATAGCTTGGAATTTTGTAAGAAAGAGATTTCATCCACACATGTTTTAAAAATGGATATGCATGTTTGAAACATGTTAAAGATGCAAATGAGCTATGGATGCAAAGCTTTTAAAGAGAATAACAAACGCTCATTAAATTCTCAAGTGAACTTGCGGTGGGATATTTACCCGAGTCAAACATGCAATTATTTTGCCCATTTGTAAAAAGCTGACATAATTAATCATACATGATTGTAATGTGATTTATCATGCTTAACGGGCTATATTTTTGTATGAAATGACTTATGGATTGCAATTCAACACTCAATTAAAAATCCTCCGCAACCCATTTTTCCCGACAATTGCAAAACCTGAGATATAAAAATGAAAAGGTGCTTACAATCCCTAAAAATTACAGACACTCTTTGGAATTATCTCTATCTACATATGTGCATTGTGCATTTCTGTTTTAGATGTACACATTTTTCTTAAATCAAAACTTCGAGTTTTTCGCTCTCCCTTCATCCCTGAAAGCAAAAAAGGCGAATAAATCACAGCAAAATTAAAATTTCTTAGTTGCTGTTCGAAAAAAGTTTAAAACAATACAAAAAGTAAATGAAAAAAATTTAGTCACACACCACAAATGAACACAAAAGTTTTGTTATCCAAGTTTGGGAAATTCCACTAGTCCAAAACTAATATCTAGGAATTTTACATGAAGGAGATTTTTTCTACACATGTTTTAAAAATGGATATGCATGCAAGTAACATGTTAAAGATTCAAATGACCTATGGATCCAAAGCTTTTAAAGAGAATAACAAACGCTCATTAAATTCTCTAGTGAACGTACGGTCGGATATTTGCCCGAGTTGAACAAGCCATTATTTGTCCCATATTCAAAACGTTGAGCTAACAATCATAGATGATTGTAAAGTGATTTGTCATGCGTAACGGGCTATATTTTTGTAAGAAACGACTTATGGATTTGAAGTCAACACTCAGTTAAAAATAGCCCGCCTCCCCCGTTTGCCGACGATTGCAAAACCTTATATATAAAAACGAAAAAGTCCACACGATCCCTAAAACATACAGACACTCTTTGGAAATATCTCTCTCTACATTTGTGCATTGTGCATTTCCATTTTAGATGTACACTTTTTTCATAAATCAGAAGTTTGAGTTTTCGCTCCCCCTTCATCCCGTAAACAAAAAAGGCAAAAAAGATCACAACAAAATAAAAATTTTATAGTTGATGTGTGGAAAATATTTAAAATAATAACTAATGTAAATAAAAAATATCTATTCACACACCACAAATGAACACAAAAGTTTTGTTATCCAAGTTTGGGAAATTGCATTAGTCCAACCCTATTAAGCTTGAAATTTTACATGAAGCAGATTTTTTCTACACATGTTTCAAAAATGGATATGCATGCTTGAAACTTGTTAAAGATTCAAATGACCTATGGATCCAAAGCTTTTAAAGAGAATAACAAACGCTCAATAAATTCTCAAGTGAACGTGCGGTGGCATATTTACCCGAGTCTAACAAGTCATTATTTTGCCCATTTTCAAAAATTTGATCTATCAATCATAGATGATTGTAAAGTGATTTATCATGCGTAACGGGCTATCTTTTTGTATGAAATGACTTATGGATTGCAATTCAACCCTCAGTTAAAAATCCTCTGCCACCAATTTTTCCCGACGATTGCAAAACCTGACATATGAAAACTAAAAAGAGCTTACAATCCCTTAAAATTACAGACACTCTTTGGAATTATCTCTCCCTACAATTGTGCATTGTGCTTTTCCATTTTAGATGTACACTTTTTTCTTAAATCAAAACTTTGACTTTTCGCTCTCCCTTCATCCCGAAAACAAACAAGGCAAAAAGCTTACACCAAAATGAAAATTTTATAGTTGATGTATGGAAAAAATTTAAAAAAATAACAAATATAAATAAAAAAATTTATTCACCCAACACAAATGAACACAAAAGTTTTGTTATCCAATTTTGGGAAATTCCACTAGTTTAACCCTAATAGCTTGGAATTTTGCAAGAAAGAGATTTCATCCACATATGTTTTAAAAATGGATATGCATGTTTGAAACATGTCAAAGATGCACATGAGCTATGGATGCAAAGGTTTTCAAGAGAATAACAAACGCTCATTAAATTCTCAAGTGAACTTGCGGTGGGATATTTACCCGAGTCAAACATGCCATTATTTTGCCCATTTGCAAAAAGCTGACATAATTAATCATAGATTATTGTAATGTGACTTATCATGCGTAATGGGCTATATTTTTGTATGAAATGACTTATGGATTGCAATTCAACACTCAGTTAAAAATCCACCGCAACCCATTTTTCCCGACGATTGCAAAACATGAGATATAAAAATGAAAAGGTGCTTACAATCCCTAAAACTTACAGACCCTCTTTGGAATTATCTCTCTCTACATATTTGCATTGTGCATTTCTGTTTTAGATGTACGCATTTTTCTTAAATCAAAACTTCCAGTTTTTCGCTCTCCCTTCATCCCGTAAACAAAAAAGGCAAATAGATCACAGCAAAATGAAAATTTCATAGTTGATGTATGGAAAAAGATTAAAACAATAAAAAAAGGAAATGATGAAAATTTATTCACACACCACAAATGAACACAAAAGTTTTGTTATCCAAGTTTGGGAAATTCCACTTGTCCAAAACTAATATCTTAAAATTTTACATCAAAGAGATTTTGCTACATATGTTTGAAAAATGGATATGCATGCTTGAAACATGTTAAAAATGCAAATGAGCTATGGATGCAAAGCTTTTAAAAAGAATATCAAACGGTCATTAAATTCTTAAGTGAACTTGCGGTGGGATATTTACCCGAGTCAAACATGTCATTATTTTGCCCATTTGTAAAAAGCTGACATAATTAGTCATAGATGATTGTAATGTGATTTACCATGCGTAACGGGCCATATTTTGTATGAAATGACTTATGGATTGCAATTCAACACTCAGTTAAAAATCCTCCGCAACCCATTTTTCCCTACAATTGCAAAACTTGAGATATAAAAACGAAAAGGTGCTTACAATCCCTAAAAATTACAGACACTCTTTGGAATTATCTCTCTCTACATATGTGCATTGTGCATTTCCGTTTTAGATGTACACTTTTTTCTTAAATCAAAACTTCGAGTAAACAAAAAAGGCAAATAGATCACAGCAAAATGAAAATTTCATAGTTGATGTACGGAAAAAGTTTAAAACAATAAAAAAAGGAAATGAAGAAAATTTATTCACAAACCACAAATGAACACAAAATTTTGTTATCCAAGTTTGGGTAATTCCACTAGTCCAAAACTAATATCTTGGAATTTTACATGAAGGAGATTTTTTCTACACATGTTTTAAAAATAGATATGCATGCCAGAAACATGTTAAAGATTCAAATGACCTATGGATCCAAAACTTTTAAAGAGAATAACAAACGCTCATTAAATTCTCTAGTGAACGTGTGGTCGGATATTTGCCCGAGACAAACAAGCCATTAATTTTCCCATATTCAAAACGTTGAGCTAACAATCATAGATGATTGTAAAGTGATTTGTCATGCGTAACGGGCTATATTTTTGTAAGAAATGACCTATGGATTTGAAGTCAACACTCAGTTAAATATCGTCCGCCTCCCCAGTTTGCCAACGATTGCAAAACCTTAGATATAAAAACGAAAAAGTCCATACGATCCCTAAAACATACAAACACTCTTTGGAAATATCTCTCTCTACATTTGGGCATTGTGCATTTCCATTTTAAATGTACACTTTTTTCATAAATCAGAAGTTTGAGTTTTCGCTCCCCCTTCATCCCGTAAACAAAAAAGGCAAAAAAGATCACAACAAAATAAAAATTTTATAGTTGATGTGTGGAAAATATTTAAAATAATAACTAATGTAAATAAAAAATATCTATTCACACACCACAAATGAACACAAAAGTTTTGTTATCCAAGTTTGGAAATTCCATTAGTCCAACCCTATTAAGCTTGGAATTTTACATGAAGGAGATTTTTTCTACACATGTTTTAAAAATGGATATGCATGGTTGAAACATGTTAAAGATTCAAATGACCTATGGATCCAAAGCTTTTAAAGAGAATAACAAACGATCATTAAATTCTCAAGTGAACGTGCGGTGGGATATTTACCCGAGTCTAACAAGTCATTATTTTGCCCATTTTCAAAAATTTGATCTAACAATCATAGATGATTGTAAAGTGATTTATCATGCATAACGGGCTATATTTTTGTATGAAATGACTTATGGATTGCAATTCAACCCTCAGTTAAAAATCCTCAGCCACCAATTTTTCCCGACGATTGCGAAACCTGACATATGAAAACTAAAAAGAGCTTACAATCCCTAAAAATTACAGACACTCTTTGGAATTATCTCTCCCTACAATTGTGCATTGTGCTTTTCCATTTTAGATGTACACTTGTTTCTCAAATCAAAACTTTGACTTTTCGCTCTCCCTTCTTCCCAAAAACAAACAAGGCAAAAAGCTTACAACAAAATGAAAATTTTATAGTTGATGTATGGAAAAAATTTAAAACAATGACGAATATAAATAAAGTAAATTTATTCACCAACACACAAATGAACACAAATGTTTTGTTATCCAATTTTGGGAAATTTCACTAGTTTAACCCTAATAGCTTGGAATTTTGCAAGAAAGAGATTTCCTCCACACATGTTTTAAAAATGGATATGCATGTTTGAAACATGTTAAAGATGCAAATGAGCTATGGATGCAAATCTTTTATAGAGAATAACAAACTCGCATTAAATTCTCAAGTGAACTTGCGGTGGGATATTTACCCGAGTCAAACATGCCATTATTTTGCCCATTTGCAAAAAGCTGACATAATTAATAATAGATGATTGTAATGTGATTTATCATGCGTAACGGGCTATATTTTTGTATGAAATGACTTATGGATTGCAATTCAACACTCAATTAAAAATCCTCCGCAACCCATTTTTCCCGACGATTGCAAAACGTGAGATATAAAAACGAAAAGGTGCTTACAATCCCTAAAAATTACAGACACTCTTTGGAATTATCTCTATCTACATATGTGCATTGTGCATATCCGTTTTAGAAGTACACATTTTTCTTAAATCAAAACTTCGAGTTTTTCGCTCTCGCTTCATCCCCGTAAACAAAAAAGGTGATTTGATCACAGCAAAATTAAAATTTCTTAGTTGATGTTCGGAAAAAGTTTAAAACAATACAAAAAGTAAATGAAAAAAATTTATTCACACACCACAAATGAAAACAAAAGATTTGTCATCCATGTTTGGGAAATTCCACTAGTCCAAAACTAATATCTTGGAATTTTACATGAAGGATATTTTTTCTACATATGTTTTAAAAATGGATACGCATGCTAGGAACTTATTAAAGATTCAAATGACCTATGGATCCAAAGCTTTTAAAGAGAATAACAAATGGTCATTAAATTCTCAAGTGAACGTACTGTCGGATATTTGCCCGAGTCAAACAAGCCATTATTTTCCCCATATTCAAAACGCTGAGCTAACAATCATAGATGATTGTAAAGTGATTTGTCATGCGTAACGGGCTATATTTTTGTAAGAAATGACTTATGGATTTGAAGTCAACACTCAATTAAAAATAGCCCGCCTCCCCCGTTTCCCGACGATTGCAAAACCTTAGATTTAAAAACGAAAAAGTCCATATGATCCCTAAAACATACAGACACTCTTTGGAAATATCTCTCCCTACATTTGTGCATTGTGCATTTCCATTTTAGATGTACACTTTTTTCTTAAATCAGAAGTTTGAGTTTTCGCTCTCCCTGCATCCCGTAAACAAAAAAGGCAAAAAAGATCACAACAAAATAAAAATTTTATAGTTGATGTGTGGAAAATATTTAAAATAATAACTAATGTAAATAAAAAATATCTATTCACACACCACAAATGAACACAAAATTTTTTTTATCCAAGTTTGGGAAATTCCATTAGTCCAACCCTATTAAGCTTGGAATTTTACACGAAGGAGATTTTTTCTACACATGTTTTAAAAATGGATATGCATACTTGAAACATGTGAAAGATTCAAATGACCTATGGATCCAAAGCTTTTAAAGAGAATAACAAACGCTCATTAAATTCTCAAGTGAACGTGCGGTGGGATATTTACCCGAGTCTAACAAGTTATTATTTTGCCCATTTTCAAAAATTTGATCTAACAATCATAGATGATTGTAAAGTGACTTATCATGCGTAACGGGCTATGTTTTTGTATGAAATGACTTATGGATTGCAATTAAACACTCAGTTAAAAATCCTCTGCCACCAATTTTTCCCAACGATTGCAAAACTTGAGATATAAAAACTTAAAAGAGCTTACAATCCCTAAAAATAACAGACATTCTTTGGAACTATCTCTCCCTACAATTGTGCATTGTGCTTTTCCATTTTAGATGTGCACTTTTTTCTTAAATCAAAACTTCGACTTTTCGCTCTCCCTTCTTGCCGAAAACAAACAAGCCAAAAAGCTTACAACAAAATGAAAACTTTATAGTTGATGTATGAAAAAAATTTAAAACAATAACAAATATAATTAAAGAAAATTTATTCACCCAACATAAATGAACACAAAAGTTTTGTTATCCAATTTTGGGAAATTCCACTAGTTTAACCCTAATAGCTTGGAATTTTGCAAGAAGGAGATTTCATCCACACATGTTTTAAAAATGGATATGCATGTTTGGAACATGTTCAAGATGCAAATGAGCTATGGATGCAAAGTTTTTAAAGAGAATAACAAACGCTCATTAAATTCTCAAGTGAACTTGCGGTGAGATATTTACCCGAGTCAAACATGCTATTATTTTGCCCATTTGCAAAAAGCTGACATAATTAATCATAGATGATTGCAATGTGATTTATCATGCGTAACGGGCTATATTTTTGTATGAAATGACTTATGGATTTCAATTCAACACTCAGTTAAAAATCCTCCGCAACCCATTTTTCCCGACGATTGCAAAACCTGAGATATAAAAACGAAAAGGTGCTTACAATCCCTAAAAATTACAGACGCTCTTTGGAATTATCTCTATCTACATATGTGCATTGTGCATTTCCGTTTTAGATGTACACATTTTTCTTAAATCAAAACTTCGAGTTTTTCGCTCTCCCTTCATCCCCGTAAGCAAAATAGGCAAATAGATCACCGTAAAATGAAAATTTCGTAGTTGATGTTCGGAAAAAGTTTAAAACAATAAAAAAATGTAAATGTAGAAAATTTATTCACACACCACAAATGAAAACAATAGTTTTGTTATCCAAGTTTGGGTAATTCCACTAGTCCAAAACTAATATCTTGAAATTTTACATGAAGGAGATTTTTTCTACACATGTTTTAAAAATGAATATGCATGCTAGAAACTTTTTAAAGATTTAAATGACCTATGGATCCAATGCTTTTAAAGAGAATAACAAATGCTCAATAAATTCTCAAGTGAACTTGCGGTGGGATATTTGCCCGAGTCAAACAAGCCATTATTTTGCCCATATTCGAAAAGTTGAGCTAACAATCATAGGTGATTGTAAAGTGATTTATCATGCGTAACGGGGTATATTTTTGTAAGAAATGACTTATGGATTTGAAGTCAACACTCAGTTAAAAATCGCTCGCCTCCCCCGTTTCATGGCGATTGCAAAACGTTAGTATAAAAACGAAAAAGTGCATACGATCCCTAAAACATACAGACACTCTTTGGAAATATCTCTCTCTACATTTGTGCATTGTGCATTTCCATTTTAGATGTACACTTTTTTCTTAAATCAGAAGTTTGAGTTTTCGCTCTCCCTGCATCCCGTAAACAAAAAAGGCAAAAAAGATCACAACAAAATAAAAATTTTATAGTTGATGTGTGGAAAATATTTAAAATAATAACTAATGTAAATAAAAAATATCTATTCACACACCACAAATGAACACAAAATTTTTTTTATCCAAGTTTGGGAAATTCCATTAGTCCAACCCTATTAAGCTTGGAATTTTACACGAAGGAGATTTTTTCTACACATGTTTTAAAAATGGATATGCATACTTGAAACATGTGAAAGATTCAAATGACCTATGGATCCAAAGCTTTTAAAGAGAATAACAAACGCTCATTAAATTCTCAAGTGAACGTGCGGTGGGATATTTACCCGAGTCTAACAAGTTATTATTTTGCCCATTTTCAAAAATTTGATCTAACAATCATAGATGATTGTAAAGTGACTTATCATGCGTAACGGGCTATGTTTTTGTATGAAATGACTTATGGATTGCAATTAAACACTCAGTTAAAAATCCTCTGCCACCAATTTTTCCCAACGATTGCAAAACTTGAGATATAAAAACTTAAAAGAGCTTACAATCCCTAAAAATAACAGACATTCTTTGGAACTATCTCTCCCTACAATTGTGCATTGTGCTTTTCCATTTTAGATGTGCACTTTTTTCTTAAATCAAAACTTCGACTTTTCGCTCTCCCTTCTTGCCGAAAACAAACAAGGCAAAAAGCTTACAACAAAATGAAAACTTTATAGTTGATGTATGAAAAAAATTTAAAACA